>NC_050074.1:97053335-97679226 GCF_009764565.3 Dermochelys coriacea | reverse complement strand
AGTATTTCCTATCTACCTACTACTACCATCTACTACTAGATGGTATTTAGAAAGGTGCCTATTTCCACATTGTGTAAAGAGTTTTACTGAAAAGCTTTAAAAAGTATTTCGTTTTATTATTGACTCTTAACACCCTTTCGGTTATAGTTTTCCCCTCAAAACTGTTGAATATTTTGTTGAATACCAGCTCCCTCTGAAGAAAGTATGTGCAATAAAAACTCTTTCAGGCAGGTGGAAGAGAAATCAGATATTTTGCAGTTATGAGGAAAAAACGGTTACTCACCTTCTCGTAAGGTGTTCTTCGAGATGTTTTGCTCATGTCCATTCCAATCAGGTGTGTGCGTGCCGCGTGCATGCCAGCCGGAAGATTTTTCCTTTAGGAGCATCTGTAGGGTCGGCCTGGGCGCCCCCTGGAGTTGTGCCTTCATGGTGCCCAATATAGGGCCCTGCCGACCCACCCCCCCCCAGTTCCTTCTTGCCAGTTACTCCAACAGAGGGGTAGGAGGGTGAGTATTGGAATGGACATGAACAACACATCCTGAAGAACAACAGTTACAAGAAGGTAAGTAACTGTTTTTTCTTCGAGTGATTGTTTATGTTCATTCCAATCAGGTGACTCCCAAGCCCAAGTTTAGGAGGTGGGGTCAGAGTCATCCACTGATTGTAGCACTGCTCTCCCAGAGGCCCATCGTCTCTGGCTTGCTGAGTGACTGCATAGTGCATGGTGAAAATGTGTATGGAGGACCACGTTGCTGCTCTGCAGGTTTCCCTGGGTGGGAACCTGCACCAGGAATGCCACTGAGGAGTCCTGAGCCCTGGTGGAGTGTGCGGTGATGGAAGGAGCAGGCACCTTTGCCAAGCTATAGCATTCCAGAATACATGACATGATTCATGACGACATATGCAGAGAGGAGACAGGAAGACCTTTCATTCTGTCTGCCACTGCCAAGAATAATTGGACAGAACTTCAAAACAGTTTCGTTCTCTCAGTGTAGAAGGCTAGCACTCTGCAGACATCCAATGAAGCCTCTGCTCCCTGGCGCTGGAGTGCGGCTTAGGGTAGAATACAGGGAGGAAGATATCCTGGAAGATGTGAAATTGGGAGACAAGCTTTGGGAGAAAAGCCGGGTGAAGCCTGAGCTGACCCTTGCCCTTATGGACTACGGGTAAGGGGGCTCTGATGTTAGGGCCCTGAGTTCAGACATCCTTCTGGTTGAGGTTATCGCTACCAGAAATGCCACCTTGTATGAGAGAGAGAGAGCAGGGCTCAAATGGCTCAAATGTCGCCAAGGGCTCAAATGGCGGTCCCGTAAGTCTGGAAAGGACCAGATTGAGGTCCCAAGCCAGGATAGGCTGTTGGACCTGTGGGTATAGTCTGTCGAGACCTTTAAGGAAACAGCTGACCATCTGGTTAGCAAAGACCGAGCAGTCCTCTGCACCTGTGTGAAGGCAGAGATGGTGGCCAAGTGAACCCTTATTGACGACATGGACAGCCCCTGCTACTTGAGATGGAAAAGACAGTCCAGTATAAGTGGCACCGAGGCGAATGTTGGGGACAGAATATGCTGCGCCGACCAGAATGAAAATCTCTTCCACTTGGCAAGGTAGGTAGCTCTTGTAGAGGGTTTCCTGCTGCCAAGGAGAACTTGTCTGACTTGATCAGAGCAAGAGAGCTCCACTGCATTCAGCCATGGAGCTTCTACGCTGTAAGGTGGAGTGACTCAAAGTTTGGATGTTGGTGGGGGAGCAGGAGTCGACGAGACCCTGGGAGGTGGAAGAGCCGAGGTGATGTGGACTGAATCAGGTCTCCCTGCTGCAGGTTCCTTGGGCTTGGAAGGGGGAGAGCGACCCCTCTCCGGCCTTTTCTTTTTGTGGGGCACTAGGGACTGAGACTGGTGCCTCACAGAAGACTGTCTATGGATGGAGCTGTGGCGGTGCTGTGACTCCTTGGGGTCCTTCCTTGGCACCAGCTCGCACACTGTCAGCGCCGGATCACTGCACACAAACAAGGAGGTGCTGGGTGTGGGTTCTGCTGACCCCAGGTCAGATTGCGGCTGGAGTGCAGCTTTCATTAAAAGGATCTTGAGTCTTTGATCTTGGTCCTTTAAGGTCCTAGGGTGGAACCTTTTGCAAATTCTGCACTTCTCCTTCTGGTGGCTCTCCTTAAGAAACCACAGACAGGAAGAGTGTGGGTCACTCTTAGGCATAAACTTTCCACAGTCCTCACAGAGCTTGAACCCTGGGGATCAGGCATATCCTGGACCCAGGGAAGCGTTGGTGAGGGGAGGGCTGGGGGAGGACCCCAAAAGGAAACTTAAGAACTACTACCTATCTACCTACCTAACACACACACACACACACACACACACACACACACAAAACTACTACAAACTATAAACACAAAGAGTGGACACTACCCAAACGCGCTTGCAATGCAAGAGCAACAGTTTGTTCCAGCTAGCCACCACCGGCGGTAAGAAGGAACTAAGGGGCTGGCGGTAGGGCCTTATATTTGGTGTTATGAAGGTGCAACTCCAGTGGGTATCTGGGCTTATTCCACAGACACTGCTAAGGGAAAAATATTCCAGGTGGCGTGCATGCGGCACGCATACACCTGATTGGAATGGACACGAATGAGCACTTGAAGAAGAACCTCTGTTCACTGGAGATTTTCTTTGAATATATCCTGTAGATCAAGAGCAATATGACCAACTATCACCACCAACCTGCAAGTTACTGGCTGATTTTTCCCATATTTTCTTATATTAATATTTTGTATTAATACCATTTTGTAAACTTCAGAAAGGGACACCTGAAAGTCGTAAGTAGCAGCAAATCTTTTTGAAGAAAACAGTTCCAGTTGAGAGGCTATTGATGAGGTGGGTTGACATGTGTTCAGATGAGAGGAATATAAGTGCTCATAAAAGATGCTAGACTGATAAACTTGGAGTTTTCTTCTCTCCCGCAGGAAAGAAAATCCTGAAGTAAACATCGTAGTTTCAAATAAAGCAACATTTTGCTTCAAAATCACAACTGGTCAGTAAATTCTACTAACATATTGCTACTTATTAGATAATCTTACCTGCTTAATTTTAGATTCTGCTTTAATGATGTTTTTGAGAATTGTTTCTGTGGGCTCTTTAAGCTGTTCTCTGTCTAGTGAAGAACGTATAAAAGGTAAACATGCATTCCAGAAGTGTCTAGCTGCCAGCATTACAAGGGTACAGTTTCCTGTTTCACCTGCATATCTGATGAAGAAAAGTATGATTAAACTGAGAAAAGACTGCCATTCATACTAAACTGCATGTTGTACTTAATGTCTGCTAAGCATAACCATGGAACCACCCAACTCAGCTCCCTTTGTGTCCTAATCAGGATTTATATACGTCTCCCTCAGGTGAGAGGCTTTTGAATTAACCCGCTATAGAAAGCATTTTCCATATTGGGTAACGAATATGTTCACACCCACAAATAGCAGCAGTAAGAAATAAGTAAAAAGATATCCTTTTATATGATATCAGTAACATCTATGTGTTATATTTACTTGTAACCCATTTGAAGATTCTTTATTACTAAAACTGTTGAAATTGTACTTCAGAATCATAATAAAACTCTCTATTTTTAAACTGTTGAGTTTTGTCTCCCAACCATGTTAATTTCTCATTACTCATTTCTCATTTCTCATAGTATCATTTAAAAAAAACAACTCAAACTACTATGTGGTTTTACACAGTATAATGAAGTACTGAAGTAATACGACGACACAACTTGAATGTCCTTAGTTCCATACAAGAATAGTTTCTGTGATAATATTCCATACTATTGCTATTTTTGTGTCCTGAAGTTAATAATTCTTTCCCAGTTGTGATACCATGCCATCTTTCTACTCAGTGGCTTAAATCCCATCATCTAGCTGTAAGTGGGAATCTTCTGAAATAACAGACTGTTACCAGATGATGATGTCTAAGGCTTGCTCACTATGCTTACCAGAATGGTCATGGTTTCTGACAAAGTTATGCAATTTTAGCATTTTTTTTAAAAGTCTGTATTTCCTTTCATATAACTTGTCACTGGATATATTATTATAGCCAATATTTTGCAAACAATATCTCTTGCTTCCCTTTTAGAATCTCTATCCAGCTATGCCCAACTCAGTACAGAATACTCAATTTTGTATGAAGAAGTCTCTGTTCATCATTTGCATTTAAAAGAGCACAGAATTGTTTGCTTTAACTGGATATCCCAAATGACTCTGTTACACTGTTTCCTCGAACTTATCCCATCACACACTTTTTACTGGCTGATGGAAGGGAAAGAGCTGGAATATTGGCAGTCTCAGGTTAGAGCTTCAGATTTTCATCTATTAAAAATTAAAATCCTATCTACTTTTGACTGCCAGTGGGACCAATTATTTTCTCCTTTTGTTTGGAAGATTGATATTTTTTACTGTCCCCAGTACTATTTCCTACAAGTACTAGATCAGGGATCGGCAATCTTTGGCACGCAGCCCATCAGGGAAATCTGCCGGCACATCCCTTGGCCCACGCTGCTTCCCGCAGCCCCTGTTGGCCTGGAACGGCAAACCACGGCCAGTGGGAGCTGCAATTGGCTGAACCTGCAGGATGCTGCAGGTAAACAAACTGTCCTGACCCACCAGTGGATTTCCCTGATGAGCCGCGTGCCAAAGGTTGCCGATCCCTATATTAGATAATAGGTTCTCCCTCGCTTTGGATCTGTGGCTTCACCTTCATTTATTAGTAGTGACTTTAAAGATACTCATTTTGAAGCTCTAGTATCCAGCTATATGGGAGACATGAGTATTCAGTATTTTTCTGAACTGGAAGGTTCCACAAGATCGTTTGTTAAGTATTTCAACCCACAAGCCACCTCTTGGAAAAGAAGAATATGTTGATCTGGTTCCAAAATAGGAATTATATCAAAACTTAAAGCTGCATTAAATTATTCTGCTGAGCCCCATCAAAATACAACATACCTTGCACTTTGAACAAAGGCTTTCGATGCTGCTAAGCGCAAATATTTTTTTCCAGCCAAATTTTCCATAATACTTCTCCCCTGTATACAAGCAGCAGTGCTTAACATTTCTTGTCTTGCTGTGTAATTATCCCTGCATAAAGACAAATAATTCACAATGTGTTCTAATCTTTCAGAGTGAGAATGCATCCATTCCCATTGACTGTTTGCCTTTTACAAAATGGTGGTGTTACAGACTCTTTACTTAAACATTTATTCAGTTTCTACTAAAACTAAATTTGAAAAAAATGTTTATAATCAGATACCAAATTATGAAACTAATATGCTGTGTAGCTTCACTCAAACATTACTCTATACCTTTTATACTCTGCTTTTCTGGTTCTGTAAAATACTGTAATCATATTAGAGATACATTACAGAGATAAAATATGTTAGGGTTTATCACCTTACACACAATCAAAATCCAAGTCAAACAAAATCTTAATTCAGGGTTTTTTGTGATATAGCTAGCCTAAAACTTGTGTGTGTTTTTTTTAAAAAACAAAACAAACCAGTATGGAAAATTTGTTATCCTTCTTGTTCCTTCTGGGACTGACCTTCCCCAACTCTGTTATGTTTACACTACAGCCAATGTCAGCATAACTTTATGTCGCACAGGGGGGTGGTTTATTCACACTCCTGAGCACCATAAACAGAGCCTTACCAAATTCATGGTCCATTTTTGTCAATTTCACAGTCACAGGATTTAATCAATCATAAATTTCATGATTTTAGCTATTTAAATCTGAAATTTCACGGGGCTGAAATTGTAAGGATCCTGACCCAAAAAGTATTTGGGGGAGGAGGGGTTGCAAGGTTATTGTGTGTGGGGATTATGGTATTGTTACCCTTACTTCTGAGCTGCTGCTGGTGGCAGAGCTAGGCAACTGGAGAGCGGTGGCTGCTGACCTGGAGCCCAGATCTGAAGGCAGAGCCACTGCCAGCAGCACCGCAGAAGCAAGGATGGCATGGTATGGTATTGCCACCCTTACTTCTGCGCTGCTGCCTTCAGAGCTGGGCAGCTGAAGAGTGTCATCTGCTGACTGAGGGCCCATGAAATCTCTATAGTATAGGTAAAAGCACATGAAAGACCAGATTTCACGGGGGGAGGGGAAGGCCAGATTTCACGATCCGTGAAGCATTTTTCTTGGCCATGAATTTGGAAGGGCCCTATATATGTTACACCAACATGAACACTTCTCCCACAAATATAGCTTCTGCCATTCATAGAGGTGATTTTATTTTGCTGACAGGACAGCTTTCTCCTGTTGGCATAGACCATCTTCACCAGACATGCTGCAGTAGTGCAACTGCATTGACATACTGCGCCGCTGCAGCACTGTACATGTAGACATGTCCTAACACTAATGCAGCTTTCTTTCTCTCTCGTTCTCTCTCTTTATATATACACACACACACGCAAATGCAAAACCCTATTCAGACTTTTACTGGGGCTCCAAGATTAGGCCACAATCTTTAGACCTCCCACTGCAAAGTATTTCCAAGGCTGCATAATACAAAATGGGAATTGACTGCCTAGGAAGGAGTACTGAGGAACGGGATATAGGGGTCATAACGGATCACAAGGTAAATATGAGTCAACAGTATAACACTGTTGCAAAAAAAGAAAACATCATTCTGGGATGTATTAGCAGGAATGATGTAAGCAACACACAAGATGTAATTCTTCTGCTCTACTCCTGTCTGATTAGGCCTCTGGGCACCACATTTCAAGAAAGGTGTGGACAAATTGGAGAAAGTCCAGAAAAGATCAACAAAAGTGATTAAAGGGCTAGAAGACATGACCTATGAGGCAAAATTGAAAAAATTGGGTTTGTTTAGTTTGGAGAAGAAAAGAAGAATGAAGGGGGACCTGATAACAGTTTTCAAGTACATAAAAGGTTGTTACAAGGAAGAGGGAGAAAAATTATGTTCCTTAACCTCTGAAGATAGGACAAGAATCAATGGCCTTAAATTGCAGCAAGGGTGATTTAGGTTGGACATTAGGAGAAACTTCCTAACTGTCAGGGTAGTTAAGAACTAGAATAAATTGCCTAGGGAGGTTGTGGAATCTGAATAATTGGAGATTTTTAAATGCCGGTTAGACAAACACCTGTCAGGGATGGACTAGGTAATTCTTAGTCCTGCCATGCATGTATGGGACTGAACTAGATGAGGTCTCTTCCAGTCCTACCATTCTATGATTCTATAAAACATTGACATTTGTTAGTGAGAACTTCAAACTTAGGCAGCAACTTTAAACAATAGAACTATGTACAAGGCTCCAGATGAGTCCACTTCTGATCTTCTCCCTGTGAATTTATTCAGGGTGAGGTTGAATGAAAGAGGTCAGTTCAAGGAAAGAAAGAAATCAGGTAAAAATGTTCCATTCTGAGACATTTGGATCTCAAAGCTTTAAGAGAAAAAAGATAATATATGTATTTTTGCAGGGAAAAAAATTCTATTGTATCTATATTACGCAAACTTTTAAAAACCAAACTGTATGCATAGAAGAGAATAAAAAGAAATATTTTCAAAATGAACTTACTTTTACTGCATTACCGGGTCCACCTGGCCTAGCACCTACCCTTTAGAGCAAAAACTATTATGCAATAATGATTATGACCACTAGAGGTTACCAGTGTTCCACCATTCACTTTTACACTGAAAAAATGAAAACCAAAGCAAATTTAAGCCCTATTTTAAGCCTAATGTTGCTCTTTACCATACCAAAATGAAAAATGAGTATTGTTTGCATTTACACAGGAGAAATTATGACAAATCCTGGACTAAAGTTGTGTGTCAAAGATGAAAATATTTTATCCGTTCATTGTTTTATGAATTGAAAAGCCTTCAGAGAACTGCTCTCTATCTGTGGTATTCAAGAGCTCTATATATTTGAATATCTCATTTCGCTGAAAGATTTGAAAAAAATGTAGAAAGTCAATTTCCTAGTGAATGGCTGCAGATGATAAAGAGCACATGTTTTTCCAGTTAAGGTTAACGTCAGCATTTCATTATGCTCAAAATTTTCCATCCAGAATTACCTTTTTCCCCTGACAGTATAAAAACATTATTATTAACTGGGCTAATTTAATCCATTTTTGGTCAAACCACATTTCCTTTTTGGGCTGCATTTATACATCTTCCTTTCTGGATGATAGGACTGTATCAGCAGATCCTCAATCTAGTGTGGAAGTTGCCTTAATCCCAGATATGAAGCCAGTTTTCAGATTTCAACTCCTTTGTTAACATTCTCATTGCACCTAGGTACTGCAACATAAATGACAAAGCCCATCTTATATGGGCTACCTCCATCTCCATCCCCCATGTGGGGAAAGAGTAGCTGCCACTGGGCTCGGGTTCCTCCTCCTCCTTCCACAGAAGTGGTCAGGGAATGGATGAGCAAAGACGTGGGCAGTCTTGGCACTACCTCCAAACTGCATCAATTCAGTCCATGCATCAAACCCAGTGCAGTAAGGGACACAATCCTGCATCACCAGAAGGGCTAACACAGATTACCTTCCCCCTGGAATGAAGTGAAAGCAGGAACAAGATTGTGAATGTTAGAGGCCCTAATTTAGGTAAGAACTTAAGCACATGCTTAACTTTAAGCATATGATTTACTTCAATGGGCCTTTAGCATGTGTTTACACGTTTTCTTGAAATGAGTCAAGGACACTCAATCTGCTTCCTGCATTGCTCCTTACGCCGGCTGCATTGTAAGGTTATAATCTAGCTCTCAATGCTCAAACAGTGCTGGAACTGCTAATCACAATAGAGTAAGAGGGAAGTTTCAGCTTCTACTCTTAAACACAGTTTTTTACTCCTTAAACCAGATCCTTACCTTTAACAATTTTGATTATATAATCACAAAAATGTACGTATCTTAGTGAATGCTTTGAAGTTATTTTATGTTATCATGGAAAATTCTGTATACTTACATTTCATGTTTCTTCACATCTGTATCATACAAAACTGCATCATCTAGTTGCAAGGTTCTTTGGGAACAAGTCATCACTATTTCATGGTCATGTGATGCATACGCAAAATGTGTAAGTCGTGTCAATGTCTGCAATTCCACTAATGGATCTGACCAGTTGCATTCTAAAGTCATTTTCACCAACTGCAAATAATACCAAAAGAAATATGTTCTCTTATGCTATAATTTTGATTGTCAATCACTTTTCATACACAGTATGCAAGGATATATTAAATATTTTATATGTAATGCAACAACTTTGTAAAGATTCAAAGAAAACAACACATATAAAGGTATGATTACATAATTCTATTTCTGTCCTTCACTTTGTACTGCCCCGTATATGATACGACTTTCTCACGATCAGTGTATAAGACAAGCCCTGATTCAAATAGCAGTTTGCAGACCCACCACCCTTTTTCATTCAAATCATCCTGATTCCCACAAACACAAACTTTTAAAAAATGTATATACAGTAATTTAAAGTTATCTCATCTTCTCTTTGTTGGTCTTTTAGATTGCAAAATCTTTGGAACACAGCCCATCTATCTTTGCATCTTGTATAATATCAAACACACTGTTCACTATACAAACAAAAAGTTACTAATTACAGGCAAAGAAAAATATGGAATGTGACCTACAGAATTAGAATTGGGAAAGAAAGGTTATTTATGATGTTCTTGAAGAACACTGTTGGCATAGTATCAGAGGGGTAGCCTTGTTAGTCTGGATCTGTAAAAGTGGCAAAGAGTCCTGTGGCATCTTATAGACTAACAGATGTATTGGAGCATAAGCTTTCGTGGGTGAATACCCACTTCGTTGGATGCATGTTGGCATAGATTCCCACTCTTGGCATATGCCTGCACTCCATACATTGAGTCAGAATCTTCTAAAAAGACGACGTGTATTGGGGCTTGGTGCTGAATGCCAAACAGAAGGACTGAGGTTTCCAACTTTATTTTTAATTCTTTCACCTACTGGAACCTCTATTAGAGCCAAATAAGAGGAGTCAGATTTTAAAAATGGTGCATTCAACATTACATTCTGTTTCTGAAACTAACAGAATTATCATTTGAATCTTTAAGCTGGCCCTGAAGATCTGTGGGATAATTTACTCAAAGAACTATAGTTACTGGTATGCAACATTTCTGCAAACAGCAAGGATACTTATATATAGGCTTAGTTATATGTCTAGATAGTAGCTAAGGGTCTTCTTAACATATAGACCATGTAATCCGAATTCCCTGATATTTGAGTAAAGCTTAGTGAAAATTACTGAGTTAGTTGGTGGATTGGTACAGGGGAAATTTAGTCAGGATTTTGGGGGTTTGCAGCATCATTTTAGTTTATGAAACTGGGTATGGGAGCTCAGCCATCAAGACCTAGATCTCAGGAACTTTGTGGAGTCTTATGCCTACTAAGAATCCAATCTTTAGGGACAGTTGAAGAGCAACTGGATATGAACACAAAAACTAATAGCAAAGATTGTTTTAAGTAAACCAGTCAGGTTTTTAAAGTGACAAATCTGAGGAACTGTTCCAGACTGAGATGTAGAGGAGGTTTTGGAAAAACATGATAAATTAAAGAGCAATACATCACCAGGACAAGATGATATTCACCAAAGAGTTCTGAACTCTACTAACAAAACTACTAACTGTGGTAAATAACCTATCACTTAAATCACCTACTGTACCAAATGACAGGAGGGTATCTAATGTAATGTTAATTTTTTTAAAAAGCCACACAATTTCAGGCTGGTAAGCCTAACTTCAGTACCAGGCAAACTGGATGAAACTATAGTAAAGAACAAAATTATCAGACACACATAAATATGATATGTTGGGACAGAATCAACATGGCTTTTTTAACGGGAAATCATGCCTCACCAATCTATTAGAATTCTCTAACGGAATCAACAAGCATGTGGATAGGGGTGATCCAGTTGATATAGTGTACGTGGACCTTCAGAAAGCCTTTGACAAGGTCCCTAACCAAAGGCTCTTTAGCAAACTAAACAGTCATGGGATAAGAGGGAAGGTCCTCAGATGGATCAGTAACTCGTTAAAAGACAGGAAACAAAGGGTAGGAATAAATGGTCAGTTTTCATAATGGAGAGGGTAAACATAAGGGTCTCCCAAGGTTCTGTACTGGCACCTGTGTGTTCAACATGTTCATAAAATGATCTGGAAAAAGTGCTGAACAGTGAGGTGGCAAAATTTGCAAATGATGCAAAATTCCTTAAGATAGTTAAGTCCTAAGATGATTGCAAAGACTCACAAAGGAATCTCACCTAGCTGGGTGACTGCATGACAAAATGACAAACGTAATTCAGTGCTGATAAGTGCAAAGCAATGCACATTGAAAAACGTAATTCAAACTACACATACAAAACTATAGAGTCTAAATTATCTGTTACAACTCAAAGAAATCTTGGAGTCATGAATAGTTCCCTGAATACATCCGCTCAATGTGTAGCAGCAGTCAAAAAAGCTAACAGATAGGAACCATTAGGAAAGGGATAAATAATAAGACAGAAAATATCATAAAGCCATTGTATAAATCCATGGTACACCCACACTGTGAATACTACATACAATTCTGGTCGCCTCATCTCAAAATAGATATGTTAGGATTGGAAGAGGTATAGAGATGGGCAACGGGAATGATTAGGGATATGGAACACTTCCATACAAGGAGAGAGAAAAAAAGACTGGGACTGTTCAGCTTAGAAAAGAGACAACTCAGAGGGGATATGACAGTGGTCTATAAAATCATGAATGGTGTGGAGAAAGTGAATAGAAAAGTGTTATTTATCCCTTTCCATAACACAAGCACTAAGGATCCACCCAATGAAATTAATAGGCAGCTGGTTTAAAACAAACAAAAGGAAGTATTTCTTCATACAACAGTCAACTTCTGGAACTCACTGCCAAGAGATCTTGTGAAAGACAAAAAAAATTAGGTTAAAAAAATGAGGTAAGCTCCTGGAGGATCTCTCCATAAACAGCTATTAGCCAAGACGCTCAGGGACACAACCTCATGTTCCAAGTGTCATTAAACTTACAACTGCCAAAAGCTGGGACTAGATAATAGGTGATGGATTACTCAACATTGTCCTGTTCTGTTCATTACCTCTGAAGCATCTGGCAATGGCCACTGTCAGAAGACAGGATACTGGGCTAAATGGACCATTCGTCTGACACAGTATGGTCATTCTTATGTTCTTAATTTCTCACGGTAACCTTAGAAGACCTTACTGTACTAAGTTTATATATTATTGTGGGCTGTGATCATGTGTAACTTCTCTGGGGGCAGATGTGAGATTTGGGAATTCAAATGACTACACTGAAAATGTGCTAGACATGTACGGACTTTGGGACAATAAGTGTTAATTGGATTTCCTGGGCAATCCCTACAGCAAGGATAATGCAAATTTCCCAACTCTCGTTATACAAAAAACAAGACTTTTGAAGCTATGACCTGAGAAGAGGGTTTGTCTGCCAATTACCTGTTACACAAGGCCACGATTAAAGGCTCAAGGTTTTATAGGCTTTAAAGGCTAAAGGCTGTATAAAAAAAATGGCTGATCTGCCCAGTCTGGGATCTGGTTCTAAGATGGATATGTACTCGTAACCGCAAGGAAACCCACTTGTGGCTTTTAAAAGCCTGAAACTTACTAGAGCAAGAGGTTGGAATTGAGGGTGACCTCTGGTAAGCTTTTTAGCATGAATGTAGTTTTTTACTGTTTTAATATATTTTCTATGTAATGCTTCTACCTCAAGGATAAATGTGCTTGCTTATAAGGAGCTTAAAACTGCAGGGAATACACTAGTCATAGCCCTCTGAGGGAAAGCAAAGTGAAGGCACAGGCCTTTTGGGCAGTCTGGCTTGGTGGGGATATCCAAGCGTACAGCAGGGAACGGTGCCGCCTTTAAGTCCCTGGTCAGGAGGGAGAGAGATGTGGGTTTCCACCAAAAGAGGTAATTGCTGAGAGCCAGAAGCCTGAAGTCAGTGCCCTTGGTGGACCATGGAGGGGGAGTATAGGTGCAGCTGCCCTGAAACTGGGGGATATAGCTGATACCCTGTACTGTGGATGGTATACAGATATGACTACAAAATAGACTGACAGAACTCAAAGACAACTTTGACAGCTTGGGATATAGGCCAGATTCTGTCACCCTGACTCATGCTTAGTAACTCAATGGGGTTACATTTGGAGAATGGCACTAATCAACATGAATAATGGTGGCAAAATCTGCCCCAAAACAAATAGTCACATACTAAAGAAATTGTGGATAGTGATGCATTACTGCCTTCCTGAGACGCAAATAATGAAAACCTCTTCACGGTCCCTTAAATGGCCACAGGTTCTATTTGTGCCCCATTCTCAAGACCTCAAGAAGTGACTAGAGAATGCTTGAGGTATGTGTTGGTTTGGGTTTTTGTACAGTATTTTCAGCACAGAGCATCTGTTAAGTTGTCATCTTTGCCACAGAGATGAGGGGCCAGAAGTGTGGTCTGATATTGAATGCATCTTTACCAGAATCTGGCAGCTCCCAGCACAACTTGGTAGAATATTAGGTGGAATCTTGCATTCCCACTATTTTATTGTACCCATTTTGTGGTTAAATGCAGAGATTTAATCTCCAGGGATGTCAATTTACTAAATGTTATGATCATTACCTTAACTTTAAAAAGTTTTAAAAGAAAATAAAAAACAGTATAGCTCTCTAGCAGAAATAATTTTGTATCCAACTATGCAAAACGGAGATTACAGAAAGATACCGGCAACATCTACAGTATGTAGACATACATATTATCACAAGAAAAACCTAGTAAAATAAAGCTAAATACCTGAGACAAACTGGGAACAGTAAAGTCCATGAGACCCAAGCCATTACATGAGTACATTTCCAAAGCAACAAGAACTTTTGTGATTGGATTTTGTCCCTCGCCATTCTGAGAAGCAAGCAATGTCACATTTATTCCAAACTTTATGCATATATAAACATTATAAAATAATGTAAATTCATTAATGAGACAAAGGATATATTTTAACTATCTTTGGGAATATATATGTAGAACTCTCATTGGCATTAAAGGGTCATTTAGCTACAAGAAAAACTGTTTCACCTGTTTTTTATTGTGTCCCTAAAATGTAAATTGTTATAGTTTTTATACATTTCATTTCATTCATAATTCCTGTCAAATCAAAACTCCAATAGTTTCAATATGAAAGAGATTAGCAACTATACAATGAATATATATATATGCTACAAAGTTCTGAGATCATGGTTTTACTAGATATATTTTATTTTTATGTTTTTATTTAAAACAGGCATTCCCATTGAAATACACCAGCAAGAACAAAGATTCAAATTAATAATATGATTCAAATTAATGATAATATTAATAATTATATAATGAAAATATTATTATTATTATATTATATATTTATTGAAATATGCTTGAGGTCTCTTAGCATTTTATAACTCTATAAAGGTATATCTTTAAATGATGGTGTAGTTATGATGTCATCAGATGACAGTTACCACTAATTATTTCTTGTAGTTAAAAACAGAAGGTAGAAATAAAATAAACTCCAGAGAGTCATTTCTACACCCCATGCAAAAAACTAGCTGTCCTTTGTAATGTGTTAATGGGAACAACCAAATCTTATTTTCCATATTGCATTCAAAAAGTGTACATATTCTCATATTTTCCATAGTTAAGTATGTTATATGTATTCATTTTTCACATATGATTTCACAGAATCTATACCTCATCATCAGTTCCAAGTTTATGCCCAATTTGTTGCTGAAGTAACTGTTTTGCTTTCACCCAGGTAGCAATGATCTGTTGTCGTACAGCAATAGGTACCAGTTCATTAGGTATGTTTCCATTTGTCAAATTCAGGGCAAATTCACAAACCTAAAATCCAAGAATAAAATTAAACTTAGAACATGAATCCATAGCCCAGCACTTGTTATGAATACAATGCATTCCTCAGAGGGTATGCTGAGAATACTGCATATCTATCTGTCTAACATCTCTATGAGGCAACTGAGTTAAAGGATAAAGACTCCAATTTTCCAACTTGAGCTGTGCTCAGTAAAGAATGTGAGCGTGTGCTTGTGTGTGTGTATGGTGGGGAGAGGATTTTTCCCCCTCCAAATATAGTGGTTTGATAGGAAATAGAGCAATGAGAACTTTGTACCTCTAAGGCTGCTTTAATATCCGGGAGTCCATTTGGATCCAGTGACAAAGGTTGGACACAGTTTGTTTTTTCAAGCCCCTTTATTGAGGACCTTTTACTTTTGTCTGTTGCTGCATCTATCTTTTTCTTCTCATCAGTTTTCAAAACTGATTTTGGAATCCAACAAAGAATTAGGCCTCGAGCCAAAGCATTACATAACATCACCAAAACAACAGTATTTCTGAAAGATAAAACAAAAAGACTAAGTGTAAGAAACATCTCCCTAGAGCAAAATAAAGATGGCACAGAAAGATGATTAACACTTCTCTAAATTCTAAGTTTCCCTTGGAAAGCAAAGTTATGAAACATTTGCAAAATAACCTTAAAGAAACACTTTCACATTGGAGAAAGAGTTAAAATATACCGAAGTTAAGTTTAGATAAATTTAGCCTTCATGTTTTTTCATAATGTGCTTTCCAAAGTGTTCTACATTAAGAGCCGCCATTGCCTCCTGGAAAATATTCTATTTATGAAACTTTTTGTCTATGTATCAGTTCAAGATTTTTATTACTCCTCTACACTCTCACTTGTATTAATAAGAGTATTTGCATAAAAACATTCTTGTGTCAACTCCTCTTACTTGAAATCACACTTCTTTATTTGTAACATTTCATTAATTTCTTCAACAATCAATTGTTGAGTTGCAATTAACAACAGCTATAGCAGATATTCCTTCTGGTAAAGCACAGATCAACATCTGACTGAGGTATCTCACAGTAGCTGTGGTGTCCCATTATTAACTTTTCTTTCCCCATTAATGTGCATTTTACATAACTACATGAGGTCCTGGCAAAGGTGACTCCAGAACAAGAGATGATTACTGCTTCCTTGGCAACATGAAAAAATCTAATCTGACAACATGAAAAAAATGTTCTTCTGTGTAGACTACTGGAAACAATGTTAAGGCACATACTGTAGAAAGTGAGTACCAGAAGTAGTAAATGGAGTTTAATTTTTTTATTTTACTTTTTGCCACAAGTCAGGCATTCTTTTTTTTCTGCCACCTGTGGTTGTGCATAAAGTATTGCCACTGTCAGTGATGGAGTCCCCATCATCATTGTTGCATTCTTCCTAAATGCTAGCAGTACTGGGATTGCCATATTCCTCATCCAAAATTCCATTTCTCCAATAATCAATAGCATCCTCACTTCCTCCATATCACTATCAACAATACCTGTTTGTTTGTTTGTTTTTATTGAAAAACTTTCTTCTGGGTCTCCAAGATTCTACGTGATTAACTCAAAACTAAGAATGGCAACTATATAAGGTACAAGTTAGAGTTGACACATTTTTGCAAAGAGATAGTACAATAGCTTTAATCATTAACTTTTTGTTCCCATTCATGAGTTTTCAGTTTCAGAGGCAAGATGGGATTCTTTATACCAGATCTTATTAGAGAAGATATTCCTACACTGTGTTCCTCTCCTTACCATGTTCAATGAAGTCTGACTTGGATCTTTATTGATACTGATTATTCAGTCTTTAGTGATGATTTAATGGCAGTTACAGGTTTATGGATATCCCCTGGACTGCAACCAACTACTGTGTCTTTTTCCTTTTACTTTCTTTCCCTCCCCCCACTTTAAATTTTACAAAGCTTTTACATTCATAAAAAATAATAGACCACACTTACTTTGATTATTAAACATTTACAACGAATATAATGTACTAAATTTGAGAGAGATGGACATCAAGTGAATACATTTTAGGGCATCCTGCTTTGGAAAGACAGTGTGCAGAGTAAGCTTTTCCTTTTGATTAACCACAGAAGCCCTGCTGCCACTCCAAACTAAAAAGACCAGATCAGCTTTGTATAGTCACTCTTTAATAAGGTTTAGACTGGGCAGAGTGAATATCACACAGTGTTAGACTGGGGGACTTCATTTTAAAGCAACTAATCCACTATACCATCTCAAATATTCATGCACAAATCAAATAAAACACTAACATTTCTTTAGTGCTACTGGGATATGGCACAATGAAAAAGTGATTTATGATTAGTGAAAAAATATTTTTAGAATTTATTTTTAGCTTCATAAAAGGCTTAACAGAAAAGAGAAAGGTAATAATCAAACTCAACCATCATACTTACCCACTGTGTCCAGTATTCTTGATTGCATTGAGAAGACTCTGCAGGGACTCAACAATTTCTTGCTGTCTTCCTGAAGCTATAAGATGTTTATTGTGATTTAAGACATACACCACTGTGTTGTGAACAATCCAGGCCTCATTTAAGTCTTCTCCCATTTCTGCAGCCCGCAGAAAGTTTTCCATAGCATATTGGGATAAGTGGTCTACCCAGATACTACAAAATTAATATTAAGAAGCTATTATTCCAAAACTACAAAACCAAAACAAATAAATTCTAAGAGCTAGAATTTACAAGCACTCTTGCTTGACCCAGCAACCATTTTTAAACATAGTATTTTGTATGGAATTATCTAGTTGTTTGTTTGTTATTTAAGTAAGAAATAGATGGGGGGAAGAGAAAAGGAAAATTAACATAAGGAACATCAGTCTACAGAACGCTAAAACACTACTGTCATCCAAAATAATGCAAATAGTGTGTTCCATAATCCAAATCTAATGTCTGATTCCCAGGACACATTATAAAGTGTCCGTGAGTCCATGTCTCAGTCCCAGAGCTCATTACAAACTTAAGGTTAAAACTATAATTGAATATAGATTTTTAGTGTCCATTTTATTTTGCAGCACATTCCTAGCTTGCCTGGATAGTTAGGTTAAAGTGCACAGGAGGGCACTCCAATGCTGCACATGTATCAAGAATTCATAGATTTTTATGACCAGAAGGGACCATTATGATAATCTATCTTGACCTCCTTCATAACATAAAACACAGAATCAATCCAGTAATTTCTGCATCAAGCCCATAACTATTGTACTTTCTATACAGCAGGCTCATAATTACTGTTCTGTCTAGGTTGAGCACATGCATGGAAGCACATCCTTCTGAAAGGTTTCGTACATAACTATGCGCTTGCTGCCTAGGAAAGCATTCTCCCACTACTTCTAGTGTCACTGGTCTAGGGACAGTGAGGTGAAAAAGCTTAACTGCTCAGCATGTGTCTGGAACCGTCAAGGACATTTTGGTGCCACATCTCACATCTTTAAATTGCTTTTTTTTCCCCTCGTGCCATATAGTTGATTGAAAATGAGGAGTAAAGGAATTGATGTAAAACTAGCTTGGAACCCCAGAACTCCACAGAGGGGAATAGTCCAAAATCACTTGATAACACGAAGAAGATGGTCGAGAATTCTGCAGCAGCACAGTTAGCAAGTAGTTTGGAACCTGCAACAGCATACTTCTAAAAATAATTCTTGCATAGTAGACTATAAATTACAATATAAACACAAGTATCCTCAAAATAACAAAAGGAGAGGGATAGATGAGTTCAAGGTCAAGTCAACTGATGTAAAGAAGACGTTTCTGACACATATTGCCTATGACACAGGAAAGGAATTAAAGCTGGTTTGGGACACAGTCCCTCTCACGAAACACTCTAATCCCTGATGGGCTCTACATGTAGCCAAATGCTCACTACTTTCTAGTTGCAATCTTGTGGCACCAAGGCGCATACACTCCTAAAAGTAGAACAGCAACTTTTTATACTGGAGGAAGCACTACCTAATCATAGAGACTTTAAGCTTCAAATCATGATGAAATTGAATGTGGGTAGAAGTATTAGCATCCCTTAGTTGGTGAGTCTTTAATTATTTCTTTTTAGGTCCTTCTTTAATGAAAGCTTTTCTTGAGAGCATATTAAATAAAGACGGCCAGAGGATGCCCTAATTATTTTAATAAGGACCCACCACATACTTTAGCTTCTTCAGGGTCTATGCTAATTTATCTGAACTGAGAGTGTCCCTCCACTACTTGAAAGATTGCTGAGCCACTCTGACCTTCCTGCTGCAAACCGGATACATGGTGCCAGGAACTTCCAAGCAGTATTTTCAGTGGCAGGGGTTCACAATGTCATGTCCCATGCATCAAATGTATTTTTTATTTAACAAATGCAGGTCTCCATGCCTTCTAAAATATCCCCAGTTGTTTGGAATTCTTTGATTCATTTTTAATTAAGATAACATTTTCCCCAAAAAGAAAAGGAGTACTTGTGGCAAATTTATTAGTCTAAGGTGCCACAAGTACTCCCTTTCTTTTTGCGAATACAGACTAACACGGCTGCTACTCTGAAACCTGTCATTTTCTCCCAAGTGCTTCAGGGTAATACAATAATAAAACAAATCTTTTAACTATAAAATCAGTTTTAAGGATGCACACTCCACTTATTAATCTCAAGGCAGCATAACTCAAAATACAGCTAACATTTTTATACAGCCTTACATGGCCACATGGAATCTGATTGCTTCATTCATCTGACCAAAACATTTCATTGTTGTTAACTGTATTACTGCAATGCCTACAGCCTGCAACTGAAATCAGGGTTTTACTATGCTAGTATAGACAGACAGTGTAAGACACAGTCCCTTCTGCAATAATCTAATTGCACAAAGAAGACAAATGGTGGGATGGTACACAGAGAGATGGAGCAACTTGCCCAAGGTCACACAGCGGTTAGTGGCAGATGTGGGAAGAGAATCAGGTCTCCTGCATCCCCTATTACTTGCCTATTTCCAAATCTGCACACTAGTCAAAATATTTTTAAATATTCACCAGTATCAAAAATAAAAGCAGATTTTCTGCTGTCCTCTACTCCCTGTGCATTGCTCAGACAGTGTAAAGGGAGTAGAGACTGGCCATAAGCCCCCTGTCAAGCATACATCCAATAGAGCTCCTAAGTCCCTCTCCCGAAAACTATAGGAGAAGGGGATATGAATGGGCATGAAGTGACCAAGGAGAGGTGGAGTTAGTATGGCTGAAGCATTCCTCAACTGGTGGATTGTTCCCTGCGGACGATAGTCAGCTGGCACACTGGATCATCCCCTGGGCTGCTCTAACCTGTGCTTGGAGCAGGGAAGAGAATTAGAGATAAAAGCAGGGAGATAAAGGCAGAGATAAAAGCAGGATGACAGCAGTAAACCTGTCTCAAAATCCCTTTTCCTCCCTCCATTGCTTTTTAGAAAGGGCTAAAGTACTGTACTCAACTTGTTCTTACCACTAAGTTGCAACAAATACTGGTATTCTCAGGGCCATGATGTACCTCCGCATCCTTTCAGCTGACTACTGCATCTTCTCCTTTCATGTTCAACATGAAACCATAATTTCTGCAGCAAATTATCAGTCTAAAGCAGAGGTGGGCAAACTATGGCCCCTGTGCCACATCTGGCCCAAGAGACCATCCTGCCCAGCCCTTGAGCTCCCAACCGGGGAGGCTATCCCCTTGGCCCCCACCTGATATCTCCCCTCCCCCGCAGCCTCAGCTCGCCGTGCCGCCAGTGTGGGAGGGGCTGCACTGTGGGGGCAGGGGAGAGTAGGAAGGGAGGCCCACCTGCAACCTCAGGGGAGCAGGCGGGTGGTGCGGGTGGCGGAAGTGTGGTGACCGCGGGCGGAGGACTCGGGCGGAAGACTCAGGAGGAGCACCAGGTGGCCGCGCAGCCGGCCAGAGAGAAGTGGAGCTTTAAAGGGGAAACTGCAACTTCTCTCCGGCTGCGCGGCTGCCCTTGCTCCTCCCGAGTCCTCTGCCCATGTTCACAGGGCCGCATTTTGAAAGGGGCTTTAGAGGGGGGTTTGGATAGGGGGTGGGTCCCGGGGGGCCTGTCAGGGGGTGGGGGTGTGGATAGGGGTTGGGGCAGTCAGGGAGCAGGGGAGGTTGGATAGGGGGTGGGGTCCCGGTGGGGCGGTTAGGGGCAGGGGGTCCCAGGTGGGGATGGTCGGGGACAAGGAGTAGGGGGTTTGGATGGGTCGGGGGTTCTTGGGGGGGGAGTCAGGGGGTGGGAAGTGGGAGGGGGAGGATGGGTTAGGGTTTGGGGAGGCACAGCCTTCCCTACCCGGCCCTCCATACAGTTTTGGAATCCCGATGTGGCCCTCAGGGCCAAAAAGTTTGCCCACCCCGGTATAAAGGCTCAATGTCCATCCAAGTTTATTATTTAAAAGAGAACAGAAACAGAAGAGAGGGAAGGAAATGAAGGGAAGAAAAGAATTTACTCAGGGATATATATACTTGCTAGGAAATGGTTACTCTTCACTCTCAGTTTTTCAGAGTATAAATATATAAAATTGTAGTGGAAATTACTGTCCCTCAGCCTAAAACTTTCAGCATTATATAATAATATAATGAATGATGATGATAATCTTAACTTCTACAGATCTTTCGATCTGAAGATCTCAAAGAACTTCAAACATACCTAAGAAAGGTTGTCTTGTTTTCTACCTCAGTACCCATTCCTTCATTATGGTGTCATGATAATAATGCCATGGTCAAAGTTCCATTTTAAAAGAGATGATAAAATGTTTCCCCACACAACCTCCTCTAAAAAATATGAAAAAAAATATCTGTTTTACAGACAATTTCTCTTGTGTAATTTATGCCCAGAGGTGAACTTTTCTTTTAAATTTCGATGTTAAGCAGACATCTATTTTTGAAGCAAGAATTTAAAAAAAAAAAAAGATATTTTTTCACTTTGATTTTGATACTTTTTAATGTCTAATCATAATTCAGTACCAACTTATTTTAACAAATTCCATGTCTTTTTTTCATTAATTCTCAATGAGTATGAGCATACACTTTTTTGTTTTTGTTTTTCCCCCAAGTTTGAATGCCAATTTACTAGTTATTAGAGGTGGCCTTCAGGAACATTATAATCTCCTTGAAAGGACTTCAGTTCCAAAGGTAAAATTTATTACATAGATCCCTTTCTCCCCAGATTTTAAACAGAAACAAATAACTTAATAGTATTTATGGAGGTGGGAGAAAAAAAGAAACCTGAAATTAATTTCTCCTCATTTCACTCCCTTTGAATGGAGGGAATAGAGAGGAAGTTTTTCCAACTTAAGTCATTTATTATGTATTTATATAGATGCTCAGATATTATTACAGTGATGGGCATTGTACAGAAAAAGATAGAATGGAACACATTGGTTTTGGAATTTTAACAGAAAATTTTCTGAGTTTTGGCAATTACGTTATTTTTAAACTATGAAATCTTATTTTTTTTAAATGGACAGCACAGTTAACCTTAGCTTTAAAGAGTTTTTGTGTGGCTATAAGCTTCTTACGTCTGACAGTTAAAATGTTCATTGCAAGAGTGTATGCCAGTAGCTATTCCATAATGGAGCCAACTCAGAAAAGGCCACTTAAAACCGTTTCCTTTAGCTTCTCTCTCTTTTCCCACTGGAATCCATGCCTTTGAAAATGAATCATTTGATAACAATGGATTTTATTTTAAGAAGTAACAGCTTTTGAAAATATCTTCATGGTGTGATCATCAAACAGAATTTGCCAAAGGCCCCAGTGTTTAGTACAGATTAAAGAAAAACACCTGTATGTTATCCAATCTGGATCATGTTCAGGAAGTTTGGAAATATATCCTGTGGAACGCTGGCTTGTATCTTCAGGTGGAACCGCATGGTCATTCAGCTGAACACCCTCCAATCTTAACAAATGAATAGTCGCCTAGAAATATATAGAAAACACATATATGAAATTGCAATTTCATCAAACTATATCACATTGAAAATAGAGACTGGCTTCTGCTCAAGTCACAGTCTCAATTCTACAAGAAAATATTAACTGCACAATTTTGTCAAATACTGTCTAGGCTGATAGCAATTTATCACAAAATATATTAAATACAGTCCTTCAAATTCCTTATAACCTGACAGTGAATTTAACATAATTCCTGTAAAAAAAACCAACCACCACACTTTATCTCAGTGAAATTTTAAAACTCCAGGGCTCTATGGGCAGTTGTCAAACATTTGCAATATAATCACTGAGAAATACATTATCTGTACTGACAAGGAAAACATTAGTATACTTACTTTGAATGGAAACTTCTTAGACATTAGCTTCATGAAACTCTAATTTTTTTTAGTTTCTCTGCAAACACATTAGTTATTGTTTACAATCTCCAATAATTGGCACATCATTCTGTAAGATGAATGTATACCAGCACTATAGATAAAGCCAAGGATGGAGGACACAAAAAATGAATATCACAGCTGTAGCATTTACCAACCTCTGCATTAATGAATCTTATTTCTGCTAATGTTCTGAGTAAATCTCTTTCAAGAGAGAACGATTTAATGGGCAAGGATGATTCCATTTGTAGGCTTCCACCTCGATTATCATCCATCACAATTGTACTAGCATTCTTCTTTTGAACTAAGAAAAAGGAAGCTTTACTTATTATTGTTGTTATGTAAATCAGAAAGACTTTTTACTTTACTCCTAAATAAGAAAAATGCCTAGCTACATTAAAATCTATAAAAGGGATAGAATGAATCAGATTTAAAATTGCTGCCTTCAAAATCCTTATTCATTACAGTTTACTGCAACTGAAAATACCTCTCTCCAGGCAATGCCGGGAGACAGGTATGTAAATCAGTTAGATGGATGGTGGAGTGAGTGGGACAGCATGCAGTGATCAGGAAATGGCAGCTTTAAAGAGTCTTCTCTAGTCAAACCAAGCACCTTTCTCACATTTCTGGTTTGCTGGCATGAAGCTGTGACTACAGAAAACATAGGGGGACAGAAGCAGCTCCTTTGTGCTCCACTTCTTGCTTCCTGAATCTACCATTCTTCCACAATTGGGTTGTATAGGTTAGACATGTCTGAGTGCTGACACATTACAGTTTATTTCTTTTTCAAATTGGTTAACATTAGGGTTGCTAATTTTCTAATTGCAGAAACCTTAACACTCATTCCATCCATCACTCGCTGTCTCTCACTCACTAGCTCATTTTCACCAGGCTGGGGCAGGGTGTTGGGGTGAGGCCAGAAATCAGGGGTTCAGGGTGCAGGAGGGGGCTCTGGGCTAGGGGTTGAGGTGCGGGAGGGGGTGAGGGCTCCAGCTGAGGGTAGGGGCTCTGGGCTGGGGCTGAGGGATTTGGAGTGCGAGGGGGGGTGAGGGCTCTGGCTAGGGGTGTGGGTCAGAAGTTGGGCTGGGGATGAGGGGTTTGAGATGCAGGAGGGGGCTCTGACTACGGATGTGGGTCTCAGGTGGGTCTGAAGATTAGGGGCTTGGGGTGCAGGAGGAGTCTCCAGGCTGGGGCTGAGGGGTATGGAGTGTGGGAGGAGGCTCAGGGCTGGGGCAGGGGATTGAGGTGTGGGAGGGGCTGAGGGATGCAGGCTCCGGGTGGCGCTTACCTCAGGTGATTCCTGGGAAGTGACCAGCATATCCTTCTTGCTCTTAGGGGGAGGGGCAGCCAGGAGGCTCTGCGCGCTGCCCCCACCTGCAGGCACCGCCCCCACAGCAAACCTTGATTGCAATTCCTGGCCAATGGGAGCTGCAGAGCTGGCACTTGGGGCGGGGGCAGTGCACTGCCCCTCCCCCAGGAGCCGGAGAGACATACCAGCCACTTCCCGGGACCTGCGTGGAGCCGGGAAGGGAGTCTTCCAGCCCCTTGCCAACCGGACTTTTAACAGCCCAATCAGCTGACAACCCTAGTTAACATGCACCTTTATGTTTTGTAAGCATTACAGTTGAGATTTTGCTCCCTTTGGGCAGGTGCGAACTTTTCAAGATTTGCTCCAATCAGAGTGTGTATGTTTGGATTTCACAAATACGAGCCCGGCTCACATTTTCCAGTTCACTTCTTTCATTGTCTTACAGGGATCAGAACACTGGGCATTGTGTCCTGGCAGAGGAAGAGAAAATCTCAAACGGTGTTAAAATCAAGAAGGGGAATGATGGTCTGTCAACCCCACAGTAATTAAGAGAAAACAAATTTCTCTTTTCCCATGGATTAAGCATTAACCCAACATCCTGGAACATGGTAGTTCTGTCCCCTGTTGTGCCCTAACTCTTGGTGTAAAATTGTGAATGTCGAGATGAAGTAGCTAGGGTGGTACTGTAGGGCCGTTTAGGCAGGTATATTTAGGCACAAGGATTAAGTAAATCTGTTTATGTACAGAACAATTCATTGTGGTGACTGAAACAATTTACTACGGTTGAGGTGGACTTTTCATCACTGGCAATTTTAAAATCAAGATTAGATGTTTTTCTAAAAAGCTATGCTCTAGTTCAAACAGAAATTAATTCAGAGAAGATCTATGGCCTGTATTATGCAGGAGGACAGACTAGATAATCAAAATGCCCTTCTGGCTTTATAATCTATGTAGCATTCAGTGTCTCATAAGTGTCAAGGGGTGGACCAGTGACAGGCAGGGAGGCCATCATTTCCTCCCAGGACAAATTTAAAACAGTTTTATCCTTTTAAGTGTGAGTTGGTAAAGTTGCAGATTTTTGACCAATTTCTAGATAAACAGAGACTATCCTCTCTGGTGATTATCCTCAGCAATAAAATAGTCTTATTTCAGACCCCGTACTTTTTTCTTGAGATTTTCTTTACTAAAAATTCCAGCCCAGCATGTTATATTCCTGCATTAAAATAACAGAACACTTAGACAAAAGAATTCCAGTTTATAGGATATGTAATACTGTTTGTGCACAAGACACAAATGATTTGTATTCATTCATATGCATATAACAATTCTGATCCATCTACAAACCTCCCAAATGAACAATGATATAGCTTTAACTAAACATCCTATGAACTATTAAATGAATAATAATGCCACATAAATTTCATTTATATGCTGGAAAACATGCTTCATGGCCCGCTACTGTCTAACAACTGATTAATTGTACCAAATATTACCCTTTTACATCACTGCTAACTGTGTAACAAACAACAGTTATTCCATCAAATTCTCTGCGGGTAAAAACTAGCACAGTTCCAGAGATTAAATGGCACTGTACCAGTTAACACCCATAGAAAATTTGGCCAATTATTCCTATGTTACTTCCTCTTTCTAACATTTACCTGTATAAATAACTTTAAGTAGACTCTGTATACCTACTGATGAAAACTGCTATACAAGACCTACATATTATGATTATCTATATCTAACTGTATATTTGTGGTTTTACCTACAATTATCCCCCTGAAACACAAATAGATATTATTTAAGGAAAAGATAAACATGAATAAGAACAAAGTATGGTCACCCTTTTCCAACTGCCATGATTTCATGTTTCAGCACAGTAAATAGTGCTTCCCTAACACTGTAATGTTGCTCTTGGAAAAGCCTTGTTTGTGAGTATCTATAGGTTTCTATATGTACATGTGGTGTGAGGAAGAAAGTACACATTTACACCCTGGAATCTTGTTTTAAGTTCAATTACTGGAGAGAACAAATAATCTTATTGTAACACAAATTGTTTTGATTTTAACATAATGTAACATCAGAGATTTAACTAGTATAAGGAACAGCTGTGCAATTAGAAACGTGCTTGGTTCAGAATGTTCAAAATGCACTTTTATTATATACGTAAAAACACGAGACACATTACTGATGGCATTGATTTGTAAAAAGGACATGGTTGTTCAACTAATTTAAAAAGATGAAGTGTCTGAAAATTGCCATTAACACACTCACATAGCTCTAAATAAAATACATTCCTCAAATAGGACTGCTTTGTGCCAAGCTTCTCTATTTCTGCATTCCTGATGCCTCATAAAAACTATTCATGCTCAAACAGCTTTTCAATTAAAAATCAAAGGCACTAGAAATGAAAACTTTTGGAGTACATAGTACCCTCAATTCATGTATACAGTTGCCATTAATGGTGTTCTGCCTGATGTTTGAGAGCAATAGGCTATATATTCCTTAAATATATAATTGTCCACATAATGGAAAAATAACCAGGATTAAAAATTCACTTTTAAAAGGACATCATTGATTTGAAAGAAATGACTTGAAAGTAGTTTCTGACACCCTGTAAATCCTCCCTGACAAATCTATGAATTTTACTCTCACATTTACCTAATTTTTTAAAAATGCTTCTTCTCTCCCATGTTTTTGAGAGAAAGACACACACTAACAATAGGAAAAACTGACTACCACTCATAGTGGATAAAAACCTACTGCTAATAACATCTAATGGAATTACTCCTTTAGCTTGACTGCTAGAGTTCTGCAATTTGAAGTTGAATGTTCCAAGGTTCAAAACTTGAAGACAATTCATACATGGGGTGGTTATACACACAAACTGCTATCACAGTATGAAATAAATACACTGAAAAAAGAGACGCTCCATTTGCTCTAACCTCTTTCAGAGATCGGAACCTCAGGAGTTTTAACAGTACATAAAACAGTCTCAGATAGAATTCCAATTTTTAAATTGATGATGTGTTTTTAATTCTTTGCTAACGCAATATTATGGCAGCCTAATACCTTGTAAATTAGCAAAATAATAAGACTATCTCAAAATTTTGCAGACTAATTTAAAGTTCTATTTTACTACTAATTTACCAAATCAGAAGTGTTGAATTGTTTAATAATCAATTATCCCTCTGAGGTTAAAACAAATTTAAAGTAATTTATTTACAATGTATGACACTGAGTTCTCATTTAAAAATATTTTTAAAATATCAATTAAGAAAAGTTACAATGTAAGTAATGTGTTGACTTACATTTTTTAGATTTTGGTACCTTCCTCATCTGAGCATCATCATACAAGAGACAGAATCTGCATGCTGCCCGGCACACATCCCATACTCCTTGTTTCCGTGCAACTTTTGCCAAATCTGCCCAAAGTCTTATTCTATCACACAAAAAGCACATGTAAAAACTCTTTAATTAGCTAATTTATTTCCTAAATTCTAGATTCAGCCTGAAACTTCAGGTTAATTGAAAATATCCTTCATTATAATACAGACTTTAAAGCCCGTTAACAATTATTTTAATATTACTAAATTGAGGGTCAATTTTTATCACTAATAAAGATAACTTATAAATCATAAAGCATCGAGCATCAACTGCAGAAGGAGGATGCCAGTTACTGAAGACTCCTTACACATTGGAAATCAAGGAATAAAGCTGTTATTTCTGATTATATCAGCATATAGCTAAACAAAACAAAGCTAAACAAAATTTAATGGCTTATGATATGGCCACATTGATCCCTTGCTTAAAGGTAAATACATGCTTAAATGCTACACTGGATCTGTACCAGGGTGCTCAGCACCTTGCAGGATTGAGCCTCAAATAATTTCAGAGTTCTAATAGCAAAACTTTCCCCTTTGGCATTAGTAATACACCACTTTTAAAATGGAAAAAAACTATCTACACCTTCTTTATGGTAATTACCTCTCCTTGTCATTTCCATGCCCTAATCGTCTCAAATGTCCATCGGTTTTCTCCACACTCTTAGTATGATGCTGTGCTTTTGCACAGAGATAACTTATTTGACTCCTACTTTTACCTGAGGAAACTTAATGGAGACAAAGGAATGCAAGCAAATTTTGAAGCATTACAATGCATGTTTTTCATCACTACAATAACTTCATTCATAAGTAGGTCCTTATATATTTTAAAATATCTATATTATACTAATTAAAAAAATACTAACAATTTTGTTTGGAATTAGTATATAAAAATGTTCTATAATTTCCCAAATCAGCAAAAAATTGTTTGATTCAGTGCAGCCTGATTAAAAAGAGAAATATATCTATAATTGGAGACCTCTGCTGTATGGGGTATATGTGATTTGTGTGAGTATATGTGATTCATTCGTGTGATTTTGTGTGCTAATTGGAATTTAGAATAATATTTGCAATCTCATTGATAAAGCAATCTATGTCAAGTCAGTGAAAAGTATACATACTGGTTCACAACAAAATTTGTGAAACATTTGAAATTTTGCCTTTTATAGTTCTCAGAGCTTCCTTCAAAAGGCCCCAATTCAGCACTTTTACAAACTGTGCTCCAGCATCCAGGGACCACCAGGGCCATGACTCCCTAGCTATGCTCCCTCTCCCTTGGACACGATCTCTACACTGTGGTGAAGGAGGGGAATCCTCAGAAGGCTGCTTAAACTGACGTTATAGGTGCTTTCTACTGCTAGAGTGGCACAAAGCAGCTGGAATAGTATGGACAATCTATCTCCTGATGGACGCTGTTTAACGACAGAGTGGGTAGCCTTTCACAGGATAAAATGTCTATGGTATAACGTACAAGTAATGAGCTCAAATCCTGGGGTCCGTGTTTTAGAAGGTAAACTGTGAATTCATATTTAGTTCTTTGCATAATAAAGAAACAAGAGAGCACTCAAAACTGAAAGGCAACAAATTTGAAAGTAATAAAGAAAAATATGTATTTCAATGCCACAGAATATTATTGAGTCAAACAGCAACTTGAAACAGCATTCAATAGTTACCATGTATGACTAGGTACAGCTTCTGCAGTTACAAATTTAAAATAAAATTATACAAGACATCAAATTTTTGTTGAGAGCATAAGTTTATAGTGTCACACAGTTATATGCATCGGAAATGGGATTACAGGGTTTCCTCCAAAAACATGATGACCCTACCGAAGGCAATGGGAATTTTGCCACTACTGCAATGATTTCACCCAAAGGCATATAGTCTTTTAAACATTATCATTGGCCCCAGTGGTCAAATATCTTTCAGGCTGGGTAAAGAATCAGTAACAGACAAATCTTTGACCTATTTTAATCACAGCAAACATACCTTACCTTTAGCTTCATTTTCACTGTCAAGGACTATTTGAAATGCATCAGGAGCCAGTGCAAGACCTGCATTCACCAAAAGAGACCGCTTTTTCCTCACACTATCTTTCTGTTTCCCTTTTTTAGCCTACATAAAGAAAAAGGCTAACTGTCATGGGTATATTCACAGTTGTATTAAAAATAAGTACATTTTCACTAAATTGGCGTTTGTATATCTGTCAAGGCTGATTCCACACTCTGACACTTCAAGTGCAGAAAGTGGGGGCCCGCAAGGATTCTAAAAATTAATACTGGCCACTCCAGGCATGTATTAAACTCCCAAGGTTACAGCTTCTCTCTGACCTTGGATGGGTAGATGCTGCCATCACACAAATGCAAAACCCTTCTTTTTGGAACCCAGGAAGGCACCCTTGGGAATTCCTTCCTTTGGGGTACCCTCAAGCCCTTTCACCCCCCCCCCCCGGGGAAGATCTGAGAAAGAAAACAAAGGAAATTAGCTGTTGCCCCAGCTAATTAAACAACATGTGCACAAATGTCTTAGGACACCAAAAATCCAATCCTGTTCTTAAAAAAGGTAAATTTTATTAAAAACAAAAAAGAAAGAAAATACATCTGGAACGTAGGTGTTTGCTAGATTAAAAAATCCACTTACAAAAATTAAACATCAAGAATAACCTTCTTGAGGTCCACCTTAAAGGTTACAAGCAAAACAAAAAGCATTTGAGGTTAGCAGAGAGGAGTCCACAAGCCAATAAGAAATAAAAGAAATAACCCTACTCGCGTCTTCCTAGACATTCCCTGATTTTCTTACATATTTGGGGTTTCAGATAAGTAGGTTCAAGGTATGAATTGATGCTTTTTCATATCTGGTTTTAAAGCTGCTTACAGCATTGCTGTTCTGTGTCTCCGCTCTCCAGAGAGCAACAGACAGACAAAGGGAAAGTTTTTTTCCCAATTTTAAAAAGTTCTAGCCCTCCCACTGGCTCTTTGGGTCAGGTGCCCACTCCCTTTCTTTTACCTAGCCAGGGAGACTTTTTAATCTTTACAGGTAAAGCAAACAGAGACACCAAGACAGACTTTATAGCTAACTGGCTGGCTGGGTGTCCATAAAAGGGAGCTATCCCCATCTTTATTTATCACAACATCTCACCCATTAAATAAGGCACGACATTGGTCACAGGCTTATGTACCACAGGAACTGCATTACAGTCCAGAAACACTTATGTACTGTTCTACAATGTTATTATTGGATAGACTTACTCTGAAACCTTGGTTCTTGACATGACCATTTTGAGGCTAACTCAGAGCATATGCAGGTAGCTACATTTTAATGGTGCTCACATTCATGGCTGAATTTAATTTTTAATGTATGAACTATCACTATGATATATTCTCAAAAATAAAATGGTTCAGTTAAAAGAAAATTACAAACAGTTTGGTTATGACCAAATATAATTGAGAATTAATATGCAACATATCAACCAAAAAAGCATCAGTGATCCATTTCACAGCACATTGTGGAGCAAATGCAAATTAGTTATTCCAAAAACAGGTCTGAGGATGCAGACTGAGGAAATCCCTTCATGCAAATGATGCAGGTTGGTAGTCTGCAGGAATTGGAGAGTCATTGCCTTGCCAGGGGGAGCAGATGTTTAGGATAGTATGGTCCTTCAGGAAACCTGTATAATTTCAGCCAGAAATCCTTGTGTTTTAACATTAAATTATTATTTTCAGCTTCTGTTCCACATGTGGGGAGTAACTGTGCACATCCATACACTAATGGACCAGTAGCAACATACACAGGTGATCTTTGTAGTCTTTAAAGACTACATACATGTATCCATCTCACGTTGATTTGGACCTTCAGATCGAAAGGAAACTCTCAGCTTTCATCTACAAAGCATGTTTCTAGGCTTCTTCCTTGTGAAGCTAGCCTTGAAATTGTAACCCTATATAAACTGGTTGCTAGAGTTGGAAGCTTGTCACTGACTTGTCCTAAAGATCACATTCATAGCCTAACTGTAACTTCCCAGCACTAACTTCTAGGTTCTATGACAACCATGGCCAAGGATCTCTGAATTTCTGTGAAGACTCCAAATCTGTTTGTAGTTGTAGGAAGCAATGCCTCCAAGGTTGACAGTGCAAAGGCTGCTGCAAGTTTCCTCCCAGCCAACCTGCAGCTTAGCAAGCTATTATGATCCGTGATCACCATCAGCGGCAGTTTAGTAAAATGAAAAGCAACACAGGCTAATGGATGAAGCAATATACTCCTGTCTTCTATCCACAACTTTGACATCGATTCTCAATGTGGCTTTAGGTAGGTCACTTAAGTTCTCTGTGTCTTCATTTCTCCAATTGTAAAACTGAGGTAATAATTACCTGGCCCACAGAAGGTTGTGGTTGTTAGGCAGATGATCTTTGTAAAACAGAATATAAGTGCTAAAATTCACCAGAATCCACACAAAACCTCTAGGGGCTAGGTTCTAAATGCACAGGCCTTCAGTTTATTTAGACAACTGACCCTTGAAATACAATTTTAAAAGTTGACAACTATGTAGACACGCAACCATAAGCTGCTGAGCTGCACTTTTGCAGCACAAAGATATAAATGGGGAAGAAGCTTAATATTCTTAATATTTATATGTGTTTGTTGGTGCCTAAAACACAAGATTATCTGGGGACTATCACAGCTGAATTATCTGAGATGGTATCAGAGAAGTTGCTGGACTCCTGAAACTATGCTATAGTGGTTTAAATCATACCTAAAATACGGTAGTCCTCCAATGCTGACAATTGTACGCCAACACAGAGGGATCTGAAATGCAGTATTCCTTAATGTACTTTCCTATCTCCTTTATTGTACATGAGTGTTCTTAGTGTAAACATGGGATGGAATATTATCGGTATGCCGATACACAAGTTTATTTTCCCCATAAACCCTGCTAGTTCAGTCTCTCTTCTGACATGGGTGTATGGATGATATTGCCATCTGGATGGATCAGAACTGCTGCCCTCTCCTTTGAATACTGTCAGTAAAGATTAACATTAACAGTTATTTATTAAATAATTTTGCAAGAAATTACTCAAAAGGCCAAAACTTAATTATCTTAGAAATCTTGGATTTGAATATACACAACTCTTAGAATAGAATTATAAATGATTATTTCTTTTGGAGAATAAGCAATAAGCTTTTTAATAAGCAAACTTTTTGTTTCTACAAATGAAATTGTTCTTTATTATTACCTGTTCAATCATCATAATTGCTTGATCCTCTAGGCGCTCAGGTGACTTGTACAACATAGTGCATAAATGAAGACGATGAAAAGCCATTTTAAGATGTTCCTGGTATTGCCCATTGTTATCTAGATATATAGCCTTCTGAAAATGTTCCATGGCAGCCTCTATTCTATCTTCATCTTCTTCAATACGAGCAATTTCCATATGAACTTGGCAACGTAGCAAAATCAACAAGCTAGGAAATTGGACAATTTTATAGGTAAACTATTAAAACAGTAAGAGACAAAGCTGTCTAGACTTAAAATTATAAAAAATGCGTCTGGAAAATGAATAATGTATGTAAAAAGACTCCTTCACTCAACTAATCTGTTCCTTGCATGTTTTCTGTGTCATATCATCATACTGAAGTGACTAACATAACCATTTACTACATTTTGCTTTCCTTAGCCCTGAGGAGCCAACACAGCCAAGAAAGAACTGTATAATCTTGCAGTTGAGTTGTTTCTTGTGTATCACTGATAGAGTTGTTCAAAAAGAGCCAGATTTTCAGTAGTTCCTATTTAGGCACCTAAATGACATGATCATATTTTCAAAAGTGCCGTGTAGACATACCCTATGTGACTACGCAGTTACTTAAAGTGAAGCATGTCATTAAGCACCTTCCTGAATCAGGGATGGGACAAGACACCTCTAAGGAAAATGCCACAACTACTACAAAAAAAGGTACTGGCAATACAGTACATGGCACCCCTCCTTTTGACTAATGAATCAATACCCCAGTGTGGTGTTTGAGGACACTAGGCTGCAGGAAGTGCTGTCTTTTGTCTGAGATGTAATAGTCAAGCTCTCACCTCTTGGAAGAAACAGTTACTAACCTTCATATAACTGTTGTTCAAGATGGGTTGCACATGTCCATTTCACTATAGGTGTGTGCGCGCCCAGCACACAGTTGTCGTAGACTTTCTTCCCTCAGCAGTACTTGTGGGATGCAGTGAGCACTCTGCTACCTCATGCTATTCTACATGAGCGGAGCAGAGTGATCCCCCCGACCCTCCTCAGTTCCTTCTTACCAGACAGACTTTGATATGGTCCTTCAGGAAACCATATCAAACCGGTGTCATGGAATAGAGGGTGAGTCACGGACATACAACACATTTCAAAGAACAACTTACAAGAGGTTTAACCATTTTTTCTTCGTGTGATTGCACATCCATTCTTTTGCCCATGAATCACAAGCAGTTCAAACAGGGGTTGTGCTTGGTGTCTACTTGAACAAAGATTGGAGAACCACACAACTAATCTGGTATCATCCTTGGTTTGCTGAGAGATGGCACAATGAGAGGCAAATGTATGGCCTGACAACCAAGTTGCCACCTTGCAGATGTCCAAGATGGGCACATGAGCGAGAAAGGCTGCAGAAGCTGCATGAGACTTGGTTGCACCGGCTAATATTCTACTTGGGGGAATCACATTAGCCAATTGGCAATGTAAACAAGCTAGAACAAGCAGAAATCCAAGATGAGTTTCTTTGGGAGAACACTAGACTGCCCTTCATTCTGACTGCAACTCAATAAAAACAGTTGCAAGGTTGAGCTAAATTACTTAGTTTGATCGATGTAAAATGCCAGAGCTCTTCTAACGTCCAAAGTGTAGAGCTTTTCCTCATCTTTATGGTTATGAGGCTTTGGAAAGAAATTAGGTAATAAAATTGCTTGAGAAATATGAATATTGGAAACCACCTTAGAAAGGAACTTCAGCTGAGGGTGAAAGTAAACTTTGTCTTTATAGACAACAGTGTAAGTAAGTTCAGATATCAGAGCCAATAACTTCCCAACTCTCTTTGCTGAAGTAATGGCTACCAAAAAGGCCACTTTCATTGACAACAGCAATCAGGATGCCAGCAGCTCAAAGTGTGGGGGGGGGAAGGGAGGAACCCATCAGTTTTGCTAGTGTAGGTATAAGTCCCACAGGGGAATAAGGTCCTCTACCTGTGGGTAAAACCTGTCCAGACCCTTTAAACACCTGACAGACATTGGGATGGAAAAAATAGAGAGGTTACCCATAGAAGGACAGACAGCCAAGATAGCCACTAGGTGACCCATGATGGAACTAGCATAATCACAGGTTTCAGAGTAGCAGCCGTGTTAGTCTGTATTCGCAAAAAGAAAAGGAGTACTTGTGGCACCTTAGAGACTAACAAATTTATTAGAGCATAAGCTTTCGTGAGCTACAGCTCACTTCATCGGATGCATTTCCGATGAAGTGAGCTATAGCTCACGAAAGCTTATGCTCTAATAAATTTGTTAGTCTCTAAGGTGCCACAAGTACTCCTTTTCTTTTCATGATGGAACTAAAACTTGTTGTTTCAGGAACAAAAGATAGTCCAAGACATAATGGCTGGGAGCCCACACTGGGGAAACACTCTTCTGTAGGGACCAGATGGAGAATCTTTTTCATTTTGTTAGGTAAATACACCTAATCAAAGGCTTTCTGCTATTTCTGCTGCTGTCCTAAGCAACTGTTTTCCAAAGGCATCAGCCATGAAGCATGTACATTGTCAGTTGGACGACAAAGAGCTTGAGACGGAGGAAGTGTCCATGTCCTAGAAGATCACATCTGAATCCAGTGGGAAAGATTGTGGAGGTCTGACCGATAGGGCCAGGAGCACCGAGAATCTGAGTTGATGGAGCAATGCTGAGGTGAACATGGTCTTGTTTGACTTTGAACAAGACTCTGGGTAGGAATGGAATCGGAGTGAAGGCATGCAATAGGCTGTACAAACAGGGTAGCAGTAAGGCATCAGTCAAAAAATTCAGGCTCTGACTCACTTAGGAAAAAAACTGACAGCAATTTCTGTTGGCCTTTGTTGTAAACAGGTTCATTTCCCTACAACTGGATGATGGAACTGACCATGTCCAGGTTAAGTGACCGATCATGGTGAAAGTCCTGCTCAAGTGATCTGCCAGTGTATTCTGCACTCCTGGAAGGTAAGCAGTTCTCGGGGGGATGGAGTTATTATGCAAAACTCCCAAATCAGAATCACCTCTTGGCACAGTTGAGTGGACCAACTTCCTGCTGGGATGTTTACATAAAACATGACTGCCATATTGTCTGTTAGCACCAGCAGATTCCTTTCTTCATTGTGTGGAAGGAAGACGAAGCAAACTAAATGGATAGCTCTCAATTCCCTGACATTTACATGCATGTTCAATCAAAGACCTTATGTTTGTAGGAATCCAGGATGACTCCTCAACCCAGAGCTGAAGTGTCTGTAACTAAAGTGAGAGCCGGATGCAGCAAAGGGGAACCTCACACAAACTTGTAAAGAGTCCAGGGAGTATAAAATGTGTACTGGTATCTGAACCACCATGTTTAAATGATGACAAACCAGTGAATACATTGGACACTAGCCACCCCAAAAGTTTTCTGAGATATTAGCCTGGCGTGCTATACTACATAAGAGTACACGACCATGTGCCACAGGAGTATGAGGCAGTTTCACACTCTGCCTTTAGGTCTAGAGCAGTAAACTAGAATCTCAAATGTGGAAGGAAGGTGTTGGCCTTCGTTGAGACCAGGACTGCTCTAATGAATTCTATATTCTGTACAGTATTCAGAATCAATTTGTAGAAGTTGACTAGCCATCCCAGTGCATTGAAGTTGGACTGGATAATGGATATACTGAATGGTACCTGAGACTTGGACCAGTCTCTCACCAGCCAGTCATCCAGGTAAGGGAACATATGGACTCCTGACCTTTATAGGAACCTTTCCAGTGCCATGCATTTCATGAAAACGCAAGGAGCTGTTGACAGGCCAAAGAGTAGCATTATGAATTGGTAGTGAGATTTGCTCACTATGAATTTGAGGAACCTCGAGTTGCTCTGATGGGCCGCCATGTAGAAGTGTGTGTCTTTTAAACCAAGCGTAGCATACCAATCCCTGGGTAAAGGGAAGGAATAATTGAAGCCAGAATGACCATCCAGAATTGCATTTTTTTCAGAAATTTGTTTAGCTCTCTTAGACCTAAATAGGGTCTAAGCCCCCCTTTCAGTTTCAGAACAAGGATGTAATGGGAAATAAATCCCTTCCTCTGAGCAATGTGGGAACTTCCTCAGTGGCTCCTACATGATGGAGAGATTGCACCTCCTTCAGTAGAAGACGTGAGAGGGGTTCCTGAAGAGGAATGGGGAAGTGGGCCCAAGCCCTTAGGAAGTGGGATAAATGATTGGAAAATAGAGAGAAAGGAGAGGATGGTACTTTAGGACTAGGAGCTGTCCTCGACCAACATGCTTGTTGGCTTGTTTAGAAGAGCCAGTTCATCTAGGTAAACAGACTGCTACAGAAGAGGAGGGAAGTGGTGGATTCCTCTTGTGACTTCTGCCCCTCTTTCTGGACAAGTCTTGGATACAAGGCATAAAAGACAGATAATCGGTGGAGCTGCTGTGGGCAAAATTGATTTCTTTTTGTCACTAGTGTGTAGACATCAAGAGACTTAAGCATCACTCTTGAATCCTTGAGGCTATGGATCTATTGTCCATTTTCTCTGAAAAGTGTGAAGGACTCTTAAATGGGAAGTCTTGAATAGTTTTCTGCACCTTGGAGGGAGACCGGACACCTGCAATCATGAACACTGCTGCACTGTGATGGCAGAAGTCATGGCCCATACTGCAGACTCAGCTCCATCTAGACAGGTCTATAGAACCTTTCTGGCGACTAATTCGCCCTCATCTGCTATCACAGTGAATTCTTGTTTCACCTTGTTAGACAGCCTGTCTTTAAACTTTAAAATATTATCCCAGAGGCTAAAATCGTAACAATGCAGCAGAGCCTGCTAGTTCACAATTCTAAGCTGTAAATCTCCTGTGGAATAAAGCTTCCTTCAAAATAGGTCCAATGTATTTGTCTCTTTCCCTTTCAGAATTGAACCTGGGTGACCTGTCTCTCTTTCTCATTAGCAGCCATGACAACCAGGATGCCCATAGGGGGATGGTTATACACATGATCAAATCCACATGAGGGCACACAGGATCTCTTCTCCACCCTTTTAGCTGTAGCAAGAAGGGAAGATGGGGTCTGTCAAAGCTCCCTAATGGGTTCAAGGAAAACCTCATTAATAGGGAGAACCATAGGCGCCTTCCTCTGTAGCATGGTCACTTGCTGGAGGATTCTCTGAACCCTGAAGTCTTTAAAACATGATTTGAGGACTTCAATAGCTCAGACATAGGTGAGAGGCTTATTGCAGGAGTGGGTGGGTGAGATTCTGTGGCCTGCATTGTGCAGGAGGTCAGACTAGATCATAATGGTCCCTTCTGACCTTAATATCTATGAGTCTATGAACTTCTTCTGGCACCGGTGGGTGCTCAATCCCCCTCTGTACCCGCCCCAACTCCACCCCCTCCCTGCCCCTATTTGACTCCTTCCCCAAATCCCCACCCCGGCACTCCCTCCTCCCCTGAGTGCGCGACGTTCCCGCTCCTCCCCCTCCCTCCCAGAGCTTGCTACAGCTGTTTGGTGGCGGCAAGCGCTGGGAAGGAGGGAGAAGCAGAGATGCAGCGCTCGGGGGGGAGGCAGAGGTGGAGGAGGAGGTGAGGCGGGGCCGGGAGCTTAGCTGCCGGTGGGTGCAGAGCACCCATTAATTTTTCCCCGTGGGTGCTCCAGCCCCGGAGCACCCATGGAGTCGGCACCTATGGGAGAACTACTGTAGAGGGACCCTTCAAGGCCAAAATGTCCACCAGTGTGTGACTTTTCCTGGACTTCCTTCAGCTGGATATCAAGATCCGCAGCCATCCTCTTCAACATCTCCTGATAAGCTCTGTAGTCAACAGAGAGAGAAAACAGACTGTACTACTACCGTCTTCTCTGGTGATGAAGAGAAGGCCAAAGGCTGTTGAGGTATAGCCTCCTCCGACTCCTCTGCAGATCCTGAGAAGGAATTTCCTCATGTACAGTACTGGGTCCAATACCAGAGGTGCACAGCTGGTATCCCTGGTGCAGATGCTCCTGATGCCCAGTCTAAGATGCAGAGTGTGAAGGATGCAGGGATGACCTAGATTGCAGAGGAAAACCCCAAGGGTTCCAGAAAGCCACTGATATGACATTGGGACCCAATTATGCTCAAGTCATTCATGCTTGTGAGGTGGGCAATACTGATGCTCTGGGTGGAACCAGGATGGGTAGGCATTCTCTGGGGGCTGCTGTACCTACCTGGGTTGTGACATGTAACAGTCGATCTCAGAATCAGATAAAGAGTCTGCTTCCTCTGACCAAGAAGGGACAAATCCTGTCAAAGAGCCTCAGCCAGAGCCTGGAGATGGAAGTGCCAGTGAAATCATGGTCGGTTTCCCTCTAGTTGGTACCAATCTGAAAGACACATTAACTGAAGACTCTGATGGTACCACATGGTGAGCCAGAATGGAGTAGGAGCAGTGGACTTTGGTACCTTATACACCAGTACCAGGTGGGAGTTCAGAGCAGCCAAGGAAACCAGTACTGACAAGTCTATGAACTTCCCACCTGCAGTATATGCCTCAGGAGTAGATGGCACCAGGAAAGACTCTGGTTCCTGCAGTACCAAAAGTTGGGCTGACAAAGATGAGATAGACACTTCAGGTGTCAGTCTTGATGGGCCTGTCCTCGGCTCTCAGGATAACAACATGCCTGGACTCCAGGACTGTCCCAAGAAGCGCTTCTTCTTTGAGTGCAGCTCCATGCCCTTGCCTGCACCCAACATCTGTGGTGAGGATCTTGAACTCTCCAGTACCAAATCCTTAGTAGTCTTACAGCATTTCTTCTTTGGTATTGGTGATGAAGGACTTGTCTCTTGACTCAGCCAAACCAGGAGAGTATGCCTAATAGTTGCAGACCTGTTTGGTGCCTGCTTTGAGCAGGAAGCTCCAATGGTGGTCAGCACACGGACTTCATTAAGTGAAACTTGAGTCTGGCAGCCCTGTCTTTCTTGGAACAGGGCTTAAAACTCTGAAAAATATCCCCCAGGCACTTTAGACAGTTGGCATTAGGTCACTCACAGGCACTGATTTTCTGTAAGAGCAACAAGACTTGCAATCTGGAGACTAAGGCATGACCCTGATACCAGTCCCGATATCCAGGCAAAAACCAGAGAGTCCAAACTATCAAAAACTAAAACTTAACTCTAACTTTAAAACTATGAAAAACCTTCAGATTACTGAACATATAACAAACAGATACTATGTACAAGAAGGAGGGAAGGACTTGAAAAGGCAAGAAACACCACCTCTAACAACCGCCATAAGCAGTAAGAAGGAACTGATGGGTAGGTCTGGGCCACTCCACCTGTTCTACCTGTGCATAGTAGCACAAGGCAGCAGTTGTGCTCACTTCACCCCGACAGGTGCCACAGAGGGAAGAAAGTCTCCAAGAACTGTAATCTGGGTGCACACACCCCTATAGTGGAAGAGACATGTGCAATCAATCAAATTATTATATATTGTGCAGTATTTTTCCCAAATGCAGGGATGTTCTTGTCAGAATCCAGGCCATATTCCAACATATTTCATCACATTATGATGACACAATTTCCTCATATAATTTCAATTGGATACATTATTCTTCACTTCCTGTCCTAAACTGCAGTGTTTCTGTATACCATTAATCATTTGTGATATTTCATTTGAGAGAAGGCTGCATTTTAGTGATAGATAGGGTGAGATACAGATTATCCAGATAGTTTAATTTACTATAATCTGTTGGGAAATTTTTCAGAGATGTTTGAGAGCTACATAAGGGAAGGCTACAATAGGAATGCGATATTATTTAAGTGTCCTGTTCAAATATTATTTTTACCCACCTTTTACTGATGCCCATAATTACCTTTTAGTATTTACATTAGCTTTCAAATGAACACTATTTTCCAAAATAACAAATAACAACGTACATAGCATAGTAACTTACCTGTCAATCTTTTCTAAGATATCAGCAACAGATATTAATGGTTTTCGTACATGTTGATGCAAATTGTGTTGTAGCAGTGGAAGGCAAAGATTCCACTGCGTAGCACAAACCACCTGAATAACATTAGGGTCTCCCAGTCGAACTGCATGTTGCAATGCTTGTTCAAGTCTTCTTATCACTTTCAGCTGAGTCTGTAAATAAAAATGTACTTCACATTGATTACATATACATATAATACAAATGATTTGCTAAATATTACTGTAAAACTGCAATTTTAGGTTCTTTCCAACAGATAACACCCTCTGTAGTTTCTGATTTATGAAACTTTCACAGACCTCAAGTGTACCCCGTATTTCATGCACAGTACATGAATTCTTTTTTTTTTTAAAGTCTCATTTTGACTGCTAAAGAATGTCATTTTAGGTACTCTATAATGCTACAGATACTGCCACACTTAGCCAGGAGCCTGTCTATCCCTATTGCCTATGATAACAGAAATCCATGATTGTGGATTATTTGTGAATTCTGAGGATTTAGTAAATTCATCAGAGGCTGTGGTTCTAACATGGGGTAGAAAGAAGAGAAGAAACATTGTAAGTGGGATTTTCCAAAGGAATCAATGTTGGCTTAACTCTGCTCCATTCAAATCAATGGTAAAACTCCCATTGACTTCAATGTGAAGCCAACACAGAGCTCTTTGAAAATCCTAGCCTACATAAATAGGGCTCTACAGCAGAAATTCACAAGTTCTTAGCTTGAGTTTTAACACAGTAAAAACTAAAAAGAAATTTAGTAATATGCATTTGTTTTATGGATACTTCTTAAATATATCTAAATTTCTATTACATTTATTCAAATGATAATAGCACTGATATGTCTTTTTCTAATTATTCAATAATTGAAATAAGTGACTTATATTTTAGGTTCCAAACATGTGAACACTTCTATTCAGAAGCAACTTTACTCACGTGACTAGTCCCATTGAACTCAATGTGACTACCTATGGGAGTAAAGTTACTCCTTCATGCATGTATTTGCAAAATCTGGCCCTTAATGTGTGTGACATTGCACTCCATATGTTTATGTAAATATGCTTAGGAGTGTGAATATAAAGTAACTGGAATATGGTTTATGCAAAAGGTCTCTTTTAAGGTATCATTACAAAACTTATGATCTACTGAGTGTGGTCATCCTATTTGTATAAATGTATCATTCTTGTATCTGAAACTAGCAATACAAAATATAACTCTGAGGTCCTACCGTAATTATGCAAAGTGTGGGCCATTAATGGTGGCTTAGGATCTTGATGGCTCCCATTAACTAGAACAATTGGTTGTAAATGGCTATTTACTTGTAAATCTTCCTGTGTTCCTGTGAGTCAGGCCGGAAAGAATGGACACATGGGGTCTTACAATGACGTGTGATCATGTCACCTTAACTGGAATCCATCTTAAACCTGGTGCTTTTCCATTTAGAAGGAGGGGTGGGGATCCAGAGAGACAAAAGATTCCCACCTTGTGCTAAAGCTATAAAAGGGGGTGGAACAGAACAAAGGGGACTGCAGTCATAAGAAAACTCCTAGTTACCACCTGAGCTGAAACTAATAAGAACTGTACCAGGGGAAAGGATTGGGCCCAGACTAAGGATGAGTCTAGTCTGTGAAAGAAGCTTATTGGAACATCCCTGAGGGTGAGATTTACCTGTATTCAGTTTCTTAAATTTATTAGGCTTAGACTTGCATGTTTTATTTTATTTTGCTTGGTAACTTACTTTATTCTGTCTCAGGTTTCAGAGTAGCAGCCGTGTTAGTCTGTATTCGCAAAAAGAAAAGGAGTACTGGTGGCACCTTAGAGACTAACAAATTTATTAGAGCATAAGCTTTCGTGCGCTACAGCTCACTTCATCGGATGCATTTCCACCAAATGCATCCGATGAAGTGAGCTGTAGCTCACGAAAGCTTATGCTCTAATAAATTTGTTAGTCTCTAAGGTGCCACCAGTACTCCTTTTCTTTATTCTGTCTGTTACTACTTGAAACCACTTAAATCCTACCTTTTATACTTAATAAAATCACGTTTGTTTATTAATTAACCTAGAGTAAGTGATTAATACCTGGGGGAAGCAAACAGCTGTGCATCTCTCTCTATCAGTGTTATAGAGGGCGGACAATTTATGAGTTTACCCTGCATAAGCTTTATATAGAGTAAAACAGATTTATTAGGGGTTTGGATCCCACTGGGAAGTGGGTGTCTGGGTGCTGGAGATAGGTGATTTGCTGAACAGTTTTTGGTTAAAGTCTGCTGCTTTGTGGGCGTGGACCAGACCTGGGTCTGTGTTGCAGCAGACTTGTTGAGTGTGTCTGGCTCAACAAGGCAGGGTTCTGGAGTCCCAAACTGACAGGGAAAATGGGCTCAGAGGTAATTCCAGCATGTCAGAAGACAATCCCAAGGAGGTCTCTGCGACTGTACCCATCACAATTTGTATGCAAATAGTTTCCCTAGATATGATGCAAAATATGAGTATGACACAGCATTCCTTTGTCCCCTTTTGCCATTGAGTGCACACCTTTAAGCTGGGGGGAATTTGCCTGGTTGGCTGAATGAAGGGAACAGTGCTTTATGGGAGGCGAGGGAGAGGTCAAACTGCTGCAGAAGGGACCAGCATGGTGTCACTGACTCATCTCCTGGGAACTGGGTGGACATAAGGGCTTAAAAGGCACAGCCTGTGTAGTGAAGCCCCCTTTTACATGGAGCAGGTGGAGGCAGCACCCACCCTTCTTCCCCTTTATGTGGTGAAGTACCAGGTTTGGTCTAGACCTACTGTAGGCATTGCACTAGCAGACCCCTTTTAGGGAGGCTGGGAAGGAATTTTTTTCCTTTCCAAATTGGCATAGGTGGAGTTGGGTTTTCTTGCCTTCCCCACAGTGGCTTTGGGGAGAGCTTTGTTGATGTGTGGCACGAAGGGAGTTAGGCTATATGTCGCAACTCATTATTTAAGTGTGGGGCAGTTGTCCAGTGCAGGTATTCCTTAGGGAAGGTGTACAGTGATCAGATAAATGGCTTGGTAAAAGACTTTAAAAGGAGATATTGGTTAAATGAATGGAATGGGAATAGAGAGGAGTTGGGGTTCCTATGAATGGTACAGCAGGGAGCCAAACCGCCTTTCTTAAAGCCCACCTTAAACCCTCCTACAAGGGGGGTGGATAGTAAGTTGCAAGCAATGGGTTGGTTAGGAGACCTGGATGGAAAAAGAGAGGGTGGATGATGGAAGCCCCTTGGGAAGTTACTGAATAAACATGGGGTTACCGCCACTGTACACTTTTATCTGCCAGGTAGTTCCAGACATCTAATAGAGCTGCAGCATGATTAAAACCATATCAAATGTCTCCTATCCTTCTTTTGGTATAGCCAGGCAATTTGGTTCCTTCTTGTGGTACAACATGATATGACCCTGTTCTACTGAATTGTTGATATGATGGCAGAACAGAGGATTCTATTTATTTCACTCAAGGTTCTTTTGTTCAGGCCCATTAGAAAGATAATATATTAAAATTAATGTATATAATTGAAAATGATCTTGGGTTTTTTTTTGTTTTTGTTTTTTACAAAGTTGCATGAGATTGAGACACACAGTTAATGTGCAACTTTTGAAAATGTAACAGAAAGTTAATGTTCACCTTCTTCATAGAAATTAGTGCTAATTAAAGAACATACCTCAACAACACCTTTAGTATAAGTTGCAATTTTAGTGCCAAGTTTCTGGACTTCATATTCACATTCCAGACATTCTATTTCAATCAGTTTTCCTGGCTCCTATAAAATATGAATATATAAAATATATTTGTAAAATTAATTACAAGTATAGTGATTTAGACCCCCAACCTTACAAACAGATGTGCTGGTGAAGTCCACCCCGCCTCCCCATTCATATATATTGCAGACTTTGGGAGAAACTGGCACAGGAGATGGACATGACAGTACAAAGAGAATTCTCAAGTGGCTATCTCCAGTCATTTAAGGTTCACAAAGAGGATTTGGCAGCTAGGAGATTTCAACCCATTGTATTTGCAAAGTATAGTAGAAAGGGCAAATGGAAACACCAAAGATTTTGTGTTGATTGAAAAGGACAGGTACCTTTAATTATTTTTCCATTAGTTTATGTCTTAGGTTTTATTTTGAAAATTTTTGTTTTCCTAGCTTTGTGGTTTTACTTTGACAGTTTAAATTAAATCTTTTAACTGATAAACCTGTTCTATTACATCTGAAACATGTAATTCTCAAGAGTAAGACAAAAGAGTCAAGAATGATGGTTGATTGCTTCTGAGCAGGTACTGGACAAAATTATCTGATTTTACATGCTGGATGGGGTCCAATACTATTGTTGATATTTGATGCAGATGTTTGCTTCTGAAAGGTGCAAAATTAAATTCTATATGAAAAATTATTCCAAAAGGTCTCTCAATAGTACAGCAGGTCAAGAATTTTCCGACAAAACAGAATTTCAACATAAAATGCTGATTCATCAAAAATAAACTGTTTTGAAGAAATTTCTGATTCAACAAACTTTCGCCTGATCTCAGTTCCCCCCCCCATGCTCACTAGCTCATTGCCCCCCTCCACCAAGCAGACTTTACTCCCCAGCTCCCAGTGTCCTTACCAGGATCAGTCTTCACACACTAGGCTCCTGCTCCCAATATATTCCCCCAGTCCATCCCCACAATCCTCTAGGTCCAACACTTGTCCCCTCTGCATTTGAATCAGATGCTTTCCTCCACACTGCCTGAGTGACAGAAAGCATCTCACTGAAAGCATAGATGATCATTTTTCAGAGTAGCAGCTGTGTTAGTCTGTTTTCGCAAAAAGAAAAGAAGTACTTGTGGCACCTTAGAGACTAACAAATTTATTAGAGAATAAGCTTTCGTGAGCTACAGCTCACTTCATCGGATGCATCTGGTGGAAAAAACAGAGGGGAGATTGATATACACACACAGAGAACATGAAACAATGGGTTTATCATACACACTGTAAGGAGAGGTTTCAGAGTAGCAGCCGTGTTAGTCTGTATTCGCAAAAAGAAAAGGAGTACCTGTGGCACCCCAGAGACCAACAAATCCACTAGAGCACAAGCCCTCGTGAGCCACAGCCCACCCCATCGGATGCAAATCTCCCCTCTGTACAGTGTGTATGATAAACCCATTGTTTCATGTTCTCTGTGTGTGTATATCAATCTCCCCTGTTTTTTCCACTGGGTGCATCCGATGGGGTGAGCTGTGGCTCACGAAAGCTTGTGCTCTAATGGATTTGTTGGTCTCTGGGGTGCCACAGGTACTCCTTTTCTTTTTGCGAATACAGACTAACACGGCTGCTACTCTGAAACCTGTCATTATGCAAGGCACTGAATTTAGCTGTATAGAGTGGAAATCTGTCAACTTCATGAAAAAACTCGTACAGATACAGACAGACATCATCTTCCTCTCCAAATGCAAACAGATGGACATCAGACCGAAAGGACTGAAGGTAAAAAATCCATTACAATCTACATATCACACAGACTATGCTGACAGCTTGTGCCACACACTCTCAAAGAAACTGCGGAACCACCTGATCAACATCCTCTACAGCAAACAGGGAAAGATTAAGAATGAGCTCTCAAAACTGGATACTCTCATAAAGAACCAACCTTCCACACAAACTTCCTCGTGGCTGGACTTTACAAAAACTAGACAAGCCATTTACAACACACACTTTGCTTCTCTACAAAAGAAAAAGGACACTAAGCTATCTAAACTACTACATGCCAAAAGGGGCCATAACAGTGGTTCCCATAACCCATCCAGCAATATTGTTAATCTATCCAACTATACTCTTAGCCCAGCAGAAGAATCTGTCCTATCTCGGGGCCTCTCCTTTTCCCCTCCACCCCCACGAACATGATACAAACTGGATACAATTAACTTAGGCTTGAATAGAGACTGGGAATGGATGAGTCATCACACAAAGTAAAACTATTTCCCCATGTTATTTCTCCCCCCCCACCCCACCCCCCACTGTTCCTCAGATATTCTTGTTAACTGCTGGAAATAGCCTACCTTGCTTGTCACCATGAAAGGTTTTCCTCCTTTCCCCCCTCCCGCTGCTGGTGACGGCTTATCTTAAGTGATCACTCTCCTTACAGTAAAAAGAAAAGGAGTACTTGTGGCACCTTGGAGACTAGCAGGTTTGTTGGAGCATGGGCTTTCGTGGGCTGCAGCTCACTTCATCGGATGCATTTGGTGGAAAAAAGGAAGGAGGCCCTGAGGTAAGGGTGAAGTGGAACTTGAAGTCAGGGCTGCTGTGGGGGAAGTAGCCCAGGGAATTGTACATGTCATGTTTCTAAAAGGTCAACTACCATAGCTGATACTATTAGGGTCCCTGGACTGGAGCCCAGACTAGAGGGTGGGCCTGGGCTCCCCCCACCTTTGCCCCCTGATTAATCATTGAGACTGGAAGACAACAGAGACTGTGCAAGGAAGGATAACTTCTCCTCACCTCCCTCGCTGGCTTATGATGAATACGGCTCAGTAGACTGTGACCGCTGTCTCTAGAGAAAGAAGGGTTACGTGGAGGGTCACAGTGAGCCTCTGAGGCTAGCGAAATCCGCCAGGAAACCCATGGAGGCAAGGACAGAGCTTTGTCACAACTGGTGTCAGAAGTGGGATCTTGTTCACAGCGTGGCACCCCTCCAGTGGATGCAGCGGAACAAGGAAAAGAATGCAAGGGTCACCAGGTGGTTCTTATCCCTCCAACCATTCCAGTTCCGCATATGGCACAGGGCTGGATGCCACTATGGCAACACTGATGGTCTGTCACGAGCATACTGCCTGGCGTCCCAAGTTACCCAACTCTATGGTGTTGAGCGGGGGGGGGGGAGAGGATATGTGACGGGGCAAGGCCAGATGGCTATGGAAGAGTAATGGGAGATAGATATATTAGTTCCAGGCTAAACAAATCCCTGGTACCAGGATAAGTGAAATGGCAGCTGCTCCAGGTCAATTAAGACACCTGGGGCCAACTAAGAACTTTCCAGAAGGCAGGGAGAAGGCTAGGTTGATTGGGACACCTGAAGCCAGTCAGGGGCTGGCTGAAACTAATTAAAAGCCTCCCAGTTAGTCAGGTGGGAGTGCATGTCAGGAGCTGTGGGAAGAAGTTGTGCTGTTGGAGAGGCTGAGTAGTACACACCATATCAGGCATAAGGAAGGAGGCCCTGAGGTAAGGGTGAAGTGGAGCTTGAGGAAGTGAGGGCTGCTGTGGGGGAAGTAGCCCAGGGAATTGTACATGTCAAGTTTCTAAAAGGTCAGCTACCATAGCTGATACTATTAGGGTCCCTGGGCTGGAGCCCAGACTAGAGGGTGGGCCCGAGCTCCCCCCTCCCACCTTTGCCCCCTGATTAATCACTGAGACTGGGAGACAACAGAGACTGTGCAAGGAAAAATAACTTCTCCTCACCTCCGTCGCTGGCTTATGATGAAAATGGCTCAGTAGACTGTGACCCTTGTCTCTAGAGAAAGAAGGATTACGTGGAGGGTCACAGTGAGCCTCTGAGGCTAGCGAAATCTGCCAGGAAACGCGGGACCCATGGAGGCGAGGATAGAGCTTTGTCACACCTTCCAATACCAAGAAGAGAGAATAACCTGAGGTATGTTTTTGGCAAGCTCCTCTTGAACTGCCTCATACCTTAACCCTAACCAACAGCCTAACCTTGGCACATATGAATGCCTCACTTCCCTCTGAGCAGGGCTGGAATCCACCTGCTGTATCCTGAGGTTGATTACACAATATTTTATTCAAAAAGAGTGCTGTGAATATTAAGTAAAATATCACTGCTTCTACAGCTTACATATTGATGGCTGACAGAATCTTCCACAGCTGGGCTGGTTACATCTTTTCTAAAACTGCAGATATCGTTTTGGGAGAGAGATACCTCTCAAATGAGGAGTTTTGGAGGTATCCCCAATTAAGACTTTCCACAGGAGACAGTTTCAAAATATAGACAAGAATCTGTATTTAACATTTTATTTAACAAAACTTTTCTTTTAACTATTTTGAGATAAACTCTTTTCCTTAATTATTCATCTTTTCTCTAATTTAGGGACAGAAAATTTATGCAAGTATCTCCTATTCATATTAATGAGGGTTAATTACATCAGTACCTCAGTGTGAGAATAGGCCTCGATGCATACAGAATTGTTTTGAAGCATAATAACAATAAAGTATTTGACCAGTGTAATCCTAACACTTACTTTAATCCCAGCTCGCTTCAAATCATGTATGCAATCAAATGCAAGTTGGATGCAGTTTAATTTCAAAGAAAGACGAGCCAATTCTAGAAGCAAAGGAATTCTGCAAAAATAATAAAATCATTAAAAGATCATTTGTCTCATCCAATTAACTTGATATAATTTCTTGATTAAGGTGATAAATCTCACTTGGATTTCTCTAAAGTATCTGAATTAATACAGCAGGCCATTGTGATTTAATACTAGCACTATACAGAATCAATACAGCAAACAGTACATTAATTAAAAGCAGGCTAACTGATCAATACTTAAATGTAACTGTCTATGGGAAATTATCAACCAGTGAGGGTGTTTTAAGGGGATCCTGCATGGATTGGTTCTTAACCCAACACTATTCCTTATCATCATCTTCACTGATCTGGAAGAAATTATAAAATAATTGCTGACAAAGCTTGCAGATAACACAAAGACAGTCAAGGTCAAATCAATGTAATGAGGTCAAATCATTGATACTGAGTGATCCAGGTCAGTTGGCAAACTTGGTGCAATCAAATGTCACGCATTTTACTACAGCCAAACATAAAGTCATATATCTTGGAACAAAGAATGTAGGTTATGCTTTCAGGAAGGGGACTGTATTCTAGAAAGCTGTGACCCTAAGGAGGACTGAAAGATAACCAAATGAACATGAACTTCCAGTGCAAATTATGGCTAAAAAAGCTAAGATAGTAATTGGATGGATTAACAGGAAAATATCAAGCATGAAGAGTAAAAAGAAAATATTACCTCTATATACAACATTGGCGAAACCACTGCTGGAATACTGGGTCCAGTGTGGTGTCCGCACTTCAAAAATCGTGTTAAAAAATTAGGGAGCGTTCAGAAAAGAGCTGGAATGATTTAGGTCTGGAAAACTATATTAAATTGAGAGACTAAATTCTATCAGCTCAATCTATTCAGTTTATCAAAGACAAGGTTAAAAGAACATTTAATCATGGTCTATAAGTACATACACAGAGAGAGGATATTTGATACTACAGGGCTGCTTAATTTAAGAAAATGGGACCTTGATCCCTCATTTGAACATCTAAGTACTATTGCAAATAATGATGATGAAGAATAACTACTTTCACAAAGATGAATAGAAATTGTGCCATGGACTTCATGGGATCAGAATCAGGCTCATCATGAGTTTTCAGAGGGCTATGACCAATAAAACTTACTTTTCATCACGAACTGAAATTGAAGAATCCTCGTCATACTGTTTCAAAAGTTCAAACACAGTATTCAGACTTGTAGTGGCTTCTCTTGGAAACTCATTTGTATCCAATTGTCTGTAATTATATTAGAAATGGATGGTTATTTAATCAGAAAAATAAATATTTCAAATATTCTTCTGTAACACTCTGGGTACACCTACACTGCAAAAAAACTCCCCAGGCAGCAAGTCTTATAGCCCATGTCAACTGACTCAGGCTTGTGTGGCTCACACTGCGAGGCTAAAAACAACAGTGTAGACTTTCAGGCTCTGGCGCTGTGTGCTGGGCTCTGAGACCTTCCCTACTCACTTGGTCTCAGAGTCCATACCTTAGCCCAAGCTGAATGTCTACACTGACAAATTTAGTCCCACAGTGAAAGCCTTGTGAGCTCAAGTCAATTGACCCAGGCTCTGAGGCTCACTTCTGGGGGGGGGGTTCTCTGTAGATGTATGGTATGTCCCCTAACCACAGTAATGTTTCTACCTCACCATTTAAGTGGAATGTACTGCTGCTTATTGTAATAGAATTATTCAAAATGAACGTAAACATAGCAATGTGGCAAGAAATAGCTAAGGATTCCCAAGAAACAAGATGCCATATAAGAAAATATCCACATGAACACCATATGATTGGATATCTTGAATAATCTAGATTCAGATGGAATCTGGAAAATGTTTTGAATCCCAAGCAAGAAGAAAATTTCAGAGTGAGAGAAATGTTAGAGATGGAGAATGAAACTGAATGTATGGGCAAGGAAAAGGGGCTCAAAGAAAAGAGTGCTCAATTCCGCTCTTATTTACATAAGCAGAAGTTATTCGAGAATTACCTCTATCTACGCAAGAACAGAATTTGCCCTTAAACGAATGGCTCTTTGGTTGAGAAGTTGGGAAAATTAAGTGGTTAATTTTTTGGGACCATGGGCTCAGTTGTGTTTGGCAGTTGCTAAGAGAAAGCAAGGTCTAGATGCCTGTGTTTTGTTCTTTGTTTTTAAATTTTTAAAAGCTATAGGTAATAATTTCACCCTTTATGACTTGCCCCCTATATTTAAGATGTGACTTCCACAATTCTCTCTTTCTCTCTCTCCTCCTTTAAGATTTATGTACAGTTATCTGTACTCAGCTACATTTATGCAATGATGGCTTTCAGAAATCTTTAAATTCCCTCAGTTCTGGGGCCTCAGCATAATTTTCACACAATGGCACATTGTCCCAATGGATCATTTCACCTCTTTCCCTTGTGCTAAGAGAAGGGTGGCACTGGATCCATCATGGCTTCTCCACACCGCTCAGATTTCTAAGATTCCTTTAGGCAAGAGAATTCCTCTAATGAACAGCTAAGCTGGCTTTACAGCTGCTTTGTGCCACCAGAGCAGGAGCTAGGATCTGGATTTACATATTTATTGTCAGAAATCAAAATTCAAAAGGACAGCTGGATTCCAATACTTACGATTTTATTGTTTGAATTTTATAAATGACTGACAAACTGATGGAGCTTTGTATGTCTTCCTCTATCTGGGAAGTGTTCATTAGTTTGTGATGCACCTACAAAAATTGTAACAAAATAATTCACCATTTTAATAAACCACAAAGGAACAGGTCATCAGCTGGTGTAAATTAATGTAGGTTCATTGACTACATTTTTCCTTCCATAGATTTTAAGGGCAGAAGGGACCACTGTGCTAATCTAGTCTGACCTCCTGCATAACAGGCAAGAATATTTTACCTACTAGGGCCATGCCAATTTATGCCACCTGAGGATTTGGCCCATTAAGTTAAACCTCTACATACTATTAGGGTTTGATTTAAAGTACTAACTAAAGCCCTAACAGTCTCCTCCAGTTACTGTGGATGAACACTGTACCACTACTGTCACACACCTGTATATTTACATACCATTAACCACAGCACACAAATTCATTTGCTCTGATTTACCTTGATTTACTGCCTGTTGTACTCACCTTCCACATGCCAACAAACATGACCACCTCAAATTCTCTCACACCTCACTCTGCCCTCCCAACCATCTCACCCTTTGTTCCTCCTCTTTGTGAGGAAGACTTAGCTTCCCTCTACCTCCAACAGAATTTTTGGCTATTTTAAAAGCTCTTCCATTCCTGTATTACCTTCCTCCAATTTCTTTATCTCTGTCCCGACCCATCTCCCACTCAAGAATTCTCTATGTTTATCCCCTGTGGAGTATTTTTCCTCATGCAATGTTATTTAAAAGCTGAATGGGGTACACAGCTCCTGGAATCAATTATGCTATTACTAAAGCACTAAAGCTTGGTGGCACTGCTGAGACATTCAGTCCAGGTGTAATTTTAAAACCATTTTATGTTCATTTTAAGGTCAATGCCAGGCTGATTTTCTCAACAGTGTCTCCAAGCAGCTAACAATGCACAGCCTGGCTTTGCCTCCATTTTACTGCTTCATTAATATTACAATTGCAAAGAGTCCTGCACCCCTTTTAAAGATTTGGAATCCAATCCCCCATTTTGTAATTCCTCACTGGGGTACGAAGTCTTGCCAAACAATAAGGATGTGGAGAGCTCAGAATTATTAACATTAATTAGTGGACATGAGTTGAGATCTCATAGTTTCCTGGTTCACACACAGTGCATCTAATCCTAGGCCAATCAACATTTTGAAGATGAAGAGGATCCATCAGTGGCACTGTGAAGTGAGATGCTGGAGAACATGCTTAGGGTAGGTGCAATGGTGATCAATTTTAGCAGCAAGTCTCTAGCAAGCTCTATTAAGCAGAATGCAGATTGCAAATGACAATTTTTGACAATTTGAGACTTGGCCAAATCTAAACGGATTTTAAGGGAGACCACAAGAGGTACATCTGTGACCCCATAAACATCCCCTTGCCAAATTTCAGTTCTGTTGCAAACCATGGAAATGTTATAGCTCCCCAAGAAATGTTTTGGAAAAATTTGGATAATGGGAAATGTAAGGCACACTTAATAAAGAATTGTCCTATAGACTCATCTTCATTCATTCGTTTCCCAAAACACTTTAGCTGTTCTGGAATTTTTGCTTTTGGATAGGACTTTCTCATATTTAAATAGTTTAACTTGAGTTACTTTATTTATGAGCTTATAAATGTAAACTAAGCTTATTAACATATTGGATGAAGACAGTTTATTAACCCAGGTTATGCTTATTAAGTTATTAACATGGAGTATCCCCAAATATTATTATTAGCAGTAGCTATCCTTATAAGACTGTTTTATAAGAATAACCTGGTGTAAAACTCCAGTGACATTACCCCAGGGCTGACTTTAGCCTACAACAGCAAAATGAATAATTATGCAAATTATTTTCACTGTTGATATCTGCCTTTGTTATACATCAGTTCTATGTTGCTTTACCTTGCATTATTTGTTATTTCAGTTATATTCAAAGTTCTGAAATTTCTGATAAATGGAAAAGAGAAATTCAATAATAAAATTTACCAGAAACTGCATTCTGGGATATTTTGTGATCTTTATGTTTTGTGATAAACCACTTTTCAAAGTGCTGAAATCCTTTATTCATGATGCTGGCAAAACTCTCACTGACTTCACAGGGCATTTTGCTAGTTCTAGAATCAAATTCTGATCCTTAATTTAAATACTATAGATTCGATAGATACAGATATAAATATATAGAGATAGATATATTTAGAATTACCATTAGAGAAAACATGTGTTGGTATTTATCTGGAACATTATTTTTAATGAATGCAGCTGCTGTAGATGAAAAATCCACTGCTTCTTTAATTTTCGAAGCATCCAAGAAACATTCAAGTAGCTCTCTGCAAGACAAACAAAAATATATTATATTAAACATCTAATAACACTTTTTATTATCTAAAGAAAGTTTCAGTTATTTACATTCAATCAGGAGACTTTATAAATTCATGCTTCACCCAGAAGAGCTGCATGCTCCCCATTACAGTGATATAGAGAAGAATGGTACAATAAGGCAAAAATTCCCAAACAGGATGTTATACTACAGACCTCCTAGCTCCAAGCCCTTTCTTCATCTACAGTACCTTATAACTTTTAATCTTCTATTTAATGCAGCTTTTTCAAAATCAAAATTACAAAATTTTCTCACAAGTGACTAGATTTGAAGGTTTTTTGAATACTTTTCAATCAAAGAATTAAACAGAAAAATTCAGAAACTGTGAAATCAAATGAAACAGGCTGGCAAAACATTTCAGGGTGCTGTGTTCTCAGATTTCTTTTTCTCTACCTGATGAAAGGATTGGATTCACAAAGCTGTCAAGTCAGATAAGTCACTATACATGTCAGGAGTTGGATGAAGTATACCTGTTGCATTTTCAGTATTTTATCAGGATTTAACAAGTAGAGACCCATTGTTAACTCTTAAACAACGCATTTTAATGTTTCTATCAAATTAAAGTAAATGTAAAAGATGAAAAGGTTAATGCAAAGAGACTACTACTCCTGCAGGACATACATTGAATATGCATTCACAAGTTTCCCCAACATTCCCCAAAGAGAATATTTTCATATAATGTGATTTATTCATAGCATGCTATTTTTCACAGCCTTTAGCATAATCTTTGGATTTTTTCTCTGTTAGATTCAATTTTTCATTTCTCCCCCAGGGTCCACTTTAAAAAAAACAAAAAAAAAACCCAAAGAAAACAAAATAGACACTGTAGTACAATAAAAGATACTATCAGATGTAAATATCATGTTACTTAAATGTTATTTTCCCCCCAGTACTAAAGCAGAAGACTTGGTGGTAAATCTCCCACTGATGTCAATGGTGCAGAATCAGGACCCAAGTAAATGACTGCATAATCAAAATATTTTAAATTGTGTAACAGTTTAAAGACTATAACTAAAGGCCAATTGTGGCCTGTCTGGTACAGCAACAGAGGGGTACAATGCACAGCGTTGTGCAGACTATGCCTCTCCTCACACAGGTAGACAGGAAGGGACAGACGGGGGAACTGGGAGGAGCTTTAGCGCCACCCCTTCTCTAACACCCCTGCCAGAGTAGCTGTCTCAGCACAGAAGGGAACATATGCTGCACTGAATATATACCTGCATGATTTACTCACTCACTGGAGCAGTGGGGAGACCAGGATGGAAATTGTGTTTGAGTCATAAATCTCCCTCCTGGGCCACACATGGAGCAATGAAACATCATACTGTCCCTTACTCTGGGCTTGACTCCAAGCCATAAGTGTCTCTACATTAGAAGAAAACTCAATGGAGCAGCAATTTAATCCAAATTCTCAAAATGAAAAGTTTTCTGATTTTCATCACAAACTCCACAACAGAATATACCTCGCTCTTGGGAGAGACCGCTTCTTTAAATTCAATCTTTATTTTTTGCAAGTACAGTGAAAGCATAGTATAGCTTGTCCTACTGTACTGCTATATTAGCTCATGATAAATGGTGTTTGTGTGGTGGGGAGGGGAAGATATCAAACATTGATTTATTGCTTTCTTTAATATGAAAACTGGAAAAAATATCAGAAAACAGAATGTATTTATCTATAGTATAATTTCCCACAGCCTTATACTTCTTGCCTCTAGCTGGCTGGAGTTCAATATTCTAATTGCTCTCCAGTTATTCCATTTTACTTTTACTTCACAAACAAGAAAATTAGGCCTTTACCTAGAAATGCACTTAACACATGCATAACTTCAAGCCTTTAGCCTTTACTCTCATTGAAGTCAACGAAATTAATCCTGAGCTTAAAATTATGCATCTGCTTTCCTGGATCAGCACTTTAATGAGATTGAAAAGATGACAGCTGTTTAGTTGGCCCAGTAGCATGAGGAAGAATTGGTAATTGAACTGTAGGAAATTTTAAATTGAGCTAAATTCAGGGGGAAGGGCAACAAACATTTAAATTAGATCAGAGATATTTTAGAATGGATTTTTTGTTTGTTTTTAAGAACTTGCTTAGGCAGAACCAAGAAATGGTTAAGTTACTTGACTATAGGTCTCCTTACTCCCACACACTTCATATCTAGAGTAGCTATGTTTTCATCTTACCATTATTGTTTTGGCTCCTGCAAATATTGTTTAAAGGGTAATTCTAGTTTCCTACTCTGTGGCCCTGGAAGGACATAACAGAACTGGTAGGTTCCACTGCATAAAGTGGAGGTGCACGGTCCTTGAATGTTGCGAAGTCCAACTCCACCTGAGTTTCCTGTGCAACCGTTAGCCGGGGAAGGCCAAAGCATCAGCTGCTACACTGACCATCCCCATCCTCTCTGCCTTGGAGGGCACAACATTAGGGCAATTAGGTAGGAAAAAAGAACCACTTTCCAGAAGGAGGAGACCAGTTTTTGAATGAAAACAGTTTCGTAAAACATACCAGTGGTAGCATGAGTGGAACCCAAGAGTTTTAAAAGAATAGGAAGAAAGCCCCTGAGTCCCTGATGTAGCTTTTTAGCAAATCTTGGAACACTGTGGAAATTCTAAAGAACTGGAAAATTGTGCAAATATTTTAAAAGGCTGTACAGAATGGCCTGGTTAACTATGGGCTGGCAAGCCTGGCATCGATCTCGGGCACAGTTTTGGAAAAGCTGATAAAGGATGCAATCAGTAAATAATTAAAAGACAGTATTATAATTAAAGTTAAATGTGGTTTTATGGAAAATAGGTCTTGTCAACCGTAACTGTATCAACCAAATTTGTGATCTCATCAAAAATATCCAGTTTATTTGTCATAATAGGCTTCTGTGAGATATTTGACTTAATACTGTATTCTGTTCTAATTAAAATACTAGCTCTACACAAAATCAATATAGCAAATTTTAAATGAATTAAAAACTAGCTAACAGATAGATCTCAAAAACTGTAATGAGGAAAATTATAATCCAGTGGGGATACCTTTAGTGTCAGAGGCTCATTAATATTCTTTGCCAGGATGGCCTGGAATTCCTTGCAGTGTCTTTGGCTCATATTGCTAAGATCAATTACATTCAAAGAAGGGGGAACATTTTGAAACAGATTTTAAAAGATTAATTTTGTAGTCTTGTTGGCTAATGCTCAGACCTATTCACTGAAGGTATTTAGGGGACATCAAAGATAAAAAGCTTTTAGTTTCCCTCCCTAAGGAAGGTCCTCAAAGTAGGTAGAATGTCCTCATTTTCTCAATACTGAGCACCCTTAAATCAAGGTTCAGTTATACAAGCGGACTTCTCAGTTTGTGCTTATTGCTCACACCTCTGTGGTGGAGAGGGTGAATAACTGGACAAAAGACCATAGGAAGTGACTATAAGCCTCTTTTGCTTTCATCACACTGGCTTTCACTTTTTCCCAAAAAGAGAATTTTACTCCTCAACTTTCTGCTGCACTTCATTATAAATGCCAGAAAAATGCAGTCATGAATACTTGTTCACATCTATGCCCAAGGCCTGGTATTGCTACCCATTTGGGGATGGGGGCAGAAGGGAGAACTCATTTTCTCTCTGGGAGATAAGGTTAGATATTTGAGACCTATAGCCATTAGGACTGTCTGGGCTGGAATCAACATATTTGAATGGAAGACCCTACAGAGACAGTGGAAAATGACCACAGATTAGCACCTTGCTGCAGAGGCAGCTGAACATATGAATATAGCACGGCTGGAGCTGGAGAACAAAAACAAGGTAATAGGTGGCTGTATTAAAAGCTGAGCTTTCAAAGACGCAGACACATACCTGGAGCCAAAGACAAAGGGACAGAGCAGAGAGGATGAGCCAAGATGGTTTCACCAGCAGCATGTCTTCAGGGAGCCCTTGCATTGGCCAGTCTGATCTCTGTCTTAACCTTACCTCTCTTTGCTAACTTAAGGACTTTCAGAATTTATGTAGCAGGGGACTAATAAATGGTTACCTGGTTTTGAAAAAGCTGACTAGTACTGCTGCAAGTATTTATGGACAGCATTGTGCCCTGAAGGAGTAGAGGACAAGTCTCCCAAAGGAGTCTGGCTTGGCTGGATTTGCTGCAGGGAACCATAGAGAAAGACAGGGATCACTGGTGCCTAAAGGCCCAGTTTCAGAGCCTTAGAGGCTGAAGACCTGTGTGTGTGTCCTTGGGGTCTGGCACACTAAAGAGGTCATTCCCAAGGGCCTGATTACAGCCTGGTCATAGACCAAAACCTATAGATCCATATACCTGGCAAGTCCGAAAGCAAATAAGTGAACAATTTGTCAGTTTCTGTTGCCATACTTGTTCTTTTTTGGCAGGGATAATCTACATACTTGGCACTTTGTTCCTGTCAGCTTTCATTGATTTGCAAAGATTAGTAGTGCTGTTCCTTTACTGGACCTCTGATATACTGGCTCATCCAGACAAGGTATAGTTAGTTTGGGATCAGAAAGCCCAGCTGTGAAGGAAATTCAATGAAGTTATTTGTACACGCATGAAACTAGTGACATTTCAGAGGCTGATCACATTGGCAGAGAGTGCAAAGGGAATGAGTGTGCTCAGGAATAGCCAACCATTCTTCAGTTTTGGAGGTGATTGGCTAAGGTTTCTGGGTTTGATGACTCAGGCCCTGTCCAGGAGATTCCTAGAGTCATGACTGACATTTGCCAACACTAGACAGGATAAACTCAGAGTGCATCACCCCAAACCATGAGTTGGGAAGCTAGGTTGCCCGTGGGAAAAAGGTTTACTTTTTTGCAACAGCTGCCATCTGTGGTAGCTATGTCTTACATGGGCAAGGCACAGTTCAAGCTATGGAAGCAGGCTGATACCTAAATGAATTTTCTGCCACCTCCCAAAAAGCATAAAGATTTCAAGAACATTATCTGTTGTGTTTGGACACAGCCAGGCATCTGATGCACAATATCTTATGATGTTGGTGACACAATAATGAGGGTGATTAGGTACAGTGTCATAGAGACAGCTTATAAAAATATTATTACAGAAAATTCCCACATTTGTCACACCTGGTAAATGGAAGAACTGAAAAAGCCACAAAGAGATCAAGGGAGAAACAAGGCAGAAATGCATCATAAGCTCGAATGGTCTGCAAAATGGTTATTTCAGGAACTACAACAACAATAGTCAATGAAAAATGGGGGCAGCACTGGTACAGTTAGTTGGTGCACATATGGAACAGCTTCAACCAACTCAGTGCACAAAATCCTAAAGAGCTTTTGGAGTTTACACCTGGTCTTATTCAGGGAATCCATACATGATAGTTTACTCTGATGGATATCTTTGGATAAAAAATTCACTGCATTCATTAAGAATTTCCGTATCACTGGCCTAGGGGAAAAACAACACATTTCTATGTTTAGTTCTACAAAACTTCAAATGAAATACTAATCTATAGACAGAATTACAAATGTCAAAGAACTTCTCCATTTTTGTTTTCCTCATAGGCAATACACCGGACCCTCGCTAGAACGTGGGATTTGGTATCCATGACAAGTACCGTGTTATAGCGGGGACCGCATTAAAATGAATACAGTAAATGTCATATCCATAAAGTATAGAAAACCTTAGAAAATAAACTCCTACTTGAAGGAAACAATAAACGAGAAAAAAAGTGTTGCTTTATTAGAGATTTAAAGTTGACATTACAATAAACTAGTCTAGTTTTTCTTAAAAAAGTCGGTGAGTTGCTTTTGCTTCTTGCTGCTGTGCTGCTTCCGCTTAGCAATCTGCAAAAGACTACTTAGCTGCATAATTTTTATAGGCTCAATGTCTTGCGTCTCAAACCATCTCAAAGCAGTCTCTAAGCCGGCTATGTTGCAGTTGATGTTGGAACGACGTCCACTTCATCTTCCTCTTCTTCTTCCAAGGCGAAGGCCAATTCTTCAGCTTCTGGAATGTTGTTTGGCCATACTGCCTGAAGAATTTGGTCATCCGTTAGACTTTCAGCAATGGGACAAAATTCTTCTGCTTCATCATCACCTCTTATCCAGGACTCGATATTTTGTGGCAGTATAGTTACCCTGAGCCCGGACAGTTGCTCGCAAAGCTCCTGCATCCACTCCATGTCTGTTCTTCCAACTTCCCCTTCTGTAAATCCCTCAAAGTCGAATTCCTTGTCAGATTGTGATCTGCCTTCTTCATTTTCTTCCAGGAGCGGATGGCCAAACTACTCTCTCAGTCCCACCATCCAACAGTGGTTTATTGTTTGAGTATGTAATAAATTCCAGGAATCGCCACCAATGTAAAAGAAGTCCTTTATAGTCAACTTCTTCAGAAAATTGGTGACAGACAACTCGCTTTCTATCATTTGTTATACCAAGTTCCGTCAACAGTGCTGCTTAAAAAAGGCGGTAACACCTTGATCAAGCGGCTGGATTTTGGAAGTCATGTTTTTAGGTAAGTATTCAACCCGTATTTTACCGTCATAGGTTTTGAGACTTTTGGCCAGAGGATGCACTGGACAGTTGTCTAGCAAAAGAACGGCCTTTTCTTCTAAGCATTTTGCCCGTAAATGCTTTCGCACAGAAGGGACAAATTCGGTGAAGAACCATTGTTCAAAAATCTCTCTTGTCATCTGGGAATTTTTGGAGTTCTTGTACGAAAATGGCAGGCAATTCAAATTTAAGTGACGAAAGCACCAAGGCTTGCGAGACTTTCCAATGCACAATGGTTTTAATTTATGCTTGCCTGTTGCAGTCACACAAAACAATAAAGTAAAGCGATCTTTTGCCTATTTATATCCTTCTTTCTTATGTTCATCTGTTCTGACGGCCAGGGTTTTAAATGGGCAACATTTTATAATAAATTCCTGTAAACCTGTTCCTCCGAGTAACCCTCTGCCTGTAAAATTTCCCTCAGCTAGGCAGGGTCGTCGTCAGCAGAGCATTTTTGTCCCAAAATTGCAATCTGAGAGATTCCGTGTCTTTTCTGAAATCTCCATAGCCAACCCAAACTTGCCTTAAAATTGCTGAATTCGCCATTAAGTTCCTGGTCGATTTTTTCCGCTTGCATGGCTAAAGCAGACCAGAGATCGGAATGCCTTTCTGCTGTTCTTGCACAAACCACGTGTACTCTGCAGAATCAAGATCGGCATAATTCGCTAAATGGGCTCATTTTCTTTGAAGGCCATACTCTTCATCCAGGTTATGAATGTAAATTCCAAGCTTGTCAGCATTCTTTAGCCATTCACGAAAGGTGGACTTGTTAATGCCAGTATCATGGCTAATCTTTGCCTGGGTTTCGCCATTTCTAAGTCGTTCGACAGCATCCAATTTCTCCTGCACCAAGTAAGCCTTCCTTTTGCCTGAAATTTTTGACATCTTTCTAAAGATAAATACAGTACTGTACCTGTAAATTTTTATTACATTATATTTGTATGGCGTTCTAGGCCTACAGCAATCATCTTAGGGCTTGTCTACACTACTGTGCGGGGTCAATCTAAGATACACAACTTCAGCTACGTGAATAGCTGACACTCTCCCGTCAACCGCGCTTGCGCTCCTCGTTCTGGTGGCGTACTAGAGTTGACAGGAGAGCGCTCAGTGGTCGATTTATTGCATCTATACTCAAAACAAATTGTACTGTACTGAAATTTGGGATCCGTGGCCGTGACTGCGTTATATCAGAATTCGCATTATATAGACGCACAGTGAGCATCTGGTCTAGTGAGGGTCTGGTGTAAATCAGTTGGAAGAAGTTTCCTGTGCTATCTGTCTTAAGTATTTCAATGGCACCATGGCATCTAAGCACTGAATATCTTTCAAATCTTTTGAAAAATGTTACAATGTGGATACCATTAACCTAGCTTCAATTCTGCTTTACGTGGTAAGTTCTAGAAAAATGAACTGCTGATGATTTTCTACCTAAAACATTTTTTTCTCTTTGTTCCTACTGCTTTTCTTATTTATTTTTGTGAAGACTTCTGATATCACTTGCTTTTCATATAATTAGAAATACAGTAAACTATTCACAGTCTGCAAGTGTCTTAGCCTCTGTATGCTCTTCAACCCAGAGAGACCCTGAGAAAGTACTTTTCAACTCTATTGAACTAAAATGGAAAAAGGATCATGGCCTTTTCACTGAGAACACCAGATAACCTCTCTGTTAAAATCCAGGGCTGTTAGCTCAAGCAACCAAGCCAATCTCAATTGAGGAAGTACCAAACTAGGAGAGAAGTGGTCTTTTTAGCAGGATCCCATATTGTTAAAGGAATTAGGTCCCAGACTTATTTTGTTGGAACCCACTGTTGTGACTAGTTGAAAACTGCTTTAAAATAATATTTTAATATTATCCAACCACATAATTTTCCCTTTAATTCAGGAAATCTATCAGAGCAAATTTTTCAAAACTGACTTCCACCTGTCCCCAAAATACACCTTCATGTGTCCTTTTTGAGCACTAATACTTAGGAGCATGAGGGATAGAATTCACACACACAAAACACATTCAAATTCCATTTACATCCCAGTGTTAGTGCCAGAAAAGTATACATGCAGATGTCCTCACACACAACTTCAGATTAAGGCCTCTGACAATTCAGCCAGTGAAGTAACATTTGGAACGCACCCACTGAGCATTGTTTAAACTAGATTCTGCATGCTAATCAGGTAATGCTACAACAACCATGCATCTTTTTGCTGTTCTCATTGCATTTAAATGCGTCTTTATGTACTTTTTCTAAAAAAAATCTTTCTTGGTGATCATTTGAAAATTTAGTGGCACTAGCAAAAAACAAACAAATAAAAAAACCCAAACCAAAACAACAAAAAACACAACAACAATACTCTATCATAAGCTGGTTTGTTTATAAGCTGACCCCCACAAGATGGACAAGTAAAAATGGAAAATTTTTATGACCCGTTCATTAGTTGACCCTATAATTCAGGGGTCAGCAAACTTGATGGGCTTCTGGCCCATCAAGATAAGCCGCTGGTGGGCCAAGACGATTTGTTTACCTTGAGCATCTGCAGGCATGGAGGTAAACCTAAGTAAACAAAATGTCCTTGCCCACCAGTGGCTTACCCTGACGGGCTGGGACAGCAACTGGTGGGGAAATTTTGGGAAGGGGGGGAGAGGCTGGGGGTCAGAGGAGTAACCCCTGTGACCACCCCCCCACATTGACCCCACCACTAACCTGGGATTTCCCCACATGACCCTCCCTGTGTGACCCCTCCCTGCCCCACCCCTAGCCTGGGACCCCACACTCTCCCCATCCCATCCTTTCCCATCTTACCTGGGGAGTGCCAGGGGAAGATGCCAGCCCTGGAGCTACAGCTACTTCAGAGGCTATGGGGAGAGCAGCATAGCCAGAAGAGGAGAGACTTTGGCCCCACCTCTTCCCTTCTGGCTCTGCTGGCTGTGCTGCCCCCTCTGTTGGGGAGTGCTGGGGGAGGGGGTTGTGTCCCACCTCTCCATACCTGTTCATAAGCCGACCCCCTTCTCTGATGCTTCCCCTATTTACTGAAAAAATTCGGCTTATGAACGAGTATATGCAATATAACAAAATCCCATATTTTTACCTATCTTTTTAGGTGACATTCTACTTTCTTTCATGTTGAATTTTCCTCTACAAGCAATATGGACTTTTTAGATACCCTTAATATTTGCATCTCTGAAATAGAGATGATTATAGACTATATGGGACTACATCAGAATTTTTTTATTATGAGCATCAATAGTTAAATATTCTGCCCACAGATAATTGTTTAACCTAGTGCTCATTACTCTAATTACTGAACAGATAAGATGTACAGGAAAAAAATCTAAAAGTTATATAAATATGAAAAAAAATCAGCTGGTTTAAATCTGATCTATGGCGCTAGGGAACTTTTCAGGATGCCAAAATAACTAATCACTTCTCTCAATGTCATATGACTTAAAATCTAGGTCCACAGATAATTTCAGAGAATAAATTTAAGTATTAACTACTGAAATGGCTGAACACCACAATGAGTTCCTCTGCTACGGTCAGGGAAGATCAAAACTGCTGGTTTAAATCTAACAACATGGTATCTGAAGTTCTTTCCCTTCCTTTTTCTATTGGCTCCTACTTTGGAAAGGGGGGTGCTATAGAAATTGCAGAAGCTATGACAGCACTGCTAATGCTCATGCCAAAGGTGATGTTAACAAAAACTGTGGATCAAAATTTAGCTTTAGAGAATAATTAGAATGAGACTTACTTCTTTTATACTTTGGGATATGAGGCCTGTGGCTTTGTTTCAAATTAGTAAGAAAGAACCTTTAAGATACCATGGAAGAAAAACGCTACTAATACTCACTAATAAAAAATAAAAGCTTAAACAGAATCAGGTTACTTTGATGAGAATTTCCTTCTAATATATAATCCAGTAATATATGCATGAATTACAAATTGCAAAATGAGTTCACCATATTTTACAGTCATAAAATGTGCTTTCTGATAATGAAGAATAATGCTTAAACCCAAGGATGTCTCAGAAATATTATATCTCAGATAGCTCTCGTAACAAATGATACATAGCTCATTACATGGATAAAAAAACCCCACATACTTCAACTGATTGAACACTAGTATTCATTTGTGTGCTCTTTACTCTAAAATGTAGTATTTAGTATACATTTTCCAAGTGTCACTTGCTAAACACACTTATTTCATGCAATTTCATTTTGACGTACAGCTACATTAAATAGGAGAAAAAGTTAATAAGAAAATTTAACCTTTCACAAATTCACTTGACCGTTCACTCGTTCATCTGAGAGAAAGGGAGCCCCTCTGGCTACTGGCCAGACAGAACTTCAGGGCCTTCTTAGCTATGCAGCTAGAGATTGCCCCTATTCTTCCTCCTTGGTGACAGTTTGAATGTCAATTTTTAAGGGGTAAGGTCATACATTCTGCCAAAACCAACTACCATATAATGCAATCAGGCAAAAAAGAAGAAAATCAGAAGTACTGAATATGCTCCCCTCTGACTCTCCTGGCAGGGACAGGAACCTCCCACCCTCTCCAAGGATCAGGGGACAGGAGATGTGTCTGTTGCCCCAATCTAGGCTAGGGATTTTTATCTAAAGAAAGATGGTTCTTAAGCCATGATGTAGCTAGTTTGTCTCCTAACCTAAAAGGACACACACAACAGTTAATTCAGCACCACAGCTGATTTAATCCAACAGGTTATGATGCCTCAGACTGGAGCTGACTAGATATAGAGAGTAAAAGTTTCCTTCCAAGAGTAATTCTTTACATACAGAGATTTTTTAAATATATATTTTGACCACATGAAGCAAGACAACCTGTTGCAGAGACAGTGACTATAGCTTTCTAACTCTTGTGACGTGTCAAATCCATGGATGTCACTTCATTTTAACCACAATACAAATATCAAACTGGAGTACCTTTCGTACTATATATACAGGTTTTATTAAAGAACAGTTAAACAGTCTGATCCTGCAGTTTTCTCTAGACAACTATTGGTCTATGTACAAATTATGAAATTCTGCTCTATGATTTACAAGTTGTACCATACTCACAATATATTTAGAATAATATTTAATATGCCGGTTTGTGATCAAAGATAACCATAAATGGGAGCTACATGCACAAAAGGACAACAGGACCCTGGTCCTAAAATAACAGTTCAAACTTACATCATGAGTTCTGCTCGCCATTGCTTGTCTTGCTCTTCAGCTTGATTTAATGCTGTTACAATCTGAGATAGGCTGGGAATAAGAAGGTAGCGGAATCCAGGCTTAAGATACGGCCTTACAACCTGCCAGTAAAGGACTGAGGCATTATATATCAAAAAATAATATCTGAAAAACAAGAAATAGGATTTTATAATCTGAAATAAACGTATACTTATTTAAAAGGCTCTTTATGTAGTTTCTAAACAACAAAAGTAGGGACTGCGTCTTTCTATTGTTTGTACTGCACCTACCATCCCGACTGAGGACGGTGGGCACCTCAGGAATACATCAATGAGAGCTAACCCTGCACTCTCCTTCCCACCAGCAGAGTTATAAAATGGAGGGACATAAGCAGCCATATATATTACATTAAAGCACATTTATATTCATCTTGTTTCCCTAATACTGTTCCACGATTATTTTTCATATGGTGAAGCACTGACGTTGTTACAAGAAAGGAGTAGGACTGAGACAGATATGGTCCACAAAACGATCTGTGTTACCCAGAACCCCACAAAATGGAAGTATAAGAAGCAATTATCTTAAAAAAACTAGGTCAGTAACACTGTTGAGATTTGGAACTGTAAACCCTATCAGATAGTTTTACCTTGGATCGTGTATTGCAAAGTCTAATGCTTTCATAAGGTACATCACAAAGTTCTCAAACTTCTCCTAAAAAATAACAAAGAATTGTTAAAGCTCGTTTGACACAGATCTTTATTAATCACTGCCATATTACTAATAATTTTCAGCCTATTATCAAATTATTTTTATTGCTACAGGTGGGACTGCCAGTACCATATAATATTAAGGTTGTCTAATTCTTTCCATTAATAAAGATCCTACTACAGCTGCTTATAACATTGCCAAACTTTAACCATTTGGCTGAAATTTTTGCTGACATGTTTAGAAAATTTCAGCTTAAAACATTCTTTACACAAAGACCACTTTTCCGCACCCCTCCCCCATCCCAGGGGATCAGTCATTTCTGAGAACAAGGACAGCCTATACCCCATGTTCACCACTTTTATAAGATTATGATATATTTTGTACAAAGTATGCCTTGTGAATTATCATTGTAAACTCATACTCTGCTGAATATTATCATTCTGTTGAGATATGTGTAGTAACACTATGTGTAAAGTTATAAGTTTCTTCGGCATGATTGTTACTGAAATATGTTGTAATTCCAAGTAACGCCCACAAACCAGTTTCTCAGGGTATGGCTACACGATTAGGCTTTTAGTGACACTGCTGTGCTGCTACAGCCATGCTGCTAAAAGGCACGTAGTGTAGCTGCTGTTTGTCGGCAAGAGAGAGCTCTCTTGCTGACAAAAAACTTCCACCTCCCATGAGTGACAGCGGCTTTGTCAGCAGGAGAGCACTTCTGCGGACAAAGAGCTGTTCACACCAGCACTTTTTGGCAGTAAACCTTTTGTCATTCGGGAGGGGGGGGGAATTGGGGGTGTTAACACCTTTGAATGACAAAAGTTTTGCCCAGGAAGTGCCAGGGTAGACAAAAGCCTTAGAAACAATGACCCACTAGCACACCAGCAAGGTGTTAAGGGGCCATTACCTATTTAACTGTCTATTCATCAGCAGGGGGGAGGTATAAACAAGAAATTTACACTGCATCACAGGTATGTTTCTAACCTCAAGTCCACAAGGGACTGCCTGTCACCATGATTCAGCAAGAATGTTTCTAGCACAAGAAATTGAGTTACAATCTCTCTGCTCATGTCATCAATGAACACGTGAAGAACTGAACAAATGGGGGAATGGTCCCTAGCTGGAAAAGAAATCCAGCCTGTGAACTGTTGCAGTTTATGATGGGAGAAACATTTTACTTTTGAGTTCATTTAGGTATTAGCATGTGGTTTTATTTCTTTTGTAACCAATCCTGACTTACATGCATCTATACTTGTAAAAAAAATCTAACTTTCTGTAGTAAATACATTTATCTTACTGTGTTATCTTAACCAATGTGTGTTTGAATTAAAGTGTGTAGGGAACCTCTACTTGAGAATACAAGATTGGTGCATTATTACTTCCCAGTGTTGGAATGATGGACTATCTATAAGCTTGTACTGTCCAGAATACTGAGCAATGCAAGATGCACATTTCTAGGGAACAAGGCTGGGACTAAGAATTTGCGGGTAGTTCATGCGTGGCTGGGACAGCACTCATGTATTTAGCTGAGAGTGAATTTACATGCTGAAGGCTGCGTGACCAGATAAGGAGTGGCTGTTCTGGAAGTAAAGCAATAATAAAGGCACCCCAAGCTAGAGAGTTCTGGAGACATTGCTGTTGAACAGTTCAGATTGTACCCTGGGGAATCTGACACAGGAAAATACATTTTTTTTTGCTCACTTTAAAATTCTGTTGACCTTTTATTTGAAAGGCTCCGGTAAGTCTATAATTTGGAGCAAGCAGTTGAAATTTGGGATGGGGAAGGGGTGTGGAAGAGTAGCCTTTGTGTAAGAAATGTGCCTTTTTTCATCCCTGTAAAAACCCACCCAAATTTGGCCAAGTTATAAACATTTGAAAAGTCACCGTTCAAACACGCTAAGTAGCAACCTGTTAGATTTCAAAGTTTCCAGCCATGCTTGTCATGCTCCAACCCAGGGCTATGCAAAACTTTCCTTGTAATAAGAAAAGGAGTACTTGTGGCACCTTAGAGACTAACAAATTTATGTGAGCATAAGCTTTCGTGAGCTACAGCTCACTTCATCGGATGCATTTCGTGAGCTACAGCTCACGAAAGCTTATGCTCAAATAAATTTGTTAGTCTCTGAGGTGCCACAAGTACTCCTTTTCTTTTTGCGAATACAGACTAACACGGCTGCTACTCTGAAACCTTTCCTTGTAATGGGAAAGAGCTTTAGACTGAGAACCTGAACTGAGAGCAAGGACCCTATCTCTCCTGTGCTCTCAATGACCCTGTGCCTGGATGAGACAATTTGGAGGAGAAAGCTGCCTGATTCAAACTCAGAGGCGACAACACTGTACCAAGGGGTATGAAGATTGTGGGGAGTTGATTGGGACAAGACACCTGGAAGGCTGGGACTGGATGCTTGGGGGAGAGGGGGAAACTAGGACTGGGAGTTGGGGTAGAGGGAGAGACTAAGACTGGCTAGGCAAGGAGATTAGGACTGGGAGCTGGGGAGAGAAATAAGTGGGGGAACTGCAAGCCAATAAATTGGGGAAAGATTGCGATTGTATGAGGAAATGGGTGGAGTGAACTGGGACTCTGAGCAAGGATGTTGGGGACAGAGCACCAGTTGAGTGGGGAAAGTAAGTTTGGGGACAGAAGACAGATCTAATGAGGAGCCAGGGTGTGGGGGAACAACTAGGAATGGATGGGCAAAGAGACTGGGACAAGGAGAGCTCCGAGTTACTACAGAGAATTCTTTCCCAAGCGTCTGGCTGGTGGGTCTTGCCCACATGTTCAGGGTCTAACTGATTGTCATATTCGGGGTTTTGAAGGAATTTTCCCTGGGTCAGATTGGCAGAGACCCTGAGGGCTTTTTCACCTTCCTCTGCAGCATGGGGCACTAGTCATTTGCAGGTCTAAACTAGCATAAATGGTGGATTCTCTGTAACTTTAAGTCTTTAAATCATGATTTGAAGATTTCAGTAACTCAGTCACAGGTTATGGATCTATTATAGGAATGGGTGGGTGAGGTTCTATGGTCTACAATGTGCAGGAAGTCAAACTAGTTGATCAGGATGGTCTCTTCTGGCCTTAAAGTCTATAAGTCTGTGAGATGAGGGAGGTAGGAGGGGGGGCTTGTTCCCAGTCTTCTTGACCATGTAGTCCAAGGAGTTGCGGGGGTGGAAGGGGAGACTAGAACGGGGAGTCCAAACAGATGAGACTAGAATTAGCAGGGCAAGGAGACTGGGATTGGGAGGGAGAAGCCTGAGGAACGGAGACTAAGACTTGGTGACAACTTAGGAGTTGAGAAAATAAGGAGAATGGGACTGAGAGAAGGAGCCAGGGGTGGGAAAGAGTCAGCACAGGGACATACTGTAGAGGGAGGGACAGAAGGGGTCACTCTTTGGGGGTGGGAATAGGCAGAAGTGTCTCTGGACTGTTCCCACTGGAAGGTACTCCATCCAGAGCCTGCCCTGGAACCCAAGATTCCTGAGTCTTACCATTCTTCCACTGTCAGCGGATATCAGTGAAACTGACTGGCAATATGCCCCATTCAGCTCTAGGAATGATCTACTTACAGAATGACAACCTATGACAGTTATTTACTCCATTAGCTCAAGTGACAAAGTTTTGGGTGATGGATCTAAAGGTTCTAACCTTATGATATATGTAGGTATAAATGTGATGCAACATGATGGAATTTCTGTTTTTTCATTTAAGTTTTTCAGAAACCTGGGAAATTACACACAAATATGTTAAAAGAACATTTTTAAGGTTCCAGAGTTAAACACTCAAAGGCTAGGAAATGCTAGAATTTAAGGTCACCTGTGCAACTTAATTTGCTCCCCTTTTGTGAATGCTTTATGATACTGTCTTTAATTACTAACAAATTTATTAGAGCATAAGCTTATGCTCTAATAAATTTGTTAGTGTCTAAGGTGCCACAAGTACTCCTTTTCTTTTTGCGAATACAGACTAACACGGCTGCTACTCTGAAACCTGTCTTTAATTACGTTATCACATACTACTTTTTTTTCCAAAGGACTCCTGTCTGATTCAGTGCACAGTGAATAGACTGTGTCTGAAAACAGTGCTGTGTAATGAAGGAGACTGTTTGTAGGACCTCTGTTCCATTTGCTGCAGAAACTGGAAGATGCATACTGACAGACAGCGAATTGCAGGAAGAGTAAAGATGCTGGCCTGAAGAATTTCTGAAAATCTAAGTCAACCAGAAATCTGTATACTCACTGAAAGGAATTTTTAAAAAAGTAGTAATATAAAATTTCAGTGTCCTCCATTTTAGGAAGTTGTCACACACAAGTTACTACTACAGAAGGTCAGAAATTTTCTGATGAAACAGTTTAATCTGAAAATATTAATTCACTGAAGCAAAATGTTTCATCGACTCTCTCAGAGATTTGACAGAATTTCTGTTGAAACACAGGAAAACCTGCCAGTTTTCCAGCATCCACATCTCCAGCAGGGAGCATGCAAGACCCCAGAGCCAGGGCTTTTGGGGCTGGCAGGTCCCTGCTCTGCAGCAGCAACCTTGGGAACCCTGTCTGGAGTCAGCATTCTCAAGGCTGCTAGGCTACCAGCTCCATGGCAGGAATCCTGCCATTGTCCAGAACCCCAGCTGGAGCTAGGACTCTGGTGCCTGTTAGGCTTCCCACTTTGGGGCAAGGAGTTTGCCAGACCCCGGAGTCTCAGCTGGAGCTGGGGTCTCCACTCTATGGCAGCAGCCCTGGGAGCTCTGGCTGAAGCCAGTCCTATGACTTCCAGCTCCATGGCAGGGGCCCTGGAAGCCTTAAAATCCCTGAGAGCTCCAGCTAGGGGACTAGCAGCTGTGAGAGCTTTAGCTAAGAGAAAGCGACATTCTTGTCAGTTTCATGGCTGCTATTCAGTAAATTACAAGAATGTCAGTTTTGCATATTTGTTTGGGTAACACTATATCTTGGTGTTTCTAAAACAAGAATTTCATGTTATCTCCAGTTTGTGGAGAAATTTTGGTAAATATGCTTTTGTTCTAATTTGTAAAAATTTCTAAAAGTAAATATGAAAGTACCAAAATTTCTAAGTTTCAGACAGCTCTACTTACTACCCTTACAAATTTTATTTATATATATATATAAGAATTGAGAACAAACATTATTTAAGACACACAATTTAATTTAACATTGAACTATCAACATTCTTAAAAACTAGATGTTACCATAATGTTAAAATTCACAATATTTTCTCACCAAATTATCTGTGGAGAGTGGGGTGTACAACTGGCCTTGGCACAAGTAGGCTCTACCCATAAATTGGTTTACAGGATGGCTTCCTTTAAAGTACATCTGTAGACAGTCACTGCTAATTTCTGGATACCCCAACTAGAACAAAACATTATTTTAAAGTTTTTTGTTTTTGTTGGTTTTTTTTGTTAAATGAACAACAATCCAATAAACAGTTGGACAAGAATGATCAGCTTTTAAAAGTGTGTGTTTGGTGAGACAGCAGCATGTACATTCATAGTCCATTTACAACTGGAAGGTAAGGCCAGCACGAACAACTCAAGACATTAGGATTTTAAAAAGTTAACCATTTTTCTCCCCCAAAAATCTGGGAAATGGCAGCTTTTTACACAACAGATCTGGTTCCTAGGTTTATTCAGAGTCACACAACGGTTTACTATAGTATAAAAAATAAATAAATATTTATTATTTGTTATACTTAACACTGTATTGCATATTATTAAAAGAACTGTTGATTGAAAGGTCAAATTCTGAGTTGCATAAGCATAACCAAGAGCAGAATTTAGTCTATAGAATCTTTTTTTGCTGGCAATGATGCAGAACCCCCAAATAATTCACATTAGATTTCAGATCTCAGGTACAATTTATATGGATGGTAACTATGAAAAAGAAATAAAAATCTTTTACTTGTAAACTGAACACATTGGAACTTCAGATGCCACTTTTCAGTGCAGAATCATACCTTAAAAGTATTTTAAGCTTATAAAAATCTGAGTCACATTTTATATGACACTAAGAGGTAGCAGCAACAATCTCTTGTGATTAGAATGTTTTCCTCAGTTTCTGCATGACAACAACCATTCATCAGCAACTCCTCTTCCATTTTGTCCAAACAGCTCACACTAGCATTCTCATAACAAAAGAAACAATGATCACAAAACTATTAATATACATTTGACTTGTCTACCTCTCTTACTCTGTGCTAATCAGAGACTTCAGAAAGTGCAGCTTGCTGATGATGAAGTTTACAAAAATGCTAACTTTGGAAAGAGGTTGGGGCAAAGGATAGACTGGCATAAGCCAAAAAGCAAGTCTAAGCAATTGGTCTGTAAAGTAAGAAAATCGCAGCATAACACATTTCAGAATCTGTATTTCCAGTGGTCCTGGCAATATCTTTAAATATTAATTTACCAAAGCACTATCATAGTATAATTCTAGACAGTTCTTTTTATTTATTTCAGATAAATAGCCTACCTAGAAACTGTAGTTACCTGGAGTGCTTGTTCTGCACACAAGACATATAAATCAGAGCTAAAGCTCTCTGATGAATCAAGTGCAGATTTCCCTTGATTGGCTGATTTGATCAACTCATAAGTATTCTTCAAAGCTTGAATGTCTGTTAATAAAAATAATGTATAAGGAAGATAACAAATAATATTCTTTGCTTTATGCCAGAATGCACAGACACTTGACTGTATTATTTCAAGTGATCAACCCAACAGTAAGAGATCTTATTTTTACTCATAGTAAAGAATCATATATTTGCAGGGAGAAGTTACCAAAAGACATTGTGTAAAGCTAAGCACATTCTGGATGGGAGTTTTATTGAGTCTCTTGCAGTTTTAAATAAAAAAAAATCAAGCAGACAAGAAAACAAAGGACATATAAGGCCTGTTCTGAAACTCCTTGAAATCAATGAGAATCTTTCCACTGACTTCACTGGACCTTGGATCCAGTTCTTAAAGCTATTATATGAAATAAAATTGTTTTAAGTAAACTATTTGACTAAAAAGAGTGTTGCATTGTGGTATTTATTTCATGTCCTCTAACAAAGACATACAAAGTAGTCATAGAAAAATATTTGGTCTACAGTTCTGTATGTATAAAAACAAGAACTGATGAAGGTCCATGTACTGCAAGAACGTTTACAGTCCTCTTTTATTTAAAATAGATGCCAAGTAACGTTTCTATACATTATTCAAGCATTTACCTTGGTGGTTCTGTGCAGCAGACAACTGCTGTCTGATCACCAAATCCATGTTCTTAGTCGCAAAGTCTCCGACTGAACAAGTCTGCAATGAATGCAATAAACACAACTGTTTCAAACAAACACTATTTACATAGACGCTTGAATTAATCAAATCAGATTTAAAAAAAAAAAAAAAAAAAAAAACCGCTACATTTATTTTTTGATCCATAATTATTACCGTGCTACTAAATCTCCATGCTGCACACCGCAGGGTCTATTTCGATCACAAATACAGCTAAAGCAGCCAGAGGTGTATTTTAATTATCTTTCCGTAGATGGCCCTGGCCTCCCTTGGCTGATCACACTTCGCAGCCAGAGACTCTAGGAAACCAGCAAAACAAACGAACGACACATTTACAAACCGTCTAGTTCCTTGTCTTTAAAAAGCGCCACAATACTGTGCAGCGAGGGCACACGCACGGGGGGGGGGGGGAGGCGGCGGGGGGCTCCCTATAATGCGGGGGCCACTGTAGAGTCCGGGCACGGCCTTTAGAATAAAGGCCAGAACACAAGGAAACTTGTCCTGCCAAGGCGTCCACGCCGCCGTCCCCCAACACCGCCCCCGCCTGAGCCCCGACTCCGCTCGCTCCCCCTGCCCCGCGCCTCAGCGCCCGACAGCCCCCCTCCCAGGCCCGACCCCCTCGCTCTGCCCGCCCCAGACGCTATCAGCAAGCGGCGCCCTCCATCCCCGCCTCGCCAGCGCTCCTCACTCGCTGCCCCTAGCAACGCACCAACATACCTCGCTTCCCCCTACGGACTCCGGCCCGGGACACACTTCTCGTCCCAGCCCAGCGCTTTCCCGGCCGCGGGGGGGGGGGGGGTGTGTGTGTCTCCTCATTCCTGCCTCGCGAATTCTGGGGGAGCCCCAAGGCGGGGACCGGCCCGTCACTGGCAATGGAATTGCCCAGGAGCTGGCACCAGCAATAGGGATGCGGTGGACTCAGCCACCCAACTCCCAAGGCAGCCACTGCCAGTAGTGTGGGGCTGAATTCACACAGGAGGGACCCAGATTCAGAGCACCCTCTGCCCCAAACACTCTGCTTCCTTCTCTGCCTCTCAGGGGCGTGCTTGGGGTGGCCTGGAGGCTCACACAGTGCTTTCCAAGCTCACAGGATGCGTGTGTTTGGTGAGACAGCAGAATGTACATTTATAGGTCCACCCCAGCCCATCTCCCCATCCCCAGGTAGAGAACCAAGACAGACAAAAGGGGACAAGAAGAAAAGTATTAACTGTTGAGGATGTAGAAATAAACTAGCAGAATATATTACTTTAAAGTCACAGAAGAAGTTTCAGGGAAAGCAAACAATTTAGTAAAAAGGGCCTCCACAAAAGGATGTGCTACAAAACATCACAGTCACTCTGAAAATTGATATTTTTATTATAGAAAAGGTTATAGCAGTAGATATTTTCAGGGGGTTATAAAAGAACAATAGGAGCAGAGCCTATCCACATAATCAATCCAGTTAAGAAATTATAAAAGAAACATTCTCTCAGTGTGTCCTTCAAGAACAATCCTGCTCTTGTTTTTTAGCAGGATTCCAAAAAGCACAAGTGGGAGACCCTGCTCATGTCGTAGCAAAAACATCCTCCTAAAATAAATACATATGTAAAGCACACTTTCATGAAGAAACATACTCTATATAGATTCACTTCTGAACAGGAATTAGTTAGACAGTTTTACACTAAGAGTGTTGCCAAGAAAAGTGATCAGCACTGATGTACACCTTTGCCTTTTTTTCAGAGTAGCAGTCGTGTTAGTCTGTATTCGCAAAAAGAAAAGGAGTACTTGTGGCACCTTAGAGACTAACAAATGTATTAGAGCATAAGCTTTCGTGAGCTACAGCTCACTTCATCGGATGCAATGAAAGGTGCCTTTAGTACCTTTACCAGGGAATCTTTTGAAATAACAAGATATGCCACCAGTGTCCACAGCTTTAGGCTGAAATCACATGTAATGGCAAATGACATTATATCATATTTACCAATGTAGACAACAGCCATTGGGTATGAATAAGTGTCTTTTGAAATCTAAGGTTTTATTTTATCTAGACTCCTTTCACAGCATATCAGTCAAGCACATTTCCATTCTTCAGAGAACACCAGTACAGAAAAAAGATTCAGTCAGAAATGAATTGGTTGGAGTGGACCTTCAATGACCCTGCTTACATCAATTCAAAGATTTTTCAAAATGAAATGTTTAGGCTATTCCTATTTCCAAACACCCATTCAGCCATGCCAGGATCCATAGTGCTCAGAAGCCATAATGATAAAAACAATATAAATGCCTAGATAGGGTAGAAAATGAATCTAAGTCTCTTGCATTTCAGGCTGGTTGGAAATTCTGTAAAAGCAGCATGTTCCAACCTATGGGATAATAAGAGGAGCATTTAATATCATTCAGAAGTGCAATAGCACTGACAAGCTGCCAAAGGAAGTGTATTGAGTCCTTCTCAGTCTCACTGATAGAATAATGGTCAGTATGAGAGGCTACGCAGGTGAAAAGTGATAAAACTAGGGAGCATAACAAATTTTGTGGCAGGCAACAGATCCAGACCCAGTTACTAAATACATTACATATGTATGTGGGAAGTGAAGACTAGGACCCTTGTCTTTCAGCTCAAAAAGCATGGGCCTCTACCACTTATGCTTAAAAAAAAAAATCCTAAACCAGTGCTAGAAATATATCCCCATCCTCCAGGTTCGCCAAGAAGGCAAAATAGCATGCACTTACATAGTGAATCACAGGACAATCTCAAAAATACAACGGGATAGCTGAGAAATTCTCCTATCTGTCCTTCCCCACCAAAAGTATTAATGTGTCTATTATATATATAAATGTGCCAAAAAATAGGATTGCAACTCAACTGGCAGCCTGAGATAAGGTAATAAATACAGTGATGAAAGAAAACCCTATAGCTGAGCTTTAGAAAATGCTAAAATAGAGCAATAAATTAGATTTATGAAACTAATCCAAAATTGGAGGAAATCTTGCATGTAGTGAAAATGCAGGTTTGTACATTTCCTTCGAAGGATTGCTAGTCAGCTTTCTCTGGCTTTCCACATAACTGAACCAATACCACACTTCCACAGGAGCTGTATATGAACAGTGAATGCAAAAGACCAAAATGAATCTATCATGTGGAGTCAATGAAAGTGCAAAAGAGTTTTAGCAACTCTTTTAGATTCCCAGAATTCCAGTCAAGGAATGCAGATGTCCAAAATTGCACACTAAGAAAATGGTATGGTATTGATGTGCATTTCAAATATCTCTGAAAATATGACAGGTCTCAACATAAATGGCAAGTATCTGAGTTTTGAGGCATACAGTAAGAAAAATATAACTATTTTTAATAGTGTTCCACAACTGCATGCCCAGTTACTTGAACATTACAATTAGAGATGAACCTAGATTGGAACAGCAGGTATAAACCCTCCTCCTTCATGAGATATGGAGAAGTTCAGATTAGAAGCTGACCATTTCTAGTGCACAGTATGTTTATCTTTTTTTATTATCTGTCTAATGGCTGAACAAGAACACTGCATCTGAATCCACTTGAACATGGGTGAGTAGAGTTTGGATCCAATTCTAGCATCAGCATTTCCCAACTCAAGCATATCTCTATTTAGAGTATCTTGAACTGGCTGCTGAAATGGGTATTGGCCTGAAGAATAGCTTAGTTCCAAGTTGTGTAATACACATATATGTTGATTTATTTTTCAATGGATATAATACATCAAAAGCTCTAGGCCCATATACAATAAAAATTAAAACACATTTCAAGGTAAGCAAATGAAGTAATCTTATAAAAGATAAGGTTCACAGCCATACTCAGAATCCTCCACTGTTCTTAAAAGCTTGGGTTAATAGGCAGACTTTACAATATGTCCTGAAAGTCAACAAATTCTGGCTCTGTCAGATCGTAAGGTAGGTGACAGCCTATCACTGAGAACACTCTGCCTCCATTCCCCAATGTACAAATCTGAGGATGGTCAGTTCAAGCAATTCAGTTGATCTTTACCACTGGTAATGCAAAGAGAGAGAGACAGTCATTATAAGTTAAAATCAACAACTTGTATTCACTCAGAAATGGGCCGAAAGGGAATTCATTCTGTGTACCATTGCAAAAAGCACAGAGTAGGACAATCAAGTTTTGCACTATCTAAAGTTTTTGAATTGTCTTTAAGTGTAACCTAGTGTAGAGTAATTGTTGTAATCCAAAATCAAAATGAAGATGAAATGAATAACTGTGCTGAGATATACACCTACGAGAAATAGTCACAAACTCTTGGTCAATCACAGATGGAAAAAAATACTCCCGGCTACTTCAGCTATCTGACTAATAATCACTGCCATACTAGTGCCATGCATCATTTGATGTGGCCCTGGCTGTTGCTCTAATAACTTCCATTTATATGGATGATGAGAACATACAGATTTATATCGCATCAATAAGATTAAAACTATAACAGATAGAAACTCTCATGCTCCAGGGCATAAACCAACCACTTATTAACAGGGTTAGGGAAGAAATTTCCAATAAGGGTAGGTTATTCCCTATTCCAGTTGTTCATTATGGGGATCCTTTCACCTTCCATATAAAGAGACAAGGGAGTAAACTGATCCAACACCCATTGAAGACAATGGAAACCTTTCCATTGACTTCAGTGGAGGATGGATCAAACCCCTTATGAATCACTGGCTTTACCCATAAAGCAATTATTTCTAATATTAAGTATTTCCTGGTTCAATAATGCTCCAGTTTGCAAATGTAAACAGTTGTCCTCATGCATGGCAAATTAATGATTCTCTAATGACTTTCTGCGGGAGCTTATTTTTTAATTAAAAAATAAAGAACTGAGATGGCAGCATACCACTTAGCTTTGCTCATTTAGCAAGGAGGATTCTGTGACATGTTTCCCATATGTTGCTTCTTTCCTTTCTCCTCTGGGTCAGGCATCTCAGGGGAGGATTGGCCCACTGTGACGGCTGGGCTGCAGATGCAGATGCATCGCACCGTGAACAATGGAATTCATGTACAATACTCATGAGATCATACCTAACATACTGCATTTATTTCTGGTTTCCACAGTAACAGAAAGATATTGATCCACTGAAGGGAATGCAAAGAAGAGCAACAATATGATTGAGATGTTGGACAGATCAACTTACAGAAAGTGGAAGTATCTATTGTGGATATTATACTGTATGGATCTGATCCTTTATACTATTCACAAACTGACTGTGGATAGACAACAATTCTTATTAATTTCAACATAATTCATGACTGTTTTTAAGAACTTATTTGGGCCTATGGATTTTCATAGAGAGCAATTCTGTGAGCATTCCATACTTGGAATTTGGTTTGTGGGTATGGTCATTTTGTCACATGCTATGTTTTCTGTTCCCTTGATTGGATGACCTAACTTTATAAACAGGAGAAGTGTCTGAAGAAACAACTGGGCTCTTGAATCTCTCAGAGAAAGTAATGGTACACTTTAGGGAAAGAAAGATATAGAATCATAGAAATGAAAGACTGGAAGGGACCTCAAAAGATCATCTAGTCGAGCTTCCTCTTAGCCTGCCTATACCTAGATCATCCTCGATGGGCGATTAGATAATCTGTTCTTTGAAGCCTCCAATGATAAGGATTCTACAACCTCCCTTCATAGCCTATTCCAGTACTTAACTATCCTTACAGCTGAAATATTTTCTAATATCGAACCTAAATCTCTTCTTGTCTTAGATTCAATGGACATGAAGAACAATTGATCACCATCCTCTTTATAACATCCCTTAACATATTTGAAAACAGTTATCAGATCACCTCGCTGTCTTCTTTTCGCTGTCTTCTTTTCTCAAGACTAAATATGCCTAGCTTTTTTAACCTTTCCTCAGAGGTCAGGTTCTTAACTTTTTATCTTTTTTTTTTTTTTGCGCTCGCTATGGCTTCTCTCCAGTTTCTCTTCATCTTTCCTAAAGTGGGGTGCCCGTAATTGGACACAGCATTCCAGCTGAAGCCTCACCAGTGTCGAGTAGACTGGGACCATTACCTGCCATATTTTAAATATGACATTCCTATTCTACACCCTAGGAAGACATCAGCCTTTTTTGCAGCTGCATCACGTTGGATTATATTAAAATTTATGATCCACTGTAATCCCAAAATTCTTTTCAGCAGTACTACCACCTAGCCAGTTATTCCCCATTTTGTATTTGTGCTTCTGATTTTTGCTTCCTAAATGTAGTACTTTGAACTTTTATTACTGAATTTGATCTTGTTGATTTCAGACCAATTCTACAATTTGTCAAGGTCATTTTAAATCCTAATCCTGTTCTCCAAAATCCTTGCAATCCCTCCCACCATGGTGTCTTCCACAAATTTTATAAGCATGCTCTCCAAGTCATTAATGAAAATGGTGACTAGTACTTCACTCAGGACAGATCTCTTCAGGACCCCTCTAGATACATTCTCCCTGTCTGACAGCAAACTATTGATAACTACTCAAGTACAGTTTCTCAACCAGTTGTGCACCAGACATAGTAACTTCATCTAGATCAATTTTTTCTAGTTTGCCTCTGAGAATGTAATGTGTCAAAAGCTTTACTAAAAATCAAGATGTATTATGTCTACTGCTTCCCTCCTATCCACTAGGTCAGTAGCCCTGTCAAAGAATATAGCAGGAGATAAGCAGCCGCAGGAAATGTTAGGACAACACATTGCTGCTGATGCCCATGCTGCAGCACCCCCTTCCTCTCTGGTTCTGCTTGCCTGCAACAGAATGGACTAGCTGACCTATTATTGTCTCTGATGTCATCTCTAATGCCTCCTTATGGATTCCTACCTCAGTTTTTTGCTTTGCAAAACCTGATGCGAGTTTGCATGAACTAGGAAATTTGTCCACTACTGAAGATTAAGAAAAATTATGCACTTTCAAATATAAGTGATCTTGAGATGCAGATCTTTACCAGTACCTTTAATAATCATATAGCAATCTCCTCCTTTTTTTCCCATCTAGACAATGTGAGAAAAATAATTGGATTCTGGCATTACTAGGATAGACTTTGCTGATAACTAGTGTATTTCAGGAGAGAAATAAAAGCTAATGTTCCACATTTTTAAGATAGGATATTCTATTAAACCCATATATGCCTCTAAAGGATAGTACATCCAGTTGAAACCACTCAAGGAACCAAATAGTTTAGTCATTGTTTGGTTGACCTTTCACATTAGGGTATTCTACCATGGATGGAAATAAAGTGAGCTTTTGAGGGTTAAACAAAAATACAGAGTAAAGGTCAGGCATCACAAGTAGTTCTTACAAATACTGTACTGTCAGATTTATTAAGCATAAATATCTGCAAATAAGGAAAAGCAGAAATTCATCCAGGACAGAACAGCACACTGAACTGGAAATGTAAAAGGTACATCAGGCAAGTGGCACTGGAACAAATAGTAGTTTCATGGCACACAGTTTGTTGTAAATTGCAGTGCTAACTACCTGGTAGCCATAACACCTTTATTAAAAATGAAAAGCTCTAATATGTCTTATTTATTCTTAAACAAATATTAGTCAGCACACAAACTAGGCTAATAGATTTTAACATTTTTGTGGGCTGGTGAATGTTAAATTTATACTCCTGCATTTCTGTTATTGAGTGAAAATTCACATCCATTGTAGAAAGTTAATTTTTGAAATCTTTTTTTCCTGCTGTATCTCCTAGCACAGCAACAAATCTTTCAATAAATTTGAGTTATGAATACAAAACGAATAGATTTACTCTTTTGTCTGCCAATAGATCAAAGATACAAATATTCCTGCTTCAGAATATTCAGAAATCCTAAATAGGATTTTTCTACATTTGGGCTTTACCCTGTTTTGACTGAAATCCATGGCAGTTTTGCCAGTGACTTCAATGGGTTCAAGGCTCAGATCATACCCTGATCTGGAAAACCTAATGGGAGGATGATAGTTGGTGTCAAAACTCCAAATGTTTTGAGGCTGTGGAGATTCTGGGACATCCCTGGGGTTCAGAGACATGATTGTGAAATCCTTGGGATCAGATGGGGCTGAGGATGTCCTGAGACCTACAGAGAAATCTTATGGACCTTGATACATCTGTGTAACCCTACACCTTTTTCCAGTACTCTCCTTGACTCTTTGCCTATGTGGAAGCATGGCTTAATGCTCTCCTACTGACATCTGAACCACAGCTTCCCTTCCAAGGAAACAGGAATGTCCAGAAGGGTAAGTATTAGTATTTATTAAATAATCACTGATGACAATATAATATGTAATTCATGGGAATTAATGTTCAGAGAATTCAGAATTACCTCTGGGTATTCCTTATGATTTTACCATGGGATGCTATTGCAGAGAGCCCCTGCTCACCCAGCTGTGCCCAATCTGACATTTCCAAATGCATGGACTTCACACAGGGACTTCCTTGAAAGTCCACAACCTTCCCTCCCTGCTCCTGAATCAGCTCCTAGCCTTTCACTCAAACTTTTGGTGCTATGGGAACACCTGCCAGGTAAATACAAAAATATGTAGGAATAAGTGAAATACAAATCACTAACCTCAATTTGTTGTTTGTTTCCTGCTTAGTTTCCCTTTTCCATTCCTGAACTCCTTTGTCATCATCCATTTCCCTTTCATTTTCTGATGTTTTCCCCCATTTAGTGCTTGTTTTCTCCATTTTAACTATCCCCTTGTTTTCTTGTGTTCCTCCTTTTTCTCTTTATTAGAAAGAGAAATGCTCTTCCCTTTGCTTCCATTAAAAAAAAAAAAAAAAAAAAAAAGGTATTTCCCTTTCATCTGGCTCTCTGCTGGCAGAGGGATAATAGGAATTTGGTGCCCGGTGTGACTGGCTGTATTTTGCAAGCCTAAGATTAGCTTTGAATAAAATGCTTATAAACTATGCCTAAAGTGAGAAAAATGGTCTTACTGACCAAAAAAAGCCACCTCTGCTAAATTAGATTTATCCTAAATGTATAATCTAGGGATTGACATAAACATGGCAATGATGATAATATACTGTATGACATAACCAAAGCACTACATAATTTATACTATTAGTCTAACCCAACTCCAAACTGTGAATAAATTTAGCAGCTAGAAATCATACTGTATATATTTAAAATGTTTATCTATTGAAATGTAATGTCAGAAGTGGGTGACATTCTTTAATGAGCTGAAAGTCTGTCACAGATTGTATCCATTTATGAATAGATGTTTGCTCTCATTTCTGATATACCATGATATATAGGCTGTTTTAATGAAATGACGGAAGTAGTTATCTGTAACAAGCAGATACTTATAGTTTTCTTATACTTATTCTTATACTTGCTTATAGTTTTCATTTAGCAGCTTTTACTTTAAGTGCTAGTATTCCAATAGTTATACAACTACAGACTTTGATAATATGGGATCTTTACCCTCACTAGTTATATTAATTCTATTTATGTATATTGATAAGTGGCATATCCAATGTTCTAGGCAGGGTGCAATAAAATAAAAATATTACAATACAATGTATCAAAAAACCTAAGAGTAATATACAAGATCATTTTGTTTTGTATTCTAATGCTCACTTCCTTATATTTCACTTTGTCCGAAATTTATTTTTCCTGACAACTTTAATTTCCAGTCTTTCCCATTCTTCTCCCAATGCATCTGTAACACCCCATATTTTAAATTTGTGCTGAATACTTCAACAAGATAATTGGTTTTCTGAAAGCACAATATACAAGCCATTTGTGGCAGACACCTTTAAATTTTGTTATGGCTGCCTCTGCAGCCGCAGTAAAAAAATCTGGACTCACCCGTTTCTTTATCCCTTGCTGTTGGCCTCATGCCTTGGTTTTCATTTTTAATTGGCTGCACATCAATTCTTTCTCTGCTTGTTAATACTTTCACTAGTATGTAAATAATAACTGTTCTTTGCAAAATTGAGTTTGTTTTTCATAAAAACCTTGCTCTGACCGGCTATTGGTTATTCCAGAAATAATCTAATCTTTAACCCACCAACTAGATGTTCAAGTTCACATGACTTGCTGGGGCCCAGGACCGAAGCTGAAGCCTAAGCCCCAGCACCTGAGGATTTCAGCCCTGCGTGTCGGGACTCAGGTTACAGGCCCCCCACATGGGGCTAAAGCCCTTGGGCTTCAGCTTTGCCACCCTCCCCACCCTGCACCTGGGGCAGTGGGGCTCGGGTGGGCTCAGGCTTTGGTCCCCACTCCTGGAGTCGTGTAGTAATTTTTACTGTCAGAGCGGGTCATGGTGCAATGAAGTTTGAGAACCCCTGCACTGGATGGTAGTTACCAGTAAGAACCCACAGTGGAAACTAGTGTGCTGTCAGCATACAAATGGAATGTTAGACCATAATCAGAGATAATACTTCCAAATGGGAAAATCTAAACCTTAACTTTAAGCATGTGGGTATATCCCATTGCAGTTAATAGGACTTAAGCACATGCCAACATGATTTTTTGAATAGGGGCCTAAGAGAGGATGAAGAGTGAAGAAAATGTCAACACATTCAGTCCTTTGCTCTGTTGTAAAGGGGTGAGACTCCACTAATTTCAGTGGAGTTCTACACAGTCACACAAGCAGCAAATTATACTGACTGAGTCTATTTCCTCCTTGCTCCTTCATCATGGAAAGGATATTTTTAATTTACTTGGGATCATTAGACCATCTTAATGGAAGTAACAGTGAACACATACAAAATAAACCTAAAATAGAGAAGCTTTATGATGCCAGTCCTTCCCCATAATGATCTAGATTAATTGTGAATGGGTCTCTGCAAATTTAGATTTGGTGTTAATATCTGAGAGTCACTGCTGTATATTATCTAATCAGCAGTGTCCCACAGATGTTATATATTTCCATTCAAATTCCCAGCAAGTTAAATATTTTACCATTTTAGTTTGGTTCAGTACACGTCTTCAGTATTCAGTCTTTTCTTATAAGTTTATTCAGCAGAAGATTTTTAATTTTTTTGTCTGCGATTTATATTAAACCTGACTTCCCCCCACCAAGATCTCAGAAAACAATTTTGACTCCAAGATATTTTACATCTAATAGGAGCAAAATATCATTTGTAAAAATCCATGTTTTATGTTTTCCACACCCTGACTGAAATCCTTTACTATTTGTTCTTTAGAAATAGCAATGGAGTTAGCAAACATCTTCTTCAGGTATTCTTCTGAAATGTATAGATGTGGGGAAAAGTATTTTAATACATTTATCAGCACACTGCTTTGATGCCACACAGCCTAATCCAACGTAGGAATTGTGGTCCTAATCCAAAGGTCCTATAACATTAAAACAAATATGATAACTATCTGACCGTAACTGAATTTCTGGTGTTCATTGGCATAGCAGCAGCAGCACCACCAAGACAAAGGCAGCATTCTGGGCCTTTGGGAAACAGGGAGAATGCTCAGTTCCTCTTATGTTGTATATACTCAGGACCAGAATGTGGTTGGCTCTGATGTGTGCAAAGGGGTGGAGGAGAGGATGCAAGGAGGTAGACTAGCAGTGGTACTAGCATCCCCAAAAGGTCCAGGGAGAGTGGGTTGATGGCCTTGTCCCTCTGTGGTGAAGCCAAGGCAGCACAGAGGGATGGAATTCTTGCTCCTCTAGATCCCCAGAAGAATTCTGGGAGAATACTGTCTAGCTGGGCCAACCAGTCCTGTAGTTGCAGGGCTTCTCCTTATCTCCCTCCCCCCCCACCCCCCAGTGCAGTCAGGTTTACATCTAGCCCTCAGCTTTAGTTTAAAAAAGTCAATCTGTTATTATGCTACAGTTAAGGAATGCAAAAAAACTATGCAACATCCTCCTCATTCCACCAATCTACTTTACACACCTTTTGTATCTTCCCACTCTCATCTCTGTGCCTTCTTCTGTGCAATCCCTACATCTGTAGCCTCCTCACTAACCCTCTACTCCTCCAAGTCCCTCCTTGGAACCCACTTCTTGTAAGAGGCCTGCAAATCCTAGCTTATCTCTCTAGGAATTCTAACAGGATGGATGTGAGGAAAGAAAGTGAGAACAAGACAGACATCAAAAGACATCCTTCAAAACAAAACCCCAAATGTAGACCCACCTAAATGCATGCTAATCATCACCCCCATTCACAGCACTTGTCATTGAATTCCATTCCCTTTAATTGAATATTTTGTTTAGATTTTAAATTTGTTAGTTCAAGAACCTTGTTATCTTCCTCTGTAGATCACCTAGCTCACTTCTAGAACTACTGTATGGAACATAAACAACAACACTAATACACTTTTAGAAGTTTGCCCTGAAAATGAAGATAATTTCCAACCCTCCACAACATGGTTTATAATAAGTGTAGTGTAACAGGGCGTAGCAGGGTGCTGCTTGGTCCTGCCTCTGCTCTGCTCCAAAAACCACTCAGACCCTCAGTTTCAACAACATTTTCTTAACTATATTATTTCCTTTTCTAATCTATTCAGAAGACTAATTGCAATATAAAAGTATAGCTGTGTCTTGGAACAAACTGATATTTAAGAGCTGTGAGAACCAGTGTTATTTAAAAAATTATCTATGGATAATTATCTACACTTAATAGTTCACCTGTATTATTTGCAAATATTTTGTGAGATTCTTAATGGAAACCTAAAAATAACAAGGTAGAACTTGATTGTGAATTTGACTGTGGGTCCCCTTAGATTCTTGTATGGGTTATTTGCATACTTTCTTATTTCCCTCCCTCCAGAGTAGGTGGAGAAGGGCAGAAAAATTATCAGAGACTTGACATTTTCTGGCCAGTTGAGCTAAGCCATTTTAGGGAGTACTGTAATTTATTATTGGTATTGTCAACCTCAAATATAAGAAAAAAAATCCTGAGTCAGGCTCACCAAAACCCATGAGATTGGTGTTAAAATCATGAGATTTTGCAAAAATAGATTTGGTGTTTTTATTTTCCTTTTGCTTTGTTGAGCTTTTAGGGTGCACGGGGTGGGGTCACATTTTGAAATTTTCTTCACAGCCAGCTAGAAACTTACTTTTTCTTGAAAAATGAAAGCTGAAATCACCACATATCCACTTCTGACTCCAGGAGCTGGGGCTTTAAGGAAAACAATAATCATAAGAGTTAGCAACACTGTATTAGTATAGGCTGCAAGCCTAGGGTCTCCACTATCAACATAGGGCAAGGAGGAAGCAGGGGAGGCACAGAGAATAAGAGTAGTGTCTGAGTCATTATGTCTTCCAGGCTTACTTCTAGGTTAGTGCATTTATGCACTACCACTTGTTCCTTAAAATACAATCTAGCCCATAGCATTTATATAGCACTTTCCATTTCCTAAACTCCCTCTAATTAGCACTCATGGTACCCATTTGAGGTAGGCAAGTAAATATTATACAGGTTTTAAAGGTGAAGTGCAGAGAAATTGCATGACTTGTCCAACACTATACAAATATTGCCTACAGTAAAGAAATACAACTACAACTGTGCAATGTTTTCACACTAGTCACCCTGTTTCAGGTGTATGCAACACACTGTATCCACTCACTGCAAGAGTTGTAGGACTTGTGGATTGTTACACCATACCCCCCAATTCCAAGTGTATGTATTCAGACCTGACATCTGCTCAGCGAAGAAGGGGAGGAGTATCAAAGAGAGTTATAATTCCCTGTTTCTCTGCTATGTGCAGGTCTAGTCCCAGGTCTGACGTAGTTTAAAACTACTTAGGGGCAGCAGTAACCTATGGCAGCTGGCATCAGTCTACAAGGGTCTGTTCACCAGCGGAGAAGCAGACATAGCTAGGACTGGAAATTTGGGTAAGCCCCTGTCATAAATATAAAGGGAAGGGTAACACCTTCAGTACACTTTCTGTATACTGTGCTATAAAATCCCTCCTGGCCAGAGGCAAAACCCTTTCACCGGTAAAGGGTTCAGAAGCTAAGATAACTGCGCTGGCACCTGACCCAAAATGACCAATGTGGGGACAAGATATTTTCAAATCTGGAGTGGGAGGAACAAAGGGTTCTGTCTGTCTGATGCTTTTGCCGGGAACTGATCAGGAATGCAGCCTTACAATTCCTGTTAAATTAGTAAGTAATCTAGCTAGAAATGCATTAGATTTCCTTTTGTTTAATAGCTAGTAAAAAGCTGTGTTGGATGGAATGCATGTTCCTGTTTGTGTCTTTTTGTAACTTAAGGTTCTTGCCAAGAGGGATTCTCTGTGTTTTGAATCTGATTACCCTGTAAGGTATTTACCATCCTGATTTTACAGAGGTGATTCTTTTACCTTTTCTTTAATTAAAGTTCTTCTTTTAAGAACCTGATTGATTTTTCATTGTTCCTAAGATCCCAGGGTTTGGGTCTGTGTTCACCTGTACAAACTGGTGAGGATTCTATCAAGCCTTCCCCAGGAAAGGGTGTGTAGGGCTTCAGGGGAAGACATCTCCAAGTGGGCTCTTTCCCTGTTCTTTGTTTAAACGCTTGGTCGTGGCAGCATATGGTTCAAGGACAAGGCAAAGTTTGTACCTTGGGGAAGTTTTTAACCTAAGCTGGTAAAAATAAGCTTAGGGGGTCTTTCATGCAGGTCCCCACATCTGTACCCTAAAGTTCAGAGTGGGGAAGGAACCTTGACAGCCCCAAGTTATAGTGGATGGGCAATTACTGAAGGTCTAACAGCAAATAATTTGTATTGCATATTATATCAGTGTTGCCCCTTTTGACTTGAGTGACTAGGCAAACTCTGGGGCCCTGGGGATGATCTAGTTGGAAGTAGGAATTGATGGAGTTGGGTATTTCTTTCATGCAGTTTTGTTTGTTTGTACAAAGAATGTACAAAGTCCTGTGTCTGTGAACACACAGGGAACCACAAACAAAAGGAGTAGTTTCTTAGCTTACTGCCTCAAGCCTCTTTAACCAACAGACCTGAAAGCTTTTTCTAGGGTCAAACTGTGCTCAGAGGTTACATCTAGGCTTTGCTTGTTTCCTTTGCGCCTCTGTTCTTGTCTGTGTCCTCAGTTTCTGTTTGTTCTCTCAGGGCTGGTCTATACCTAGAAGTTAGGTTCACCTAGCTACATTTTGCTGACCTAGCTACATTTTGTTTACATGACAATAAGAAACACGTAGCTGACTCAGGCTTGGGCTAAGGGGTTGTTTAAGTGCAGTGTAGACATTCTGGCTCTGGCAGCAGCCCAAACTCTGGAACCCTCCCACTGAGCCTGAACTCTACACTGCAATTAAACAGCTCATTAACCCACGTCCTGTGAGCCTGAGTCAGCGGACATGGGCCATCCACAGGTGTCTAATTGCTGTGTAGACATACCCAGAGAGCTGTTAAGACAATCTAAGCACCAGTATAGACATTGATAGGTTGATGGAAGTATCATAACATTATATATTATTGCATATTATATTTGAATGCCAGGTGGGAAGGATTATGCAGGGGTTAGCTTGGTTCAGATGAGGGATTTGAATGAAGGGAGTGAAGGCCATTGGAGAAAGACAACCACCACAGGCGGGTATGGAATAAGCTGAGCTGGGGGGATGGTTTGAACCTGTGTGGCGCAGGGCTTTTGCCAAAGTTGTCTGGGGCTGGGAGAAGGCAACAGCAGGGCCGGTCAGGTTGCTCTATTCTGGCCATAGCATTCTGCAGATGGGTCAAGAGCCACTCTTCAGACAGGAGTTCCTGATCCACAACCACACAGACATCAGCTTTTGCTTTCATATAGGCTTAAATTTGGCTATGCCCCTAAGCTAGAGGGATATTAGCTGGCTAGCTAAGCAGTGCAAAGAGGCCAGATTGAGTGGGAGAATTTGGAACAAGATACCTGGAGACATCTGTTCACATTCTGGTTTGTTTCACTGCCAGTTCTGTCCTGTATGAGGACCAGCATGTGCATTTTGACACATAAAAAGAGGCTATGTCCTGCTATCCACTGTGACTTGCAGATATCATGGTAAAGGGTCAACAGCTTCCTTTGCACCCGTTACCAGAGTGACTGTGGCCTGGTGGCTTGGGGTGTACTATGATGTATTCAGAGTTCCTCCAAATTTTCACCTGCATAATTAGATCTTAAATCAACTGTGGAAAACATACTGAGCCTGCTGACCTACTGCTTTATTCCAGTTTGATATTGGTGTAATTTCATTTACATTACTACAGTTACAGTGGCATAAAATGGAAAAGAAACACATTGGTGAATCAGGCTCAGTGTGTATTTTGAATCTGGAAAGTATAGCATCTAGTTTATAAGGAGCAAACCAATAAATGATAAATGTTTATGTTTCTCTGAATGTACAGATGAAATGTACTGTACTACCTGGGTAATATAGGAGAAAAGAATTCATAACATTTAAAATTTATTCTTGATATAACTTTCCTTCATTATTATCACATTTGAGGGCTATTTCCCTAACCAAAACTATGTTTAGTGATTTCTAAAAGGCTCCTGGGCAACACCTGAGACTTACTTACCATATTACACATCCCTGAAAAGCTCATAAAAATGTAATTACCTCTTGAGCTTAAAAGCTTCTGTGTTTGGTTTGAAAGAATTCTAGGTGGCAGATGTACTTTTCTTTTTAACACAAATGGAATGGAAAGTAATTTAAGGAAAAAAGATGACTACAGATATATAGATGAATTAGAAACATTTCAGAAATGTTTACTTCAGAGAGTGGTCATATTTTTCTTCAGAGAAGCTGTGAATTCAGGTGGTAAAAGTAAAAATGCAGATCTTTGGTAAAAGGCATTGCTTTCTTGCTTATCCTAATTTAAACTGCTCTGGTGAACTGAAGCAGTCAAAAGGATGCTTAGAAATTACATAATTACATCTATAAAGCACTTTACAAACACAAATTAGTCTTCACGACACCCTTGCTAAGTATGCAATTATTATTATTGATTATCCTCATTTTAGAAATCAGAAAACTGAAACAGAAAGGTTAAGGGCCTGGTTCTGGAAAGTGCTGAGTCCATCCCCCCCCAAATTAATGTCAACATAATTGAGGGGGAGGCGGTACTCAGTACCACTCAGGAGGCATTCAACACCTTTTCATCAAAGCCAGTATTAGAGCTCATAAATTTCATGTATTACAACCATTAGCCCTTTCCTCTTTCAGGAGGAAATGAATTAGTTCTTCTGGAGCACAAATCCCCACATATATAATCTAAGGAGCAACAACAGATTGTCAACATGTGCAGCATACACTTTCAGTTCCATACATGTACTTTTCTGTATCCAACAAATAGGGAAATTGTTAGTGTAGAAGAAATAGGATGTGTATATAGGAATTCTATTCTGTATAGGTTCAGATACTACAATGATGAACAACTTCCTTTGGGCCTCACTACTAAGGAACCTGCTGAACCTTTCTGATATAACATTTTCGATTTACTTTCAGAGGCCCCAATTCACCAAAGCACTTCAGCATGTACTTAAGTTTAAGCAATTGACTTCAACATGAATACTCACATGCTTAAAGTAAAACATGCACGTAAGTGCTTTGCTGAACTGGGGCAAGAATTTTTATCTTGAAAAGCAGGATTACTTGATGCATTTGGGTAAAAAAAAAAATCGACAACTTATATTTTAAACCTGCATTCTAAAAATATGTCAAATCAATAGAATTGCTGGTGAAATTTATGTAATTACTTATGCACAACCCCAGTTTGGCTTCTGTGTGTACATGATAACCACACTGTAAATCTGGATAATAAATTTTGTAGTCCCCTTACTTTGATTTGATTCAAGTATAAAAGTAGGTTAAGCAGAAACAGAGTAGGGTGCAGATGTGGAGAGCTGATCAAGTTAACAATGAATGGTCAAATGCAAAATGTGTATGAGTGTGGGGGGCATGAAAGGCAATTCCTCTATAATTCAGGTAGTTTATTTAATAGTTGCCAACACTTTCACAATCAGTTTTGATTTTCTCTTGCTCTTAAAAGGAACCTGGATAGAATACATTGCATTTCAATTGTACAATGTACATCTGATGTAAATGAATATTTTTAATTTATTTCCACTCAGCCAGACCTTCCTCATATAGTTATGGAAACAAGAAGCACACTGTATGGCTTTGAGATGGAAGGCATGTTTGTTTCATTACTTAGGGCTAAATCCTCTTTTTTTCCATGTAAGAAAATCTTTAGCTTGATCATAATTTGAAAAACAGTTTTATCATATTTAATCAGTTTAAGACTTTTTGAAAAGAAACAAAAAACAAAATCATAATGACTAAAAGTCTGCCTGAAGGGCTCAAAGTCTTTTTTCTGTGTATCTGAGTGGCCTTATCTTCTGGAAAAATACAAATTCTTATCTTGTAACAGAATGTTACTTTAAATTCTTATACAGAGTCATAATCTGTTCATGCCTGAATCAATCTCAAATCCACGACAACAGTTGTAGTAGAAACAGTACAGCAAGATATTGGAGTGTTTGATAAACTGTTAATTGGAACATGAAAACTTATTCATGTGGTTCAAATACATCTAGAGGATCTAACAATATAAGCTTTTTCCAAAAATGTCACCACCATCTCTATTATCAGAAATTTCAACATTCCTGTGTTATTTTTATCACTATTATAATTCAGGATGTCATTACATTTTCCATAGCCTCAATTTTTCTATGTACAAAGATAGAATTAATCAGGATTGCAATTAAAGATTCCATAATTTAATTCTATGATTGTAATCATCATCAAAATCTTCCACATTTTTCAACAGAGTGTGTTTACTGTTTAATATTAATTGCTGAAAAAATGGGGAAATTAATTGCAACTCAAATGTATCAAACCTTCTGCAAAATCCTATAAGGTCAAATGCACTGGACCCTGAGTCTGCATGAAGTCCATTGACTTCAGTGGTTTCTGCCTCTGCACATAAACTTGCAGGTTTATATTTAAGAGTTTGTAATGAATTCACACTGCAGAAAAAAATACTTTCTAAAGAAACTGCAAAATGGAAAAGCAGAAATTCTGCTGTATCGGGACCCTCTGCAGTTGGGCAGAAAAGGGCTTTGGAGAACTGAGAGATATAATAAAATTAATAATAATAATACCACCTAGCTCTTATATAGTGCTTTTCATCAGTAGATCTCAAAAGGCTTAAAACACTATGTTCACTTATGGAGATGAAATTTCTTCCAATTAATACATTAGTTCTATTGCTATGGACATCACCTCTTTGTTATACCACTATTGTTGAACAGGTGACGGTATACTAACTCCTGTTCTCTCATTACAGCAGATCACTGCTTTGGGGCAAACATGTTTTAAGCCTTTGTACGGACCCCTACTCACTGTGGCATAACTGCTTGTGACAGTTTCTACTCTCAGATATGCTTGTGTCATTTGATAATATACCATGGGCATGTGCAATGCTTGGTGAGGATAACACTAATGCCTACCATTGCCATAAACACCAGTGCCAAGACTATTAAGAAAATGGTGGAGTTCTCCTTCCATCCTTTGACTTGTCTATTTAGATAACAAACTCTTTGTGACAGGGACAATCTCTTACTACATGTTTATACAGTGCCTAGCATAATGGAGACTTGATCTCATACCAATGTATAATAATAAATAGTAATTAATAGTGTAGCAAAGATAATGAGCGAGTGGGTAGGAGGGAGTCTCATAATTGGGCTGATAACTTCACCTACCAAAAGAAAAGGCTATTTCCTCAGCCTGCAAGCAAAAACATTCACCAGTGATCTTGTCGATAAAGAAGAATCATTAGCCATTGCAGTCATTGAGAAAATCTGAGCACCATCTGGTAGTACATATAAATGGATTACAGAATATGCCTCTGATACCTTTGTTAAAAAACAGGTTGGTGTGTGTGCAGTAGCAGGACAGAGGAATTGGGGATATTGCTGCTATTATGAATTTATCCAATATCTGGGTGCTGATGTGTTTTTAAGGTCAGGCTGTATATAACCTGATTCTTCTTATTTGTATTACTTGCTGCCAACAGATTATAGTCAATTTAATTTTCAGTGATTGCTTACTTTTAGTCTTTAAATTCATATATTCACCTATCTATAACTAGGCATATTTCTTTTGAGTTGCATTTGCATTCTTCTATATGTAATTGGCTTCCTCTAGTCTCATAGTTTAACTCCCTCTATTCTCCCTCCGTTATGTTATCTTTGAAATGCTGATTGAGTGGTATGCTGGCTGTTCATAAAAATGAACTAGTCCAAGATTTTTGTATTTGTAAAGGCTCTGAGGAAACTGGGTTTCAAAATATATATATAGTAAAAACTGTTTCATTAAAACCTTATTCAACTTTAATTGAAATTGTTGAAATTAACTTTCCCCCCCATAGTAATGAAAAGACAGTTTAAAGCTCTAGGGAAAGTGAATTCCATGGTTTAGATTTTGGTTGATGTTCTTTCAAACATAACTACTAATTATTGGAGCTCCACCACATAGCTAATCTTATTTAGAGGAAACTTCTTTTCTTGAAGGCACTTCTAAGACATTTAAAATTGGGTTCTCTCACAGTGTATGCTTACATGAGTTCAGGCAGAAGGTGAAAAATGTTTATTTGTACTTATTTTGAACAGGGCTTGAGGCAAAGATAATTTTCTGAGACTGTGTAACACACATATAAATAAGATACTATACATCAGATATCCAGGATCCCATGCACTCCGTTTTCTGCAGCCATGGAAATCATGTCAATATCCACCCTTAGCTACAGAATTGTGCTCCGGAATGCAAGCTTTAATTAAAAAAATTAAGGCCAGTTCAGCAAGGTGCTTAAGCATGAGTGAGTTGTCTTTCTGAAATAAATACTACTCAGCTTAAAGTTACATACATGCTGAATCAGTGTCTAAAGCTTGTAGCCAGTGGGACTGTGAAGACCTTTCAAATGTGAACTAAGTGTAAACCTGCAGGCATGTACTTTAGTTCAACAGGTTTACTCATGAGTAAAATTAAGCACATGCTATATTTGAAGCATAGTATCTTTAGACCTTATCTAGTCTAAGAAAGTGTATAGGTTTAACTAAATTAATTTAAAAAAATCTAATTAAACAAGTGCAAACCCTCAATAGATATACTTAAACCACTTTAACATTTGCTTATACTTATTTAGCTTAAGTCATCAATCTACTATATTTTAACAGATTTAGCTACATTAGTGTCTTACTGAATGAGAAAGTATGTCTACAATACAGAGAATATACCAGCATGGTTATGTCAGCATGGTTATGTCAGCATAGCCCTGTAGTGTAGATGCATCCTACTCCAACAATATAGGTTTTGCTGACTGTAGGAACACTACTTCTTGGAGCAATATTAACTACACTGATGGAAACATTCTTCCATCAACATAGCTATGTCTACACTGGGCCATAGCTGCTTTTTTCACACCACTGACCAATATAGCTATGCCAGTATAACTTTCAAGTGTAGACAAATGCTGCACCAGATCCCCTGAAGACATTCTTGTTTCAGTTTAAGAGTGGCTCATTTCTGAGTACAATATAGTCATAATTGACCTAAACTAAAGTAGTAAGATTGGTTTAAACAGATACAAGAGAAATTAGTAAATTTAACTAAATTTATGATTTTACACTGATTAATTTAAACTGATACAACTTTCTCATGCACCTAGAATGATCATCATAACTACAATTATAATACAAAGTATTAATTACTCCTGTTACAAATAACACTTTAGAATCACTAATAGTAAAAATATGTACATTTAAAAATGTTGGAGCAGCCCATAACTAACCTCCCAAACCTGACTTGAGAACAATTATTGCAATCCACTAAATTACATTTTTGAAGTAAAACAACTCACACTGCTAGGTGTCTCATCCCTTAAAGCAAACACCACAACATACATATACATTCTCTGACATTACTCACTGTCTAAGGTATCTGTGTGCTCCACAACCTCAATTGCCCCACACAGCGGGGGCCTTCCAGGTGGGAATAACTTAACTGGTTTATCAAACCCATGGCCTGGGAACAAGATCAAAGAGTGATTTCACAAAGACTTCATTTTTTCCATCTTAGGCAACCATCTTATTTATTACATATGCTTCACATCAGGATAGTTATTTTCTGCTTACACTAGCTGATCAGGGCTCTTTACAGAGCTTAGCTGTTGCTGCTTTTGGCAGACATGAGGTTAGCCTTACCCTCCAGAGCAGATTATGCTGCCTTGACAGCACTCCCAGACATGATAATAAATCACACTCCCAAAGTATTCATAAATTAAGGCTATAATTCCAACTTGGGCTAAAAAACTTGAGTTTCACATTTGTGCTGTATTGTTTCACTAGAAAACCTTGATGAAAATACAGCCTTATAATCCACTAAGTGGTATATTATTCCTTGTATTTCACAGCTGCATTATTGGAAATTAGCCAATAATTTACCATATAGCCTTCAATCCATATTTTTTTAATTACTGGGAAGGAGACAATAGTTCTGTACTCAGCATTCGTTTTAAGGAGGCAAATTTTGAAGTCTCCAAATTTCTCAGATACCTAAATTTTGGAAACAGTTTGGCAAACATTTGAGCACCACTAAAACTAACAGCACCTCTAGAATAAATACTTTAATGCTAGGAGACTAGCAACTATTTAACTTTTTAAAACTTTTCTTTGCTTTAAATTGCTGTAGCTGTACAATGTGTTGGTAAAATGCAATAATCTGGTCAGTCTCCATTATTGGATTCATTTTTATAATATCATCCCTACAGGACTTTTGAGTTTGGTAAAATACAGTGTTGCTGCTGCTTCGATAATGTGTTCATACTAGCCACATAAATATCACACTATAAATTCCACATTGTCAAGAGACCAGACATTGTATGATCACTGACAAAATCTTAATGGTTCTATTTTACTAAGTTTTCATAGATACTAAGGTCAGAAGGGACCATTCTGATCATCTAGTCTAACCTCCTGCACAGCGCAGGCCACAGAATCTCACCCACCCTCTCCTATGAAAAACCTCACCTATGTCTGAGCTATTGAAGTCCTCAAATCGTGGTTTAAAGACTTCAAGGAGCAGAGAAGCCTCCCTCAAGTGACCCATGCCCCATGCTACAGAGGAAGGCGAAAAACCTCCAGGGCCTCTCCAATCTGCCCTGGAGGAAAATTCCTCCCCGACCCCAAATATGGCCATCAGCTAAACCCTGAGCATATGGGCAAGATTCACCAGCCAGATACTACAGAGAATTCTTTCCTGGGTAACTCAGATCCCATCCATCTAATATCCCATCTCAGGGGATTAGGCCTATTTACCCTGAATATTTAAAGATCAATTACTTACCAAAAATCACATTATCCCATCATACCATCTCCTCCATAAACTTATCAAGTAGAATCTTAAAGCCAGATAGATCTTTTGCCCCCACTGCTTCCCTTGGAAAGCTATTCCAAAACTTCACTCCTCTGATGGTTAGAAACCTTCATCTAATTTCAAGTCTAAACTTCCTGGTGGCCAGTTTATACCCATTTGTTCTTGTGTCCACATTGGTGCTGAGCTGAAATAATTCCTCTCCCTCTCCTGTATTTATCCCTCTGATATATTTATAGAGAGCAATCATATCTCCCCTCAACCTTCTTTTAGTTAGGCTAAACAAGCCAAGCTCCCTGAGTCTCCTTTCATAAGACAAGTTTTCCATTCCTCGGGTCATCCTAGTAGCCCTTCTCTGTACCTGCTCCAGTTTGAATTCATCCTTTTTAAACATGGGAGACCAGAACTGCACACAGTATTCTAGGTGAGGTCTCACCAGTGCTTGTATAACGGTACTAAAACCTCCTTATCCCTACTGGAAATGCCTCTCCTGATGCATCCCAAAACCGCATTAGCTTTTTTCACAGCCATATCACATTGGCAGCTCATAGTCATCCTATGATCAACCAATACTCCAAGGTCCTTCTCCTCTTCCGTTACTTCTAATTGATGCATCCCCAACTTATAACTAAAATTCTTGTTATTAATCCCTAAATGCATAACCTTACACTTCTCACTATTAAATTTCATCCTATTACTATTACTCCAGTTTACAAGGTCATCCAGATTCTCCTGTATAATATGCCAATCCTTCTCTGAATTGGCAATACCTCCCAGCTTTGTATCATCTGCAAACTTTATTAGCACACTCCCACTTTTTGGGCCAAGGTCAGTAATAAAAAGATTAAATAAGATTGGTCCCAAAACTTACGCCTGAGGAACTCCACTGGTAACCTCCCTCCAACCTGACAGTTCGCCTTTCAGTAGGACCCGTTGCAGTCTCCCTTTTAACCAATTCCTTATCCACCTTTTGATGTTCATATTGATCCCCATCTTCTCCAATTTAACTAATAATTCCCCATGTGGCACGGTATCAAATGCCTTACTGAAATCTAGGTAAATTAGATCCACTGCATTTCCTTTATCTAAAAAATCTGTTACTTTTTCAAAAAAGGAGATTAGGTTGGTTTGGCACGATCTACCTTTTGTAAAACCATGTTGTATTTTGTCCCATTTACCATTGAAGTCAATGTCCTTAACTAATTTCTCCTTCAAAATTTTTTCCAGGACCTTGCATACTACAGATGTCAAACTAACTGGCCTGTAGTTACCTGGATCACTTTCTTTTTCCTTTCTTAAAAATAGAAACTATATTAGCAATTCTCCAATCATTCGGTACAACTCCTGAGTTTACAGATTCATTAAAAATTCTTGCTAATGGGCTTGCAATTTCAGGTGCCAATTCCTTTAATATTCTTGGATGAAGATTATCTGGGCCCCCTGATTTAGTCCCATTAAGCTGTTTGAGTTTCACTTCTACCTCAGATATGGTAATATCTAACCTCCATATCCTCATTCCCATTTGTCATGCTACCATTATCCCCAAGATCCTCTTTAGCCTTATTAAAGACTGAGGCAAAGTATTTGTTTAGATATTGGGCCATGCCTAGCTTATCTTTAACCTCCACTCCATCCTCAGTGTTTAGTGGCCCCACTTCTTCTTTCTTAGTTTTCTTCTTATTTATATGGCTATAGAACCTTTTACTATTGGTTTTAATTCCCCTTGCAAGGTCCAACTCGACTCGACTTTTAGCCTGTCTCACTTTATCCCTACATGTTCTGACCTCAATTAGGTAGCTTTCCTTGCTGATCCCTCCCATCTTCCACTCCCTGTATGCTTTCTGCTTCTTAATCACCTCTCTAAGATGCTTGCTCATCCAGCTTGGTCCACAACTCCTTCCTATGAATTGTTTCCCCTTTCTTGGGATACAGGCTTCCGATAGCTTCTGCAGCTTTGATTTAAAGTAATCCCAGGTCTCCTCTACCTTTAGATCCATAAGTTCTTCAGTCCAATCCACTTCCCTAACTAGTTTCCTTAATTTTTGAAAGTCAGCCCTTTTGAAATCAAAGACTAGTTGCAGATTTTTGTTAATCCTTCCATTCAGTTTGAACTGAATTAGCTCATGATCACTTGAGCCAAGATTATCCCCTACAACCATTTCTTCTATGAGGTCCTCACTACTCACCAAAATTAAATCTAAAATGGCATCCCCTCTAGTCGGTTCAGCAACTACTTGATGAAGGAATCCATCAGCTATCGCATCTAGGAAAATCTGAGCCCTATTATTACTAGCACTTGTCCTCCAGTCTATATCTGGGAAGTTAAAGTCTCCCATGATCATGCAGTTTCCATTAGTATTTACTTCTTTAAAAACATTAAAAAGGGCTCTATCCATATCCAAATTAGATCCCAGAGGTCTATAGCACACCCCAAGCACTGTCCCAGGGGAGGCTTTACTAGTTATCTTCCCCAATGTAATTTTTGCCCAGACGGACTCCGTCTTATCCATTGCATCGCTTCTTATTTCTTTACATTCTACCTCATCATTGATATACAATGCTACTCCGCCACCTTTACCTTTGTTTCTGTCTTTCCTAAAGAGCACATACCCTTCGATACCTGTAGTCAGGCATGACTACTATTCCACCATGTTTCTGTTATCCCTACAATATCTGGTTTCACTTCCTGCACCAGTAGCTCTAGTTCCTCCGTTTTGTTACCTAGGCTCCTCGCATTGGTGTACAAACATCTTAATTTTTGCTGTTTGGCCTCGCTCACATTTTATACCCTATTAGGCACAGTCATTCTACAGCCAGTATAACCTATTAGACTAGTATCCACACCGCCCTCGCTCCTTATATACATTCTCCTACCCACAGCTGTATCCTTTCTTACTTCGTCTTCTTCCCTCTCAATGCTAAAATCTGGCGTGGAGATTACCTGGACATCTCCCAACCATCTCCCCCAAATTCCTAGTTTAAAACTCTCTATCATTTGTGCCAGCCTTGATCCAAGAAGTCTATTTCCTTCCCTACTCAGATGAAGTCCATCCCGAGAGAACTGTCCTCTGTCCATGAATGCCTCCCAGTGGCCATACATCCCAAAGCCCTCCTTATAGCACCACTGCCTAAGCCATCTGTTGACAGTCATAATCTTGTCACACCTTTGTTGCCCTTCTCTAGGAACAGGAAGGATCCCGCTAAAGATCACCTGAGCCTCAATTTCCTTAAGCGTCTTCCCCAGCCTAGCATAGCCTCCCTTAATACTTTCCAGCGAGAATCTAGCTGGATCATTTGTTCCCACATGGATAATTAGGGGATTCTTTCCCACTCCCTTTAGGATCCTTTTCAACCTCAGGTCTACATCCCGTATCTTAGCACCCAGAAGACAGCACACCCTTCTATTCTCTGGATCAGCTCTAGTTACAGGCCTGTCTATTCTTCTCAATAAAAAGAGTCCCCTATCACATAGATCTGCCTTTTCCTGGTGACAGTGCTATTCTCCAGTCTCTCCCCTGTTCCCTCTGGCTGCAAGTTCTTTCCATTCCTATTTTCCCTTATAATCCTCTTCAACCCATCCTATATCCTCCTGGGGCTCATATTTGGTGTAGTCTCCCTTGACTCTTCCGCTTTTCCTATAGGACTAGCCTCTCTTCTCTTCTTCCTTACCCTTCCTCCTTCAACAAGTACCTGCTGAGACCCTTCTTCATTTTCCAACTCTGCAAACCTGTTCCTAAGCTCTATTTCTCCTTCACTAGCCTGTCTTTTCCTCTGCCTTTTAGTTCTTTTAGTCACATGCTTCCACTGACCACTTTCCTCACCCAGTCTCCCCTCAAAATTCCCCAGCCCTGATTCCATCTGTGAGTCTGAGCTTTTCCCTTCAGATACCTCATATCTTTGCTCCTTCATCTGCTCAAACCCTTTCTGAAACTCAGACTTTTCACCTGCATCTCCAAACCTCGGATCTTTTCCTCCATCAGCTTTATCAGATGGCATTTCATGCAGATAAATCTCTTACCAGGTCCCTCCTCCAGGATCATGTACATACCACAGCTTCCACATCCAGTCATCCTCAATGTGTCTTCTACTACAGGAGTCACTCCCACAGCTGCCTCCGTATCTGTCATCGCCTTCCCACCTAAGTCCTGTTAATCTGGGAAACAGGAGCCACACCAAAAAGACCCCCAGCAAAAGTAAACCCCAAACAAGCACCACAATACAAATTCCCACACAAACTCCCCTGTTTACAGCTCTGTTTGCTAGTTCCTGTGCTGCTGCAGCTGTCTGTGCTGCTGCTTGACTTACTAGCTACCTTTATAGGACCTCTAGTCATAAAAGCCCCGCCCCCTAATCAGGGCTCAGCTTCTCTCCCAGCACAAAGATCACTTTCAATTGATCACTACATTTAAATGGATTTTACATTCTGATTTTCTTTTTAAATAATAACTTATTAAATCCACCTTTCAAATATTTCATCATGCTGAGCCACCAGTTGAGAAAACCAAAATACGGCAACTAGGCTGCATATGAGCCAGAAATATCATATGATTGCTCTGACTACTTCCATTAATTCAAGATCTAACATTTTTCTACACTACACATAATAACCAAATTAGAGTTCTCTTCATAGTCTCTTATTTTAAAAATAAATGGTTGACAAAACTAGAGAAAAGAAGAAACTCTGGATTTTTCTCCATTTCATTTTGCTTGTATCTGGGCCCTTGAAATATCACATTTTTGTAAAATGCACACATTTTGAATTTTGTTGTGACCATTTCCCACATCTCTATTTTTAAACCCCAAAAGCGAGTGTTTTCCTACATGTGCTTAGATAGAAGTCGCCCAAGATCCTTGAGCTGTGAAAAATTCTGAGATCTACAGATGAAAAACACTGAGTATTATAATTATGATGGTATATTTTGGTAGAAAATTACAATGAGCCACATATTTCAATGCAATTTATAGCACATGAAAATTTGTGATACTTCTAAAAAACAGTTATATCCTCACTACTCAGTATTAGATGCTATAATAAGAATGAGAGATACATAAGGATACACAATAAAAGATCATGTTATGTATTTTAGGAAATCTAAGCCTGGAATTAGAGTTGTCAATGCTTGGTGATTCCAGTGCAATGAGGAATTTTACTTTTAGCTGTCTTGAAAAACCTAGCAGCACCCTGATAGAAACCAGCAGAGAAAAACTGAAGAAAAGGAATTTAAACACCATAAAATTCACATCTCCCAATTTACAAAATGAAGGGGATGACAGTATGAGGACACTTTGATTTGCATAAAACTGTAATTAGTTCTAAGATTTAGGCTTTAAATAAGTAGAAATTAATGATAGTTTAAAATTAGAGAATCCAACATGATAGTTCAAAATGGTGGAGACAGGGATGACATAGTTTAAATTTAGAGAGTGGAAAATTCCAGAAGGTTCCAGCAACTCATAGGGTGGAGCTTTGCTATCTAAAAATAGGATGGGGAGGAGCTCTATCCAAGATGGCATCGAGGGAGGCGCTCTATATCTAAAAATAGGTATAATGTAATGGGAAGGAGCTAGAAAAGCTAGAAGCTCATTGGCTGAGATGATCTGACTGTGAGAGAGAAACCAGTATATAAGGCTGACAGGTAGCAGGCTGAAGGTGTGGGGGTTTTGGAGTTTGTGAAGATCAGAAACCGCAAGAAGAAGCAGCAGCAGCAGAATTCTAAAAGTCACCACAGCAACGGCTTCTATAGCAACCCAATCAGGCAGCTACCTGCAGGAGCAACAGTAGTAGAACCTTCTAAAGGGCAGCAACTTCTAAAGCAGCTAGCTAACCACGTCTACTGCAGCAACTCTGGCAGATAACCACTGTGACCCATTAGTAATGACCATCTTCTCTAGGTGCAGACTCCCAGACTGCTGCACTGGGCAGCACAGCATGGGGAGGAGGTGATCAGCCCTCTGTGGAGAAAGAAGTGGTTCAGGACTATTTAGAAAAGCTGGACGAGCACAAGTCCATGAGGCTGGATGCACTGCATCTGAGGATGCTAAAGGAGTTGGCAGATATGATTGCAGAGCCATTGTCCATTATCTTTGAAAACTCTTGGCAATCGGTGGAGGTCTCAGATGACTGGAAAAAGGCTAATGTAGTGCCCATCTTTAAAAAAGGGAAGGAGGAGGATGCGGGGAACTATAGCCTCACCTCAGTCCCTGGAAAAATCATGGAGCAGGTCCTCAAGGAATCAATTCTGAAGCACTTAGAGGAAAGGAAAGTGATCAGGAACAGTCAGCATGGATTCACCAAGGGCAAGTCATGCCTGACTAACCTAATTGCTTTCTATGATGAGATAACTGGCTCTGTGGTTGAGGGGAAAGCAGTGGATGTCTTATTCCTTGACTTTAGCAAAGCTTTAGATATGGTCTCCCACAGTATTCTTGCCAGCAAGTTAAAGAAGTATGGGCTGGATGAATGGACTATAAGGTGGATAGAAAGTTGGCTAGATCGTCAGGCTCAATGGATAGCTATCAATGGCTCCATGTCTAGTTGGCAGCTGGTATCATGCGGAGTGCCCCAAGGGTCGGTCCTGGGGCCGGTTTTGTTCACTATCTTCATTAATGATCTGGAGGATAGAGTGGACTACACCCTCAGCAAGTTTGCAGATGATACTGAACTGGGAGGAGAGGTAGATACGCTGGAGGGTAGGGATAGGATACAGAGGGACCTAGACAAATTAGAGGATTGGGCCAAAAGAAATCTGATGAGGTTCAATGAGGACAAATGCAGAGTCCTGCACTTAGGATGGAAGAATCCCATTCACTGCTACAGACTATGGACTGAATGGCTAGGCAGCAGTTCTGCAGAAAAGGACCTAGGGGTTACAGTGGATGAAAAGCTGGATATGAGTCAACAGTGTGCCCTTGTTGCCAAGAAGGCTAATGGAATTTTGGACTGTATAAGTAGGGGCATTGCCAGCAGATTGAGAGACATGATCATTCCCCTCTATTCGACATTGGTGAGGCCTCATCTGAGTACTGTGTCCAGTTTGGGGCCCCACACTACAAGAAGGATGTGGAAAAATTGGAAACAGTCCAGCAGAGGGCAACAAAAATGATTAGGGGGCTGGAGCACATGACTTGTGAGGAGAGGCTGAGAGAACTGGGATTGTTTAGTCTACAGAAGAGAAGAATAAGCGGGGATTTGATAGCTGCTTTCAACTACCTAAAAGGGGGTTCCAAAGAGAATGGATCTACACTGTTCTCGGTGGTAGCAGATAACAGAATAAGGAGTAATGGTCTCAAGTTGCAGTGGGGGAGGTTTAGGTTGGATGTTAGGAAAAACGTTTTCACTAGGAGGGTGGTGAAGCACTGGAATGGGTTACCTAGGGAGGTGGTGGAATCTCCTTCCTTAGAGGTTTTTAAGGTCAGGCTTGACAAAGCCCTGTCTGGGATGATTTAGTTGGGGATTGGTCCTGCTTTGAGCAGGGGGTTGACTAGATGAGGTCCCTCCTGAGGTCCCTTCCAACCCTGATATTCTATGATCTTCATCTTTTATATTGACAGAGCAGGTGGACCTAAGATGAGTCAAAGGGATTTTTATGTGAGTGTAAGTGTAATTTTATGAATTATTTTCTTTACGTGTGCCTGCGTATGTTTGTTGTTAAAGTTGAATGCTTACAAAATGTTAAATATTAGATGTTAAATGTTTAGTGTTAAGTGTTAATGTTAGTATTAAATAAATATTTTCTTTTTAATCTGTGAATATGATGATGGTTTCTCATATGTGTATATAGAGGCCACGTATACTACATTGTATTAATTACAATTAATTAGATTTCAGAGTAGCAGCTGTGTTAGTCTGTATTCGCAAAAAGAAAAGGAGTACTTGTGGCACCTTAGAGATTAACAAATTTATTAGAGCATAAGCTTTCGTGAGCTACAGCTCACTTCATCGGATGCATCCGATGAAGTGAGCTGTAGCTCACGAAAGCTTATGCTCTAATAAATTTGTTAGTCTCTAAGGTGCCACAAGTACTCCTTTTCTAATTAATTAGATTGTAACACTAAGACTAAAAGCCTTTGTGCATGCAGGATCTTTATATGCATGTTACATTGAACCTACTGTATTCTCTGTATCTATTAGGTATTTTATACAGTCTGTCTCTTTTATTTTGCTGCACCACTTAATTGTAAAATTCTTAAATGTAATTCCATTGTGTTTTATTAAAACCTATGTATCTTTCTTGCTTTATTAAACTCTCTGTATTTTTTTATTTCTGTTCAATAAAGAATTATTTTGTTTTTTAAGAATTTCTGCTTATATGTGTCAATCCTTAAGTGGAAGGCTGTACCCATGTCCTTTCAGGGGTTAGCAAGACTAGCTTGCTCTGGGGAGCCCTCTGCATTTCGGAGATAGGCCCCCCAGGTAACACCCTGACAATTCCTTCAGGGCAGGCCACAACTTTGTAGTTGTAATTTTTGTTAAATTAAAAATGCTATCCTAGGCTAATTTAATGGCGTCTAAAATGAGGGTAAAACCAGCAGCCATACAGAAAATGTCGCAAATAAGTTGATTTGGGAACTACTACTATGATAACAGTGGAACTACCCCAAATGATTTGTAGGATCTCATTTTTGGTTTTAGGTGTAAAAGTTTGTGAAATATTCACAATCAAATTCAAAATGTGATCATTATGAAAAAAAGTATTAAATTTTAAGGGCCCCCAAATGTTTCCTGCATTTCATTGTGCTCAAACACAAACAGTTTTTCACAGATTCATTTGAAAGAAGAGATATGGGAAGAGAGTAAGAATGGCTCATGATGGTCAGATAATAGCTTACTTCAGGCTGCAGCCAGGATTCCCATAGCAGTTTCTGTTTCATTGAAACACTTTTCAGAGAGTGATAGATATGGTTGAGTACTAGAATTCTTGATGGGGAACACTGTGCCAAACTACATGAATGAAAGTCTTGTATGGTATTATAACCGTCATTTTGAAGTCCTATGCCTGGGTTATACTGAAGGACAAGAACATTTTCCATTCTTCCCTCCTAGATTCTGTAAAGTTCAGATCCAAAGAAGTGTCCCAGAGACCACCCCTCACTTTGCTTCAGAATTCCATAGCCTTTTTTAATTGTGGTGGCATTGGCTTGGAAACAGAGTCAACATTTCTGATAGTGAGTAGTTTCCTATTTAAATTGCAGATAAAATCAATTAAATTTGGACAAAATTATTTCTCTCTCTGGTAGCAGGTCTATGTCAGGAGTAGCAAATGCAATGTCTTCTGAGTGAATTTCCTCCAGTTTCAGTGATGGAGGTTCATAACTTGTGAGATCCAAGAGTAAAAATCTAATAGAATGTTGATATCATTATTAATTAGTTTTGGAGGGCAATCATCATTCAAACAATTGATTGTCTATAACCTTGTTCAAGAAATATTGACAGTTTATCAATTACCACGCTGTTCTAACATTCCCTTTTCATGAAAATGTTATTCAAAGGTTGTGTCAAAGTAAATTGGGTGTCATCTAGAGTCTTTGGTCTCTTACATCTCTCCTTTTAAGCCTGCATTATTATTTAGATTCTACTAGCCTCATGGGTCAATAAGCAACTTTTAGTGAGAAAAAAGGGCAAATGTCAATTCTCATTCTTTCAGATGTGTCAGCAGCTTTTGTTACCATTGACCTTGAGATACTGTTTACTTCCTTGTGGGCACTGGTAGGCACTAACAGAAGCATGCTTAAGTGGCTCTTTTCTTTTCTTTCTCTTTTATGAATCCACGAGAAGGGTAATTTTGGGAGGCTGCAGCGGGGTGACTGAACCCTGCTTTGGTAAAGCAGGGGTTAACCAATCACTTCAGGCTAGGGAACCACACCCCTTCACTCCTGCTGCACATACTCTGGGTGGAGGGAACGAATAAAAGGGAACTGGTCGGCTCAGTTTGGGGGGTGGCTGAAGAGGAGTATGGATGTGTGCTGCAGGCTCCTACTGAGGAGCTGTCAGCTCTCCAGACTGCTGAGATGGGGATGCTGAACTACACTATGGCAGGGCTATTGGCTATGGGGGTTGACAGGGATGCCAAGCCTCCTCTGTGCAATCAGTATACTGCTTACACTCAGCTCTGCCAATATTCTTCATTTTTATCAAACACAAATGGTGCAATATATTGGATTTCCTGGTACCTGACTTGGGTATGGGCTTGTATGAGAATGAGTTGGAGGAAACTGAACCTAGACAAGATGGAAATGATTATCCAGAGGTACAAGTAGGTGTAATGTCTACTCTTAGTGAGAGGATTTATCTAACTAAGATTAATGAAATTCGACAATGGGGATCCTTTCAGATCTTGGTCTATCCTTGGCTTCTTGTGGATTAGCAGCACTAGTCAGGAGTGCTTTTTCCCATTTGTGTCTGCCTAGTAGTTTGCTATCTTTCTTATCAGATCCAGGTCTCCAGATCACAATTGTCTATGTATTTTTAACTCCATGTTGAATGACTACAGTGTGCTGTACTTGGAGCAACAGTTTAAGACCTCTAGTGGAACTTTAGGCACCTCCAGAGGTAGGCGACAGCTGAGCATGGGTTTTGAGGATCTCAACAGTACCTAATGTTTGGACTTAGACACTTAAAGGGGAAAGTTAGGACCCTAAGTCCTTTTGTGGCTCTGCGAGGTTCTCTTTATTTCTTCATATTCACTGTATAATTTAGCTTTATCAGTATTTTATAATTTTTTTATCATATATGACTTTCACTACATATATTTTTTTCTTTATGGGAAAAGTCCTACAAGATAAATATTACTTTATAAACCTATTTCTGGTTTTTAGACTGCACTGGCTAACATTTAGTTTTTGGGTGTAATTAAAGATTTTGATTTTAGATCATAAACCTCTATATAATTTGGGTTGTGGCTATCTTAGAAATCACCCCTTGCTATGTACTCTCAGAGCGTTGAATTCAGCTTGGACATACTAGTTAGAGTTGCCAATTTTGGTTGGATTCCTGGAGGTTTCATCAAATGACATAATCTTTAATTAAAGATCAATCTTTAATTCCTGGAGACTCCAGGACAATCCTGGAGGGTTGGCAACCCTAACTCTGGCTAGCATCCCCTAGATTTGAACTCTGGGTGAGGATGACCTCACATCCCTTTTGATTCAACGAAGCAGAAATTTTCTGACCTTTAAGGCAAAGTCTAGGTGTTCCCTCCGGCCCTTCCTGGGTAACTCATGTGAGTAGAGTATGTGTTTTTGAAATCTGGACTATTATCATCCATATTAGCAAATTTAGTAAGTGATATTAAACCTCATGTGTCAGGGATTAAACCAATCTCTCACTATTGAAATTAGAGAAGATTTGATGTGTGGGGGGAGAGATTGCATATTATCCCCCAACTCCTCTGAAGCATCTGGTGCTGGCCACTTAACAGAAACGGTATTATAGCAATTCCTAGCTTCCTATGTCTGAGGAGTTTGCTTTTTACATTGATTTTGTTTATTTTTCTTATTGTGGCATAATGTTTTAACTTTGTATTGTGAATGGACCCAGAGATTATTGATGGTTACATAATTTATAAATAAAAAATAAAAATAACTTTATAAACAAAATGGCAAATCTTAATTAGAAACACACTGAAAGTGTAGGGGAGAATACAATGCATAGGTCAGGGGAAACTGAAGTACAGAAAAAGAACTGGATATAAAATATAATATAGGGTAAAAGAATAGTTTTTGGTGAAACTATGTCCATAAATTGAGGGAGCAATTCCATTTTGGGGCTCTGGAAACAAGAACTAATTATTCTATCTTTGTTTTTAGGATTACACTTACACTACTACTGTGGCTAGAATTAGAGCCTTATAAACTGTTGGGGTACATTAATATTAAAGTAACCGTGGTATAAAATGCCAGCACTTCATATCCCAGGCATTGCTCATTTATCAGGCTAGAATACTTTGTTGAGTTCATTAAAACAGACACTGAGGAGAATTCATTCTAGTTCCATCAATTATTATAAGATTTCAAATCAATGTGGCATTCCAGACCACCATAGATGTTGATTTGCATTAGCTTTTCTGAGAGAGTTTTGTAAATTGGGTAAATCTATAATCTAAATTTATGCCACCTTTGGCATTTTCATTTTGAGGATTATTCTTTTCCTCAAATTTAATATATCTAACATATTTTATCTTCTGAGTCAAAGCGACTGTAGATGTTTTCTTGAGGAAAATGAAATAGGATTTCAGCATAATTACTAATTTTTAACACAGTCCCTTGGCAATTCAAAACTCTTTTGCCTTAGCAGTAATATGTTTAATACAATCTTCCAGTTCTGACACTACACATTTAGGGCCCAATGTTGCTCCTAAATGAGAGTTTTGCCATTGACTTTAATGGTAACACAAGCAGGCACTGATACAATAAACCAAAGTGCATGTGGATTAAGCTGCAACTATAAGACATTAATTTAATCAGTCTGTCACAGACTGAATAAGTCATGGATATTCAAGGTAAGGACAGAAAATTCCACCTGACATTGCACCCTTATTACATCCTTTTATACCCAGTATCTGCATAATCTAGAATTTTCAAGATGCTGTGTAGGGATTTAGATACATGCCTTGTATCCTTATGACTGTGTCAACCTGAAGAAAGCCAGACACTGGTGAATCCATTTGTTTATAGGGATTTCTGCATATCTTCAGGAATTACATTTTGTTATAACAGTGGTAAGGATACGAAAATGATAATTTCATGAAGACAGGTCATATTTGAGTTGCATCACTCTATTCCCCCCCACCCTGGGTGGATCTGTGCCAGGCTAGTCCCTGCTGTGATAAGTTATAGCAGCCTCATGGCTGCTTTGTGTTGCAATGGTTGCTTTTCCACCAAAGATCAATTCAGGCAGCTGGGGATCACCAGGCATATCCATCTTCCCCAGTCACACCTCCTACAATGATTGCAGAGAGGGGATGGCATACAAGTTATTACAGAGCTTCTAGTCCCTAGTACAGGGAAGATACTCCTGGGGAGAGGTAAGGCAGTCTAGCTTTTTATCAGCAGAGTAGTACAAAGCCAATGTACAAAGCAAAGCATCTAACTCAAGGAGTTATTTCTGCATACTCATTCAACTCTTGGTCTCCCTAACAAGGCTACTGCAAAAAGAAAGCCAATTAATACAAAGTTATCATACTGTTGCTTTTACAAAATTGTTTCTGGTGTAACAAGAGATTTTTGCTCTGAATGTTCTGAATTACCTTGCAGCACCTTAACAGAGGCTTCCAGGAAAACTTCAGAAGGGGTTTAGAAACACCATAAAATTCACTTCTCCCAATTGACATAATTAGGTGGTGACAGTATCAGGACACTTTGGTTTGCATAAAATAGTAATTATTTTAAGATTAAGATTCTAATTAAGTAAAAATTAATGATAGTTTAAATTTAGAAAATCCAACATGGCAGATCAAAATGTTGGAAACAAGGATGATAGTCTAAATTTAGGTAGTATAAAGGTCTAGAATCCAAGATGATGTCAGGGTGAGGAGCTTATAAAGGTCTAGAATCCAAGATGGCATCACGGGGAGGAACTTAGATCTAGAGTTCAAGATGTGTCAGGAGAGGAGCTTAGGTTTCAGAGTAGCAGCCGTGTTAGTCTGTATTCGCAAAAAGAAAAGGAGTACTTGTGGCACCTTAGAGACTAACAAATTTATTAGAGCATAAGCTTTTGTGAGCTACAGCTCACTTCATCAGATGCATTGAGAGGAGCTTAGCTATCTAAAATAGGATGATGTAAATTGGAGGATCTACACAGCAAGAGGAAATATGCTGATACCTGGAAGTTGATTGGCTGAGACAGGCTAATGAATTATGTTAATGAACTGACCTTGAGAGAGTAGCCAGTATATAAGGCCAGCAGCCAGCAGACTTAAGGGTTGGGCCTTTGGGGCTTGTGAAGATCAAAAGCCTCAAGAAGCAATCAGAATAGCAGCTAAAACAATTGCAGCAGCATCCTAAGAAGATTCTGAAAAGGTCTGCTGCAGAACTCTAAAAAGTCCCTATAGCATCAGCTTCTGTAGCAACTAAGCAACTACCTACAAGCAGCAACCACCACTACTACAGCTTCTGAGGTAGCAGCAGCAGCTGCAGTTCAGTGCACCACCTTTACCTTCAGCTTGTGTAACATCTTATTGACAGAACAGAAGGCCCATTAGATGTAACAGAGGGAATTTAAGAAGGAGTGTAAGTCTGATTTTTCTATCTATTACTAAGGAATGATTGAGTCTGTCTGTCAATAAAGCTGGATGGCTGTGTTTGAGTGAGATCTACCCACCCCATTCTGCGACCGGCTGATCACGGCTCACGGAATGATCATATTAAATTGTAATATCATTTAAATGTAGTTACATTGTAATTATTGTATCCTCTAGATATGATATGGGACTATTCCATAGAACCTGTCTTTTATTTTGCAGCACTGCTTTACTATATAATTCATAAATGTAATTCTGTTGTATTTTATTACATCCTATATATCTTTTCTTGCTTTATTAAACTTGCTGTAATTTTAATTTTTATTAAATAAATAATTCTTTTGTTTTCAAAGAATTTCTGCTTGTGTGTCCATCCTTGAGTAGAAGGCTATATCTGTGTCCTTTCAGGGGTTAGCAAAACTGGCTTGGTCTGGAAAGCCCTTTTTTGGTTGGAGACAAGTCCCCTGGTAACATCCTGGCAATTCCTTGAGAGCGGGCCACAACCTTGTTACCTTTTAGTTAAATTGGAAGTGCTATTGTAGGTTAATTTAATTGGGTAACACTGGAAGGAAAATTTCCAGTCTCTGGGATTTTTGCTCTATGTCCAAATGAAAAAGATGAATTCAATACTACCAGACATTGCAGTCATCTCTTATATTTGCTAAATAAAGTGTTACTCTTGGAAGAACAGCAGAGTGCTGGTGATTAGGCCGTGCATCTGAAGAAGTGATTTTATTACCCACGAAAGCTTATGCCCAAATAAATCTGTTAGTCTTTAAGGTGCCACTGGACTCCTTATTGTTTTTGTGGATACAGAATAACACAGCTACCCCCTGATACTGGTGATTAGTGTTCATACTGTTTTAAGTTAATATTCTTGCATTATAGGGTGTTCACACATTATATATTTTAAGTTTCAGAGTAGCAGCCGTGTTAGTCTGTATTCGCAAAAAGAAAAGGAGTACTTGTGGCACCTTAGAGACTAACAAATTTATTAGAGCATAAGCTTTCGTGAGCTACAGCTCACTTCATCGGAATGCATCCGATGAAGTGAGCTGTAGCTCACGAAAGCTTATGCTCTAATAAATTTGTTAGTCTCTAAGGTGCCACAAGTACTCCTTTTCTTTTTATATATTTTAAGAATCAGACATTTATAAATAAAATTTAACATTTAAAACTCATATTTTAAAAAGCATAATTTTAAATGACTTTTAAATGCTGTTGTTTTATAATCTCGGATTATAACTCTTCATGCCTAATTACAAATGGAAGCATGACAAATGCTCATTAGAAGCAGAGGTTTTTTCCATTTTTCATAAGTGACTTACAAAAATTAAACAGAGCAAGTCACAGTACCTCAGATCTACACAGCTGTGAGGCGGTCATTGTAAATATAATTAAGTTGTCTTCCATGTATATATTGTTTCATCTCAGACAACTTTAATATGTCCTATACTTTATGCATGAAAAATAAACAATAATGAGCTGAACGTAAGCTGTACAGATTTAATTTAATAACAAATACAAAAATAGAAAATGCTACACAATATGTATGGTACCCTGACCAAGTATGTGAGTGATATTTACTTTTAGAATTTCTTTATTATATTTTACATACACTTAGCACTGCACTAACATTAAATTTTCTTTTTAGTTATTTGTTTTCTGTTTTCCATGGTTTTGTTTAAAATTTGAGAGTAGAACTAAAGTAGACAGAGTAGAACTAAAAAGAAAGAAAGAAAAAAAACCAAAACCACACTCTGGGCCCACTTGGCTTGAGGAGCTTACAAAGGTTCTTGAAATCAAAACTTGTACAAAGGCCATGCCTACAATTGGGACCTTTCTCAAAAATGTTTCATTCTTACTAACACTTCAAGTGTTATGAACAATATTAGGAGCTCTTGTATAGATAGCCATCTTTTTAAGACCCACTATCAGCAGTTTTATGACACAGTGCTTGTTATGATGGCACAGTCCATCTATGAAGTTCCAAAAAATTACTAACATTGATGGAACCAGACTGGGGTTATTAACAATGGGAAGTTATTGAAAATTTTCTCTAGCTGTGGACAGAGCCTTAGTGGGTTCTATCCTCTGGGTTTATCATCTCTGTTGGTTCCAAGTCCCAGCGGTACTAAAGAGTTATCCTGAACTGCTCTTTTATCTTCATTGATAAAGTTTCATTCTTTCTATGGACCTTACAGATTCCTCCATCTCCATCAGGAGAACTTTAAGTTCCTGATCTGTACGACAAAGCATCTGGAAAGAGGGCTATGAGGCTAAGTTTGTCCTCTATTTAAATATCTTTAACTGAATCATTTCTAGCATAAGATTTTGTCTTAGTACCACCACTAAACTAAAGAGCTATCTTATTTCGTCCAGTGTCCAGACCCAGTGATCTCATGTTGTCCAGTAGCGAGGCCTTTCTGAAAACTACAAAATTATATGTTTGCAAGTTGGGCTTGTCAAAGCAGTATCCTGCTGATTTAGTGGCACACATATCGGGTTTGTTTTCCACTGACAGATGAAAAGGGGATCCACTTAATTTAATCCATAAGCACATTATTACTCCATGCCGTCTTCACCCAGCTGGCCACTGGTTCCACAGTGCAAACAGTTCTCTCTCCTTGAGTCAGGAGTTTCCAGCCCTCCTTCCCAGAGCTGGGTTATCATCCAAACAGTCCCTTTTATTCCCTGCAGGAGCCAGTCTTGATCCCTGCAGAACTCATATGCAGCTGCTTCCTCAAACCAGTTACAACTCTCCAGACTTCTGTCCTACCTAACCCTCTTAGCTGGAATGTTACCAGGTCCTATGTGAGCTCTCCACTGTCCCTCAGACCTAACCCTTATAGGAGCCCTGATTGGATCACCTCTCCCATGATCTTTATTCTCCCCACCCAGGGAGGTTGAGTTAAGCTTGTCACAGGAGGCTGGAGGCCCATCTTCCCTTAAGGAGCCAGCCACCCTATGACAATCATGCAAAGAAATAAAAGCCAAGTACTTCAGGCAACTGAAACCAGCTGCTCAGGCTTCTTGTTCATTTGGTCTAGTTCCTGAGTATTTTTCCTCTCCGTATTTATGTAGTTAATCACGGCAATACATTAAACATCTGGACATTTTCTTCTATGTAACAAGAACTAGCAATTTTGTGATAAAATGCACCATTTTTGATATGACTCAATGTGACTAGTAGAGTAGCAACTGAAAAAATTGTGCCTCTCAAAACAATCCTGTAAGAAACAGTGGTTTCGGACAGACATTATTGGTTTAGAGAAAAAGTTCTAATTGTAAAAGGATAGGCTGGCTGTGTAAATCTAGGAAATTTCCTCCAAACTAGTAAAAGTCGAGGAGGCTCTCGAGCTCCTGAGGCATCCCAGTCCAAATATATCATGAGTAAATGCTTTAAATGGAGATATTTCCATGCTCTGGAACCAGGTAAGCTAAATTGTTGCTTAAGATCTACAAATGGTTTAAATTTATCATTGTCAATTAGCTGTGACACAGTCATGATTCATTGGTCCATCCAATCCCTCCTCATCAAGGTTCTACCAATGGTTTTAAAGATAGGATTGTTCCACAAGACTGCGTCTACATCAGGGGTGGGCAAACTTTTTGGCACGAAGGCCACATCGGGGTTCCGAAACTGTAAGGAGGACAGGTGTAGTGTATTAAATTGCTCCCTGTAGGAATGTGCTATTTACGGTGTACTACTTATGGCTGCAAGTCCTGGTGCTCCGTGAGTAGCACATTCCTACAGGGAGCAATTTAATATACTATATCTGTTGGCTCTCGCAGCCACGCTGCCCGGCAGGAGCTCGCAGCCCCGCTGCCCGGAGCGCTGGTGGCATGGTGAGCTGAGGCTGCAGGAGAGAGGGGACAGCCTCCCCTGCCGGGAGCTCGAGGGCCAGGCAGGATGGTCCCGCAGGCCGGGTGTGGCCCGTGGGCAGTAGTTTTGCCCACCTCTGCTCTACATGGAAGAATGGATGGAAGCAGAACTTTCCAGCCAAGTTTGACCAAGCTTGCCTCATACATTAGTGTGGCAGATCTGGAGCCATCAAAGCTATAATAATTTGACTTTACAATTCCTGAAAAGGGGAGCTAGTTTACCAATTCTAATTCAATCTAAAACCCAGGTGCGGGTCTGTGGGGTCAGATCTAACAGCCATAAAAATGTCTGGCTTACCAAAAAGGAGATATATTTAATTTTCCACACTGGCAAAATTAAATCCACAAAGATGGGGGTACCTATAATTTGTTCAGAGCCAGTCTAGGTTCCTTACTTGCACTCCAAAGGAATGTTCTGAAAATATTATTAAATTTCTGGAAATAACTTTGATGAATAGAAAGAAATACAGTGATCCCTCTTCAGCTAAATATAGTTTTGAATAAAGCTCTTGAAATTATTAATAGCTGTGGTGTATATAATTTACTGCTACTATCGTGAGTAGCAGCAATCTTATTTGTTAGCCTTTGCTTAAATCTATATGCCAGCAGGTTTCCAGCTTTCTTACCAGATTCCCAATAGTTTTGCTTCAAACAGAATAAAGCAAACTCAGCCTTTGGAGCAGAAGTTTGTTGATATCATACCTTAGATAGATGAGGGTTCTGTCTTTCTCTGGGGTAGGGACTGAAGCATAATCTGTATCCAAGGTCTTAATTTCCTTTTCAAGGATATCAATTTTATGTTCTCTCCATTTCTTTTTGAAGGGGCCATAACAGATTATATGGCCTCTGATGAAGGCTTTAAAGGCTTCCAGGAGTGTAGCAGCTGATGAAGCAGTGGGGGCATTTGTTTTTAAAAGATGTTCTAAGTGCTACTGAATAGAGTTAACAAAAGATGTATCGAATAGCAGAGAGGTATTTAATCTCCACATTTTAGCTCAGGGTGCATACCCGGGAAGCCTAAAAGACATACATATGGGAGCATAGTCAGATATAACAATAGTACCAATGCTACAATCAGTGACAGAATTGCTCAAGTCTTGTGACACTAAGAAATAGTCCAATCTTGAATATGTTGAATGAGCTGCAGAATCCCGCAACCCAAAAAAACCCCCTATAGTCTCTGGCCAAAGCATTACCCAATCTCCATGCATCTTGTAACACAAAATCAACCATGTATGTACGAAGTATTAGTATGAGTATTAGTACTGACAAGTATTAGTGTTTTTATATGGAGATGGAGAAGACTTACCAAAGACTGGGTCTATAGTTTCATTAAAGTCTCCAGCTACAACAACAGGATATATCCGATGAAGTGAGCTGTAGCTCACGAAAGCTTATGCTCTAATAAATTTGTTAGTCTCTAAGGTGCCACGAGTACTCTTTTTCTTTTTGCGAACAACAGGATAGTGGCCCATGTCATTTATTCTCAGAAAAAAAAAACGATGAAAAAATTTGGGATCATCGTTGGCCTGTAAAGATTGGCAAAGATGATTGCAGAATTGCCAACTTCAGCCATGAGGATAGTAAATCTGCCCTCACTGTCAGACCTTTGTGTTCAGAATATTAACATACAACTTTTTATGTATTAGTATAGCAACACCCTTTGCTTTAGAATTAAAACAACTGGGTAGGCCTCTCAATTTCTAATGTCTAGTAAGTTTACAATTTTCAAATTCTGTCAGCTGTGTCTCCTGCAGCATGGAAATGTCAACAGTCTCATTTTTTAAGCACTGAGTATATATTTTTTTCTTCGAATGGGGTTATTAAAACTGTTTATATTCCAAGAGACACATTTAATTATCAGAGTTGTCATTGTTAAAATATACCAGATAAGAGATAAACTTGCTTTGTGAATAAGACGCTAGTGATTTCATTCAATGAATGTGATCCAGGCCATGTACAATCCTGATAAAGAAACCATCTGGTGTGCTGCCTCCTGAGGGCCAAGGGAAGAGATGTGACAAGAAGAGTAGATATTAATCCTCAGGATCTTTGAGCCAGCTTTTTAAAAGTGTATGTTACTCATTTTTCACTTACATAATTTTTGAGATAGTTGCTGAAGAACGTAGTCCTTGGGTCACTGAATATTGTAATAATCCTTTAAATGCAACTAGCCGTGCAGCCTATATTAGGTATAAGTATGTGGATTTTTCGTGGATGAACATTCACATTTGAATGTAAACCTTGTTAGGTACTGGAACACTGACTGACTCATCCTCTACTTCTCATGTAATTTATAATCATAATCAGAAAAATATACTTGTTCTTCTGAATTCTAAAATTACACCATACTTTTAAAGTGTTTTTTTTTCATCCCATTATATTTACTTAGACACTGGACTGCATAGTGAAGTACATTTTAATTAAACATTTAAAATGGATACTATTTAATAAATGAATTTTAAAATCCTTAACTGTTATTCATAATTACATTATTAAAACTGAACGATTTCAACTTTATATTTTAGCTGTTATCCTGTTTTTACTTTTTGCATTTCATTCAGCTTAGCCATGAAAATATACAAGTCTCATTTTCAGACTCTTAATCAGTAGCACATTTCTGCAAGATTTGGGTTGTAAATACTGCAAGTAAATATTTAAATCCATATCAAAATCTTTGCAGTAATTTTAAAAAAATTGATTAAATATATATTATTCATATTAGGTTATGTAAAATGAAACAAACAACTAAAGTTTAGCCTACAATATATGACATGTCCCTTTAAGTATTTTATATATTAATATATTGAGAATATTTTAATTGGTAACACAAATAGCCCTAGAGACTAAAACAGCATATCCATCCTGTCCAGCCAACCTTGGTAACTCTCCAGAATGTCCATTTACTCACAACTGAAGGTTCGCCATGTTTTCCATCAGTCTCAATTTGTCAGCTCCTAACAGACATATAGCACTAGTAATCAGCACTGCAGATGTTCTGATCTAGATTTTAAAGGTAGTTATTTGTGAAAAAAAGTCTTCTCAGAATCAAATTATTCAAGATGGCATTGAACGCAGTATAAATACTTGAGAAATCTTATGCCCCAAGATATCCTAACATTTCAAGTCATTTCTATTCAGCAAAAACAATATGTAAACTGATCTTTACAGCAATACATCCACATTTATAGAGTCTATGAAACTACAGTCATATGGGAGACATACATTTTTACTTTCCAAGTATAATAGCTGTTTTGCTCCTGTCCTGTCATTTTGAGTAGTAAGTGCATAAGCATCTCTTGACAATAGTAGCAGCAGAAGTTATGAACCAACCAGTATGAACTTGGGGTTTAAGTTACATAAGATGAAAGAGTCAATAGAGCCCATGGTAATAAATTGGGGACTGAGAAGTCTGACATTTTTAATTACTACAAAATTGCATGAGTGATAAAATGAGAAATCCCCCACACAAGTATTTCTCTTGCTGAAATCAGAAGAAGATGGTTCCTTTTATTTTGAGATAAAACAACAAATTTACTAGAATATTTGTATAAAAGCAGATAAAGAATTTGGAGCCCTCAAGCATAATGTATAACTAGTTTTAAATGTGACTACCTACAAGGGAAACATTTTGCAACTGTGGCATATATTAAGTTTTATGACATTTTTCAACTTTTTTGGTCTGGAAACAGGTAGAAATTTCTGTGATGATTCATTCACTTTCTAATTTAAAATGGTAATTTAATTAATTACCTTTAAACACTGATATTATTAGCATGAATTTCTGTTCATTAAAAACATATCACTTGCATGTAAGAATCAGACATTATATGAAACCTGTTGAAAGTATCATGATGAATGTATCCAGGTACTCTAAGTAACAGAATGTCCCAGGAAACAATTTATTAAAAAGACACTATTAAGACATAAATCATGGGCTAAGGTCTACTCTCAGATGTACTGTGCAACCCCATTCAGCTCTGTGGGTGTTTTGCCTATGTAAGAAAACCAGAATAACTCTCTAAAAAAGGGGTGTAATCTCTCGGTTTTCTATTCTCAATATTCAATAACCCCAAAAATCTCAGTGAACTACTACTGGTAGTATGAGTAGCATGGCAACTGTACAGTTTCTTGTGATATTTTACTAGATTCAATAATTGTAATGATTAATAACAGTATTTCATTAGCTGTGATTTATATGTTTTGACTATTACTCTATTAGGGTGACCAGATAGCAAGAGTGAAAAATCAGGACTGGGGATGGGGGGTAATAGGCACCTATATAAGACAAAGCCCTAATATCAGGACTGTCCCTATAAAATTAGGACATCTGGTCACCCTATACTCTGTGCACATAATATTATAGAAGTTAATAGTTCAATAGTTAAGTTGGAGATGGGACTTGCATTTAAAGCAGGCATTAATCCTCCCAAAATTTAACACTCTTGGCCTGACTTGCCATTGCTCTGCAGCTTGTGTATTCACTTACAGAAATGGCAAAATGATTGTAAAATGCTATCATTCTGATTTGGTAGCTGTTTACACACACTTTGCACCGATGTAACTATACAGGTGCATGGCAATGGAGGATCAAGTACTCAGAATGGCCCTCAGGTTGTATTCAAACTTTGCAGGCTGCAAATAACCACAAGGACGTGAAACTGCAGCAGAGGATCAGCACATACCCCAGACACATACTGTTTCCTCTGGCTGCATTTCCTTTTCCTTGCTACACTGGGAGCAAGAAAAATAAGTGGTAGTTCCTACATCAGCTTCACACCACTGGAGGATCCCTTTTACACTGTAGTCATTCTCCCTGAGCTGGTTAAGGTGACTTTAGTGCCAGATTCCACCTATGATGTAGCACAAAACAGTCGTGGAGCACCACAGAATTTGATCCAGTACATTTAATTCTTGTTTTACAACACATGTTCTATAACAAAGATTCTCTTTTGCTAGAAGCTGTTTGAACCAATCCCATCATTCTTTGTCAGTCTGGGGAAGGAGTCATCTGATTTTCCCATCCTACAAATTGCTCTACAGATGGCTAAAGCTTTGAACTAGCAATTGAACCTGTCTGTAGCCTCATCAACCACAAACCAATGATTTGAAAGGAAGCATAGGCCTTAGCACCAATTATTCTGTCACAAGCAGAAAATTACTAGGAACATATAGGTCAATAAATTTCCACTATCCATCTACATTTTGTATTTCTATAGATTGTTACAAGTGTTTTTTCATCTGAAATATGAATACTAAACATCTATTTTGAAATTATATATATGTTTATTCATTATAAGGCAAATATATAGCAAAGTTGTTGTATAATTATGTTTAAACTGTATAGCTACAAACATATGTTCATAACAATTTAAAATAAGTCTCCTGGATTTAGATTAAGGAAAAAATGAGATTGAAGGGGTAAAGCTTCTCTCTGAATGATTAAGCATGGGGGAGTAGACAAGAATGTGTCCTAAGAAGCCAGAATAAATAATAACTATGTGGGCCAAATTGTGATTGCCTTACTCAAGGTGAGTAGTATCTTACTCCACAAGAAGTCCCATTGACTTTAATGAGACTATTTGTAGGGGTAGGCACAACTGAAAATGAATAAGTGTACTTCAATCAAGCCCAATATCAATACAATTAAATACATCTTGTTCTAGCCAGATTATGGTTCTGGTCCTACAAAATAATCTCAATGGGAACTGAGGACACCTTGTAGAATTGACCTGTCTGTGACTTGGAACAAAGATGTTAATGGAGAATTTGACCCTATGTGCGTTGCAAGCGAAATCATAATAAAATGAATAGAGTAAGAGAGAGGAAGAACTTACATTTACATTAACCTGTTAATTGACAACCTTAATAGTTTAATGTACACTAACTGGGTTTAATTCTAATATTGTTTATTTTATCTGCATGGCTCTAATTGACACTGGCACATTCATCACTGTAAAGATGTTATTTCAGAAAATTCTGATTCAAGCTGACCAAAGGATACTGTCATTCAATATTGCTATAGTGATATAAGAGCTATAGCTGCCCAAGATTTTCAAAAGTGTCTAGTGATATTAAGGGCTTCAATTTTTCATTCCCAATTTGAGATGCTTTACAAGTGCCTGAATTTCAGAATGTGGTGAACAGCTCAAGTGGTGCACTAAAAACTGAAGCACACAGTAATAATAAACACTTTAGAAAATCTTGGCCAAATTCTTTTTCACACTAAATTCCTGTGTGTCCTACACTCAGAGGGGAACCAGAAACATTGACAGAACCAGATATTATGAAATCTCTAAAACAATAATCCTTGAAACTAGTTAGGACCTTCTGTGTTTCCCATTAGCTTTCCAAAATCCTACCATAATCTCAGAATAGAAAAGAGAAAAAATGAGCAAACTAACGCATCGGTGCTGTCATCACACTGGTAATGGTATAATCTCTTAAACTGTTTTCTTAATTCTAATTTTATAAAACACCACATGGGATTGAAATATGTTGTCTCCCTCAGTGGCAGCTGTTCTGTGATGAAAACAATCAGGGATTTTGTGTATTTCAGTGTGTTTTAAGGCTTCCTTTCTGCTTATTTGATGAATGAAAAATAAATGCTGTACATGGAACATAGCTAGAGAGAGAGTGTCCCAGTTATAAAGATAGGAAGGGTACCTCAGTGCAAGCAAACTCAACATATATGGGTTTATAATCAGATCAGGCTTCAGCATTTGCAGTATATGTATGATTTTACATTTCTTTAATTTAAAAAGGGCTTTAGGCAATAACAGTCAATAACAGAAAAACAAAAGAGCAGCAAAATCTGCTCCAGTTTTGCTATTGAGAGCTGTGGAAGTGGGAACTATTCTTTCCCTCCTACTTTTAACTTTAATCACTGTGGCTGATGTTGTTCTGTAGCTGGAGAATTCTTCAGCACTATGTGACTGGCTAGCAGGCATGCACAGTCAGAATCACCCTCCTTGTCAGAATTTGCTACCAGTAACAACACTGGCAATAACTACCTATTCATTTTTTCTACCATAATAAAACATGCTTCCATCTCCTCCCTGGATCACAAGTACCAAATTCTAGTGGGTGACGAGGAGCCTCTTGGAAGTTGTTACCTAAACTGTTGTCATCATCTTGGCTCCCGGGCAGCAATTTCAGAGAGCTGAGAATGAACACTGTCTCTCTCACCTTATCTCTTCATCTTGGTTCAAAGATATTAAATTCTGACAGGTGAGAATGACCCCTGTAAAAATTTACTTCCCTAACCTTTCCTTATCCCCCAGACCAACTATAGCACATTCTGATAGATGGTGGTGATTCTGTCTGAAATCACATCCCTTCCCTTTTCCTTAGCCCAGGGGTGGCCAACCTGTGACTCCGGAGCCATATGCAACTCTTAGGAAGTTAATATGCAGCTCCTTGTATAGGCACTGACTCCGGGGCTGGAGCTACAGGCACCAACTTTCCAATGTGCCGGGGTCTGCTCACTGCTCAGCCCCTGGCTCAGCCACAGACCCTGCCCCCACTCCACCCCTTCCCGCCCCCTCCCCTGAGCCTGCCATGCCCTCGCTCCACCCCCTTCCCTTCGGAGCCTCCTGCATGCCATGAAACAACTGATGAGGAAGTTGGGGAGGGAGCAGGAGGCACTGATCTAAGGGGGCTGCTGGTGGGTGGAAGGTGCTGGGAGCATGGTGGGAGAGCTGATGGTGGGCTGCTGACGTATTACTGTGGCTCTTTGGCAAAGTACATTGGTAAATTCTGGCTCCTTTTCAGGCTCAGGTTGGCCATCCCTGCCTTAGCTCCAGACGGGAGTAACAATTTCTGGCTGACTTTAAACCCTGTCAGAAATTGCTTATGCTTTCCTGTCCTTAGACCTGGTCTAGTGATGAAATTTCTGACTGGAAAAAAGAAAAACTCCAGAAATGGCTTCCCCCACTTGTCTTTTCTCTTGTTCTGTAGCGAGCAGAGCTCACAGGCAGTAAACAGTACTCCAGTGTGTTTGTAAGGGTTATAGAAACATTTTTTTTGTATTGGCAAAGCAACCATTTTCCCCTAAATTAATTCTCAGAAACACTTGAATGGTTTTAACTGAAATTTTCCAGAAAACTGTAGCCAGTGGCAGAGAGCATGCATGGAAAGTTTCAGCCTAACTGTCCACGGCTTGAAAAAATAAAGCACGACTGAAAATAAGGCTCTAAACGGAAAGTATTAGGCAAACAATTTTAAGGCCTGCTACTGTTCCCTCTATGGTAACACAAGCTTTTGAAATGTATTCCTCTTTGGAAGAAATCCTTTCTGCTTTACATGTGAGCAGAACATAATTTTCCTGAAAACCATGATAAAGTTAACATGTTGTTGTAGCTGTGCTATGTAGCTGTGTTGGTCCCAGGATATTAGAGACAAGGTGGGTGAGGTAACATCTTTTATTGGCCCAACTTCTGTTGGTGAAAGAGACAAGCTTTGGAGTGAAGAAAAGCTCTGTCTCTCTTTCACCAGTAGAAGCTGGGCCAATAAAAGATATTACCTCATTATAACGTTCAAACAGACAAATTTTTAATTCAAACTAAATGAACATTTCTGAAGACAGATACCCCCTTCTCCTCCAGAAAACCAAAAACAACAATTAGATTCCATGGACCACACAGGGTACATGTGGCTAGAGCCATGAACAAGGAATTGTCGCTTTGCTCAGATCAACTCTTATTGATGGCTCTAGCTGTGCCCAGATGTGGAACACACACAGAGTGTAAAGAAGGGGCTGTTGGTCAGGGAGGGACTTCGTGCTTTGTGCCAGAAGCTCCCCCTCCACTTTCATCCTTCTGCCAGTGCCTTCAACCGGACAATTAGGACACCCCAATCCCCAGCCTGTCCCTGCCACAGGCAGGGAACTCTTTTAACCACCACACAAGCATGTCTCCGAAGGCTTAGCCGGGCTCAGGGAGTAGTGGCAGGGCAATGAATCAAGTCTCCCGCCGGCCGCAGCTCTCAGTTTTCTGGCTTGATCAGTGCAGCGTTAGCCAGGCACTGGGCTGCGTTATGGCTTTAGCACCACAGCCCGGCTTAGGCAGCAGGGGGCACAGCCTTAGGGGGAGCGACACCCCGCTCCTCTTCCCCATTTCGGCCCCACTAATCCCTTCTTCCCGTTTCTACCCTCGCCCTCATTTCCTCAGTGTACCTCTCTGTGCTCCCTCCCGCTCTGTCCCTCCTCTAGTCAGGTTTGCCCAATCTTCCTCACTTTTGTTTCCCCCCTTCCCGTTTTTGCCCCTCTCTTCCCCCTGCCCCATTTTTACTCCTGTTTTCCGTGGAGGACAAATCCTGATGGCAATTGAGGGCACAGTTAGGGCAGCAGCTTCACTGTTGTTACTAAGCAGCACCGATCACTTCGGCGTTCTTACTAGAAGGCAGGGAGGAAAATCTAGCACTACACGTGCAATTTTACCCCGAGCCCGGACTTCCCTTCTCCAGCCATTCACACCCCTCCTTCCCGGTCTCCAACAAATCCAGGCTCCTTCCAAAGCCCCGGGCTATTCCTGCAATATACTGCGAGTGATAGAGATGGGTCGCAGCAGATGGAAGCTGTGTACTCAGACCATCACCCCCCTACCCCCCATGCCGTTCCCCTTGCCAGCTCCCTCCCCTTCCAAACACGCTCAGTAAGGCGCTAGTGAGTCAGGCTCCCCCACACACTAACCCGAGTGCACTACTCCAGCAAAGAAGAGCATCCATGATTCCTGATCCCTGAACTGAGCGTAGGGCTGCAAAGCCGGATTAGAGGTGACCAGCAGGCAGCATTAGCTTCTCCCTTTCCAGCACAAAGGAAGAACGATGTGCAAAATCTTTTTCATATAGGTAAGTTTGGAGCATCCTTTCTATAAAGGCACAACTTTATCTCCAGGAGCTTTACAAGATACCCAAGTACCTTGATCCAGAAGTGCCCCTGGCTGTTTTTTTCCTTCAGATAAATGAAACATTGTTAATATTTCTGTTTATTTGTCCCTTATACTTAACTATAGAAAAATCATGTTAGTTTTTTTTCCCTGGGGAATTATTATTTATTAAGATATGAAAAAAGTCAACTTAGAGGAAGCTCTTTTTAAAAAGTAAAATTTGCTTTTGAAAACCGAACTGATAGAACAGGACACTGCTCCAAGAAAGATATTTAGAAAGCCAAGCTCCTAATCCCCCCAAATCTGTCATTTTGAAAATTTACTTTAAACATAGCTATATAAATTATCTGTGTAATAGTGACTTTATTTGAAAAATATATAATATAACTCATTAAAATATGCAGCAATATGAATGAAAACATTTGAATGTATTTATTAAAAACTGTTGCACTTTTAGTCACTGGAAATTTATGGAAGAAAATGGAAAATGTAAATATCTATATTTTTATTTCACTAGCAATTCTTTTCTACTCATGCACAGTATATATGTTATTTATTCTTATTTTAAAGGTCAGCTCTAACTTTGTATACAAGTTGCTGATGCTGCCTTTTCCATCCTTACAGAACTGTAGCCAATTCTAACAAATCTCCCAAAATCTAAAGATCACAGCCACATTGTTATAAAACTTAAAATACTAAAATCCTGGAACATGATACCATACAGATCTGAATTAAAGCAAACTAATTTGATCTGCACTAATGAAAATGATGAATTATTCATTTTACTGCATAAAAACATTCACTTTCATAGCCCTGTGTTGCAGTCCTCACTCAGACAAAACTCTCAATGATTTTATTAAGAGCTCAATTCTGCATTCCTTAATGATATGAGTAGCCCTTTTGGTTTCAGTGGGACTGACTAGTCATGTCAGTTGGAAATGGAAAACTGAGCCCCAGTGCAAAGGTTGTACCTAAACTTTCTTTTTCAGAATGTTCAAGCTTCTGTGTATGCATGTATATTCAAGAATATGTCTTCAAGAATTGTATCTCAACAGACAGGAAGTTATTTATTAACTCTAAAATTCCAAGCAAAATCATGCTTTTTCTGTGCAGGCTTAAACTATTGTTTCTCAAATATGTTAACTGAAAGAATCTATTGGTCCATTTCACAATTAATGATAGCTGAAATTATAAAAATCTTTAAAAATCAAAGTAAAATCATTTCTGCCTAAATTAACAAAACAGTTATCAAATCTAATAATTGCCCTCTTGTCATCCTGAGCCAGCAAACATTCTGATCGTTTTTGCGGCTTGGCCTTTCAATCATTTATTATTATGAATTATTTCTAGTTTGATAGTGCTCAGATGTCCCAGTCAGGATTTTGGCCCTATTGTGCTATGTGCTGTAGAAACATTGAAAGCCATAATCAATGGCCCAAGGAGATTTCCATCTAAAGGCCAATCCTGCAATTTGTAAGGGTGGACCCTTCCACCAGCACAGAAGTCACATGGGGTCCAACTGCAAGGATAGCAGAACTGCATCTTAAATAACAACAGGCAGGGTGGAGGCTAGGGATATAATTAAAATATGTAAAATATCTATTTATGCCTGCATTAAATACATATTTAAATACACTATATTTTTAAAAAATAATTAAATGAAAATCAACTAAATATAAGAGACCCACCCAACCAACCCTTAATTAAATGGATAATTACCAGGAGGCATCATGGGAGAAATGGGTCTTGAGGACTATGATTCTGTGTCCTGGACTTTTTGGTGAATAATTAATGTGAATCTATTCTGTGAATAACAGTCTACTGCCGTAGATTATTAGAAAGCAGTTAATTTTGAACTTTTGACATTCACATGTGGAGTTGTTCTGATAGGACATGTGTTACCAGACATTCTTCTGTCCCTAATTTCATAAGAGTAACTCTTTTTGGGTTTCCATCTCAAGTACTCGTGATTACAAATGTGAAATTTCTTATTTCCTGAGCTATTCCTGGAAGAAAGAAAAGGAGTACTTGTGGCACCTTAGAGACTAACAAATTTATTTTAGCATAAGCTTTCGTGTAGCTCACGAAAGCTTATGCACAAATAAACTTGTTAGTCTCTAAGGTGCCACAAGTACTCCTTTTCTTTTTTGCGAATACAGACGAACACGGCTGCTACTCTGAAACCTATTCCTGGAAGGTAAACACAAAAGGTGTCTGAATCCATTTAAAATTAAAAGTGAATATTTTAGAAAAATGTGTACAGTATTCAGCCAGCTCTAATTCTGAATTAAATTTAATGGATCACCTTTACCTTTATTGATTTTTGGAAGAAAAAAAAAGAACAATTGAGTGTATAGGGGAAAAATATACTGGGCCAAAATCTATTTTTAGAGTATGTCTATACTGTAATCACAAGGTGTTGAGAAGACATACCCAGGCTTTAATCTAGCTATCTCTGGTCCCGGAGAAGTGAAGTTGCAGCACATACGTACAAGCCTGTCTGGAATCCTTAGAAATTACTTGCCAGGGCTAGCTTACACTGAAGCTTGTGTTGCAGTGGCTAGTTTAAAGCTGGCTAGTTTAAGTCAGGCATAGGCAAATTCTACTGATTTCCATGGAAGTTGCATGTGGGCAGAATTTAGCACACATTATTTAGAAATTTGACAGCACTGAATTACTCCATTTTGCTATTTACAACACTCCTCCCCCTCCCCTTATCATGGAAATGAACTGTAAACATGCACATAATACAATATAACTAAGGCGGTTGCAATCCCATATATTATGTCCCAGAAATATCATCTCTAAGACTTAATGCATCCAGAAGATAAATCATTGCATTGGCCAATCAGTGCTGGAATACATTAGAATATTGCAACCAGTCCACTTGCTCTGGACCAAATGTGTTGGATAGGTTTTTACAATTTAAGATAAAGACTCAAAATAGAAAATCATAACAACAAATACAGGAGAAAATATCCCATAATATGGGGTAGGATTAATTAATTTTACATATTTTAGAACCTTAGCATTTATGAAGTTAACAATGTGCAGTATGCAGTGACATAACACCAGACAATTTAAGTGTGAATCAAATGTGAATCTGGGTTCAAAATATGTGATATATTTGGTAATTAGATAGAAATGAAATGTATGAACACCTTACTCCTTTATGTGCTACTTGATAAATTTATGGAGGGGATGGTATGATGAAACTGCCCACAATGGCATGTAGTTGATCTGCAACTGCTAGCAGCAAATATCTCCATTGGCCGGTGATGGGAGACTAGATGGGGAGGACTCTGAGTTACAGAGAATTCTTTCCCAGGTATCTGGCTGCTGGGTCTTAACCATATGCTCAGGATCTAACTGAATGCCATATTTGGGGTCAGGAAGGAATTTTTTCCCAGGTCAGATTGGCAGAGACCCTGGGGTTTTTTTGCCTTCCTCTGCAGCATGGGGCATGGGTCATTTGCAGGTTTAAACTAGTGTAAATGGTGGATTCTTTCTAAGTTGAAGTTTTTAAATCATTATCTGAGGACTTCAGTTACTCAGCCAAAGGTTAGGAGTCTATTACAGGCAGGGATTCTGGAACGGGGTCCCAGGTGGCCAGCCCCTTTTTAACCAGCCATCAGGATGAGTGATGAGAAGAGAGGCAGGGCTCTTGGGGGGAAGGGGTGGCACGGGGCGGGAGGAGGGATAGTGTGGCGGGTGGGGCCATGATTCGTTCGGGCACTGGTGGCCCCACCCAGTGATAGGAAGCTTCCGCTGACCCTGATTACAGGAGTGGGTAGGTGAGGTTTTACAGCCTGCAATGTGCAGGAGGTCAGGCTAGATCAGGGGTGACCAACCTGAGCCTGAGAAGGAGCCAGAATTTATCAATGTACATTGTCAAAGAGCCAGAGTAATACGTCAGCAGCCCCCCATCAGCTCCCTCACCCTGCTTCCAGTGTCTACCACTCACCGGGAGCCCCACCGATCAGTGCCTCCTCCTCCCTCCCCACACCTCCTGATCAGCTGTTTTGTGGTGTGCAAGAGGCTCTGGGATGGGGGAGGGGGAAGAGTGAGGGCCTGAAAGGCTCAGGGAAGGGGGCGGGAAGGGGGTGGAGTGGGGGCAGGGCCTGTGGCAGAGCCAGGGGTTGAGCAGTGAGCACTCCTCAGCACATTGGAAAGTTGGCACCTGTAGTTCCAGGCCCGGAGTCGGTGCCTATACAAGGAGTCGCATATTAACTTCTGAAGAGCCGCATGTGGCTCTGGAGCCACAGGTTGGCCACCCCAGTCTAGATGATCATGATAGTCCCTTCTGACCTTAAAGTCTATGAGTCTACTTTTGAGGACAGCACTGGAAGGATTGGCATAATACAACATGACAATAACAATCATTTCTGTGAGGCTGGGAAGTCCAAATCTTTCACCTAGGTTCAGGCCACCAAACATCTGTTTTGGAGATACAGGGATGAGGCATGTTAACTGTTTATCCATGGGGAAATTGGAATATGTTAGTATGAGTCATTGTTACACATGGTGAACTCCTGGCTGCATTTGGCATAACTGCTTTGATCTCAGTGGGGCCAGAATTTTATTCACAAACTTGGAATACTGTTTTCTTTGTTATCCAACTGCATTTACTTTTCAATTTAAAATAGAATAAGGTTTAAAAAACATAATCCTAAAGGGCCAACAGGATTTCAAAATTTTTGATACTCGTGCCCAAGACTATTCATGTTGTGGAAGAAATTTCATCTCACTCCCTGGAAACGAAAAAAGCTGCTTTTCATAAATCGTTCATATTACGTAACTGCACAGTCCTCTCAACACTGCCTCTTTATATTGCAGCCTAAAGCAGAGCCATGTCAAATTCAAGTACTCTGTTCATAATCAGGACTAATGTTCCTGATATACAAAAGTCACCAACAGACTATTTAGTCTAATATGTTAAAGTCTATAGTCTTTAAAGGATATCTAAAATAAACTGAAAAGTTAAGATCCATAAAAGTATTTTAGGCTATCTTAAAAAACCCTCTAAATATTAAAAAAAAGAACCACCCAACCAACCTAGGTTAAGGAAACATTTAGGCTGCTTGATTAAAAATTCAAAAATCAGGAATGCCAATATTAGGGTTGCATCCAAAAAACTTTCTGTATTATAATGCAGTCCTCACTTTAGTTGCATAGTTGGGAAAGGAGTGAAGTTCTGGCACAGCATCTTTCTAGAAATTTTCCAAAGTGCATAGCAACTCTCCCTAACCCCTTTCTACCTTAAAAGGTCTGCAGGGATCAAGCCTAGTGCCCCAGTGGAGTCTGCTTCCGCCTAAGTGCACATCAGTACTCTCTTGAGCATTAAATCAGCCATGTATGAATGTCTATTTCACCTTCTTAAAATACATGTTTTGTGTGTTAGCAAAAATAAGCAACCTGTGATTATCACAGTGTCAGAACAAAAACAAGTTTTGCCAAAACAGTTGAAGACATAAATACAATGGTTTCCATGTTAATTTTCAAATTTCTAATCCCAGCTGTAGGAGCGTTCAAAACAGGTAACTAGAGGTTTTTATAATCAGAAACGTATATTTGTTTCCATTCCTGCCATATGCAAAAATGGCTGAACTATTTCTGCTCAATCTTTTCAAAAAATTTCATCTTTGGACAGACTCCAAGCTTGGAAAATTTCATTCTGAAAAATGAAAATTTCAGCATTATGAGCAACTATAAACAGGGCATCAGGATTGAAAACATTATGCAGTCAAACTAAAGCTCACAGCATCTCCCATGATAATGCACAGATGCACATTTAAAAAGTGTTTAAAAGCTTGAAATTTTTATGTAAGATAAGGTTATCTCAGTATTTGCAAGTAGCTCCCTGTACTGAAAGCCTCATGTACTGTATGACAAGATTCTTGAATTCTGCAGCAACCTGGTGAATCATAGATACCTTGGGTCCAGCCTATACTCTTCACTATGGGTAAAATTCATCCCAGTATGGAAAATCAGCACAAGCAGCCATGCATCACTTAAGTCCCATGTAGGGACTATTTTGACCTTCCTACACAGAGGTAAAATATATGGATAAACCATAGGAAATACCTTGAATACTACAAATACTGAGGTATCTAACTGCAGATACTTATTTATCCAATGGAATTGGTGATTTTAAGGACAGTTACACATTTCATATATAAACCGAAACCAGGTTCTTAGCACTTATATGTAATGTTCCAATTTAATACACACAAATAGATTTTATGGTGTTGCCTGATAGTGACATCATATTTAGGGTTGTGTTATAAAATGGACTTTAAATGAGGGATGTATTCCTGTTTTTTCTCTAAAAATAAGTGGCCTATCAATGTGAAATTTCACTATGACCTTTGAATTTTCTATTCAGTTTTTGCTGGTTTCTCTTTATAAGTTTTTAATAAGAAGTCTTTGAAACGCATGCTATTTTTGTTCTTAAGAACATAAGAATGGCCATACTGGGTCAGACCAAAGGCAGTCTGACCTTTCATTGTTGACTGATATCTTTTAAAAAACATTGTCTCTCTGCACAACATTTGAGACATCAGTGTATCTTGCGTAGATCTGATGTAATATGTAGGGTTTTTTGGGGGGAAAGTGGATCTCATTTTTACTTGTTATTCATCATAGCTGAAAGTTTATGCACCAGCACCTGCTATGCTTTTCTGTCAGATGTTATACTACTGATGTTTGATGTGCAATACCTGTCATAACCTACCACTATTGGTTAATCCTTTAAAAATCCGAGGAAATTAATATACAAAAAACTTTGTTGTGAAGAAGTTATGGTTGCTAGATACACAACATACCTGACATAATCCCATAAAAGCAAGGGCATGAAAAGTTAAGCCACCTACAAGTAGATATCCCCTTCTCCTCCACCCATAGGCACACAGCTTAACTGTATAATACACCACAGATAGCACACCTTGACCATTACTCTGTCTCCTAAGTATACAGCCTTCCATCACTACCTTTAACAAATCAAACCCTCCTATCCTACCACACCAAACATCCACAATTAATTTTATTGGGAGAAGGTAGTTTGGTAGAAGGGTGTGTGTAGAACAGCAGGTTAAGGGGAGCAGAAATAAGGTTGAGATGTCTGGTCTGTGCTATATGGCAGATGTGATAATGTTAAGGTTTGTCTGTGAGTAGATGAGCAGAGTATATGTATCATAAGGTGGTTTAACCTTTTATTGACTTGCTTTTGTGAGGTTGTGTTAGGTAAGCTATGCTTATGACAACCCTAAATCTGCTTCACAACAAAGCTTTTTAAATATCTAGAATATTTTTGAGGGAAACAGTAGTAAAATATTTACTAGCTGCATAAAAAGGTTACTACAATTGTGACAGAAAATGAGGGAATTATGTCAGACAAGAAAAACGTTTTAATGGAAGGGTAAAAATGTACAAAGTAATTATAAAAAAGTCATTTTAAAATAAATTCAAATAGAAAACAGGTAAAATTCGGTTTCTGCAATTTCATAAATGCCGTGTTAGATTTCTTTTAAATAGAAAAGTGACTCTGAGTGTATGTAATAATCAATTGCTTGATTTTGTAAACTAATGCCAGATATTTTAAATAACAGAACTAACTCAGCAAATGGTATTAGTCCAATTCCTAAAAAATATCACCATCGTTGGCATCTTGTTGGCAGTCTCGGTAGAGAGGGTAAGCATCAGCTACTTTCTCTGGACTTCAGAGTACTAATACTTAGCTCTTATATAGCACTTTCTTGTATGCCCCAGCAGCCTTTGCATGGTGCAGGTCTTTTACAGGCAAGAATCACAAATGCTGCCAGGGCTTAGAAGTAGCCTGAGTGACATGCCGAGAACTAACTTGTCAGCCAAATGCGGGAGTAAGCTGCGGCTCATAATGGAATGCAGACATGTGTTGGTCCACGTTCATCAATTGCTTGTATTCAGAGAATGAATCAGTCAATCAGACTTGGAGTATAGCTGCCTGCCAGGTTTTGTCCTTTCTTCTCCCCTATTTGCCCCACTCAATAAATAACTAAATAAATACATAAATAAAATCCCCACAGCTGGCTTTCATTCCAGCCCTTCCTATCTGCAGTGTTAGCTAGACTGAATTTATGGAAAATACATTTAATTATCCCCCCCCCTTTCACCCCTTTCATCTTTTTCTGGTTCCTAGGGGTTCACAAACAAGTGAAGGAACTGGGGAGGTTGCAGGTAGTCAAGTTAGAAGGTAGCTATTTAATTATATTGCATAATTATATAAAAATGAGTGAAATGTACATCAGTATTTATGGATTGCATAGAGGCCTAATTTTGTGCAGTTTCACATGTGACCTTTCTTGATAGTGAGCAAAAGTCGCTCATTTTTCCCTTCAGGGTCTCCCTGTGCAGTAGCAGTAAGTATAGGGGAGGCAGGAAGCTATCTTTCACACCACTCAGAAGCAAGAGCAACCAAAGGCAGACCAGGGTTCTAGAGAAGTCAATGGGGAGGTTAATGAAGGGAAGCAGGAGCTGCTGGGAGGAGCTTAGTATGGGAATAGGGATGGGCAGGAAGGAGGAGAGCCTGGAGGATTGTTGTGGAGGAATGAGCTAGGGCAGTGGAATCCTGGGGACTGCAGGGTTGCTGGAAATATGAGGGAATCTGTTGCAGCCTTCCTTATTCTGCCCCGCTCTCCATTAGCCTACCCACTCCTGACCTCAGCACTATGCTATCCCTTCACACACACACACACACTTTTTTACTACCAGGTGCTGTTGCTGGCACTACTTCCTGCTCCCTGGATCTGATACCAATTGGGGGAGAAGAGTGAGGAGAGACAGAGATCAATTGATAGCAAAAACCTGATTCCAGAGCATATCCCACCAGCTGGGAAGAGGAACTGCAAATGCCTAGTTGAATGCATGAGATGGCAGCTGAGATGCAGGCAGGTGTGATAGGGCTTGCAACAGTGTGACTGTCACACACAATGTCTGATGCTTGGCATCCCTTTGGGTTGTTCATTGGGGATTGGGCAGTTACAGGAAGAGATGAAAGCTGGAGAGGAATCCATACATCTTGCTGTACATAGGGCTTCACAAAATGTGGGGCTAGTCACGCTTCATTGGCTTCTTGGCTGAATTTCTAGCTACCCAAGCCTACTTAGAAAATCTGGATGCAGAAGTCAAATAAATCCAATTGTCATTTTCATAGTAATGCAAGCCCAGCTCATGCCATTTACAAAACAGTGAATGTAGTACCCTGTGGGTAGCATCACCTGTAGTTTCAGAGATTATTATAATAGCCAATGAAATTGTGGCATATTGACCGCTATTATATGACAGGGATACTGACCTTTGCCTGCTAGTTTTCAGTCCCCTTCATGCTCTCTCTGGAGTTTCTTGTAGACCTCCAATACAGCTGGACAAGCCACTTGTAGCGGTGTGAGGGATTTCACCCTCTCTGATTTCTCTGCATTACCACTTGCTCCCAGGAAAATTCAGAAGTGCTGCAACCATCTCCTCCAGTTCTCTTCCTGGTTCACTTTTATCCTCAGGGGTTTGGGAGATTTAGCTTACTGCATTTCTGTGAAAGATTCAGTTTTCTTCTGATACCACATAATAAAGACTGGAGTGCTCAGGAGTGCTGGTAAGCAATTGTACTTTATTTCCTGGCCCCAATCACAATCACAAAAATTCAGGGAAGAGTCACTTGGAATCCCTATCCCCTCAAAATATCCCCCCAAACCCCTTCAGCCCCTTTCCTGGGGAGGCTTGAGAATAATGTACCAACCAATTGCCTTAGCCATGTGAACACAGACCAGACCCTTTGTCTTCAAGACTCTGAAAATCAATCAGGTTCTTAAAAGAAGAAGAACTTTATTTATAAATAAAAAAGAAATAAAAAAATCACACCTGCAAAATCAGGATGGAGGGTAACTTTACAGGGTAATAAAAAGATTTAAAACAGAAGATTCCCCTCTGGGCCAGCTTCACAGTTACAAAAACAGGAATAAAAGTACCTCTGTAGCATAGGAAAATTCACAAGCCAAAACAAAAAATAACCTAATGCATTTCCTTGCCTTACTCACAATTTCTGTGGTTTTAGATGGATTATTCCAGGTATATTTTCAGGAGATATTGTACCTGCTTGGCTTCTCTCTCTGTCCAGAGAGGGAACAACAAAAGAGAACAACAATAAATACTTTCAAATCTGTGGAGGGAAGGATCTTCTTTCCTCATTGGTCCTTCTGGTCAGGTGCTAACTGGGTTATTTGAACTGCTATATCCCTTACAGGTAAAGCAATCCAATACAGCTGCCAAGGAGAGATTTTATGCTACTGCATACATAAAGGTTGCTACTCTTCCCCCTATATTTATGACACTCATAGAAAGAGAATTTCCATCAGAATCTGTAAGCAAACTATTACAAGGTTCTGCATAACATTTTAAATACTATGGCTGGAGCAAAATCTACACTTAAGAGAGAAATCCTCCTATTAGTGTGCAGCACCTGGCAAAGAAGTGCAGGAAGAAGGGAGATGTACCTGTGCAGGAGCCATCCTGTTGGCACAGGGTAAAATGGTTTGGGATAAGCCCCTTAATTTTTTTTAATTAAAAAAAAAGAAGCAGTGTGTTCTTCTGGCTAACATGCTACCCAAAGCCACCTACATTCTGAATGGCTAGCCAGTACTATTCCCCACCTGGCAGACCATAACCCTTTACAGGTATGGTGCACCAGCCTATTAGTAGCAGTCTTCGTCACTAGTGCTTAGGGCAGAATCATGGTGGCTGCTTTGTGAGGGGTACAGCATGCCTTCTTCTCCCACTAACACACCCGCCTAGCACAGGGCATGATTTAATCCGACATTTTTGCGCAGAAAACACGATGCGCTAAATGAGCTTCCCAGGAGTACTCAGGGATGTGTGGCAACTTGCTACCACTGACTCTTAGTGTGAGAAATTACCAGACCTGCAGTTCCCAAAGGAACAGTGCCCTGCAGCTTACTAGTTATACCTTAGAACACAGCTCCACTTAATACATAACGCTTAGATTTATTTATGGAGAAATCAGGTATAAAAAGTTACATATAAAATAAAATCCTAACATGCATTCTAGACCCTAAACACAATTCACAAGATGCCCTCTTGTCTAGTAAGGTACTGCAGTACTTCTTAGAGCACTTTTTAACCAGGATGGCTGAGACTCTTCTTTCATGGCAAGTCTGATGGCAATTTGTCTCCCTCAGTGAAGGATGCCAAAGCATCTTTCTGCACCCCAAGATATACCAGACCAGTCCTTGTTCTTCATCTTTAAAACAGGACCCTACCCCACCTGTTTTACTTCTTAATTTTCCTTATGAAGTCCCCACAATCTCTTCATTAGAATTTGATTCAGTTTGCAAATAGATCCCCATTGTAACACACACAATACACAATGGTCGGCCAGGGATATAAATGTATCCCATCTCCTGTATAGTGTAACTTCACTGAAAGCACGCTACCTCTGGATGACCTGCCTTTAACTACAAGGCCCTAGAAACATAATTTCTAATATATATATTTCTCCTTACATATTATATGCACATACATTTCACAAAGATTATGGTGATCAGTGTAACACAAGCTTTCAGCAGAAACAATACATGACCCTCTTTAGAGAATTAGAATGTAAATACCAGATCCAGGGGATCCCTGTAAAGATTATGTATCCCTGTACCCTCTGCCAGCTAGCATAAAGTGATCCTTTGGTTACAATAAGTTTAAATTATCTTTTCAACCCTTAAAGTTCTACATTAGAAAATCAATAATATCTGTAGATAAAGATGATTGCTTTACAAAAGATCAGCAACTGATTCAAATGCTCATGGACATGAACCAAGGACAGAAATACAGTCACAGAAATTTCTGCAAACTCCCTTATTCCACTTTATGTTTCCTAAAACATGTTCACAAGCCCATAGCAACAACACAAAGGCTACATTTAAAAGAAGGCTTGTGAGCCTGTTATAAAGACAATAAACAATTTCCTGGGAATGAAAGATCAAAATAAAAATAAGGGAGTCATTACTCTCACATATGAGGAAAATGTGCTCAAAGGATGAACCATGGAGAATCAGAAAGCATCCATCCAAAAGAAGAATGAAAAATATTACAACACTCATACTGTGACCTGAAGTAGGAGTGAAACAATCAAAATTCAGAGGGAAATGTTGTGATAACACCATCTGCTCATTTGCACTAAGCCAGATTCCCCTAACAGAAGCCATCATAATGTCTTATGCATGTTTTTGCACTGAGGACAATGTGTGTATGTACATAATTTATCTTAACATCAATATCTACTACCATATTCAATGACCAAAGTTAATGAATTCTTGAATTGTTTTAAAGGAGATACTGAAATAATTTTTCCTTTTCACAGGAGACAGTAATAACTATTACCTTTACTTTTGTCACTTCACTACTTCTTTAATATTTCAAATGAAGTAACATACCATTCAGATTCTGGTAATTCAACAAATAAAAATACAATCATACTTCTTTTATTTAATTTATTTATTTATATACTGGTATATACACATAAAAGTTACCTTGGGGTAAAAAAAGCTGCTAGCAGTTCACACTCTGCTCAGTTGAAGGATGGGGACAAACCTGTGCAAAGCCTGAACAAATTCTTTTTATTACTAAATTTTCCATGAACCTGCAAAGTGCAAGAGTCTGTGCTCTTGCAAAATACATGCTAAAAATTGAAAATCATGTCAGATGTGATATTTCTTTCACAGCATTTAACATGGATTCTGTATTAAAACTTTCTTTTACCCTTCCAATCCAAGATAAATCTTTTGTTCAGAATTTTTGTTAATATTTCTCTGCTACGTCTTTTCTTAATATTTTAAAGCATGCCTGCAAAACTATTCCTATCAGGGACTTGATGATCAATAGTTAATTTCAGATCTATAGTGTGGGTTTGCACAAAATCATTTTGAATGATTTACTCTCTATCTTGAAGTCAGGAAATGGATTATAGATCATACAAACTGCTTTAAAATTATCATTATGGTTGTGAATCAATCTGACAAAAGCAAGAAATTCCATATTAAAACTAAAACACCTGCCCCCAACCAGACACATTTTGATGAATGTGGACGTTTGTATTTTTCAGTTCAAGGATTATTTCTGGCTAGAGGTAGAAAAACATAGTTTCATTTTTTTCAACTGCCATCTAAACTTTTGTCCATTAACAAAAATCTTGCTAGGAATGTGTAACAAATATAGCTACAGCATATATAGCATGAATTTTATTCTTAGATAGCAATGGGCCCTAAAACTGCTATGTGAGAAAAATACAGTCAAAAGAAATTACAGATTAGTCACCTGTGGATTGTGAGTGTGGGTGTGTGCGCAGTGATACTATAGGCTAAAACTGTCTTGAACTTTTTGTTGTTTATAATTTACCAAAAGTATGCAGTTCTTTTTAAATTATAATGCCACTTTTCCAAAAATATTAAAATTAAAAAGTTAAAACATGAAAAAACCACAAATCTCCATGCTAATGACTCGCGGAGCTACCTATTTATTTCAGACCTGTTTTCCTCTGTCCAAATTAAAATCTCAGCCTGTCTCTCTGACATGTTCTTGTGAATGTGTAGCCATCAGCTCAAACTAAACATGGCTGAAACAGAGCTCCTAAGTTCTTTCCCCACCAAGCCCTCCCAGCTACTTCCTTTCTTGATGACTGTGGACAGCACCATCATCCTATTTGTCACCTAGGTCTGTAATTTGGGTGTCATCTTTGACTCAGATCTCTCTCTCAGGCCTCACATCCAGGCCATATCTCATTATAACATCTCTAAGATACAGCCTTTCTTATCCATCCACACAGCTAAAATGCTCATTCAAGCTTTCGTCACCTCGTGATGTCCTTTTCTCTGGCCTTGACAAATGCAGTCTTGCCCCACTCATATGCATTCAGAATGCTGCTGCAAATTTTCCTAGCCCATCTGGTGATGTTATTGAATCCCTCTCCTAACTCCCCATTCTCTATTACATCAAACATAAGATACTTTTATTCATTTTCAAGGCCCTTCATGGTCAGTCCCACCCCATTTTCTCTATCAAGCTATTGGTGCTCACTTCTGATCACCCCATGATGCCAGCCTCCTGCATCCTTTCTCCATTGCTCCCCACATGCTTGGGAGTTGTTCCCCAGGAATATCTGCAAAGTTACCTCATTATCCAACTTCAAATCCCACCTCAAAACTCTTCTTTGCCATGAGACACACAAAACATTCAACAAAAGTTAGGCTGCTGGTGTACAGTGACAACAGCCTATCATACTGACCAATATTGATTCACTATTTCCTTGTACTCTTCTGGAGTCCATTGAGGCAGAGACTGTCATTTTGTTCTGTATTTTTACAGTACCGAGCACAAGGGGGTCCTGGTACATGACTAGGACTCCTAGGTGCTACAGTAATACAAATAAAATAAATAAATAACGACTGGTCCTCAAAAAGGACACAGAGCTTGAATTCACTAGAGAGCAAATCTATTATTGAGTTAAATCAAATACTGCTGCCCTTTCAAAACTGTAATTTTTTTTTTTTAAATGTGGGTTTTTTTGCTTGTTTTAGACATTTGCTAATAAATATGTGGCAATATTTGTTCAGGATAAATTAGCATGGCTTTACTGCAGAGGTGGGCAAACTACGGTCCGCGGGCTGAATCCGGCCCCTCAAGGCTTTGGATCTGACCCGTGGCATTGCCACCGCCGTGGAGCCCCGCCGCTCCGGGGAGCAGCCACACCATGGCCCTGCAGCCCCTGGGGGTCGGGGTGGGGAGGCAGAGAGCTCCACACACTGCTCTTGCCTGTGGATATCTCCCGCAAAGCTCCCATTGGCCAGGAATGGGTTACCATGGCCAATGGGAGCTTCGGGGGAGGTACCCACAGGCGAGGGAAATGCGTGGAGCCCTCTGTGCCCCCCTCACTCCCAGGAGCCGCGCAGGAACCTGGTGCTGACCGTTTCCTGGGGTGGCTGGGCATGGAGCTGCGCAAGCAGGGAGCCTGCCCTGGCCCTGGTGCGCGCCACTGTCGCTCCGGAGCTGCTCTAGGTAAGTGGTGCGGGGCTGGAGCCTGAACCCATCCTGTACCCCACACCCCAACTCCCTGCCCTGAGCCTCCTGCCACACTCCTCCTGCACCCCAACTCCCTGTCCTGAGCCCCCTGCCGCATCCCGCACCCCTCCTGTACCCCAACTCCCTGCGGAGCTTCCTGCTTCACCCTGCACCCAAACCCCCACCGTGAGCCCCCTGCCTGCACCTTGCACCCCTCCTGCACCCCAACCCACTGCCCTGATCCCTCTGCCTGCACCTTGTACCCCTTCTTCTCCCCAACCCCCTGAGCCCCCTGCCTGCACCCTACACCCCTCCTGCACTCCAACTCCCTGTCCTGAGCCCCTTGCCGCATCCCGCACCCCTCCTGCACCTCAACCCCCTGACCTGAGCCCCCTCCTGCACACCACATCCCCTCCCACACTCTGCAATCCACCCCTGCACCCCAGCCCTGTAAGCAATTTTCCCACACAGATGTGGCCCTTGGGCCAAAAAGTTTGCCCACCCCTGCTTTACTGTATACCATTACCATATAAAAAGCTTCATGTGATTTGAAGTTTGATCTACTATAACCTTTTTTTAGAATATATATTTATCATTTTACTTTACTATTAAACTTTCCCATGTTTGCTTTTAGGAAATACAAGAACTCTTGAAGCCATCTCTGACAATGTGCACTCTTTTCTGGTGTTCCAAAGCCCTGTTTCTATTAATGTTTTGCAGGTAAGGAAGCTAAACTGTTGGTATCCCTTTGATATCTGTGGATAATATAGTTGGATGTCATAAATATAAAGGGAAGGGTAAACACATTTAAATCTCTCCCAGCCAGAGGAAAAACCCTTTCATCTGTAAAGGGTTAAGAAGCTAAAATTACCTTCGCTGGCACCTGACCAAAATGACCAATGAGGAGACAAGATACTTTCAAAGCTGGGGGGGGGCAAACAAAGGGCTCTCTCTGTCTATGTGATGCTTTTGCCAGGAACCAGAGCAGGAATGCAGGTCAGAACACCTGTAAAGAGTTAATAAGCAATCTAGTTAGATATGTGTTAGATTCTGTTTTGTTTAAATGGCTGATAAAATAAGTTGCGCTGAATGGAATGTATATTCCTGTTTTTGCGTCTTTTTGTAACTTAAGGTTTAGCCTAGAGGGATTCTCCATGTTTTGAATCCGATTCCCTGTAAGGTATTTACCATCCTGATTTTACAGAGGTGATTCTTTTACTTTTTCTTTAATTAAAATTCTTCTTTTAAGAACCTGATTGCTTTTCATTGTTCTTAAGATCCAAGGGTTTGGGTCTGTGTTCAGCTATGCAAATAGGTGAGGATTTTTATCAAGCCTTCCCTAGGAAAGGAGGTGTAGTGCTTGGGGGAATATTTTGTGGGGGGAGAGACGTTTCCAAGTTGTCACTTCCCCTGTTCTTTGTGTAACACTTTGGTGGTGGCAGCGTTTAACCTAAGCTGGTAAGAATAAGCTTAGGGGTTCTTTCATGCAGGTTCCCACATCTGTACCCTAGAGTTCACAGTGGGGAGGAAACCTTGATATTTGGTTAAAGGCCTTCTGATACTCTTTGGTCCACTGAATGGCATTTGGCTGTTTCTTTTTGGTTAGGACTGTCAGTGGGGCGGCGATTTGGCTGTATTGTGGTACAAATCACCTGTAATATCCGGCTAAGCCTAAGAAGGATTGGACCTGTTTCTTTGACTTTGGGACAGGCCACTTTTGGATAGCATCCACTTTGGTCTGTAGGGGGTTGATAGTTCCTTGACCCACCTGGTGTCCAAGGTAAGTCACTCTGTTTAGGCCTATTTGACGCTTCTTAGCCTTAACAGTTAGTCCTGCCTTCCTTATGTGCTCGAAGACTTTTTGTAGAAGTTCCAGGTGTTCTGCCCAGGAATCCGAAAATATGGCCACATCATCAAGATAGGCGACTGCATATTCTCCTAATCCCGCTAGGAGACCATCTACAAGTCTTTAGAAGGTGGCAGGTGCATTCCGCAACCCGAAAGGGAGTACATTAAATTCATACAGCCCGACATGTGTGGTGAAGGCTGACCTTTCCTTGGTGGATTCATCTAGCGGTACCTGCCAGTACCCCTTGGTTAAGTCCAAGGTAGAGATGAACTGTGCCCTTCCCAGTTTCTCTAATAGTTCATCTGTGCGTGGCATTGGATAGTTGTCTGGGTGAGTTACAGCATTTAGCTTATGGTAGTCCGTGCAGAAACGTATCTCTCCATCTGGTTTGGGAACTAGAACCACTGGAGATGCCCATGCACTGCCAGAGGGGCAGATTACCCCCATCTGTAGCATATCCTGGATCTCCTGTTCTATAGCAGTTTTAGTTTGAGGAGACACCCGGTAAGTTTGGACTTTAATTGGGTGAGCATTACCTGTGTCAATGGAGTGGTATGCCCATTCAATCAGTCCTGGGGTGGCTGAGAATGTTGGCGCATAGCTTGTGCACAGCTTCTTGATCTGCTGTTGCTGCATATGCCCAAGGATCATGGAGAGGTTCACCTCTTCCACGCCACCAGCACTTTTCCCTTTGTAGTAGACACTTTCAGGCCATTCAGAATCATCTCCCCCCTGGGCTGTAATCTTATGAACCTTTAATTCTCTGGAATAAAAGGGCTTTAGAGAATTAATATGGTATACCTTAGGCTTTTGGTTTGAGGTGGGGCATGCTGTGAGATAATTAACAGCTCCCAGGCGCTCCTGGACCATGAATGGCCCTTCCCATGACGCTTCCATTTTATGGGCCTGGAACGTCTTTAAGACCATGATCTGGTCCCCTACTTTGAAGGAACGCTCTCTGGCATGTTTATCATACCAGGCTTTTTGCTCTTTTTGAGCATCCTGTAAGTTTTCTTTAGCAAGGGCTAGAGAGGTTCAGAGGGTGTTTTGTAGGTTGGTTACAAAATCCAGAAAGTTAGTTCCTGGAGAAGGTGTAAACCCCTCCCATTGTTGTTTCACCAACTGTAATGGCCCCTTAACCTCGTGGGCATATACAAGTTCAAATGGTGAAAATCCTAAACTGGGATGTGGTACAGCTCTGTAGGCAAAGAGCAACTGCTGCAGCACTAGGTCCCAATCATTGGAGTGCTCATTTACGTATCATGGCCCCCAAAGTTCCATTAAATTTCTCCAGCAGGCCATTTGTTTGATGATGGTAAGGGGTGGCAAAATCCATGAAAGTCAGTATGTACTGCTTTCCTCCGGGTGTCTTTTTCAGAAAAGGACCCAGCATATCCACAGCTACTCGCTGAAATGGAACCTCAATGATGGGGAGTGGCTGGAGAGGGGCTTTGACCTGGTCTTGGGGTTTTCCCACTCTTTGGCATACCTCACAAGACCGGACGTAGGTAGAAACATCCTTGCCCATTCCCTCCAAGTGGAATGACCTTCCCGAACGGTCTTTGGTCCTGTTCACCCCAGCATGGCCACTAGGATCATGTAGTAAAGCTCAAGAGCTTTACCCGGTACTTAGTTGGAACTACCAACTGTCTCTGAGGATGCCAGTCTTCCTGGTGTCCACCAGAAAGAGTTTCCTTGTATAAAAGTCCTTTTTCAACAACAAACCTGGATCAATTAGAAGAGCTGAGAGGCGGTGGGTTGCTCTGTGCCACCGTCCAAGCTCTCTGGAGGTTTTCATCTGCTTCCTGTTCAGTCTGGAACTGTCCCCTTGTTGCTGGAGACATCAGTTCCTCATTGGATTGTGGACCTAGGCTTGGTCCCTCTGGAAGTGATGTAGGGGATGGGGCTGTTTCCGTTGACTGTGTGTGTGTGACTCCACTGGTGTACTATGTTGGGGTTCAGGCTCCGGCTGAGCCTCTTGTATAGGGTTATTGGCTGCTGCCGGTTCAGGTTCGGTGGGGCCCTCTCATGTTGGGGTTGCAAGTACTAGATTCAGTACTGGCAGTGGGTCTGGTGCTGGTTGTTCCGCCGGTTCCGGTTCTGGGTCTGGCTCTGTCTGGGTCTCTGGGACTGGATTCACTATTGCTGTTACTGAAGTTGGCATGGGGTCCAGTTCCATCACCTCTGACCGGGTCCTGGTAGAAATTTCCGGAACAGAGCTAGGCATGATGGCTTGCTTAGCCTGGCTGCGGGTGACCATTCCCACCCTCTTGGCTAGCTTCACATGATTGGCCAAGTCTTCCCCCAAGAGTATGGGGATGGGATAATCATCATAGACTGCAAAAGTCCACGTTCCTGACCAGCCCTTGTACTGGACAGGCAACTTGGCTGTAGGCAAATTGAAAGAGTCATCAAAGAAGGGTTGAATTGTCCCTTGGATCTCTGGGTCGATTAAATTTGGGTCCACTAAGGAAGCATGGATAGCCGACACTTGTGCTCCGGTGTCCCTCCACGCGGTGACCTTCTTCCCGCCCACACTCACAGTTTCCCTCCGCTCTGGGCCTGAGGACCTCTGGTGTGATTCCGGTGCAATGAACTATAATCTTTTGGGGTTCTTGGGGCAGTTGGCCTTTACATGCCCCGGCTCATTACATTTAAAAATCGTCTAGCTGACGGGCCACTGGGTTGCTGGAGAATGGTGTGGCAGGACGATAAGGTGTCTGGAGTATTCTTTGGTGTGTAGTTGGGGCCTTGGGCTGTCCCTGGTAGTAGGGTGTGGTCTGAGGGTGTCCCTTCTGGTATCCGCACCAACTGCGACCAGGGTTGTTCCTCTCTCCTCCCTCCACCCATTTTGTTTTGGCTTGCCCCATCTCTCTGGTGGTCTGGGACTGCTCGTATCAATCAGCATAAGAAGCAAGACTTTCTGCTGAGTCCATTTTCTTAGCCCATAAACACTGTTTTTTTTCCTCCTTGGACATATTCAGGAATTGCTCCTGAGCTATCAAATCACACATTCCATCAAAGCTAGTGACACCCCTTCCTGGGACCCATTTATTTAACAGATCCTTCATCTGGTTTAGATAAACCACATTACTTAGTCCAGGCCCTCTCTTCAGGGTTCGAAATTTTACTCTCTAGTCAGAACATTATTTTTGCCCATGTAACAAACGCATCTGAGAGTCTGCAAGGAAGAAGTTTAAAGAACTCATTGGAATCTTACCTGAATCTTACCTCACTGTTGCAGAAATAAGCCCACTTCAGCTAAGAGCAGTGGAAATATAGAGCTGAACTCACCCTTGGTGTAACTTCATTGTTTTAAGTGATCCATAATATTTTATATTAAGTATATTGTTGATCAGTCGAACTTGTTCAGAAATAAAGTGGACATGACATCATTTGCCAAATGATATTATTTAATTTCTATTATTATTTGTGTAGAGTGAACACTGTGCTAGGTGATATACGAATATGAAATCTATACGGACACATGGTCCCTGCCTGAAGCATAATACAGTTTATTTCAGAAAAAGCAGTTCAGCCACACATAGTACAACAGGTGATGGTACAAGCTTGAGGTACTATTAGAAGTACTGGGTGCAGGTGGGTCTAGGCCTGCCCATGACTAAAGATCTCGCCCACAACTAAGGGGGTGGAACCACTAAGTGCAGTCTCCATTTGATTACAGGAAACAAAGGAGAACACAGGCACAGGAGTGAGGACAAAAGAGTTGGTGGACACTGCCCCGGGGAACTCTGCCTTGAGATGTGAGTGGAGAAGGGACCAAAAATAGCTCCCAGAGTTGCAGAGCACCTCCTCAAGTTTCCTCCTCCTGGTGTGATGGATGACCATCTTGTCCAGTGCTAGGAAAAGAGATTGATGAGGCGATCCCGTGACTCTGTGGGACCATGGATGGGGTGTGCACAGATCAGGAAGTGTGTGGAGAAGTGCAGCCGGAACCTCAGTAAGAGGTTCTGAAGGAGCCAGAAGAGGGCCTGTAACCTGACACACCCTACACAGAAGTGTGCCAGGGTCTCCCTCTCACTGTGGAAGGGCCAGGTGTCAGGAGTTTGTGAACCCCCCTGCAAACTTGAATCATCTTGATCTGATCACCACTGAAAGGCTTTAGGGAAGGAGTTTGAAAACATTTTTCCTGGGTTACAATATGTTTGTGAAATCCAGTTCCCTTTGTGACTCCCAACTAATGGGCCAAATTCTGACCTTTTAAATGTGTGTAATTCTGCTGAAATGAATAGGGTTGCAAGGATATAACTTTTCAAAAAACAAAGACAAAAAGAACTCTTAAAAAACATTAAAGAACAAAATAATTTTGAAGAGGTCTGTGACAGGTTGCCCCCTTTCTGGGGTGCCACCTGATGTACTGGGACACCACTGAGCCTGCATGTTCCACCAGCCTGGGTTCCTTTACCCTGTTTTCTAAGCCAGGCCCACAAGCCTCCTCTAGCACACACACAGGTAGGGACACATTCAGCTGCAGAAAGACAGAGAAACTGAAATCAGTACTGCATGGGAAAGCTTTTAGCTAAGGAATTGTCCAGCACTCACGTGCATTTCCCCTCTGGAGAGTAAACCCAAAATTGTGTTGTCTTGCACTGCACAGAGAACTGTACAGGGTAAGGTAATTGAAATTCACCCTCTCCCTTAATGTGGAGAGATATGCACAGCTTTTTGCACCCCCCTCCCCCTCCACACCCCAGTTATGAATTACACAAATTCGGTTTAAAACAAAAACAAGTTTATTAAGTACAAGAGGTAGATTTTAAGTTGTTGTAAGGGATAGCCAACAGATCAAAGCAGATTACCTTAGTAAATGAACAAAAACTGCAAACTGAGTTTAACACACTAGATAAGTAGGATATAAATTAGCAAATTCTCATTCTGAATGATAAACAGGCTGGCAGACTTTTAAGACACAAGTTGCTTTGGCTTTCCCAGGTTTTCATACCACAGGCTAAAGATCCTCACTTCCCCTTCAGTCCTTGCCCCTCAGGCGTTTCCAGGTGTGTTGTTGCAGGGAGAGTGAGGTTCCATGATGATGTCATTGTCCTACTTTTATATGTTCTTTCCACTTGCTGGAAAGCGCTTTTGCTGTGGTCTGGTTCAAACAGGTCCCAGTGTGTAGTGCTGTCTCTGAGAGGTTTCTATTGTACACAGTTCCTGGGGTAATCCTTGGGCTTGTGTGCATTTCCTCAATAAGCCATTAACATTATTTGCTGTTTTACTTTGGGGATTGTTTCTGTGGCCTGCTGACTATGCTTGCTGGACCCTAAGTGAACCCCACTATACAGAATCTTGATTATTTTGGAGCTAGTTGCATGGAAAGTTTTACCCATACTGCTTAATTGCTTAATTATGCCCACTATTTTACTATCAAATATTTTCTCTGAAATTAGTATGTTGTGGACTTTAATCAGGAACTCCTTTCTATTTGCCTTTTTGTTTCATAATACCATGTATTTATAGATAAAATCTCTCTAAGAAATTGGGAGAATAATTGATTATCCTGATAGAATCCTACCCTTATACTCTTTTGCAAATAAATCTGAGAATAATTTGGCCATTGAGTTTATTCTGTTGATTGTTGGCTCAAAGTATCTTACAATGAGAGTTTTATAAGATTAAGGAAAATTGTTGGATTGGGTTTTCAGGAACTGACCCAACCACCTTCTGTGAAATATTAACAGCCTTCACCTGGATTTGAGGGCATTTACCATATTTCATCATTGGGTTTTTAATAAGGAAAGAATTAACATACATATTAAATTATTGATAGACTGAAGTAACAGAGAGTTTCATTTCAATTGCTGGTATATTTTGAAGTATTATTATTTTTCTGTGTAGAAGCTTCTGTGGTTTGTTAAATATAGAATGTTTTAAAATATGCATTATACACCTGACAGACCAGAAAAATAGGCATTCCAGTCTATTGGATAAATACATATTCATAATTTTTCTAAAACACATTCTCTAGACAGTAGCCTGAGACAGCTGTTTCAAAGTAATTTTGTATTCTGATGAGTGCTAATGCATTTTGGACAAATTCCTTAAGAACATTTAGGAACAAAACTTACTTTAGGAGGTAGATGTGTTTAAAAATTAAGTACCAAGGCAAAGGAAACTCAGGTACATATGTGGAGGAGATGCATAAGGGAAAAGCAAAAAGTTCTTGTTTTTTTAAAATTCCCTGTGTTATAGCTGTACAAGATGCCCTATCACAGTAATTACTCCTGCTCCTTTTGAGGTGGGGTAAAGAAGGAAATACACAGCATCCCTATTACAGAATAGGACTACTTGGTAGGCTCAGATTTTTGGCCCCAAAAGAAACATGGTACTTAAGCAAGGAGCCTAATTTTAAACTCTTAAGTTGGATGGTTGGCTATATGCTTAAATATCTTGCTGAATCAGGGCCTTATTTAACTTGCGTTTTGGAAACTGAAGAGTTAGTGCTATTCTGCTTATGGAAGAGGTGTAATGTACCCTTCTCCAGCCACCTGAATACAATGGGTTGTCCTAATGCACAAATGATTGAGGTCTTGTGGACTGAATAGGACCCTTAGTTATTATTTAATCAAAAACAAGAGGAATGAGGTTGCACATTAGAAGCTCATTACATAAATCCAGAATTATCTTGGAATAGCGTAGAGCTGGATGATAATTAAAGTGATTCAAAGAAATTGTTTCAAAACACCAATTACTTAATGGACATACACATCATGCAACAGCTTATGTAAGTTATAACAAAGTTGACACTCCAGACCACTGAAATACAATCCGCAATCAGGTATTGATCAGAAGAACAATGTTGTGTGATGTGATGAAAAAGAATGTTTTCTGGCTATTTCCCAGGTTTTTTTAGAACTACATGAAATATATTCATCCACAGCACATTAAAACTATGTGGTTAAATTCATGCAACTCACTGACATTTTAGCTGTAATTATGTGTTACTGGGTGAGAGACAGAAAAACTACCGCAAGCATGGCCTCCATGTAACAGATTAAAAGGTGATACTTACACAGCAAGTAATTATACTACATTTCATTCATATTTAAAATATACACTTGACTTAAAGGTTCTTTCTTCTTTAGAAGATCATTAATCTTATAGTGAACAGACTAATTGTGGCCAAGTATTGTTAAAAGAGCATACTTAAAAGAAAATGGAGTAAATCAATGAAATACCTTTGCCTAATAAATCAACTTCCAGAGACAGAAGAATTCATATAGTCTATGTGATTCTAGGAGAAAGAACTTTACAACTGACAATGAAATACAGCTAGCTCCCAACAAAGATTGTGAGGGGAAATACACTTGCCCAGATTCACACAGTAGGACAGTGGCAAACTGGGGAATAAAACAACAGTCTCCTGATTTCCAGTCCTGTATCCTATCTATGGGACTCCCACCCCCATTTCTACATAAACCTCTACTATTAAGTCACTGGAATAATCGTGTTATACCACTAGTTTTATTTGTTTTACTTTCCTATATTGTACTCATAGCAAGTTTGTGTACATAGGAGCTGTACACTATAATTCTACTTGATTTATCCAACATATTTATTTCTCTCTCTCTTTTAAAATGTGGTACAGTAAAAGCAGGATTTTGAGAGATTTAGTGTATAAAAATATTCCTTTTTAAAAAACTGCCTTTTTTTCCCTGGGGACTTTAAGTGGATTTTGCAGTATAAAAAGAAGCATCATTATAAATGAGGAAACAAAAAAACAAACAAACCAGAAAGGATATATGGTAATGTATGTTTTACACATTCAGCACTAGAGAAAACTGAGTTGTTTCCTCAAGCTGTTCAGTTATTAGTGCAGTCTAAAAAAATATTTAAGGCTAAAAATGATAGTTTCTGTAAATTAGGGATTGAACAAGATTCATGAAGTCTGACATTCTCTAGGATATTATTTTTCTGTAGATAAGTGCTTTATGAAATACAAAAGCACAAACATTTCATGTTATGTAAATTAATGGCAAGCAGTCCTTTATGGCCCTGACACAAGTACCAGTTTCAAGAAACTCAATTTTGTCTCTATAAAACTCTTCCTCCATGTTTTTCTTTTCCTTTAGGTTAATGAAAATGTCCACAGCTGAAGGAAAAGGTGAAATTCTTCCTCCAACTATTCAGAAAATCATTAAGGGATACAACAAGTACCTACGTCCATTTTTTGATAGTAAGTATATAAATTGTTTTGGACAAGTTTATGCCATAATGTAGGCGCTGACTTTTGTTTTTGCTGGTGGGAGCTTTTGAAGAGGTGTGTGTGTGGTGGGGGAGTGGGGCTCTGCCAGTTTTGGGGGGAGGCTATTTTTAGCATATTTATACACTTCTTTCATATTCTAGTTATTGAATGTGTCTATCCTTGGTATCTTTATTATTTCAATAATGATTAAATTGTATGAACTACTAATTAATTGATAATTACATTATCATGAATTACAGTATATTAACATAATTGCAATCACCTACAAACTGTCTTCACTAGCATCCCAGTTTAAAGACATTAGGTATCTCACTGTAGCTTTCTGGATAACTGTCAGCAATCTTATTTACATCTAGTTCCCTGGTATGGTCTTGATGCACATTAAGGACAGCTACATTATTCAGTTGCACCTGTCCCATTGATGACTGGAGATGATTTTTAAGCATTCTGAAACTGGAGAATGAGTGTTCTGCAGTTCAGGATGGTACAAGCACAGTGAAAAAAATATATAAATTTGAAGTAGTCTGAAAGCAGAGTGCTTTCAGAATACTGCAAATGACTCCAAGATCTCTTTCTTGATGGTAACAGCTAATTTAGACTCCATCATTTTGTATATATAGTTAGGATTATATTTTGCCAATAGCATTACTTTGCATTTAACATTGAATTTCATCTGCCATTTTGTTGCCAAGTTTTTCTGAAATTCTTTTGTAACATTTTGCAGTCAGCTTTGGACTTAACTATGTTGAGTAAATTTGTATCATCTGTAAATTTTGCCATCTCACTGTTTATCCCTTTTTCCAGATCATTTATGAATATGTTGAACAGCACTGATCCCAGGACGGGCCCCCGGGGGGGACACACTGCTATTTACCTCTCTCCATTCTGAAAATGGACCATTTATTCCTAATCTTAGGGCTAGTCTACACTGGCAACATTAAAGTGCTGCCACAACAGTGCTTTAACATGGTTTGTGTATTGCAGCAGAGCTCCCAGTGCTTTAAAAAACCCACCTCCATGAGGGGTGTAGCTACCAGTGCTGGGAGTGTGGCTCCCAGCACTTGTGCACTGTCTACACTGGTGCTTTACAGCACTGAAACTTGCTGAGCTCGGGTGGAGGGGGGGTTCACACCCCTGAGTGAGAAAGTTGCAGCACTGTAAAGTGCCAGTGTAGACAAGCCCTGAATTTCCTATCTTTTAACTGGAGTGCCTGGTAATGCTTTCAGAATCCTGTCAGTATCCTTAATTTAATTTAATTTAATTTAACTTAATGACAAGCCTTTTGTTATCTTAATCACTCTGCTTCTGTTTATAAACAAACTCCCTGTCCCAAGGGCAGAAGCTGTTAGCAGTAAAGAACTGATCACATTCCACACACATTTGGTTTTTCCACTAAATGCATCCGATGAAGTGAGCTGTAGCTCACGAAAGCTTATGCTCTAATAAATTTGTTAGTCTCTAAGGTGCCACAAGTACTCCTTTTCTTATTCCACACACAAGCTCTGTCTAGGGCTAGGGCGTGCCCTGTGAGCAGACCTCAAGTACAAAACTCAGGGGGGCCAGGAACCACTAAGTCTCGTGGGTGCTGAGCACCCCTTATTTTTTTTCATGGGTGCTTGAGCCCCAGAGCACCCACGGAGTTGGCGTTTGTGCACTGTAACACAACATAGCATCTGAAAGACGTAGCCCAGCTTTGAAAGCAGATCTCCTTATTCTCTGTACCTCTTTTTTTCTGGATTTGACAGTGGCACATTGATTTGAAGATGTATGCTGCCTATAATATCAGAATGTGACCAATAACCTAATGGCTTTCTTGAACCAAGGTGGGGTTTATAAAGACCAAACAATGATAAACAAGCCTTCCAATATTTCATTTATTTATATTAGACACCCACAGGTATTGGGTCATGCTTTGACCATCAGTTAAAGTAATTATTTAAGCTGTGTATTTACATAAAACAATGTAATATAATCTATGACTACTAGAATGTAACATTTGAAATGAGAAGAGCTTTACATCTCATTTCAATGATTCTAAAGCTGCTTATACAAAAGTGGAGACAAATATTGTTACTACTATTAATTGATGGCTCTTATCACCCAGGAAGTTAGATGCTTTAAATATGGAAATTGAAACATAAAACTAAGGTCACAACAAATCAAATATTAAATAAGCAAATCTTGCATTTGTGCCCTAATGTTCACTGAACTTGATCTCTGACAGAGTTCTAAGGAAAGGAGTACTTGTGGCACCTTAGAGACTAACAAATTTATTAGCGCATAACAGCTCACTTCATCGGATGCATTCTAAGAGTTCTAAGGGAAGTTCATTCCAAAGCCCACGGCCCCCCCATCAGACACGAAGACCCAGATTCTCCCTTGCAATCAGGGCTGAATTTTTCTGTGTTGCAGGTACAAAACAGCTTGAAAGCCAGCTACCTGAGAATCACCACAGTCGGCGTCATTTGCATATTTCTAAAGGTTTCTAGTTGGTAAAGTTAAATATTAACCTTTTAAAATAAATTTAAAATAAATGCAATCATAAGCCAGTGCTAGTAGAAACATGTAACCAGCATCAATTTTTGTACTTAAATTGACAGAGTAACGGAAGAAAAGAGATTAGTATTAAAATGTAACCTTCTCTTGGGATTAGTGAGCTATGACTTTTTTACTCTTACTTTGGCCTAAATATATTTTTATAAATATAAATATATTTATTTCCTCATACACACAGGTAAGATGCACAGACAATAAAAAGTGATGAGGTGTCTTAGTATTGTGAAACCAACAGTAGCTTCTATAGACCCTCAGGATTACTGCCAACAGAAATGTTACTGCATCTATCAATATTCTCAACAGAAATCTCACTTCTGCCTCTGAACTTGACACTGAGATTTATGGGGTCCTAGCTATAACACACTTAGTAGTAACAACTATATATTAAACTTTTTTTTTTAAAGCTCTGGTACATTGACTTGCATGTGATAGCTATTAATCTGCAGGCTTAATAACGGATCAGTTCTTTGCATGGATCAGCATGTATAAAATCTGTCTTCTTTGAATAACATGCAAACTCTGAAACTGAAGTTCTTGAGTTTTAAAACATATGCAGGTCATGTATGACATTGTAAAATAAATGTACAGAAGGGAAAGGAGGCAATAATTTTAAAGTTAGGAGTTCAGAAGCTTCATTCTCTCTGACAAAATTATTTCCTTTTATGTAATCACATTAAGTCATTGGCTTAAGTGGTTCTTAGATCATGCAATTATCTCCTAATGTCTGAACACATGTGGTGAGACTATTCGTCAGTTTACCAGCCAGAGCATGTCACACCACATGTAATTTTTAGAGCAATTTTATAAAATATGAATAGCCATTACTCTATTGTATTTAAAAGTGCATAAAATACCTACATCTGTTGCTCTCTTTTATTCTAAGTGCCCCAACTGCTGACACAGCTGCTTTAAAGGGTTGTTTATGTAGTATGTTGGGGGAGATAATCTTTTGCTAGCAAATAGCAGACAAAGTTAGTAAATGTGGAGTGCTAAGTACATTCCATCTAATTTAGGACAATACACAATAAGAGAGGTTAATAGTGGTTACCATTAGGGCTTTCGTTTTTAGGCATAATAATTGCTGGGGCCACTACATACATATGTGGCTGGATCAGCAGAAAATGACTTTAGTTTTAGTCCACTACTAGTACACATTTGTTAATGTGCTTTGGTTGAGTGAGATTCAGCACAGAGACAGACACAGAGCAATAGCAAAGCACTTCTGTTGAGATCCAATACTAAAGCACCTCAGCAAAATCACTTTAGTTGAGACCTAACACATGAGCACATTTTAGCAATGGCTCTCAGCTACTGGAGTTTGGCCAGAGCTTCTTATCTCTCAGTTGTATTATAAGAAAAGGAGTACTTGTGGCACCTTAGAGACTAACAAATTTATTTGAGCATAAGCTTTCATGAGCTACAGCTCACTGGTTATAGTAAGTCTGCTGAAGAGGTGGGGTGAGACCAAAGGAAATGCATTTTACAGGTGGCAATTTTTACAACAGGATTAATCATGATGGGAGAGAGAAGAAATTTATCAGGGAGTAATGTAGGTGACTGGCATTAGTGTTTTGGCACCATGTAATGTTTTATGTATTTTTGTGAGAATAACATATTGGCAGCAGTGGCACCAAATGATGGGTTTTAGTAAGGAAGTTATTGAAGCAGCATAGCTCTCTAATGTAGACACAGCCTACACTGACAAAGGCATTTTTTTGTATATGCAGGAACACCACTTCCCTGAATAACATTAGCTACGTCAACAGAAGCCTCCTTCTATTGATATAGGTGCATCTACACTGAAGGTTTTCCTGGCATAGCTTAGTGGGTTTTGTTGTTGTTGTTGTTTTTCCCCATGCTCCCGACCAATGTACCTATGCTGACTTTTAAGTGTAGACCAAGCCCAAAGTATAACAGACTTTACTCAGAGCTGCAACTATGTCCACAACCCCTAAATGCAGGGTTAAGCCACTGGATCACTGTAGTCACATAAACCTCTTCTCGGGTCTTATTATTATGGGTACCTCAATTATTTTTTCTTGTTTAGTTGTTTAATAATTGTATACAGAAAAAGACAAAGCGTTGACCAAATGCAAATGGCTGTTTTGCTTTAAATGGGTGTAGCTTCATTGAAGTCACTGAAGCTATGCTGATTTATACCACCTGAGGATCTGGTCCTAAGTGCAACATATAGACCCCCAGCATATGCACATAAGCATATATGTACACTGGCATGAGTCCAAAGTATGCCTGTACAATCCCTGAAACACATGCAAGTACTTGTACGTATGTATGTTGGATACGCATAAAAGTGTGCTTGCGAATTTGGAAATCTGAGCCATAATGCTGCTTACATTATCAGGAGATTCTGTAGATTGTATAATTCAATTTATCAAGGAGTTCATAGATTTAATAAAATCATCTCCTGTTTTCATTAATTTTCTTATACAAACTGACATTGGAATGCAACACACAGTGTGCATATTCTTGTTTGTATCTGCTCTCTGTTTGATTTGCTATTAATTATACACCCAGGAAAGATGTTTACAGAAAAAATATGCTCCCACAAAGGAATTAGTTTGTCATATGATTAGATAATCTTGTTTAGATGAGCTGATTGCTGGCATCAACAATGTTTAGAGTTTAGTATTAACTAGGTATAAAGGGATCTAGTAATATGATTTAATCTAGTGAAAAATGGGACAGATTTTATCCTGAATTTTGAAACCCAATAGTTCAGAGATGTTCATATTTGAGGTTTTGCTTCAGGCAGGACACGAAATTTCTTGGAATGATACTAGTATGCAAGGATACACTATCAAATAAAATTGACACTAAATTCTCTTTAATATTTAGCAAATGGATTTCTAACCCCCAAAAGAGAACATCATTTATTAACAGATTGGCATCAGACAGATACTGTGGATTCCCCATTGCTGTTGCCAAGAGGGAGAGACAAGTACCATTATAATTAATTAATGATACATTTTAAGGAGGCATAATTTCTTGTTTCAGCAAAGCCTCCATCTTGCCAGTTCCTTTACATGTGTCATTTATTCTGAGGTAGACAGATGACTGGAAATTATTTTCAATTAAAAAAAAATCAAGCTAGAATCACCATTGAAGAGACTATGAAGATATTTATTCTTGTGAATATAGTGAACCCGGATACATTCTTCTCCAGCAATAGAAAAATGGTAATTTATCCCTCTTGTTTAGTGCAGTAGCCATGTAGTTAATAGAATCTAATCTCTCATAGCTTTTTGCAGATGTAAAATTGATCAAGGGATTTTAGGTTTGTCTATATCAGATCTGTTTAAGTACATATCTACTCCTCTCATTTACTAGAGGTTCGTAGAGTATTTAACACAACAGAACACCAACCTTGTTCCTAAACGGTGCTACTGTAATATAATTAATTTTTATTATTATTATTAACAATAACGATAATGTTCACATTTCCTAACAATCCTACTGCAATGTCTTTCTTTTGCAGCAGTTCATTGGTCAAGTCAGAATGAATTCAAAGGATGGGAGTGGGGTGATAATATTACTGAAAAATCAAATTCCCTAATGTAGAGTGACTCCTGTATGTATCTTACTTTTCATGTTTAATGACTGCGAACTCTCCTCTCCTTCCCCCCACTCTCTTCTGAGTTAATTTATGTATGTTTGTCTAGTTGGTTTAGATTGTAAACTTGTCAGGGCAGGGAACCTATCTCTTAACTTGTTTAATTTGCTTTGTAAACCACCATGTACATTGATTGCCCAGTATACAAACAAAGATATACATACATACAATATTTTTCTTGAAGATTAGCCAATCAATTAGTTCACCTTTTCCCCAACGGGTGGCATTAGCATGTATTCAAGTGACTGATCAAGACTTTTAAGTAGGCTAGCTAACAGATGTCACTATGATGCAATGAAAAAGGTAGGCTGCCACCTACATCAGGTCATTCTTGCTGAACTATCTGGTGGTAAACTGACTTCTTGACAATGCTTGTATTTATACTCACAACATCCTTATGAGGTATTGAAGTATTATCTCCATTTTTACAGATGAGGAATTGAGGAACAGAGTGACTTGCCTGAGGTCCAACAGGATGTCTATGACAGAGCAGGGAATTAAACTAGGGTCTCCCAAGTTCTAGGTTTGTGCCCTAACAACAAAATTATCCTTCCCCAAGAACATAATGGCTACCTCCAGATGGGAAAGAAAAAGCCTATGATTAAGGCCACTCTCAACCTTAAAACCATATTTTTTGTGAAAATATCATTTTCTTTAGCTTTGTAACTAACTAGTAGACACTTTACTAAAGTTTTTTGTCAGCTGGTGCACATGCTCCAACATAGCAACTTTGGGTAAAATTTTCAACAGCCCTAAGTGATTTAGAAGCTTAAGTTCCATTAACTTTCAATGAGACACACTCCTAATAGGGGGATTTCCAAAAGCACCTACCTCCTATTAAAAGTCAATAGGAGTTAGGTATCTAATCTGCTTAGGCACTTTTGAGAGTCCTGTGCTAAGTGCTTTTGAAAATGGGCCTTAGGCTCCCAAATCACACTGGGGCTTTTGAAAGTTTTAACCTTCATACCTGTCTGCATGATTTTTTTTTTGTAGTTCTTAAAGGAACTGGACACCAAAAAGTCAAATTAGTATGTTTCCCAGACCTTAAGAAAAGCTCTGTGTAAGCTCGAAAGCCTGCCTTTCTCACCAATAGAAGTCGGTCCAATAAAAGATATTACTTCACCCACATTGTCTTTCTGATATCCTGGGACCAACATGGTTACAACACTTTAAATTACCACTGTCTTGTGTGAATCTAGATTTTTTTTCTAATTATTAGGGCTGTCAAGCGATTAAAAAAATTAACTGTGATTAATCCCAGGATTAAAAAAATTAATGACAAACTTACAAATGTAGAATTATGTACAAAAATAGTTGCATTCAGAAATAAAGCAATGTAAAACTTTAGAGCCTAGAAAGTCCACTCAGGCCTACTTCTCGTACAGCCAATCGCTCAGACAAACAAGTTTGTTTATCTTTGCAGGAGATAATGCTTCCCATTTCTTGTTTACAATGTCATCTGAAAGTGAAAACTGGCATTCGTATGGCACTGATATAGCTAGCATCACAATATATTTACATGCCAGATATGCTAAAGATTCATATGTCCCTTCATGCTTCAACCACCATTCCAGAGGACATGCATCCATGCTGATAATGATCCAAAGCATTGCAGACTGATGCATGTTCATTTTCATCATCTGAGTCAGATACCACCAGCAGAAGGTTGATTTTCTTTTTTGGTGGTTCGGGTTTTGTAGTTTCCACATCAGAGTGTTGCATTTTTAAGACTTCTGAAAGCATGTTCCACACTTCGTCCCTCTCAGATTTTGGAAGGCACATCAGATTCTTAAACCTTGGGTCGAGTGCTGTAGCTATCTTTACCAGCATTGGTACCTTCTTTTCATTTTGTCAAATCTGCAGTGAAAGTTTTCTTAAAACGAACATGTGCTGAGTCATCATCCAGGTCTGCTATAACATGAAATATATGGCAGAATGTGGGTAAAACATCAGGAAACACAATTGTCCACCAGGAGTTCAGTCATAAATTTAATTAATACATTTTTTTTAACAAGTGTTGTCAGCATGGAAGCATGAAGAGGCATACGATTGTTTAGCATATCTGGTATGTAAATACCTTGCCGGTTACAAAAGTGCCATGCAAACGCCTGTTCTCACTTTCAGGTGACATTGTAAATAAGAAGTAGACAATGGCTGAACAAGACTGAGTGGCTGAGTGGACTTGTAGGCTCTAGAGCAGAGGTGGGCAAACTGTGGCCCACGGGACCATCCTGCCCGGCCCTTGAGCTCCTGGCTGGGGAGGCTAGCCCCCGGCCCCTCCCCTGCTGTACCCACTCCCCCTCAGCCTCAGCTCGCCATGCCACCAGCACTGTAGGTGGCGGGGCTGTGAGCTCCTGCTTGGCAGCGTGGCTGGCTCTGGCCAGGCAGTGCGGCTGCCAGTGCTGGTGCTAAGAGCAGCATGGTAAGGGGGCGGGGAGTGGAGGGGTTGGATAAGGGGCAGAGGGTTCCGGGGGGCAGTCAGGGGAACAGGGAGCAGGGGGTGGTTGGATAGGTGTGGGAGTCCCAGGAGGCCTGTCAGGAGACAGGGAGCAGGGGCGGTTGGATAGGGGATGGGGTCCCGGCGGGGCAGTTAGGCGCGGGGGTCCCAGGAGGAGGCAGTCAGGGGACAAGGAGCAGTAGGGGTTGGATGGGTTGGGGGTTCTGAGTGGGGGCAGTCAGGGGGCAGGAAGTAGGTGGGGCAGATAGGGGGCAGGGGCCAGGCTGTTTGGGGAGGCAGAGCCTTCCCTACCCGGCCCTCCATACAGTTTCGGAACCCCAATGTGGCCCTTAGGCCAAAAAGTTTGCCCACCCCTGCTCTACATTGTTTTGTTTTTGAATGCAGTTATGTAACAAAAAAAAGTCTACATCTGTAAATTGCACTTTCACGATAAAGAGATTGCACTATAGTACTTCTATGAGAGGAACTGAAAAATACTATATCTTTTATCATTTTTACAGTGCAAATATTTGTAATAAAAATAATATAAAGTGAGCAGTGTATGCCTTGTATTTTGTGTTGTAATAGAAATAAATATTTGAAAATGTAGAAAAACATCCAAAAATATTTAATACATTTCATTTGGTATTTTATTATTTAATGGTGCAATTAAAACAGCAATTAATCATGATTAATTTTTTAATTGTAATTAATTTTTTGAGTTAATTGTGTGAATTAACTGCAATTAATTGACAGTCCTACTAATTATGCTAATTTGTTTGAGTAATGCAGTGTTTTTTTAAAAATAATTGTATGTTTCCTATTTAACATGCTTAACACTTTTACACTAAATTCACACTCTTACACCCCTCTACTCCTCCAGTCACCAGTATTCCAGACAGATATTAGCCCCAAACCCCATGCCCACTCTCCAATTCAACTTGATACAGGCCTGTGTGTTCCCCAAACTCTCAAATTCGGGGTAAAAGTTGTGACTCCAAATCTCTGTGTTGAAGTTAGCCACAGCCTAAACTAGGATGAGTATTTTATCCCCCCTTCCTACAAAGATGTGTTCTTAAAAATATTTGTAGGCTGGAATAGTCTCACTCTCAAAGTTTTTTATAAATCTATTCTAAGTGAGGGGAGTTTTTCAGTTTAGTTCATCATCATCTGATTTCCTCTTTTCACTTCCTCTTGTCTGTCCTCTTTCCAAAGAAAATCCAAATATGCAACTTATTTACATTATTATAAAGTAGAAATAAACTTAAGGCATCCACTCCCTCAGAATTGTTTCTCTCTCTTCATTTGTTACCACAATCCAATTAGTGTTCTTGGGCTAGAGAGCAACACTATCTACATGTAGATGTCAATAACATGTAATGTTCCTCAATTAGAAACTCTTTAGAGAGAATTCTATTGTGAATTAAATGTTCTAATTTCTCTAGTATACACAGTCCTGAAGCTTTCAAAGTGCTTATTCACTCTGCCTTTGGTTAGTAAAAGTTTTATACATGAGCAATAATTATTGTTTCCGTGTGGACAGTTATTTTTATTGCATAATTCTCATCCTCTGTTTAAAGTAAGAATGGCTAATCACAATAATAATCAGTTTCAATTTATATTTCTGAATCTTGCATTTTATGCAAAAAATGACAAATCAAATGCAGATAAGGTTAATGACTGTTACTGATAAATCTGGCTTTATTAGTGTAGCGTGCCTGGGGTTGGACCGGAGAGAGGAAGCATGGAGTGCTAAGAGACAAGCAGAGAATCCTTGGCCATCCTGCCTGCTTAGTGTAACAATGTACTCTGCAGTGCTCCTTGCTGCTTTACAAGGATCAGTGTGCATTTCCCCATAATGCAGTGACAATAGCAGGAAGAGGATAGGGGGCCCAGAGGCCTGCTCCTTTATGTCCATGGAACATGGAGTACACCATTAGCCAAGAACACTCCTCCACCCCCAATCCTAGCTTTCAAGAGAGCACCAGGTTCATATTCTGTGCTGGTTATGTACATATGCCTTAGAAGCAGGGGGATTAGGGAGAAGCATCAAGTGCCCTCATCTTTTTTTTTCAACAAGCAAACCTATGCAAAGCAGGACAGAATTTTGCCCTAAAAATTAGATGAGGTTAAAATGTCTGTCCTGTCGGCAAATATAGAATTACATTGCAGTAAATGTAGTCCCACCAAACAAGATGCCTGTATTGCTGAAGCATGGTGTGTGCACTATATCATCATAACAACATCATGGTTGGATATATCAGCTGAAACAATGACCATAATTAGAGCTTTTAAAAAATTGCCCGGAGGGATAAATTTTTAACAGTTATTGAAAGTTTAGATTAAAAAATAACAATGCATGTTAACTAGATTTGTGCGCAAATCACCACAGTAAGACACTCACTCTCTTTGGCATTTCTTTGCTATATTTACAACATTTTATCCAGGGGCTATGAATAAATTCCCAGCAATACCTTTTGCAGTAATAAAGAACAGAATATATGTAAATGTAAATTATTTACAAGCTGTGGTTGTACATATATTTGCTAATGCTGCTTGCAAAGCACCTAAGAATTTGCCATATCAGATCAGTCCGGCATCCCATTTAATCCAGTGTCCTGTCTCTGATAGTGCTAGTAGAAGATGCTTCAGAAGAAAGTTAGAGGAACTCTTTAGTGGATAATTATGGAATAACTTCCTTGTAGACATTTTGTCTAACCTCTGTCAGTTATTTTCTAAGGACTGATGATTTATAACCTGCCTCCCCAAACACAAAACATTCTATATGTAACTGTGAATATTCTCCTCAATATAAATATCCATTCCTTATTTTATTCCTACAAAGCTCTTAATTTCAATGATACCTTGTGGCAATGAGTCCCACACATAAGTTATTTTTTCTATAAAAATATCTGCTTATATCAGTTGGAAATTTGCTGTCAATATAATTGAATAATTCCTATGTATCCTTTCTCATAATGCAAAAACAAGGAATGCATAATTTATCGTCATTATACCATTCATTATTTTGTATAATTCTAACATGTCCCCTCTTATTCATCTTGTTTCTAAATGAAACGGTATTATTCTGTTCAATCTTTCTTTATAAGGAAATATTTCCATGCCGCTGTTCACTTTCACTCTTCCCGCTCTGATCCCCCTTATTTCTGCTCTACCTTTTTTGAGAAAGACTGACCAGAATTTAACACAGCATTCCAGCTGAAGTTATAGGATTAATTTATATAATAGCATCATATTATTTCCAGTATTATCATCTATCCCATTCCTTATTCACCATAGCAATTTGGTTGCTGTTGTTGTTGTTGTGTTAGAATACCACTACACATTGAACAGGAATTCCTTCCAGTGGGCATCACTTTGTGTTTGTCAACACTGAATTTAATCTGCCATCATTCTGCCCATTCACTCATTTTTGTTAAATCAGTTGAAATTCTGATTTTTTGAGTCTTGACTAATCTGAATAATTTTGTGTCATCTGCAAATTTACTGTTCTACTTTTTAACCCTTTCCCAGATCATTACTAAATATAATAAACACTGGTTCTAATATGGAACCTTGACACATGCCACAGTTAACCTTTTACCACGTTGAAAATGGACAATTTATGTGTACTCTTTTTTCCCGTTTTTTTCCTTGTTTACAATTCATAATAGTTCTTTCCATATCACCCCACGAGTACTCAGTTTCTTTGATAGCTTCTTGTGGGGGGACTTTGTCAAAATCTTTTTGAAAATCCAAATTATGTCAACCCATTCATCTTAGTCGACTCTTTTGTTGACATTCTCAGAGAACTTTAATAATTTAGAGTCACAGTTCTCTTCTACAGAAGCTGTGCAGGTTTGTCCCAATCATGTTATTCACCTAGCTGTTTTATAATTCTGTTTTTAATTTGTTTAGCCAATTCACCTGGTACTAGGGTAAATCTTACTGGTCTGTAATTTCCAGGATCATCCTAACTCCTTTTTAAAAACAGGTTCAACATTTTCTGCCATCTTGAACAATAGCCAATTTTAACTAGCAATGGCATATTTTTACAGGAGGCTCAGCCCTTTCGTTCTTAAGTCCCTTCACAACTCTTGGATGTGTGCCATCCTGTCCTAGTAACTTGGGTTTGTTTGTTTTTTGATTTATCAGTTTGTTCCATTACTTTTTTTTTATGTCTCAGACTCTGTTAGTACCTCATCTTTATCACCAGAAAACAGTAGGTCCATAGGTAAGTATCCTATTAATATCCTCTATGGTATACACTGAGGCAAGAAAATCAGTTAGCTTTTTCTGCAATATCCATACCCGCCTTAATGGCTTCCTTTACATCCTGGTAGCCAACAGACCTACAGATTCTCTTGCAGGTTTCTCACTTCTGATATATTTTAAGAATTACTTGTTTATTTTATATCTTAGGGCTATTGCTCTTCAAAATTCCTCTTCATACACCCAATTTTCATTTTATATTTTACTGGAATAGTTGATATTCTTTCAATTGGCCTCCTTAGTCTTCACTTGACATGATGATGTGAACTTATGGCATCTGCAAACACAGACAGTGCAAAATAGCTTATCCTATTCTGGATGTGTTAGTATACATTTGTCCAAAGGGTAACAAAGAGATTGTGTTTGCACTGTTTCGGCTAACTCTCTGATCATTAACAAATTTATGTTCTTTCACAATATGGTACAAGATTGAAACCAGGGATGGGAAAACATAATTATATCATTAAATAAGAATAAATTATATTTTTAAAAAGTATCGTTCATGATTGTGTTAAATATAAAAATAATAAATTATTAAAACAAAACATTACTTTGGGGGATTGGAGGTTTTTAAGAACTGATTAGATTAACATGTGCCAGGGATGGTCTCAATATACTTAATCCTGCCTCAGCAAGGGGAATGGGCTAAATTAACTCTTGAGGCCCCTTCCAACCGTACATTTCTATGATATTATAAGCCTTTCAGGATAGAAGGAGTGCTTTGTATCATAAGGGTTTGATATACAAAATAGCTGTTAAAAGATAGGTCTTTATTTCCTGTCCTTCACCATTGAAGAGGAAGTGGTCTGTGCTGTAGACTACAAGGTTGTGGATTCAGACCCAGCTATTAACCCATGTAGGGATGGATCCTGGAGTAATTCCAGATTGCAAATCATAGCATTTATGAGTGAATTTGGATGTTGTGCTAATATTGTTTTTACTATTGCATTTTTAGTGTTTGTAGTTGGGTTTATGGGCTCAGCCCTTTAAGAACAGGATGTGACTAACAGAGTCTGTTTGTCCTCACTGCAGTTAGCTCAAATGATATAAACTTGAATTAACTTCTGTTGAGTTAGCTTGACCACACTGTGAAAAGCAATTAAACTGCAGAGTGATTGGATTAGCAGCACAGGGTAGCTGTAACCTACTGTATTACTAGCTTGAGCATCAGCACTGGTTGAATTTCAGCCCATGCCCCTGATGGGCCAACTAGCTCAAATGTAAATAATCAGTTAACTTGAGCTAGAGATTTGGATGTGTAGAGGGAGTGAGGTTAGGGGGAATACTTGAGTTATACACTGAGCTAACATTGCAATTAAGACAAGCCCTTAGAACCAGGTGTGGAAGATTGTGCCTGCATTCCCAGAAAGTCAAAGATTCTGCCTATGTCAACTAAACAAACAAACAATCCATAAACTAATTGTTCCAGAAAATCAGGCTAGTTCTCGAATGTGTAACATTAGCATTTATTGGGACTGGCTGTCTCAGGGTGTTGCTAATAAGCTATAAAGCCTTTCACCTGTAGGTCACTCATTTGAATCCTGCTTACCTCTGCAGGGATTAGATGTTCCATCTAATGGAAGTTTGATGATAAGTTTGGTAAACCTCAGTTCCAGCTTCCACATCACAAACCCACACCTATGCGTTGCATTACATTGTAAGCTCTTCAGGACACTGACTTGTGTTTGTACAGTGCCTAGCACACAACGGTGCCCCAAATTCATTTAGGGCCTTGAGTGAGAGATCCAGCTGCAGAGAGGGAGCAAAATCACCATACTCATTCTAAATTTGTGAAAGCTGGCAACACTATTAAATTGTCACACACACATTGGGATGCAGGCAGGGATTCAGAAAGGAGAAGAGAGATCAAAAAGCATGATTTAATCTTTTTTTTTAAATCTCAGGATTTGCATGGTCTGATTCATGATTTTTGAACTTTTGAGGTTGACAGTACTGTAACTGCAATATTGCTCTGTCACATGATACATCAGTGTACGCTAATTTCAGTAGGCACTGCTGCATCCTGGATGGAAAGGGATTGAATTTCATGAAAGTCCAGGTTTTGAAGAAGCAGCAAAGACAACTCAGTTGCCAGATCCCATAACTAGACTTTGAGATTCTGGTTTGTATAAATGACCATGCAGGGGTTGTTCAGTGTTAATAATGCAATCCATTTTCATGACAATTTACAGGAGAAAAGAATGGAAAATGGTATAAACATGAACTGAACAATTCTTGTGGCAAATTTGACATAGTAAAAACTTACCCTCTTCCTGGCTTATTAGGAGCTGAAGATGATGGAAGTTACTGTAGAAACCTGTAGAAACCAGGAAGATAAGACATCAGTGATGTATCTGAGAACTCTTCAATCAAGTAATTTAGTTCCAAAATTTGCTTGGATCTTCAAAAGTTTAGTCTGAGTAGTGGAACAATGCCTCCACCCCTAAATATTGTGTACAATGTACAGGGAAAAGAAATGTTACACAGATAGACCAGTGTGCTACTTTAAACTGGAGCATTGTATTAAAAGTTTTGACAGAATCCCAAGCTAACCACTGCTGGAGTGTCTTCCAAGAGCAGCAAACTTGGCCATGATCATACCATATTCAACAGAGCTACATTTCCTCTAACCTCTTCAGCAGAGATCCAGCTCTTAAAAGTACAGGATGCTGGAAAATAGAACCCTGCCATTCCATCCAGATCTTACTCCAAGAAAACATTTTACAGTTATACTAACATATATATATTTCAGAGTAGCAGCCGTGTTAGTCTGTATTCGCAAAAAGAAAAGGAGTTCTTGTGGCACCTTAGAGACTAACAAATTTATTTGAGCATAAGCTTTCGTGAACGACAGCTCACTATATATATATTCGCAAAAAGAAAAGGAGTACTTGTGGCACCTTAGAGACTAACAAATTTATTAGAGCATAAGCTTTCGTGAGCTACAGCTCACTTCATCGGATGCATTTGGTGGAAAAAACAGAGGAGAGATTTATATACACACACACAGAGAACATGAAACAATGGGTTTATCATACACACTGTAAGGAGAGTGATCACTTAAGATAAGCCATCACCAACAGCAGGGGGGGGAAGGAGGAAAACCTTTCATGGTGACAAGCAGGTAGGCTAATTCCAGCAGTTAACAAGAATATCAGAGGAAGGTTTTCCTCCTTCCCCCCCTGCTGTTGGTGATGGCTTATCTTAAGTGATCACTCTCCTTACAGTGTGTATGATAAACCCATTGTTTCATGTTCTCTGTGTGTGTGTATATAAATCTCTCCTCTGTTTTTTCCACCAAATGCATCCGATGAAGTGAGCTGTAGCTCACGAAAGCTTATGCTCTAATAAATTTGTTAGTCTCTAAGGTGCCACAAGTACTCCTTTTCTTTTTGCGAATACAGACTAACACGGCTGCTACTCTGAAACCTATATATATATTGTAACTTCAAGTGCTACACAAAAAATGTGATACTCTGTGGGACTGCTTCTGGACTCTATATGTCACTCTGGTAGCGTATACGAGATATTAATGCACTGCAAAGAGCTGAAGGAGCAGCATAGGGTCATGTAAACTAGATACATTTTATCTAAACCTTCCCTTATTGCTAGGTGAAATATGCTCAACATATAATTATTTTTAAAAACTTGTGCATATATTCAATGTTGGTTTCCTAGTAGGTGCTCTCTTTTTTTAATCATTATGCACACATACAGCCAGGACAACTGTATACTATGATCTCATGGGAGCCCTTCACAATCCTGAATACTTCAGTTCACAACTGGTCACCCTCTCTCTACACTGTGTAAATGTAGACTCCTTTGGGGCATCAGAAGCTTAGCCCTACAAGCATCACTATGGAACAATGACAATACTGTATCTCTTTCTGTCTAAACTAATATATTTCTAAGGTGCTTAATCACATTGTTATATAAGGGTTCTTGATGTGTAGGTTCTCACTAAAGCTGTAGTATTTTTAGGGGAAGAATGGAATGACCAACTCACTTTCTACCATAATTATTCACAACTACACAAATGATTCATTGCTAATGATCAAAAAGCAATTAGTGATGTCAAGATACAGTGACACTGAATAGACAGTAATCTCCTAAATAGACACTGTATAAGGTAGCTCATATAGCCATCTGTAGATTAATCATGTGACAGACCAAGAAGCAACTCCATAGCTGACTGAAATCTGAGGAACCGGTTTCTGTAACAGGAAGAATTCTTTCCATGGCTGTGCATCTGGAAGCAAAAGGGTGTGATATACAGTGGGAACAGTACCCTCAGCACCTTATTGCATCATGTATTCCCTACAGCTTTCATTACAATTAAAAAAGCCTAACATTTTATAAAGCTTTGGAAATAAATATCTAAAGAACAAAAATTGTAATCTAAATATATTAAATCATTGTATCATTAAATAATTACAATATTGATATTGTACTGTTGGTTTAATTTATTTTCATTGAAAATAGCTGCCTTGCTAAACATCAACTTCAATTAAAATGGAAGTTACTATAATTTTGTAGTCTATTGTAAATGATGAAAACTGAATATTTAAATACAATTAATTTAAACAATGTTCTGATTTTCAATTTTTTTCAGATGGTCCTGTCTCAGTAGGAATGAGTATGGATATAGCAAGCATTGATACAATATCAGAAATAAACATGGTATAGTAGCTTTGTAATATTTTTTATCTTATCTAAGTTAATGCCTGTTGTTTTATAGACCCCAGTAGTGTACTTTTCAGATGGCTTTCCTTCTTGTTCAACCGACTTCATGCCTTGGATATTAAGAAATGGAGCCTTATATTTAAAGGACATGCAGTAGTTACCTTATGATAAGATTGTGCCTTCTGTAAGTACAAGTGCAAATCATGTCTCCCATAGATCATCATCAGTTAGATGTGTACTTTACACAATATTCTGCCATTCCAATGGATGACAGACATAACAGCAGTTATCTCCTGAATGAGACATTACAGTCCCTGTGCATTTGAGAAAACTAGCCACATATGACCATTAGAAACCAATCTCCTTGTATTTAACCATAGCAGAAATCATACTATTATTCTTACCATGTGTTTCAAACAACCATTCATTCTAGCTGTATTTCATTATAAAAAAACCTACAAACGTTGAAAAAAATAAAGACAAGTAGAGTATACCTTTTTACTTTATCTATTAATAAAAGGTCTAATCCTGCTCCCATTGAAGTAAATGGCAAAACTTTCTAACTTCAAAAGGAGTTAGTCTGGGCCCAAAGTTAGGAACTTACTAATTTTTTCACAATCAGAATTAAAATTACATATACCTTTTTAATTAACTTTTTACTGCTGTGTATTATCACTTGACCATTCAAGATTTGAATCTGTCTACAGAAAATAAATATCAAAATCCTTTTTGTATTAGTACACACTTCCTTACATGTATCAGTATTTCAAAAGAGTTAGAAACAATGCAAAGATAATGTAATATAATGGTAAAAGCATTCACAAAAGCATTGGTTTTTAAAAGTGGCTAATGACCAGCATGACTGATATACAAAGTAAAATGACATATTTGAATCAGGGCTAAAGGCGAGCTGAGCCCTTGATGAAATGCAAGGTCTTGATGTCTTTGGCATTATTAAGTTACCCTGGTCATTCTGAAGGTGTAAGTTGTGCTATCGATTGCTTGAGTTCCTTTGATTTCCAATTACAGTACTATCTGTATCTCCTTGGCATGCTAATGTGTTAAACCCTAAACTCATAGAAACTGCCATAGCAGAGGTCCATATCTTGAAGCATGAAGATGGTAATTTTATTCTAACTAGTCCACTAACTAGGTCTTTTTCCATTTGACAAACATGTCCCTCTGTTAACCCAGTTTTATCCTTGTGCTATAATGATTGTAAAAGTACCAGTCATGAGTCAATATTTTAAAAGCTCCAAACAAGACTATAGTAAATAAGTCTTCCATCAGTAAACACTACAGTTGCTGGACAAAGTTTTTGTGTATGTTTGTTATAATCTGTATTGACTTTCTTCCTTGACCCTTATACATTTGAATGTACACAATTCTTTCCTTATGTTAAAATGAATATTTTTAGTAGTTTATATGAGCAAACAGCAGTCCCGAGTTTACAATGGCTCCAATGCTGCCATGGAGCCAGGCCCATGATCAGAAGGGGCCCCAGCTTGTTCCACGCGCACTGCATCCTGAGACCCTGACAGCCTGCTGGCTCCCACTCACCCATCACTTGCTCCTTTTGGCCTGCCCACTGGCTGGCCAAGGGCTCTTCTCCACCCCCTGGCCTCACCCGTCGGCTCCTCTTTGCCCCCCTGGCCAGACCCCAGTGCACCTCCGACTCCGGGCAGTCTCTGCTTCCCACCACCTGCAGGGTCCCACCTGTCTCCCCGGAGCTGAGCTGCCTGGGACCAGTGCAGAAGCCTGAGTGGGGGCTTTGCTGGGCCCCTCCAGGCAAGTGGGTCCTGAGGGAGCCCGGCTGGGCCAGGCCGGGACTGGCCACTCCTGAGGGGCCGGAGCAATTCCCTGCCCCAGGACCAGCCCTGGCTGCACTGCCAGTTCAGCCTGGCAGACACAGTTGCCTCCCAGCAGAGCTGGTGAGTGCGGCCGGGAGGCAGGGCATGGGGGAGTGGGTCTCTGGGAGTCTGGGGTGGGGTGCTGGGCTGTGAGGGGGCAGGGACACTAGGGAGTTGGGGTTCTGTGGAGGGTCCTGGGCACTTGTGGTGGGGCTGTGGGTAGGGGGGGCACTGGGCAGGGGTGATGTTGTGCAGGGTGCTGTGCATTTGTGGAGGAGGCCTGGGGACACTGGACATAGTAGGTCCAGGGGGGGGCTCTTGCCATAGAGAGTTGGGGTGGGGGTGTTCATGTTGGGCAAAGAAGCTGTGTGGCACAGCATGGGCCTGCCCCCCGAGGGGAAGGGGCATGCTGGCAGTACAGGGCCAGGCGGGCCAGTGTGCATCTGGCAACTGCTGGTTTGTAAATAGTGCGCTTGCACTGGGCTGGACAAGCGGGCCGCCCCTGCCATGCCATGCCCCATTGACTCTGGCTGACCCCTCGCTCTGGGGACTGACCTCCCCTCACCATGCTCCATTGCCTCCATGGGGGCCCACAAATAAGTTTGGAGCCGGGCCCACAAAACATTAATCCGGCCCTGCAAACAGATGTTTGTAATATTTACATAAATTACCCTGAAGACCATAGATTACAAAGGCAGCTATGTCAGCAGAGAGTTTGGCCCACAATGTTTGCTATAAGAGTCTGTCAGTCATAAGAGACTAAATCCATTAGAGACAATACTTATTCATGATGTCAGCCTTGCACCAAATGACAAGAATTCTCAAATGCTGGAGAATTTAACAACAAGCAAGCTAGTACAACTGCTTACTTTAATTCCAATAATTAAGAATTAGAATTGCAGAATCACAGTCTGTTTTGAGTGACCCATAGCTCTGTTTCCATGCATTTAGGAAAGGAGAAAAGGGACAAAATTTCTGTCTAATTACTTGTGAAAAACAGAAGAATAATGGTTTGTTCATTGTGACATCTTGTGTATCTTCTTTCAGGATTACACAGCTACCATATTTCTTAGACAACGATGGACTGATGAACGACTTTGTTTTGAGGGTAATAAGAGTTTAAGTTTAGATGGTCGTCTTGTAGAAATGCTTTGGATACCAGACACCTTCATAGTAGACTCAAAGAAATCTTTCCTTCATGATATCACTGTTGAAAATCGTCTAATAAGAATATATGCCAATGGAACAGTCCTTTATGCCATACGGTATGTATACTTTATAAGCCATATTTACACATAAGTTCTATTTACATTTTAAATAATTCAGATTAGCATGATTTGCTCTTAATCTGGTCCCAGTTTAGAAATTTTTCTGTTTGTAGACATCTACTATATATATATATTTTTATAGTTCTATATAAATGCAGGTATTGTCTGGCTATACTGAAAGAAGGACAGGAGATATCTGACATGGGTTTAATCAGGCTGCAACTTTATTATTAGATGTCTGGTACTACCTGGCAGATAAAAGTATGCAGTGCAGGTAACGTGTTTATTCTATGTAATTACCCAGAGGGCTTTTACCAGCTCCCCCTCTTTTTCCATCCAGGTCAGGAGTCATTAGGGGTCACCAAATGAAATTAATAGGCAGCAGGTTTAAAACAAACAAAAGGAAGTATTTTTTTCACACAACGCACAGTCAATCTGTGGAACTCCTTGCCAGAGGATGTTGTGAAGGCCAAGACTATAACAGGGTTCTAAAAAGAAGTAGATAAATTTATGGAGGCAAGTCCATCAATGGCTGTTAGCCAGGGTGGGCAGCAATGGTGTGCCTAGCCTCTGTTTGCCAGAAGCTGGGAATGGGCAACAGGGGATGGATCACTTGATGATTACCTGTTCTGTTCATTTCCTCTGGTGCATTGGCCACTGTCTGAAGACAGGATACTGGGTTAGATGGACCTTTGGTCTAATCCAGTATGGCCATTCTTATGTTCCCCCAGGAAATCCATTGCTGGGACCTGACCATACCCATGGGGGCTTCCACCAGCTCCCACTCTTTTTCCATCCAAGTCCTTCCAGCAAATCCATTGCCTGGGACCTTACCATCTACCCTCCTGCCCCGCATAGGAGTGTTAAGGTGGGCTAGAATGGGGAATTGACTCTCTGCCTTACCAATCATAGGAGTCCCCAATGACCCCCCATTCATTTCTTTAGTGAACACCTCTTTTTAAGTTCTTTTTTAGTCACTGTATACCTTCCCTATGGAGTATCTGCCACAAGGAGGTGCCAGCAATTAGCTTGCCTGCCTCCCCCGCACACCCAGTCGGATTTCCAGACATGTCTCACTGTTCTCTTTTATATCAGTCAAAACAAATGGGCTCTAAAGCTTTAAAGAGGAACCCTATCCTCCCTGAATAATTTGGTGCCCCACTATGCCCAAATTGCTGAATCTTTTATGATCCCAAGGGATTTGGCCATCCCCCGCATTAGCATCTGTCATGCCTTGTCCACCCGGGTGGCATTCCACGGCTCCCAGACAAACCCTGTGTTAATGCATGTCTGACAACACAGAGGTGCATCAAGTCCCTTCTTGTTCGGGGCTATAATTGAACCCCTTTACACATTCCCAAATAGTATTTTCCAAGGTGTGCCACATCATGGTGGTGACTGCTGACTGGCCTCGATGGCACACAGCAGTGGCATCAGCTGGTCCAATAACATGCTTCTTCTTCCATGCCAACATAGGTTCACCCCATCACTGGACCTTGGTTGCCAACTGGCCTGCTCCATGTAAAAGGGAGGCTTTGGGCACAGAGATATCCCTTTTAAACCCTGCATTCCCAGGGGATGAGTCAGCAACCACGCTGACCTTTTTGCAACAGTTTTCATCTCTTCCCCCACGACCATAAAGGACTGTTCCCTTCATTTGACCAGTCAGCCAAATATCACTCCCCTCCTCAGCATACAGGTGCAGGGCAGTCACTGGTACCCGCCACTTGTAGATATTAATATCAATATAAATTCTTTGACATTGCAGGGGCCTTGGGCTTTGGTGCACCTTGGTCCCTCCTGTTCTCTGCCAGTGGTGCACAATAGCGTAGTCTCCTGTGGATTCTAGTACTTTGGTCTAATTTCAGTTTATGGAATTAGTTCATGGGTGGCTTGGTGGGGTTGGTGACCTGTGTTATACAGGAGATCAGCCTATACGATCTGATGGTCACTTCTGGCCTCTAACTCTGATTCTATGAAAATAAAAGCCAATGCAATTAACATATTAACTAACTGATTTCTAAGTAGATCAGCTTGCTTAGGTGCAGAGACTAAATTCAGCAATTAGACCTTGGGCAACTCCAATCATTGCACATTACAAATGATCACAGGATATGGCCCATTACTTTTAGTTGTTGGTATTTTACTATAGATACTTACAAAGCCGAGGTTTACATAACAAGTGCGAGATATTTTATTGAACCTAAACTCAATTGTTCCTTGTTTACATAAAGCATCAGTTACCTTCTCCTAGGCATATGTATAGCCCACAAATATCAGTTGAAGAAAGTAGGACAACCCATTTCTAATTATGGTACATACAATATTATGTATAGTTAATAACCATCTGGCTTTTGGTTTTTAAAGGATAACTACAACTGTTGCATGTAGTATGGATTTGACCAAATACCCTATGGACAAACAGACATGTACCTTGCAACTGGAAAGCTGTAAGAGACTTTATTACTGCTACTTTTATATAGTTAGGACAATATTTGTGATCTATTTTAAGGGCTGCTAGATAATGTATAGCATTATGAAAGAGGGCTGGGATTTACGAAGAAGGACTAGTGAGAATTGGGTGACCAACTGCTACTGAATTTCAACGGGATTTGGGTACCTCTCAAGTTTAGGATAATTTGAAAGTCCAGCCCCAGAACACTGAAACACTAAGGGCTTGTCATCACTATTGGCTAAATCAGCGCTGCTGTGATCAATGCAGTGGCGTCGATTTAGCAGGTCTGGTGAAAATGTGATAAATCGATGAGAGAGTGTCTCCCATCGATAAAGCATGGTGTGGACACCGCTGTAAATAGAGCTAAGCTACGTCGACTTAAGTTACATAATTTATGTAACCTAACTAGCATAATTTAGATTGAATTACCTTTTCAGTGTAGACAAGGTCAAAGAATAAAGAGAAACATAAAAGACAATGAGCTGATCCTCCATTTCACCACATGCAGAACTCCATAGACTTAGTTCTGCAAGCAGATGATCTTTTTAGTAGAGCTGAGCAAAGAATAACGTTAGAGTGGGGAAACAATGTAATATTTCTATGAAAAATTTAATTTTCCTGATACTCATGAAGGCCCCCCCAAAGTTTTTCATAAATGGTAATGGATAAGATTGATATTTTGAGTATGTTTTGATACCAAAATATGCTCTAAATCAGTGAATTGCTCAAATAGAACTATTTGCCTTTCCAAAAAATGGAGACTATTAAAGAAAATAAAAGTCTCCTTTCTGTAGTGTGCTTGCTCATACCTTTCTCAGGCTTCAAGAATTGTTTTTATCCACTGCCAGTTCATAAAGTTAGATGAAACCTGGAATTATGAACATCTGCATTTTAGCAGTGACTCAAAACTATTTTGGACATCAGTGTGAATGTCACTTTGCAGTCAACTGGAATTGAGTTATTCCACAGGGCTGTAGAATGAGCAATAATGAGAATCAGTGTCTGTCAAAAAAAAAAGATTGATCTATGTAAGCAAAAATAGATATTCAAATGCTTGCTTTTAATACCTAGGTGTACATCAATATGTTCTCAGCTGGACCATATATATTCATGTATAAAGTGGACACCCTCTAATTTAATGTAAAATACCTTTCAAAGGTCTTTTATTGACGTATAAGCCATATATTGATTAATGTATACACAGCACAATTGCCGCCTGTTATATGATACTTCTCCCACCTTGGGTGCCAATCATCTATGCCAGTTAAGAGAAGTCTTCCCTAGAGCATGCACAACCGGTATGCCTGTAAAGAAGTCTCAGTTTTATAGCATATGTTGTTTATAAACTCTACATTTCCAAGCTCCAGCAATTTTCCCTCTTCCTGTTGGACTTGATGGGCTTTGCCTTTAAAAGTCTTATACAACTCATCCTTTCATTTATCAGTTTATACCAGCTTTTATTTTTCTACACCACCTATAGTATTTCTTTTGAGACTATGCACTCAGATTAAATTGTCAAATTTTGTCATAAAATTGCATTATTTATAATCCAATTTTACTTTTTTTACAAATGGCAAAGGATCATAGATAAACATGTTCTGCACAAACTATTTATTATATTTAACAAAAACATTCACTTGTCGGTTTGTCTATAACTACAGGGGGCTATAATATCAATGATGTCCAGTTCTACTGGACCAGAGGAAATGATTCAGTTCGAGGCTTGGAGACACTCCAATTGGCACAATATACAGTAGAAGATCATTTTACTTCAGTATCTGAAGCAGTCTATGAAACAGGTAGGAACTCCCTTTGAGAACTTTCCTCTTGAAGTTCAGAATATGGGGATGAAAGTAGAACGGTGTGAAGGAACTAAACAATTTGCCTTTCTTTTAGTATTTGCAAAAATGAAAAATCTCATCCAATTTCATTCATGTAAGCTATATGGCTTGTATGATATTCTTTAGGGAATTTGTAGCCTCTTAGAAAATGCACTCGACTGTTCAAACGTTTACAGTTATTGGACTTCTATGGTAACATCTCGGAAAGTCGCATACAATTTGAAGAAGCTGATTTCAGGCAAAGTTCTGTTAATGCAGCTCTTAGCTGAAGCTTATGTTGTATGCCATACATGGAGAAGAGAGAGAAGGAGGAAAAATGTTTAATGTAACAATGAGGTTGTAAAGTGAAACATTCACATGACAGGGAATTCTAAAAGATATGCATCTAAATTTTCAAAAGTAACTAGTGATTTTGAGTGCTCAACTTAAGACACCTTAAATAACCTGACCACTGAAAATCAGGTATCTTTCAGGTTTCTTTAATTGGGCAAGGGAAAATCACTAGTCACTTCTGAAAACATAAACCAATATTTATCCCACAGTGTTAAAGACTTGTACAACTTACAAGAAATGCAGAGGGCTTGTAAGTTAAACCACAGCTATTTGGTTTTGGCAATTTCAGTCAAACCTTGATAAGCAGAACCTTGAATAAACAAAACTGCGAGTTACCCTACTAAGATATCTAGGGTACTATAAATAATCATATTAGAAGTTCCATAGGACTTCTGCAACTTTGATTCATCATAGACCAAAGTGGTGGAAAATATTTCTTTAGCTGTGAGATTTGACTTTCTGACTGTATAAGTTATGGTGGCTATTCTGGAGATGCTAAAGGATCTTTCAAAGGGAAGAAGAGCTATCAGACATGCTTTATCCTCCTTGAGTTATTTATTGACTCTTCTTTGTCCCTGTTTTATGATACATATTAAATACTTTTTGTCTTATGCACAACCTACCATGCCAACCATAAGGATTTTCTTTATGTAAGGACTCCTAATGCACCCATTTACATTGTAATTCGGGACTCTGGAGCATGCTTTCCTGACCCTCAGTTGCACACAGATTGCAACTTCTTTCCTCTATTGCATTGTTGGGATTTTATTCTTGAATAACACAGCATAGAAGGAAACATTATGATCTAACCTGAAATATTAACTCAGGTTAAAGGATCAAAGTCTTCCAAATGGATATAAAAATACAGATGAAACACAGAATAGCAGGCTTCATGATCACAAAGAGTCTTGCTACTTATATAACTGGCATCTGTTTCCCTTCCTCCCTTCCACAGCCCCTAGATAAACTGCAGCAGGCTCAGTCAAAGGAGAATAATCCTTTAGTGCTGTTCAGTCCAGAAAAGAAGCAGGACCTGCTCACCATTCAAAAAAAAATCTGTTTAATTCTTACCACCTTCCCCTATCGCATGTTGGGAGGGTCCAAACTGTATCAGAAGAGCAAGATGGATTGCATTGTTTTTCCTCAAATGGAATAAGGGCAGTTTCCCACTTAAGTGAGGCACAGTCACATGGACCGTGTTCTTTTCAATTAGTATCTCTTGTGGACCCTCTCCCCCTGGTTTCAGTGCTAGCTGTAGAACATTTAAAACAGACTTTGACTTTGCAAATTTGTTTCTTTACTTTAACAAATATATCTTAAATTTATTAGAATTTCCCATACCTAATTGTACTTGGGATTTTTCTGTTTAAGAACACAGCATTATGAAGTGCTATGCAGTATATTTCTAACAGCAAAGCTTATGAAATAATACCATAACCCACTGAATTCTCTTTTAAACCTTTATGAATATGGTGTTATATACAGAGGCTGTTCAATTTCCCTACCATGTTTCATGGAAGCATTGCAATATATACTCTATTCTCTATTTAAAAAATTAGAGGCAAAAAATATTGTAGATGCATATACACAGTATTAATAAAAGAGCACACAGAAACCAAAATTAATACTTATATAGCTAATTACAAACATATATTTGAAAGTATCTTATAAATATTAATTGTGCCATAAAGACTTCTATGAGAGTAGGCAAAAAGCTGTGTATAATTCTTCTTACAAATCATAGAATATCAGGGTTGGAAGGGACCTCAGGAGGTCATCTAGTCTAACCCTCTGCTTAAAGCAGGACCAATCCCCAACTAAATCATCCAATGATAAGCTGAGACAGTCATTGGCAAAACCAAGATTAGAACTGTGCAGTTAAGGAGGAGATAAACCTATAAGCCTGTCACAAGAAAAGTTTTCCCCGAGAGAAAGAAAAAGGGCAGCAAAATATGAAGTGTTGGAAAACAATTTGTATATCAAGCAACAAAAGCAAATTACATAAACAAGTCAAAGAGGATGTTAATAGCATTGGAGTTTACTTTTTGGTTTTGTTGGAGTGGAGAGAAGTTTAATTTTGGAAATAGGAATATTCTGAGCTACAGTCACTTGCTAGATTTTTGGTCAATACTTCTTAAAATCTGCAAACATGCACGTGCTTACCTTGAAGGCTCATTGAGTTCTGTGACCATCGTCATGTGAGTAAAGTTAAGCATGGGTGTAAATGTTTGCCAGATCAGGCCCGAAGGGTGGATTTATATTTCTAGCCTTTTTGACATAATTTGGTTTTATTATTCTAATTTAGATTCTTTTAATTGATTAGAGACATCTCTTACATTCACAGAACAACAAACAAGGTCATGGAAGAGAATGCTAATTTGATACCTACTGTACCCATATACCAGCTGTTCCTCCTCATCTAGAAAACACAAGGAATGAAATTCTGTTATGCAAAGAAAAGTAGACTAAACCAGATGTAAAATTGTTTAAAACTATAGTAGAGATAGTTGAAACTGGGGAAGAAATCCAATTCTGCTTTAAAATGTTAATATTGGTACATCTGAAATTTCACACAAGTACCATGTTCAGCTATCATTAGCTGGCTTGGGTGGGGATGGGGATGTTGAGGGTTAGGACGCACAAGCACATGTTTAATAAAATATCCACACAGATCTACATCAGTTACGGACTACAGCGGGTTGCACCTACAGAATCAGCCCAGGACTCTGTACTTGGTCCTGCTATCCTAACATCAAATGCCCCACATATGAACAGGGCAGAAGGCAAAGCTGAGGTATTAGTGACACAGGGGAAGCAACAAGAAAAGGAGTACTTGTGGCACCTTAGAGACTAACAAATTTATTTGAGCATAAGCTTTCGTGAGCTACAGCTCACTTCATCGGATGCATTTCATCTGATGAAGTGAGCTGTAGCTCACAAAGCTTATGCTCAAATAAATTTGTTAGTCTCTAAGGTGCCACAAGTACTCCTTTTCTTTTTGCGAATACAGACTAACACGGCTGCTACTAGGGGAAGCAACAGTTATTAGGTCTCTCCACTGAGTGAACTAGATGTGTGCTCTCTCCCATTGCTCTGTGGCTGTTCTCACTTTGACTTGCCACTGAGAGAGTGGATGCTCTTGTTGCACTATTGGTGATACAAGCCCACCCCACTGCTGTGAAGAGGATGATGTCTTTCAGCTGGCAGTATAGGTGTCTGGGGTTGCCCAGGAAGAGGAAGTCAACATGGGGAGAGCCAGGCTCTTTTAACATGGACCTTAGTGTTTCCACACCATACGGCTTCTTATGATCCAGTAGACTGGCTACTAAAGAAATAACTTTGTAGAAGGTCCATGCAGATCTCAACAACAGCACAGTTAAACTAAATGTGAAAGCATGTTACAACCATACCTCAGCTTAGCCAAACTACATGTGTAATGATGTGGGGGGAAAAGTCAAAGGCCTCCATTGTCCATTAACTTAGGGTGGCTTCAACATTGAGTGCTTGGCCTGAGACACGTAGAGCCTAACTTTACAGATGGGCTGACCACCTACAATTCCAATGGGCTTGAATAGGAAATATAGATGCTGAACATCTTTGAAAAGCAGGCCCTGCATGTCTCAGGCTGGGCAGACATCCAAAGTGAATGGACATGTTTGAAAATGTAGGTATTGTATTCAGTGTATTCAGTATTCCTCTTAAAACAGAATTCAAAAGTAACAATGTCTAGATAAACAGGAGCTGTATTTCTCTACAATTATGTTCTTTGGTTTGGAATGAAAATCGTCATTGATTCTACTTGAGGCAGAGAGGCAATGCAAAACTTTTGGAACCATGGACAGAGTGGTAGTGAATGGCATAGGTGGAGGGAAGTCTCTGGACTTATTACATGCCTTGCAGGGGGAAAGTACAGCAAACTCACATACACTGTTAAATGAGAGGTTTGAGAGCAGATCCATGCATTATGCACATCAAAAGGACCAGAAACTCTGCATAGGAAGTACAGAGCAGTACTTACTGCTATTCTGGACAATAGGTGGAACAGCCATAGAGGAGCTGCACTGCAGTCCCACAACCCAGTTGCCAGGAAGAGGAATGGAGAAACTACTCCTTCCCCAATTTCATTTATTCAAGAAGGGTGATTTTCATCCTAAACAGTAATAGCCCATTTTGGTCACATACTGCAATTTTTTGTAATCAGCTATGTTTGAGGCACCCTTTCAAATTTTATTTAACTCTTCTCATTGTGCCCTTATTTATGCAAAAAGCAACACCTTGTAAGGCACAAGAGGAGAAGCAAGGGATACATGGCTAAAGCTGTATTAATGCCTTTGTGCAGGATGTACACCATACATCTCAACTGGCACCCAAGGGGTTAGTATACATATTTCATGGGGGAGAGCAGATTGTGTTCTTTGTGCCTGAATGCACACTTCTTTGTGGAATTGCATGTGATAACAAAAGTGCATCTTATATAAAGAGCTCTGTGTAGCACTTTATCTAGAGTAAATTTCACCAGAAAGAATACAGGAAATAGCCATTGGCCAGATTCTCCCCTCCACTTACACTGAGCAGAAATGAGAAAGGGAACACAGAAAGCTAAAAGCAGCATCCCTGTAGCATGGTTCCCCCTCCAAGCCCCTCCCACTGCCTCTGATTGTTGGGGGCAGAGATGTGGGAGAAGTTGTTCTATGTGGCACGTTCTCATCAGCCAGAAGTACGCACAGTAAGGATTTCAGTCAGTTATAGACCAGAACTTTATTATACAATTGGATATACAGGATGATTATTAACTGCCAAAGATAAATGTTATAGCTTGAGAAGGAAACCTGTTTATTTAATCTTGGGTATATTTCTCATGTGGTACAGTGACATTCCATATTGATAAAACCATGGTTATGATAGTGATGTCTGTTTGAAGAATCAGAATCAATGTTGGAGACTAGCATTTGGTTTTGGACTCCAAAAGCCAAATTCAGAGACAAATTATAAAATGGGTAAGCCAGATCTCCTTACACTCAGACTTCCTTAGACTTTACACCTGCTTTATCATTGCATAGGGGAGTCTATATTGGTATAGCTGATATGCCACTGAGCCAGAAAAGGCATAAGCTATGTTGAATGAGAACCATTTTTACTTACACCTTCTGCTCTTCACTGTGTATGTTACACCTGTTTATTTTCATGTAACAATATTATGAACGTAAGTATATGCAAGGGTATCTAACTAAGTGTAAGGAAGTCTAAGGCTATGTTTTCACTACAGAGTTAGCTTGAGTGATTCATACTTGAATTATTCCTCTTGAGTTAGCCTGGCTTGAGCGAGAGTCACTGCAAAATAACAATTGATTTGCACAGAGTGATTGCTATCAGCTGACAAATTGTGCTACCTCAAGCTTTACCTTCTGCCCCCTCAGGCCAGACAATTCAAGTTTAAAGTACCACAACTCTCAAGTTACAGGTTTGTGGGTATGGAAAGAACTCAAGTTAGGGACAACATGCAAATAGCACATGTTAACTCTACTATGAAGACAATCACTATATCTCATATCTCATTTTTCTTTCAGTTATACACAGGAGAGCAGTTTTATTAGATTGCCTAATACTTTCCATTATAGAAGATTTTTCTGACCTTTTTTGAAAAGCTGTGTCACCTCCATTGTTTCCTTGTATGCAGCAGGTCTTTGAAATTTGTCAGGGAGAAAGCCTTCATACTAGAAGAGTGCCTTTTCTTTGTGACATGCAATTCCATGCAGATTAACTGAGGGTAGGTCTACACAGTGAGTGGTAGTGAGTCTCAGAGCCAGGGTGACAGACTCAGGCTTGGTCTGCAGCACTAAAAATAGTTGTGTAGACATGCAGCTCAGGCTGGAACTTGGGTTCTAAAGCCCAGGGATGGGGTGGGTCTTCCGAACCTGAGCTCCAGCCTGAGCCACAATTATCTACCCAGCTATTTTTAGTGTCTCAACAGAAGCTAAGTCTGTTGACCTGGGTACTGAGGCTTGCTATGTGGACTATTCTGAGTTACAAACTGTTAAAAAACTCTAGGGTCACAAAATAGGGCATGAGCTCCTGGTGTCCTGGAGAAGAGACCATTCAGTCTCAGCATGTAGTGCCAGTGGCCCATCCCCTACACTCGAGGACAGCAGCATTCCCCTGCTGTCAGCTAATACCATTAGTTCTGTAGCTCAAGCTGTGCTGCAATTTTGAAGTTTCAGGGATCAAACTCTTCTGATGATGTGATGGGGGGATTGTTACAGATGTACATAACAGAATTTGTGTTTAGCTTTTTCCTTTTAAAAAACCTAGGAAATTGCGTGGAAATCATTGCTTAGAAGAATGTTATATAGGTTGCAAAAGTAAGTTAGAAAATGCCAGATTTACAGTTGTTTGCACAAATGTAATACTTTATATTTCAGTCTGTCATTACATGATTGCACAGTATTTTTCCCCAGCACCTTTGCCTCATTAAATGCACAACATGGATGAAGAAAGGGGAAGAATTAGTGTTGCAAAAGAAACCATAAATTTTACATTTTTAAAATTTTGAATGCTTGACTTTGGCCTGATCTACCCTTGAAAATTTTATTGGAATAACTCTTTTGTTAAGGAAGTGATTTTTAAAAGATATGTAGTTATATTGGCAAAAACGCTAGTATAAATGCAGTTATATCGGTATAAAGGAGATTTATGTCAGTGTAGTTTTCTTTTCCCTGTAAGAATAGCTACTACCTGGGGGAGGGGGCGAGTGATAGCTCAGTGGTTTGAGCATTGGCCTGCTAAACTCAGGGTTGTGAGTTCAACGGCCCTTGAGGGGGCCTTTTAGGGATCTGGTCCTGCTTTCAGCTGGGGGTTGGACTAGATGACCTCCTGAGGTCCCTCCCAACCCTGATATTCTATGATTTTGTATAAATCTCCTATTGTACTATATAACTGACCCAATTAAGGATGTTGAACTCTCAACTATACTGGCATAGTTAAAGCAGTACAACTTTCTAATATAGCCAAGCCTTTTGTAACCTTAATAACTTTCTTTAGACCAGTTTTTTGTATGTTTTAAAAATACTGTAAACATTTAAATGTAAGCAGCCATATTCTAGTCTGGTAGCAATAAGACAGACTAGCGTGTGCATTCGTAGTCTGTGGTTGCACTTCACGCTGTTAAAAAGTACTCTGAACCTCGTACTTCACAATGCACCTGAGGGATGCACAAATAGCCTATTAATGCAGATATTTCTGTTGTGGCTTACAGCTAAAGTGCATCCATATTTATAAAGCACACTCATGACTCATGGCACACAATATTAGAAACAAACACGTAACTTCACTTAGTCAAATAAAATAGCTCAAGCCAACTGACCACAGTGAATACCTGAATTTCACCCTTTCATTGATATTCTGGTAGAAGTAGTAATTACAGAGGTTGGAAAAACTGGAATTTTTAAAAGTTAAAGATTATCATCATTTTGTAATGTTCAAAATAAAGTCTGTACTGAACATTAATTGTAGATCAAGTTATGTTAATAAAAAATCAGATTGTTTCTTTATTTTCATGCATTATAGCCAAGAGGGAACATAAGGGAAAGGCAAATTCACATCCTGAACTTTAATTGCACAGATGTACAAAAGCTCACTTAGGACTCTGGGACTATGAAGGACAAAATTCAGACTTAGCATAAGGGTGTGTAATTCTGCTACTTATGCCAAGTCTGCATTTGGCTTCAAGGTTTAGATCCTTGTGCAAATCATAGAAACACAGGATTGGAAGGGACTGCAAGAGATCTTCTAGTGCAGTTCCCTGCACTCATTGCAGGACCCTAAGTATTATCTAGACAATCCCTGATAGGTGTTTGTCTAATCTGCTCTTAAAAATCTCCAATGATGGAGATTCCACAACCTCCCTAAGCAATTTAATCAAGTGCTTAACCACCCTAACAGTTAGGAAATTTTTCCTAATGCCCTTGCTGCAATTTTAGGCCATTACTTCTTGTCCTATCCTCAGAGGTTAAAGGGAACAATTTTTCTCCCTCCTTGTAATAACCTTTTACATACTTCAAAACTGTTATCATGTGTGTCCCTCCCTGCAGTCTTCTCTTCTCCAGATTAGACAAATACAATTTTTTCAATGTTCCTTCATGGGTCATGATTAGGCCTCCAGTTGAGGCCTAATCAGCGCAGAGTAGAGAAAAATAATTATTTCTTGTGTCTTGCTTACAACACTCCTGCTAATACATCCCAGAATGATGTTGCTTTTTATGCAACAGTGTTACACCGTTAACTCATATTTAGCTTGTTATCCACTATGATCCCCAGATCCCTTTCCACAGAACTTCTTCCTAGGCAGTCATTTCCCGTTTTGTATGTGTGCAACTGATTGTTCCTTCCTAAGTGGAATAGTTTGCATTTCATCATATTTACTTCAGACCATTTCTCCAGTTTGTCCTGATCATTCTGAATTTTAACCCTATCCTCCAAAGCACTTGCAACTCCTCCCATCTTGGGGGGCGGTATTTAATAAGTGTACTTTGTATGCCATTGTCTAACTCATTGATGAAGATATTGACCAGAACTGGACCTAGAACTAATCCCTGTGGGACCCTACTTGATATATGCCCTTCCAGCTTGACCATGAACCACTGATAACTACTCCCTGGGAATGGTTTTCCAACCAGTAATGCACCCACCTTATAGTCGTTCCATCTCGGTTGTATTTCCCTAGTTTGTTTATGAGAAGGTCATGCGAGACAGTATCAAAAGCCTTACTAAAGTCAAGATATATCACATCTTCCACTCCCCGTCCCCATCCACAAGACTTGTTACTCTGTCAAAAAAAGTTATTAGGTTGGTTTGACATGATTTGTTCTTGACAAATACATGCTGACTGTTATTTATCACCTTATTATCTTCTAGCTGTCTGGAAATGGATTTCTTAATTATTTGTTCCATTATCTTTTTGAGTACTGAAGTTCAGCTGCCTGGTCTGTAATTCCCTGGGTTGTCCTTATTCCCCTTTTTATAGATGGGCACTATATTTACCCTTTTCCAGTCCCCTGGAATCTTACCCGTCTTCCATGACTTTTCAAAGATAATCGCTAATGGCTCAGATATCTTCTCAGTCAGCTCCTTGAGTATTCTAAGATGTATTTCATCAGGCCCTGGTGACTTGAAAACATCTAACCTGTTTAAGTTATTTTTAACAGGATCTTTCCCTATTTTAGCCTCTGATCCTACCTCATTTTCACTGCCATTCATTAAGTTAGATGTCCAATTGCTACTAAACTTTTTGTTGAAAACCAAAACAAAAAACTCATTTAGCACTTCTGCCATTTCCACATTTTCTGTTATTGTTCCCCCCCACACACACACATCCTGCTCATTGAGTTACGGGCCTACCCTGTCCTTGGTTGTCTTCTTATTTCTAATGCATTTGTAGTATATAAATATTACCCTTTATGTCTCTAGCTAGTTTAATCTCATTTTTTGCCTTGGCCTTTCTAATTTTGTCGCTACATATTTGTGTTATTTATTTATATTCATAGTTTGCAATTGGACCTTGTTTCCATTTTTTGTAGAACTCTTTTTTGAGTTCAGATAATTGAAGGTCTCCTGGTTACACCAGGGTGGTCTCTTGCCATACTTCATATCTTTCCTACACAGTGGGATAGTTTGCTCTTGTGCCCTTAATAATGTCTCTTTGAATAACTACCCACTCTCATGAACTGTTTTTTCCCTTAGACTTGCTTCCCATGGCATCTTACCTACCAACTCCCTGAGTTTGCTAAAGTCTGCCTTCTTGAAATCCATTGTCTTTTTTGTGCTATTTTCCCTCTTACTATTCCTTAGAATCAATACTCCTAACACTCCTTAGAATCACTTTCACTCAAGATGCATTTCACTTTCAAATTCTCAATCAGTTCTTCCCTATTTGTCAAAATCACATCTAGAACAGCCTTTTTTCTAGTGGCTTTCTCCAACTTCTGAAATAAAAAAAAGTCTCCAATACATTCCAAGAACCTGTTGGATAATAAGCATAACTTCACTGAATTCTTCAGATCTACAATCATTTAGAGTGGTTGAGGATCTGACCCTGAATGTCTTACTATTGAAGGCAGTAAACATAAGAGGAACAGTTGTACCACAAACAATACAAACATTGTAATGCAATATATATTTTTTTTTAAAAAGAGTGGACCATGAAGATACAAAGAAACTGTAGTTATGGTTTTTGAAAAGAAATGCAAACTGTAGTCCAACAAGATTTGTGAAAGTACCTGTAACCCACATGTAGGGGAATAATAAATAAAAGAGCCATGAACAAATGAACCTGAATGGATGCAGCCACTACAGCTAATTCTATGTTATAAAAATATAATTATCATGTCAGTTTAAATAATATTTGTTGAGGCCAATTGCTAATATGCTGCAAATAGCTACATTTAAATATGTTTCCAAAAGTCAAATTATCACAAGGCAACCTTAAGAAAGTAGATTGATTTAGTTAATTGATTTCCCCATAGATTAGGAGTTTTGTTCCCTCCTCCTACTCCACTTACTCCCAATTTAATACCCAGCACAAAACCTAATTACTCAGGTTTAATGTATAGAATGGATGACTCTCACATATACTGAATATAGGTTTATTTTAAGAAAGGCTCTCCTCTCTACGCTGGAATTTTAGCAAAACAAAATTGACCAGAATTACAATATTTGTTTATCAATTTGGACCTAATTAGAGCTTTTACTGCCAAAGTATCAGAAATGGAAAGTTAACAGATTTATGCAAGACAAACGTAGAAAAAACATTTTTAATGTTAAAAATTAACATTTGCAAGAAATTGTGGTAAGCGGCACCATCTAACATTACCTTATACTAAGTAATTGTTTGTTTATTTGTTTCAAAAGGTTGTTTGCTGCTCTTTTCACAGGACGCTATCCAAAGTTAGTATTCCATTTTGAACTCAAGAGGAACATCTTGTATTTCATACTAGAGACATATGTACCATCCATCTTGCTAGTTGTACTCTCCTGGGTATCATTCTGGATAAGCCAATCATCAGTTCCAGCCAGAATCTGCATAGGTGAGTAACTAAAAAGACAAAACCAAGGTTAAAACATTAAAAGGTGTTCCTTGTTGCATGGTATATAGCATTCATTTCCAAAAGGTGCAAAGACTTCTGTATTTTAGGCAATTACTTCTTTGGTTTGCCATACATGCAATACATCATGTAGATTCCCCTCAGATTTTTATTTCTGTGTATTATTTAATAAGATGTTCTGGGAAGCCATTGGAGTCTAGATGGCAGACAAACACAAAGAACATTCAGTCATTCCTGAACTCACTTCAAAACATTCAAGTACAATGTGTTGCACACAAGAAAGAATTATGAGGTGTTTGTGAGGATGAACAATACATACTAATTAACACATGAATAACGGAAGAGAAAGTACTGTACGAGAGTAAAATAACACATTTTAAATGAGAGAGAGAGAGAGAGAGAGAGAGATGTGGAGTTGGGAAGAAAAAGAAACAGCTGCCACAAGACTGAAATGTTCAGAGCAGAGGAGAAACAATTATAAGATGTATAGCCTCATGCTTCTGGATTTGTAAGAAGGAAAGGTGTCCATAAAGAGTGAACACAATTGAATGGAGTGGTGTTAGCATTATGTGTGTAACTTCATAGAAATGGTCACTGTACCTACTTTCATGTCAATGCTACACAGTAGAGATACAAGATAATTACAATGTGGTTATAAAAAATCATTGGTTTCAGAGTAGCAGCCGTGTTAGTCTGTATTCTCAAAAAGAAAAGGAGTACTTGTGGCACCTTAGAGACTAACAAATTTATTAGAGCATAAGCTTTCGTGAGCTACAGCTCACTTCATCGGATGCATTTGGTGGAAAAAACAGAGTAGAGATTTATATACACAATATATATATAAATTAATATATATATAAATTTATATACACAATATATATATAATATTGTATATAAATCTCTACTCTGTTTTTTCCACCAAATGCATCCGATGAAGTGAGCTGTAGCTCACGAAAGCTTATGCTCTAATAAATTTGTTAGTCTCTAAGGTGCCACAAGTACTCCTTTTCTTTTTGAAAAAATCATTGTGAACCATCTTTGTAGTCAGGGAATATCCAGACTGTTTGCATAATACCATAATAATCACAAGTATACACAGCATGAGTCATTTCAGTTCCTCTCATTTTAGATTACAGACTCTCTGGATTATTAACCTTGTTTTTCTATTTCTTTTAAACACAGAAATTCAAAATCTTAAATATATTTAAAAGTCTTATTTCCAGAACACCCAGCATTAAATTGGGAAATGTGGTTGCACACACTGAACAGTTCACAGTGACTATAAAGCTCAGAAAACACTAGTTTGCAGCTATTCCAAATGCTGCATAGAATGCCATAACTAACACCACTTTTTACCTCACTCCTTGTGTTCCGCAGGTGTCACAACAGTGCTTACCATGACAACTCTCATGATGGGAGCTAGGACTTCACTTCCTAATGCTAATTGCTTCATAAAGGCAATTGATGTATACCTTGGTATTTGTTTTAGTTTCATCTTTGGGGCTTTGTTGGAGTATGCTGTGGCTCATTTCTGCACTCTTCATCGTTCCAATTTGAGGGTACTCACAAAGGTATTTAAATTTTTAAATATTTGAGTAGAACAAATACCTCAGGAACTCCTTGTCAGGAGAGTACATTACCTGCATTAGCACTAATTGGAATTATACATACATTTAATGGAAACATTTCTTACAATAAAGACACTAAAAGGCACTATGGGTCTGACAAAAACTAGGATTTCTAATATCCCTTGAACTTTGGGGTATTAGAAAGCCAGCTCTGAATTTTGCAGCTCAGGCCCTCTTTACTAGAGGACACTTTATGTCTCTCAGTTATATCCACACAACCCAATGACAGTAACAAAAAATAGTTCATGAATCACTGAAGTCTTTGGCACTATTACTGTGGCATTTATATTGCAGGTGTATGTGGGAGAAGGCATGGAATTGTCTACCCCTGGAGGAGGAAAGGCAGAGTTTGGGGCTGTTCCATGCACAGAAGGGGATAAGCAATCTGTCGTATCCATTAAGATGGAGAAAATTACTTCCCCGAATGAATACTCCTTGCTCTGCAGAGTGGCATGGAGTGAGTGGGGCAGGGTCATAGCTCTGACTCCGCCTTACCCTGTTTTAAATGAAGGGACTGCTACTACAGGAGGCCCTTACATAACTACCCAAGAGTTGGGCAATCCTCTGAGCTGTCTCTACAAAGGCCACTCATAATCTGACTCTTGCCATGACCACAAAACTCTCAGTACTGTTTAGATGTAACCAAGGGCAGCATATTTGGGTCACAATCACATGCTAGCATTTCCTCTTATAGCTTAGGAAATTATTTTTGTAACTTCTTGTCTTCCACTTGCTTGCCCAGGTATTAAGCGTGATATCTACTCCATCCCTTGAACCTGTCCGGGACACATGTTACATGATATCCTGACCTTTTTATGGTCTCTAGTTCAAAGTGTCTGTTTCCCATACAACCCCATTCTTAGCAGCAGTTGCAATCACTACATTCACAATTCAATGCCCCACACTGTTGGTTACATCGGTGGAAGTGCTCCTGGTGAGGACATGCACACCAAGAGAAAAAGCTAGTATGGACATGAAAAATCACAGTAATTACTGTGATGGCAGTATGTCAACCTAACTTAGGTTGACTTAATTTTGTAGTATAGACAAGGCCTGAGCAAGGCTAAGACATGTAGTCTGAGGGTATTCTCTGGAAATGGTTGCAAATGCAGTGGCTAAGGATTTGTTTGGCAAGCTGGGTGTGGGTGAGAGAGAGGCATAAAGCCAAGAGAAAGCCATCTGAAAGTGAGAGAAGCAGTCGTGAGCATGGAGCAAAGATAGAGCTCCTTGGACACAGAAATGACTGAAGGACCAGACTTAGAAATTGTGAGCAAGGAAATTTCAGGAAAATAGGGCTTTGTGCACAAATTTGATTTTGAGTAGAGAAATTTTGCATACAAAATTCCAGAATCAAAATTCAGAAGACAAAGTAGAAACCATTTTGTAGTGGTAGCCTTAAACAATGAGTAAGAATGATCTGTGTTACACTCTGTTTTGGTATTTAAATGGGTTTGTTCAAGAGCCAGTATTGGTTAAATTGGCACATTTTAGTTCTTTAATGCACTGGGGATTTACGGTTTATAATATGAACTGTGAAATAGCTAGCCATATACAGACACCTGCACTAGCAAGCTCCACGTGAGCCATGATCAGCACAGACAACATCAAAGTCGATGACAAAAACTGATGAGTCACCTGCTGCATGGGAATTCAAACACGATATCCCATTCATTTCAGTTCAATTAGCCCACTGCATAACAGTCTGAATAAACCAACAGGTTACCTTTCAAAAGCCTTACACCTTACTTTCTTCTGTATGAAGAACAGAACCCACCCTTATGACTAAAGAAACCCTTTTGACTCTTTCTCCTGCATAAAAGAAAGGGATCCTCCTTTAGCATATTTTTTTAAATTCACCTTTGGCTAGAGAAATTTGGCTAGAGAAAGCCTGGAAATTTTCATCCTGAAAGGGGAAAGTGCCACAAATTGAAAATGAGGTAGTAGTGGAAACACTCTTTCTTATACCTACTGGTCACACCTGCTGCAGCTACAATGCACAGCATCATGTTGCCTTTACAAACATTTTAAATTGGCTTGGCAAAGGAATCTCCAGATACCAGCTGCACCAGATACCAGGACACTCTTGGATGAAACACTTAATCTTGAAAAATCTATAATTTTCAGCAGAAATGACACCTTTCCTCCTGTCAGCTGCTGGAGGTCAAATACTTCAGTTTATATAGACAGCAAAAGCAGATAACATATACAGTACTTTTCAGCTCTCATACAGTACCTTTTCATGGATGCTGCTGATTTTTTGTATTCAAACAAATCCCTTTATCGTGCCATCTGCTATTCTCTCATTAAGAGTGGAGAGTGAGAGAAGAGTAAATGGTATCACCTTTAAAAAATACAGCTGCAGTTGAACTCTCTCTTGAAATACAAGGTTTTCATAATGTAAAGCAGCATAATTATTCTTCTCATACAGTTCCCCAAAGCCCCTCTTTTTCTGAAGTCCCCCAACATCCCTGATTTGTAAGGCAGATAGCTATTTGTAGTTCTGTTGTAGATTCTCTTTCTTCTTTTCACAGGTGCAATAGGATAATCAAACTTGTGCTGTAAATGCATCTTTTTATGTTCTGTGAAAAAAGAGTGGCTTGTAATGCAGCAACAGGAGTGAGACGTGCACCATGCCATTGGCAGCATTTTCCACTCACGTTTTAAGGGCTTCCTAGGGAAAATAAATAAGTTAAGAATAGCCTAATAAAGTATAAGCCACCTGTGAATCATTCCCGTGCAGCTGTGTGAAAAGAAAAATGGCACATAGGCAGTGTCCTTTCCTGCTGTGCAATAAAACCGTAATTCTGTACAAGTTTTATTTGACTTTACTTGGGTGAGAAATCAAATTTTAAACTGAACAATGCACTAACTCCCACCATTTTTAAAACACAGATGTTGTTCTGCTCCTTTTCTCTTTCTAATAAATGAGAACCTGGGAATAGTCAGATTTCTTCTGGCAGGTTTCTTGATTTTATTAACTTTTGAAGTGCCAGTTACAATCATTATGACTCAGCATTGATGCTTTGTTTAAAGTGGCAGAGACACCGCTGAGAAGGATTTTCTCTGGCATCATGAGAACGATGTTGTGCTGAGTACAGTTTTTAAAGTCAACTAGCTCAGAAATTGAAAAGTGTAGTAGATAGGTTCAAGTAGAACTCAATAGCTAGCATTTCCTCAGGCAATGCTTAAAATCCAGACTGGAATTTTATGGCTTAATCTTATCTGTAGTTTATAAACATATTTTTAATCTCAGTTTTTGATTTCAAATTACTGACATTGCTGCAAGAAGCTATACTGCAGACAAAAGGAATATTTCCCATCAAGTGCATTTTCTGGGAAGACCCACCGTGTTGTGCATGGTTTATCTCTGTCAGATGGAAGAGACTAGATTTTTCAAGCAAACTGAAAAACAAATATGATAATTTTTCCAATTCCTTCTATTCTGTTTCACTGACTCACTGCATTTTACTTCTAAATCTGAGGTAGAATTCTGACTCCACTGAAGTCAACAGCAGAACTTCCATATTTCAAAGGGTCAGGACTTTAGCCATGAACTTTCTGGCTCAATGCTCTCTCCAATCAAAGCAAAGGAAAAACCCTTGAAATATTTGTGTAGGGCTAACAAAGCTCTGTTTCGGCAAAACTCTTAAGCATGTGCTTAACTTTAACCTACTGAACTTTAAGCATGTGTTTCAAGTGCTTTGCTGGACCAGGAACTGAAATAAGGGATTATGAAATAATGAGGTATTAATTTAGCGGTGGGGTTCGTTTCTCTTCCTCATCCTTGTCAGGATAGATCAACCTTCATCGTGAGCCTAAAAGGCTGAAGAATAGTCTGCCTACTGTACAAAGAGTAAGAAACTCTCAAATTCTGAGGTGCTTGAACTAGCTAACTAGGCCTAAGGGTAGCTGCGTCTCCACTGATCTTCTGCTAAAATAATGATATATCCCTAAACAATTCCTAGCTGCTGACAATTAACTTGATCTTTCCAACAAAAAGATTGTTTATCCCCTTTGATACATTCAACAGATTTCATGCTCACTTCAATGTTTGATGGAACATTTCTGTACAAATCTAGTTTTCCTTTATAGTCAGATTTGAACTTTTGCCAAAAGCTGCCATGTAAGTCCTTGTGTTGTCCTGTATTTGGAGACTTTGAAAACTGACAGTAGTTGCTCCCATGTATGTTTATACCCACTAAAATCAGGTGTGAACTACAAAGAGGAGTCATAGAGAAACCTAATCATTCAGTTTAGTGCAAATGTAAATATATGCAATGAAACATATGCTTAAGTGCCTCTCTCCTGCTGTCTTGTTTCCTGTCAGGATGAGGATGAAGAGGTTGAAGAAGAGATTAATGAAGTACTGGCAAGAATTGCAAACAATTGTAATGTCTCTGACAAGATTAACAAGGTTGATTCAAAGAAAAACATCAATACCAGCAGTAACAGAAAAGACGACAAAAGTAAACACAGTGGGTGTAGTTCACCAATGACAGTGATGAAAAGACTCTTCTGTATCTCTGACTGCTTCTATGTTAAAAACCCATACCACATAGACAACTATGCCAGACTCTCTTTCCCATTATCATTTATCATAATAAATGTATTTTATTGGGTGTATTATTTGTATTTCTAAGTATTTTAAACTATAAAACAGTCATCATGTAAACTTAGGTGAGACATAATGAGTAAAGTTGGGAAAGTTGCATTGGTTTTGTCAGAGTAACGTTTTTATTCTACAATGCATTATGGTTAGGGCCCTACCAAATTCATGGCCATGAAAAATGCATCACAGACCATGAAATCTGATCTTCTCTGTGAAATCTGGCTATTATAGGAGAGGAGCAGAGGTGGAGGCTCCCCAGCTTCGGGGCTCCTACCATGCGCCAGGCTCCAGCTGCTAGTCCTGGCCTAGGCTGGTGAAGGACTTGACTTCTTCTTCCCCTGCAGGGGCTGGTCCTGGAGGCAGGTCAGACCCATCTCTGGGAAGCTCCACAGCTGCTAGCTGTGAGCCTATCTCTGAAGGCAGCGCAAAAGGGAAGGTGGCTCTCTGTCCCCGACCCGGGCGGAGAGGCTGGGGCCCCAGCTGTCAGCCCCAAACCTGGGCTGAGAAGCTGCTAGGAAAACCCGGACGTATGGTAACCCATCCTCCATATCCTGCAACCCTCACTTCTGTGCTGCTGTTGGTGGTGGCATTGGCTTTAGAGCTGGGCACCTGGCCAGCAGCTGCAGCTCTCTGGCTAACCAGCTCTGGTGGGTAAGCAGTACGGGTGGCAATCCCACGACCACCCTACAATAGCCTTGGGAATTCCCCATGACAGCCTTTTGGGTCAGCCCCCCAAGGTTACAATACTGTGAAATTTCAGATATAAACATCTGAAACCCTGAAATTAACTATTTTTAAAATCCAGTGACTGTGAAATTGACCAAAATGGACCATGCATTTGGTAGGGCCCTAATTATGGTAAAAGCTTGCCATTTTATCAAATAGTACTTCTGTTGAGTTTCAGGTTAAATTACTGTCCATCTGTTAAATTACTGTAGTATAAGATCTGTTACTGTAAGTTACTATAGTCCAAAATTGACCTAATTTTTAGCATGCCTATCCCTCTGTGTACTATTAATCGAAAGCCAAAAAGTTCTGTTTTTAAACTTTACATGTTAAATTTTGTAAAATGAGAGAGTTATATAACACTAATTTCTGCACTGTATCGAATACATTTAAAAATAAAATCAGTAAAGTTATTTTTCTGTTATGTTTCCAACATTATGTTCCCTGTGGCTTTGTCAATAATGCATACATCTCCAAGAATATTATGTAACAACACTTTTATCACTGGAGGGTAAAATTTTTTTGCTTAATAGCAAATAAGAGGTTTGAGAGATTGAACTATTAACACAATCCAAAACCACATTTAAGACTTTGCAACATCGCAAATAATTAGCAACACTGGCCCCTAAAAACACATAGAACTCCCAAAGCCAAAGAGCTTGGATCCAGATCTGTACTCTTCCCAAGTGAAGAGATGTTTAGATGTGGTGTTTAGGTGTTGGCCAGTCTCTAACAGAACATGGCCATTTATACTGCCGTTTACACCTTCTTGTCAACTGTCTAAATGGGCCATCTTGATTATCACTACAAAAGTTTTTTTCTCCTGCTGATAATAGCTTATCTTAACTAATTAGCCTCTCACAGTTTGTATGGCAACTTCCAACTCATCTATATGTATATATATATCTTCTTACTATATGTTCCATTCTATGCATCCGATGAAATGGGCTGTAGCCCATGAAAGCTTATGCTCTAATAAATTTGTTAGTCTCTAAGGTGCCACAAGTACTCTTGTTCTTTTTGCGGATACTGACTAACATGGCTGCTACTCTGAAACTAGTAATATTATGGAAATTATTGGGTATATGACCCATTTTTATATTGCTACACAAAAGTTCAGAAATAGTGTTTCTCATCAGCTAACTAGAATTCATTGAGCAGCTCACATGTGTGTATACTGTATATCACAGAAAGTGCAGTGATCTGACAAGTATTTTACATTATAATGCACACATATATGTACCTGTGCAGAATACTGACACTGATGGGATCATATCCACCCATCTGTTTTCTACTTGTGAGGGAAGACATCACTACATATTATGGAGGAAAATTCCCATGTTCTTAATATGGCACTGGTTTTCCGCACCCCTGTTAAGTCAATGGGACTGATACCATCAGTTCAATAGCAGCAGGTGTAAGCTGTTATTTAGAACATATTTGATATAGTTCCATGTATAGCATGGAGCTTGTTTAAAAAACAAGCCAATGAAAAAGACAATCAGTTGGGCCCCTAAGTACATTTGAGGATCTTGGCCTTAGTGCCTGATTTCTAAGGCCTCAGAGGCTTTTGTGTCAACAGGGACTGCAGAAGGGCAACTCCAGATTCTCCTCCTCCCAACCCTTTTGAAGGAATAGGGAATGCCTACCTCTGGTCTGAGGGTTTCTGAATTCAGCATGACCTCTCCTGCCATTCATATAAAAGAATGAGGAAATGATAAACCAAGGTACAAGCACTTGCATTAAGGACAAGAAAAAGAAGACCTCTAATTCATGTTCTGGGATGTCTATCAGTAGAATAGTCTCAATAATTATATATTATGATAATGTCGACTAGAACAATTTTTCTTCTTCGAGTGCTTGTTCACATCCATTCCACATTAGGTGTGCACACGCTGCGTGCATGAGCTTTGGAAACTTTTTCCCTTAGCAGCTCCTGTCAGGCCGGCGGGCCCCCCGAGTGGCGCCACTGCACCCCGCATATATACCCCTGCTGGCCTGACCCCCTCCAATTCCTTCTTACCATCTTAGAGTAGCTGTTATCAGTTCATTTACATATAGATTGTGAACACTTAAGTGATTAGGTGCTTGGAGGCCTCCAGCACCAGCCCCAGGCCACGGGGCATGCCGCAGGCCCACAGCTTCAAGGCTTGCACCACGTGCCGCAAACCTATGCCTGTTAGTGACCCCCATGGCTCGTGTCTACGTTGCCTGGGGGACAGACATCAAACTGAAAGGTGTAGGATTTGCAAGGCGTTCAAGCCAAGGACAAGAAAGAGAAAAAGAGACTTTTGCCTGAAGCAACTGTTGATGGAGGCCGCGTTGCAGCTGCTGGGCCCGGAGCGCCCAATGCCGGCTCAGGCTTCCTCGGTGCATAGTGTCCCAGAGCCGTCAGGAGACCTGGCACTGGCGAAGCACCTTAAACTGTCAGCCCCAGAGTGCCAGGCTAGGCCCCAGCACTGATCATCCTCCCCGGTGCGGCCCACGGTGCAGCCTAAAGGAAGGCGTGGTCGTTCCCCGCACAGGAGGCTGGCGCCTCCCAAGGCACCGAGCACTGACAAGAGCGGGAAGGCCTCGGTACGGGCGCTGACACAGGCAGTCCTGGCGGCACAAGCCCCACCGAGCCCAGACCTAAGTGAGCTCAGTGCGGATGATGGGCTCGAGGGCATAATGGATCAGCCCTCTATGCCTGGCACCTTTGAGGCTGCTAAGGATCTCATTGAGCTGTTGGCGGCGAGCCCCCTCCCGTATGGGGAGGACTCTCCAGCACCCATGCCTCGAGCGCCGTTGAAGGGTAAGCCAGCAATGGTGTGTTGCTCAAAGACACCGTCCCGGTCGAGCTCCGACTTGCACTTGCCAGTGGCCCAGAAGGAAGTTGCTGCACTGGCAGTGGATTGATGCGAAGAAGTGCCAGGAAGGACACACCGCTCTCTGGCACCGCCCAGAGACCGGCACTGGGAGGAGTTGAGACGTCCCTTGCCAGAGGTCTCCTGCAGACAGTCCTGGTCCAGGAAATTCTTGCCCCAGCCTGAGCTGGGGGCCCCTGCCATGAGAGATGGGGAGCAGGAGGACCAACCAGAGGGGGTCGAGCAGCAGCTAACCTCCTTGTCTTCCCTCAATGAGGCGGTGGTGGGTACAGAGGTATCCAGCCCTCCGCCAATAGACCATAGAGTCCACCAGGAACTGCTGTGCAGTTGCCCAAAATTTGGGGTTGCAGGCCAAGGAGATGGTTGAGCAGGAGGACCCCATGTTGGACATTTTGAGCCCTGAAGGGCCATCCAGAATAGCGCTCACACTCATTAAGACCATTCAGTCTAACTATAAGACTATATGGCAGACCCCAGCCTCCAGCGCCCCAACGGCTAAAGGAGTGGAGCATAAATACTTTGCCCCATCTAAGGGCTATGACTTCCTATTCTGCCACCCGAGTCCATGCTCCCTAGTGGTTTTGGCGATGAACAATGGGAGCACCATGGACAGCAGGCTCCGGCCCCTAAGGCCAAGGATGCGAACTGCCTGGACCTTTTCGGTAGAAAGGTGTACTCATCTGGGAGCCTTCAGCTGAGGATTGCTAACCAGCAGGCCATTCTCAACAGGCACAATTTCAACTCCTGGGTGGCGGTGGGAAAGTTTAAGGACAACCTCCCGCAAGGTTCCCAACAGGAGTTCACGGCTCTGGTGGACGAGGGCAAGGCAGTAGCCAAGACCTCTCTCCAGGCCTCCTTGGATTGGGCAGACACAGCGCTAGAACAATCATGTCAGGGGTGGTCATGAGGTGCTCAGCATGGCTTCAGGGGTCAGGCCTGCCCCCCGAGGTCCAGAATACGCTCCAGGACCTCCCCTTTGAAGAGTCCGAGCTCTTCTTGGATCACAGATGCGAGGCTGCAAAGCCTCAAGGACTCACGGGCTATGCTCAAGTCGCTGGGTATGCACACCCCGGTGACCCAGAGGAAGCCCTTTAAGCTGCAGCCCCCCCCCCAATGCCAGTACCAGCCTCGCCATAGATATGAGCCTTACCGTAGGCGAGGCAGGGATAATGGGTGATTGCGCAACAAAAATAATAACAATAATGTGCCGGGCCAGAACCAAGGCCAGCACAAACCCCAGCAGGGCACTAAGCCAGGCTTTTGAAGGTGCGCTCGAGGACAGCGTACCAGACCAGTCACTGGATCTGTCCCTTTGTTTCCTGAACCACCTGTCTCGTTTCTCCCGTGTGTGGCCCACCATTACGTCGGACCGTTGGGTCTTACGCACGGTGCGGAATGGGTACTCGCTGCAGTTCGTCTCCCTCCCCCCCTGTCACTTGCACTTCCCCGTCCCTCTTCAGGGACCCCTCTCACGAGCATCTCCTAGAAGAGGAAGTCTGCTCGCTGCTACGGGCGGGGGTGGTAGAAGCGGTGCCTCATGGCCTAAGGGGAAAAGGGTTCTACTCCCAGTACTTCCTTATTACCAAGGTCAAAGGGGGCCTTCACCCAATCCTAAAACTGCGTGGGCTCAACAAATTCCTGGTCAAGGCCCGGTTCTGTATGGTCTCTCTGGGCACCATCATCCCTTCCCTGGATCCAGGGAACTGGTACGCCGCCCTCAACATGAAGGATACGTACTTTCATATCGCCATTTTCCCAGCACATCGGCAGTTCCTACGCTTCACCGTGGGCTGAGAACATTATCAGTTTGCAGTTCTCCCATTTGGTCTAGCCGTCGCCCCAAGGGTGTTCACAAAGGGTGGTGGTGGCAGCCTTCTTATGGAGGCAGAGAATCCGGTGTACCCGTACCTCAATGACAGGCTCCTGGCAGGCCAATCCGAGGCGGAGGTGCGGGGCCATGTGGAGGTGGCCCTGAGATTGTTCTGCGAGCTAGGGCTCCTGGTCAATATCCCCAAGTCCACGCTTGTACCCACGCAGAGAGTGTAATTCATAGGGGCAGTCCTGGATGTGGTGCAGGCCAGGGCAAGCCTTCAGGTATCCCGATTCCAGGCTATCCAACAAGCAGTGGCCTCCCTGAGCCAGTTTCCAACAACAATGGCCAGGAGCTGCCTGCGGCTGCTGGGCCACATGACAGCATGCATGCATGTGGTCAGGCATGCCAGACTGAGACTCAGGACTCTGCAGGCATGGCTCGCTGGGGTGTACCGCCCATGCAGGGACCCCCTGGACTTGGTAGTGACTGCCCCAAGGGATGTGCTGGACTCCCTGCTGCGGTGGCAGTCCCAGCCTGTGGTTTGCGAGGGCATCCCCTTTGCCACCCCACTTCCAGACCTGACGCTGGTGACGGACGTATCAGACCATGGATGAGGGGCTCACCTGGGGGACCTCATAACGCAGGGGTTGTGGTCTGTGGCAGAGCGGTCTCTCCATATCAACGTTAAGGAGCTCGGGTGGTTCGTCTCGCCTGCCAGACCTTTCACGCCAGACAACACTACTGCCATTTTTTATATAAGCAAGCAGGGTGGGGCTTATTCCTCGCCACTCCTCCTCTGGGACCTTTGCATAGCCCATGCGATCCACCTCGAGGCGTCCTATCTCCCAGGGGTGTGGAACGAGCTGGCGGACTGCCCTAGCAGGTCGTACTGCATGCACGAGTGGATGCTCAGGGCGGACATCATTCTTTTGCTCTTCCGCAGGTGGTGGTTTCCCCGGGTAGAACTGTTTGCCACCAGGGCCAAAGCCCAGTGCCTGTGGTTCACTCACGAACATGTTTGTGATCCCGTGGAGAGGGGGCTTGATGTATGCACAAGGTCCTGCTCAAGGTGCACAAGGACAGGGCGGCGGTGACCCTCATCGCTCCAGCCTGGGCCTGCCAACACTGGTACACATAGCTCCTAGAGCTGTCGGTGGATACCCAGTAGTCCTGCCCCTACACTGGGATTTCATTACACAGGATGGTGGGCGGCTTCTCCACCCCGACCTGCAGTCACTGCACCTGACGGTGTGGAGACTCTGTGGCTAAACACCCTGGAGAGCCAGTGTCCCCATCCTGTGGGGCAGATTCTGCTTGGCAGTAGAAAGCCCTCTACCAGGGCAGCCTATATGGCCAAGTGGAAAAGGTTCTCATGTTGGTGTGAACCCCGACAGGTGCAGCAAGGCCAGGCCCTGGTGCAGGCCATTCTGGAGTACCTCCTGCACCTCAAGCAGCAAGGGCTAGCCCCGTCCTCACTCAGAGTGCACCTGGCAGCCATCTCTGCCTTCCATCCAGGGTTCTCGGGGGGCTCGGTGTTTTCCCACCCAATGGTGGGGCAGTTCCTTAAATGGTTGGAGAGGGTGTTCCCATACTCCCACCCCCCCAGTCTCTCCATGGAACCTTAACCTGGTCCTTTCTAAACTCATGGGACCCCCTTTCGAGCCCCTTACTACCTGTTCTCTCCTCCACCTTTCCTGGAAGGTGGCATTTCTGGTTGCCATTACCTCAGCCAGAAGGGTGTCTGAACTGAGGGCCCTCACCTCTGAGTCACCATACACAGTATTTCACAAGGACAAGGTGCAACTCCGGCTGCACCCCAAGTTCCTCCCTAAGGTGGTGTCCCAATTCCATCTGGGCCAGGACATTTGTCTGCCAATGTTCTTCCCGAAACCCCATATGGACCCGAGTCACCGCAGCTTGCACACCTTGGATGTGCGTCAAGTGCTGGCATTCTATTTGGAGTGCACCAAGCCCTTTCGCAAGTCCACGCAGCTGTTTGTGGCTGTGGCCAAGAGGTTAAAAGGCCTCCCAGTGTTGGCGCAGCAGATTTCGTCTTGGATTACAAGCTACATCCGGGCATTCTATGAGCTCGCAGATGTTCCGACCCCAGCGGTCACGGCCCACTCGACCAGGGCGCAGGCGACTTCCACAGCGTTCCTGTCACAGGTCCTGATCCAGGAGATCTGCAGAGCAGCCACCTGGTCCTCAGTGCATACCTTCACGACCCACTATGCGGTCAACCAGCAAACCAGAGAGGATGCGGCAGTTGGCAGAGCGGTCCTTCGAGCAGTTGTTCCGTGACTCCTACCCTCCTCCAGAGGTAAGCTTGTAATTCACCTAATGTGGAATGGACGTGAACAAGCACTCGAAGAAGAAAAAACGGTTACTTTCTCATAACTGTTGTTCTTCGCGATGTGTTGTTCACGTCCATTCTACCACCCACCCTCCTACCCTCTGTCGGAGTCACTGGCAAGAAGGAACTGGAGTGGGTTGGGCTGGTGGGGGTATATATGCGGGGTGTAGTGGTGCCTCTCGGGGGGCCTACCAGCCCAATGGGAGCCGCTAAGGGAAAAGGTTTCTGACGCTTGTGCACATGGCGTGCGCACACCTAATGTGGAATGGACGTGAACAACACATCTCGAAGAACAACAGTTACAAGAAAGTAACTGTTTTTTCCTTTAATATACTGAATTTATGGACCTGACCCTCCAGTCTTTACTCATGCAATGGATTCCAAGAAAGCTGCACTTGAGCATAAGCTATGGGACTGGGCTTTATTTGGGATCCACTTCCAGGTTTGTTTCCCTTCTTGTATTTCAGCAGAAAGTATAAAATAAAGCTCTGTATTTGGATTTTCAAATCTATAGCTTAAATTCATCTTATATCTTTTTGAATAGCCATTTGTATTTGGCAAATTGGTTACATTAACATAGTAAATTGTATATGGGGGGGTATTTTTGCTAGAAGCACAAGGTTACCCCTTTGGGTAATATAACTTTAATTTAATTAATTTAGAGACGATTAACAGTAAATGTACTTTTTTGAAAGCTGTCTTCGGTCAAAGTGACTTTATTTGAAGTGCAAAATCCTATAATGGGATCTTCTCTCCCACTGATGTGCTAATAGTAATGGGAGTTAGACATGGAAATTCCCCATGCATTCATGAAAGAATAAACTGAAAAGCCATCTTATGTATAATTATAATTTGCATAATTCTGTATTAATGATGAATTCATAAAAACAAAACTTGATTTGGCATGAATGCATCTTAAGTAGAAGCAGTTGTAATCTTCTAGGATATGGGACTGGATTTCAGTGCATTGCATGAAGAATTAGTAGCAAAACTTGTATGAGCCCTCTCTCACACACAGCATTTATCCTACAGTGACAAGTGACGAGCTCCGGTTCCTGGCTAAATGGCTGCAACTCTAAATATACAAAATATATGGAAGAAGTTTTTAAGATAAGATATGAGGTCTAGAGTAGAGAGGGATAAGCCTCTGCTGGTACTAAGACCAGAGGCCACAATACAAGCTCAGGTGTCTAAGGCAGAGAAACAAAAATGGCCTGATTTTCACAGGTGCTGGGATGTAAAGGAGGAAGGTTCTATCTTGATATATACCTAAGATCCACCTGAGATATTTTGCTCATATGTCTGTCTGTCTGTTTATTGTGGCATTCTGTATTTTGATTGTAATCTCTTCAGGACAGGAGGCTGTTTCTTACTAAGTATTTGGAAAGCACCTAGCATATTTGGGGAGCTACTGTATTTCAGATGACTAAATAATGAGGGACACCAAATGTGAAAATCATACATAATAGTAGCACTGAACCTGCCGTATACATTCATATTGCAAAATTCTGCCTTGGTAGTTATGCATAACTCCGATTGATTTTCATGGGAGCTGACCATGGGTTTCATGTGGGTAGCATTTAGTGCAATAAACATGACTCCCCGCACACATACATTTTGAAAGGTATTGAGCCACAATTCCTTTTTTCTGGTGTATCAAGCTCCCTACGGTTGCTTAATCACATACATTAGATACACAACTCTGACATTAACAAGGTCCCATTCCTGTGTACTATTAAAATACTCTAATTGCTAGGTCATCTTTACATTTCATTATACCAATGAATTTTCCTGTGTATGTCAGGCATTTGGAGTATTAGTCCTTTCTCTGCTAGTTTTCCATATTAGCCGCTTAGTTGCTGCCATTCGATTGACATTCACTGGAATGTTAAGGAGTACATAATACGGTCCAGTCACTGGTATAGCAGATGTGTTCTGTTAGATGTACCTGGAATATTCATCAGAATTCAGAAAGGTAATACTAAGAAGGAAGGAGTCTTAGAACAGACATTCATTATCTCTCTAATAAATCAAAGTGTATATTTACAATCAATATGAGGAACTATATGTATAAGGAGACTTATTTTCAAGTGTGACTTAATGCAACTGTATCAGTTGCTGAAATCCACATTTGGATGTTCAAATTGGCACATATTATAGGTGTATAACCCAGGCATCTATCTACTTAGGAGTTGGCATGAGTACCGAAATGCAGCATTCTGGTGTCCAGTTACAGCCCATTTGTATTCAGAACTAGAGCTGGTGGCTGGAAATGTTTTGATGAAATGATTTTTTATTGGAAAATGCCAATTAGTCAAAGCCTTCTCAAATCCAGGATAGAATTTTTGGTCAGAGAGACACTGACACCCCAGAATAGCCAATAGCTGATTCACAGTATGTTCTGATCCTTGATTTCCCACAGCCCAGCTGAGCACCACCAGCCTATGGAGTGAGTCAATATTGCTCTCTTTCTGTTGCCCAATAACTATTTAATGATCTATACAAAATTGAACAGCTGCAAGAGGAGAGATCAAGAGAGCCACTCCCCAAATAACCTATAGCCTGGTGGTTGGGGCACACACAGGGATGTGAGAGACCCAGATTCAAGTTCCTACTCTGCGTGATTCAGAGCAGGAACTTGAACCTGAGTCTCCCACATCCTAGGTGAGGGCCCCAACCCCTAGGCTATTGGCTATTCTAGGGTGAGTCACCCTCTTGGTCTTGTTTTTTGTTGAAAAATTCCAGAATTTCATTTTTGTTCTGATGCAGAAGGAAAACAAATTTTGAAACCTCAAAATTTTTCATGAAACAGAACTGTTGGACCAGCTTCATTCAAGACACTAGTAGCTTGAGTATCTCACTTATCTTTGTTCTTCTGTACACTGTTCCCAAGAATTACTATTGAAGCACCATCATCACTCTCAAACTAGGGGAAAAGCAAGCCAAAGAAAAGCCAAGAAAAAACAAACATCACCCAAAAACTCAAAACAAGCAATCAAAAAAGCCACACACAGAGGAAAAGATACATTATACAAACCAAAAGGGATTGCAAGAAACAGAAAACTAATTAAACTGTTCCCTCACTTCTGCCCACTAAAATGTTTTGCCAGTTGTGAAGCAGAATTCACTAGAATTATAGTGAAGAAAGCAACGCAAGGAGACCACTAAAGAACTTACTACTGTTGGTACAATTCACTTCATGCAGTAGTAGATGGAGCTAATTAACTACTCTTCATGACTGGATGAGCAGATATAAATGTCAAATCCTAGTTATGGATTACTCTAGGGGTAGGTTGTTGCAAGCTGACATCTGTACTATGGCAACTTGGTCATGTTTGCAGTGACAGATTAATTAAAAGCAAACAAAGTAACATTGTCAGGTGGACTACTGGGGCCTCTTTTTTCTATTCCAGAATTCAGATGTTTTGGTCCTCCTTACAAATCCAGACTACCCTACCTAGGTATGGATTGTTTAAAGCACCTATATGCTCACCACTATTTGCCCGAGTATAAACTGACATCGTAACCATAACAGTTAGTGATTTACTGATGTGAACATGACATTTTCTTTATCCCTATCACTCTGAACATGGCTAATTGTTCCCATGGGTTGTCAATATGCCTCCACTATTATTATAGCCTCTCCAGTTCAGTCTGGTAGCTGCATTACAGGCAATACTGTTTTTCCTATAAAGATTTAATAATCCCGAATAAACTTTTTCAAGTAATTCACTGCATCACAGCTAACAAGTCACACTACTGGGATCAACATAATTTTAAAAGACAACAACATTTTTTTGGAAACGTTTCCCTACTTGAAGAGCTTACTGAAACACTGGGAGTGTGACCAGCAGGATTCTATTAGGCTGATTAAACAGATCACTGCATGAACAACTTATCCCAACCTGGCTGATGAACACTAGAATGAACTCTGCTGTAAATGCCTGCAAGTACTCATGTTAGTTCCCTCTAAATTGTTATTCTTTAATGTCTTTGCTGATGTTTACAGCAATTTTTACAAGGAAAAAGCACCAACAGTTTTGTTACTCACATCTGATTCAAGAGGTTCTCTTTTCCATCTGATCAATCCTACATTGCCATATAGGCTTGATACTGAATTTGAAGCCTCTGTAAGGTATTTACCATTACTTGTTTTTTTTTATAATTAAGAAACAGGTTCCACTTTAATAATACTGCCAAATTCAACTTTTCATCTGTTTCCGTCTGGAGTCATTTTTCTTCCCCAACTTCCATTGTACAGACTATCTTTCCAACCTGGTGACAGCAGGGGTGGGGGCTATTTGTTGGTATTTGAATCCCTGGATAAGAACTTGCTCCTGATTTGGGATCTGTGTGAGATTCCAGACTGGAAGGGGTCAATTGTGACCATCCAGTTCAAATGTAGCCAAAATCTTAGAAGAAAAAAAAAACACATGAGATTTTAGCATAATCAAATTTGAACACAAACCATAGCCTGATTCAATATTAAGCCCTATTCTCAAATGAAACAATCCAAATTCAGCCTATACTCATCCATAACAATATTTTTAAATCATGGGCATTCAATTGGTATAGCTTCCTTTGAAGGGTGATGGAAGGGTCTGAATTCTAAATAGGAGTCCAAGGCGAAGAGTCTTGGGAGGGAGTCAGAGCACAAGCTGACATAGCATTGACCTCTAATTTGGTTTGGCAATCCTGACACTTGCACCAGTTGGAAGGAAAAAAAAAAAAGAGAGAGAGAGAGAGAGAGAGAGAGAGAAAACACAACAAGATGAATCTATAAGATTTATTTGCAGCCAGAAATGCACATTAATGTCATTTCCTGCACACATGTCCCAAGCCCCTGCATTTGTATTAATAATGTTATTACTTTCAGCATCCATTGTGTTTCAGAAATAGCAGCAAACTTGCAAGAAAATATGCCAGAGTGGAGATGGATGATCCCATGCTCATTGTTTGTCATTTTGGATAACCTGGCTCAGATTTGGCCATGTCACACTTCTCCCCACGCACATTACAGCAGGCCCTCACACCCATCTCTCCTTTTGTCCCAGACACCTCAGGAAGAGATAAAAGACACCAGGAATGTGGTCTAACTAGGCCGAAACTCTATGAGAACTACTAGGCAATAACTTTATCCAGTGCAGGTCATCCTTCCTATTGTAATCCATTCCACTGGAGGGCTACCATCCACCTCAACCCCACCATTGCTGGGACCTCTTATGAGTGTTAAAAGGGTGGCAAAGAGGGGTTTGTCTCCTCATTGTACCAGACATTAGGTGCCCAGATTCCATTCTACACCTTCTTTAGGAGGGGCCGTGTCCTAATGTTCTGGTTTATCTGGTTACCAGACCCCTCCCTTTTGAGTGATTACCTGCTCTGGGCACCTGCCACCAGCGATGGTAGTAATTTAGTTGGCTGTCACCATAACACCCCTGCCAAATTCCCACAATGTTAACAATTCCTTCCCGAATAGCAGCCAGAATCCTATCCACACCCCATTCAGAGAGGGGTACTGCCCTTCATTGAATAACTCCAGTATTAGGATATGCAATTTCACAATAGGCAAACGTTAACCTTTTCCGTTCACACAATTTACCCACCAGCTGATCTACCCTCTCATGGCCTTTTCCACCTGCAAATGCCAGGCAGGCCTGTCAGAAACCTCTGCGGCAGCATCTCAGGCCAGGTTAAAATTACCCTTGGGAAAAAGATCAAGCTCCACCACTACCCCATCACTCCTTGTCCTAATCCTTAACTCCACCCCTTTACTAATTCCCACCCTGGGATTTAATTTAATATTTAATTTAATTTTAATTTAATAATTCAGGTATACACTGATCCCTTCACATGGCCCCTCCCTGACCAAAGAATGCAAGAGCATCATCCACTGACTGCAGACTGTGTCCCTCCATTCATGCCAACTCCGAGCTCCCTCACCACCGAAGTCCAGCTGTGAATTTCCAGAACTGGCTACGCATCTGTGGGCCAAATGCACAGTACTGCGCCCACGCATCTAGTCACCAATGCCTCTGACTCGTTCTCTTGATCCTGAAGGAAGTGATAAGCAGGAAGAGTGTAGCACATGTATACCACTGGATTATCCCTCCCAACAGGGGCCTCTGTACCCTTGTATGCATTCAGATACCCCCATTGTTAGCCGGAAGCTGTTGGGCTCCTGTTCCAAGCTGTGCTGTGGATGTAACCACTCCAATCCTGAACAAATGGGATCAACAACGCCTTTGATATTACCACAAATGGACTCTTGCTTTTCTGAGGTAACTACCTTCCCTGTGAAGAAAGAGTGGCCTGGCACCAGCAACCTCCTCACAAAGCCAGTCTGCATGTACTGCTTTGACAGAACCAATCCCAGCTTCCCCACACTCTTATAGCACTATGACTTGCCTTGTCACCCCACAATTGTGGGTTTGGTTTGGTTTTCTTTAACATAATGTGAGTGTCTGTTGCTTTGGCCTGTCAAAAGAAAGTGACCTTCATAATAAAAAAAATGCATCAGATTAAAGTACAAGGGCATTGGGAGTAGCCAAGAAAGCATTTTAATGTGAGCCTGCCTCTAATTTGCAAGCCCTCACAGGCTTAGATCCTGGAACAAATACCAGAATCAGCAGATTATGGGCGATTTCAAAAGTCCTTGTGGGTTATGTTATAGAGCACAGGTATATTGCAGAAGTACAGATCAATCTACCATAGCATCCTAGAAAATTTTCATAGTTTCCTAACGGAAATTTAGTGATGATGTCATTTCTAAGCAGTTATTTTAAATGGAGGCCAGGATAAATGTTCCATTTGCTTTTCTTGTTCAGCAAGGAAGGTTTTTCTGCTGGAGCTTTCGAAAAGGCAGTTGCAGTGAGGAGATGGTGGATGTTCCTGAAGTACATGTGAAGAGATGGACATAGAGATAAATGCTCATGAGATCAGACACCTACCACTGCTGCATTTGGGATAGAACACAGACTTTTCTGCTTCAAAAGCACAGAACTGGGACACTTGAGCTAGAGGAGAACCTCCATTTGAGCTTAGTAATATAAGGTCTATGACACACAGTTAAGTTATTCTATTGACACTAGTTCCATCATGGCATTATTCATCTTAATTCTCTCTCATTTCCTTATCTCTTTTCCCTATCTTTGTGCTAGGCAATTATTACTGTAATGGGCTTTATAAACATGATTATTGTCCTTCACCAGTAGGGGACACAGCTGCTGCAGCTTTGAACTGAGAGAGCGACATACCGATGGACCCAAATTCTACCGTGAATCAGCTAAACAGATTGTTTCCAAGAAGATGTAGGAGAGAGTATTAGCAGTTCCCTGTTCCAGAGAGAGATCCCAGGAATACAACCTGGAAAGGGAAGATCAGAGTAAAGCCTGCATAAGGCAGCCTTTCACTTTGTGGGGCTAGGAAAAGCAGAATAAAATGGAGAAATCACAGGAAAGTCTCTGGGTGCAGAGTTCTTAGCTAGAAGCGGAATATTTTGCAAGAATAATAAGCATCACAACTGACCACGGGTATAGTAAAAGGTCTATACCTAGAAGTGATTGGAAAAAGCTTCCCTCTTCTTATAAAAATTAAAGCCTAAATTTAGATGGGGGTTTGCAGTGGAAATGAAATTACTGCATTCTCCTTCCAAGCAGTTTGTCTCTCTGCAATCCTTGTTATGGTGCAATTCAATGAGCTTAGGGATTTTCCAATACTTTCAGTAGAGGTTTTAGTCAGTTTTATCTAACAATCAGAAGAGGGTGCTGTCAGCTCAAATGTTATTTGGATGTTGTTTTGATCATTTTAGGGTTTTTTAATCAGTTGGGATTAATAAAATGTTTATTATGAAAGAATTCATTAAGGGTTTTTATTATAGTAGATATTTCATTCCCCAAACTGTCCTGTAAAGACAATTAGATTTGACTACTACAAGTGGATCAGTTCTAGAGCTTTATAAATACTAGACATTTTCCCCCTATATATACTCATGTAAGTTAACTTATAATGTATTTGTTCTAGTTATAGTCATATCCTTTTTTGCATGTTTACTTTCCAGGCACATTCATTCATGCAATCATGTTTTATTGTAATGAATATTTGCAAGAAGTGAACTCCAAAGATCCATGAATAAGTGTTTTTGGAAAATAAATTTAAAATGTGCATGAGCCCATATTAATACCCATAATGACTGTATGTTTATCTAATTATAAAACAGACACCAAAACGTGTGATTTAGAGGACCAATTACTAGTAGCCAAGGTATTATAACTATCTCACAGACAACTGATTAATTGAATTGTACAGATAAATAAACCAGACTGACTTCATAAAGAGCCAGGGCCATTAGTAAATCCATTTTGTTTTGGTTTTATTTTGAGCCCTGATTCAGTAAAGTGTTTTAGCACTGGTTTAACTTTAAGGAGTACAGACAGAGATCTGAAAATACCAGATTTTTTAATTTCTTTTAATAAAATAGTTTCAAATACTAATGATAGAACAAAACCTACTAAAAGGTTCCCTGATGTCTATGGCTCCTTCAAATTTTTGGAGGTACCAGTGTTCTAAGATGATCATATTATGTTTACTGGCACCACCAGAACACATATGCAGTAGTAAGGCATCCTCCAAGTTCTCAGATTGTGCATTATTGATTTTCATGTTTTCAATACTCAGTGTATATATGTGTGCATGCATAATTCCCTACTTGTTTGCATACACACTTTTGGAAACACATGCCTGGGTACTTTTTGAAGGAGCCTGCTTTTCTCATTCACATGCTATCCCAGTGGCAGCATCAATGCAGAAAGGAAGAAACACATGCCGATGTGAAATAGAAGCAGCCACAACAGGCCTGATTCTTCATAGCCTTGCACCAGGTGTAGTCACTTAAGCCTGTACAAAGCAGATGTAAAACACTGTTAAATTAGAATGGTAGTATTTTAGTCTCACTTTGTAAAAGTGCAAATGACTAGATAAGGTGCAAGGCAGGGGAGAATCAGGCCTCATGGCTTCTATTTGTCTGCACAGTGTCTTGCACACCTATTTTGTGCTGAATACATAATAAAGTATAGTTACTGATGTTTATTACTGCACCCATGAAAAAATGCAATAGAGCATAATAAAGATCACAAAATACGTAAACTGGGCTGCTACCACCAGTTCTCTTCAACTCTTGGCAGTGGTACTGGAACATTTTTAGTAGTGGGTATGCTGAAAGCAAGCCTCCTTCCCCCTGTCCATGCCCCCCTCCCTCAGTTGAGGCTGGGAGCAGGACTGTGGCTCCGGGAAGGTGAGACCCGGACAAGGGTAAGGGGGCCGAGGCTGTGGTCACAGCTGGGGGTGGGCATGGGGCCAGAAGCAGAGCCCCGGGCAGGGACCAGCAGCTGAGAACCCATGTGCGGGGCCAGGAGCAGAGCCCCGGCCATGGGGCCAGATGTGGGTTCCTGGGAGTGGAGCCCTGGGAGCAGGGACTGGGCGTGGCACCCCAGGAGTGAAGGCCTGGGAGTGGGGCCATGGCCCCAGAAGCAGAACCCCAGGCGCAGGGCCAGGAGTGGGGCTATGGGTACAGGCCCTGGACAGAGGACCAGCAACTGGGAAGTGGGGCTCGTGGCCGGGACCTGAGCCCGAGGTGTGGAGTTGGGGAGAGGAGAGCAGGGCATGGGGTTAGTGGCCGGGAAGCAGAGCCAGTGACAGGGACCCGAGCCCCGGGCTGGGGAGTGGAGTCCCGGGCAGAAGGCCAGGAGCAGGGCCCTGGGTGCGGAGCCAGCAGCTGGGGAGCAGGGCGTGGGGCCGTCCCTGGGACCCAAGCCAGGAAGTGGAGCCCCAGACACAGGCCCGGCAGCCCCACATAAAACTTGGGGATGCTGCAGCACCCCCCTCACATTTACTTCCTGTGCCTATGACCCTTGGATGGATTTTCTCCCATAGTTAAGTTCCTCTACCTCAGACTTCACTTTGGACATCTTTGGACATTTGGCTAAGTTGCAAAGATGTGCCACAGCAAGTCTCAGAGCCTGGTTGGGCTTGCGCTATGGGGCTAAAAATAGCAGTGTAGACATTCCTGCTTGGGCTCAAGACACCCCCGCCTGCCCCTGCCTGGTTTCAAAGCCTAAGTGGGAACATCTACACTGCTATTTTTAACCCATAGGGAAAGTCCAAGTCAGTTGACCAGGGCTCTGATACTTATTGTTGTGGGTATTTCTTGGTGTTGGTTTTTTTCAGTGTAGATGTATCCTTTGAGGCCTGGGAAAGAACGTTTCTGTCTCAGTAGCACTCTCTCTATGACCCTAAATGTGATCATCTGGGTTTTTATAGCCCTATTCATTCCCAGACGACTTTGCAGCTTTGTTCTCCTAAGGATTTGCCTCTGCATTTTGTATATTCTGAATTGTATGTCAAGTTTTTTTAAAACAACTACACTGCAATTACTTTGTTAAAGCTTCTCCAGAACCAACCACTGTGAAATTTTCCTCCTTTTTCCCAGCTGCTCTTTTGCAGCTGTGGTATTTTAATCACCATTAAAATGTATACATTTAGTATTGTCAAGCACCTGTGTGGAGATCTCACATTTGCTGTAGTTCTTCATGGGATAAGGGAACTCAAGAGCTCAGAACAGAGGACCCATTATTTTTCCCATTGGTGTTACTATTTGGCCCATATGTACTTGATTTCTCACATCTACTTACAGAGACTCCCCACAAAACCATTCTCCATTAAACCATGAGTAGCTAAAATGAAAGTGCTTTGGCTAGTAATGTTATTCTTCTAATATCATCTGGCCTGATAAAATGCCACTCACAACTTTACTCTGAAGTTTACACTTGTGTTGAATCTTAGCTTCACTGGTCATTTTTGAGAGGTAAAGAAAAATTCACATTCACATGCAATTGCATCTGCTTTGAAAATTACATGAGTGTCGAATCCTAAATATAGGCATGTATAGAATTTATGGATTTTGCATGCAAAATGCAGTATGCAATGTTTGAATCTAATCTAGCGTTAGGATGAAATGCAGTAAAATCTCAGTTTATGGACGAAAGAGACTCTAAACACGCACACTAGAATCTATGCACACTCTACCCACCCCTAAAGCTAGATTTCTTGAATCACTTGGGAATAAAGCACTGCTTTCTGGGCTTCCTTGTATTCAATAAGTGACTGAAATGTTTCAGAGTAGCAGCTGTGTTAGTCTGTATCCCCAAAAAGAAAAGGAGTACTTGTGGCACCTTAGAGACTAACGCATCTTAACAGGATACATTCTCACTCTCTCTATACACACTACTTGAAAAATATGGCTTTATGGACGAGCATTCTAACTTGTAGATTTTTCAACAGTTAAGAGACTGCTTTTCAATTTGAAGTGAGCTGTAGCTCACGAAAGCTTATGCTCTAATAAATTTGTTAGTCTCTAAGGTGCCACAAGTACTCCTTTTCTTTTTGCGAATACAGACTAACACGGCTGCTACTCTGAAAACAGTCAGGGCAGAAGTCAAACCAAGTAATAAACAGAATTTCTGGGTGTCGACATGCTGAGAGAGGTTACTCCATAGAGTAGTCTTTAGGGAAAGAGATAAGAAAGCATGAGAAGGAAAATATAGCAACCTTGCTTCTTTGAATCTGTTTACACTAATGGGGAAATGGCTGATATTGGACAGGGCTCTGCTGTGAGGAAAATCTGTCTATAGCCATTTCAGATTCAGACTCATGGCATGTAGTGTTTCTAAGAAAAATGCAGAAAAATAAAAGACAGAAATTGTAGAGAAGGAGAATAAAAACATTTTGTCTTTCCTGTGAAGTTTTTCTTTTGACAAACTGAATACAGCAGATAAGAAGCTCAGCCCCCACTATTGTGGTTTAGGATAATTATTCTTTTCTGATCCAAACTATAGAACCTGCTGCTCTCCCCCCGCGGAGGCTCTGCTGTATATTCTGCATCTTTTCTGAATGAGGTTCAACAAGAGCCCAGCAACCACACAAGGCCTTAGCACTGCTTGAGCCCTCTTTAAAGGTGATGGGACAAGGGCAAAGTAGCCATGCAGAAAGGCATTAGCACCCCATCACTGCAAGCTGGAGGGGATCTTAACATCAGTCCTAGAGGGGGCCTTTAGTGGATTGGAGAGGGGAATTTTGCCCTGAACAAGTATTACAAATACAAATGCATGCCTGGCATGATCTGAGAGATAGTAATACACTGTTTCAGACATTGCCTAGCAAATTAAATCAGATTCATCGAAGGGATTATAATAATGTGAGCAATAATCACTCTGTTTCTATGTGCCTGGAAGAAAACTGGCACAGGTGTAATGAGAACCCCGCAAGATGACATTCATGAATTGCCATTTTTCTATTATTATTATAGTGACTGCTGTCTCTCTCTGGCAACACACACAAACACCAGACTTTGAGTGATTACTCCTGAAACTGCTCATTAGGAAGTGGGTTTACTGGAACTCACAGCAGAATGTGGGGGAGAATATGAGCATGTATCAGTCATTTCCAATACATGCCCAAAATTAGACTTATCATGATAGGGAGGGTTGAAATACATCCTGTCCCACAAGACTCTAAGGGTTTAAATTCTTTCCTTCACACTAACGCCCAATTTGAGGAAGTAAAAGATGGACGAAAAGTGCACACTTTGGGCCAGATTTTCAGAAGACCTCAACTCGACCAATGTCAAAGGTCAGATTTTCAACAGCGCTCAGCATATCAGGTGACCCAGGCTCAGGCTGGACCCAGGTTTTAGGTTAGGCTGGTGAAAATTTTTTCTGTGTTTGCAGATATTCTCTCTACAAATTGTCTTGTCTGGTATTTTAATTTTCACTCTTGAATCTACAGCGATCACTGTTGGTGTATCCAAAAATCCAGAGAAAAGAGCTGTTGCTTATCTCTCTCTTACCCATTGCAGCTTCTAATTAAATGTTAGTACAAACATATCATGCTAGCCATACCCATTTATGTTTGGATTAACTTCTCAGTGGAAAAGAGTTGTTAATAATCTAGAAACCAGGCAAATGAATGTGTAGCTATGCAATGTATTTATTACAAAATCTGACCTCCTGTTTATTTGAATGTGATGTGCTACCAAAGCTGAGAACATGTATATGTAACCCTTCTGCCCATCAGAGTTGGCAGCAACAAGAGTTCGGTTCAGTATCTAGGGGTTCCATTCCAATAACACAATGCAAAACCGGCTTGAGCCCCCACCCAGTGACCTGGGACAAATATATACCACCCCCGCTGGGTGCCTCCAAGAGGCAATACTTCCCCTCTCGCAAGCACAGAGTCTGAGTGTAGCAAAGCCTTTTAATAACAGAGAGAAACAATGTGGCATTATGTTGGGCAAACACCACCAACAGGATTCATAACACAACCCATGAGCAAAAAACCCACCCCAAGCAAACTGGGGCATGTCCTTTCTCTTTGGTTCTTGAGTCCAGCAACCCAAAATCACCCAAAGTCCCAAAAGTCGCTATCCCTGGTCAGTGCAGCCCCAGAGTTTGAAAGTTTATCTGCAGAGTTTTACCTCCCAACCTGGGTGGAAATGGGGGGGGGCTTAAGGGACACCTTACATGGTCCAAAGCCGATTGCCCCACCTCTCCATGGGGCTCCGCTCCGCTCCATCAGTATCCCACAAACTGCTCCACTCTATGAGCTGCTCTGCTCTGCCAGCCATCCCACAAACTGCTCCACAGCATAGCTTCAGGTTCCCGCACTACTTAACACAACACTCAGTGATTTCAGCTCTTAGTAAGTTTAGCTCTTTTGCAATTTCAGCTTCTAGTAGGAGAGCCTCAGTGCTAGTGCACCATGGGCCTAAAGCAAATTCAGGTCAGCAGCCTGTAACTAGATTCCTAACAGAATCAAAATTAGCTCTGATATTCCACAGTAGAAAGAGAAGAAAGTGCAATTAGCATGTAAGGCCCCTACTGTAAGTCCTATACTACCACATATTAATACCTATCCCCGGCCTCTCTCTCTCTCTCATTGGGTTTTGGAACTCATGACCCTTGCCTAGCGAATGCTGCTTAGTTGATGGTGAGTCCCTTCATTATAACAAACGGCCAAGTACAGTTCCACTGTCCTTGATTCACGTAATCAGGATAATAACAGTTTATTCCTGCCCCAATAACAGAGAAACTGGGGCTCCTACAGCAGCCAAAGTGACCATCTAGGCAGGCAGGGTGGGTGTGCCTATACTAATGAGATCAGCCCCTGCAGTTCTTTTCCACAACCCACCATTACTCACCACCAGATGTCAGAGTAGAGCGCATCCTGACTCTGCTTACATCTAACATGTCTAGCTGTAAACCACTTTGCTTTCAAGTAAAACAAGTCTTTTATATATATTAAAAAATTAAGTAACATATTTCAAACTTTTTATAACTCTGTGAGAAGGGATTTTTTTCTCAGCAGAAATCTTACAAACATCTGCTCTGTTCAGTGCCTCACTCTGCAAAGAATGGGTAGCTGAACTACTTCATTACTGAAAGTGTTCAAGGGCAGTGTTCTGTTTCATAGGTCCCAAAGAAGAATTTACATTGAATATTTGTGCCTTGGGTAGCTTTAACCCCTATTAGCACTGGAAGTAAATGGGCTGTGACTAGCTGCTTCTCTGGCCCCAATATGAGAGGGAGCAACAGGCCCTAAGTTGTTAAGGCTTTGCCTGTTCTCAAACAGTGATTTGCTGTTTGTATTGTTCTTAAGGCTGCTCTTGAAAGCCTGACTTGATTATATGTACAAGAGTAGAGCTCTGTGTAATGCCCCATGTGATTCAGCTAATGATTTAAGCCCCACATTCTTTTTTTGTTTAGCTTATATTGTTTGCTAATAAATATTTTCCTTCTCATAAAAATCTGAAAGCTTTTAGTAAGGCTGACTTACTTCTATTAGTCATCCATATTTCTACATAAAATATCACCAGTACATTTATTTCAGTGCTGCTACAGCTTCAGAAAGCCTTCTGATTATGGAGACATCATTTATTCTAATTGTTACACAAATACAAAAATCAGGCAACCTGCCAGGTTAAAGTCCTGCACTTAATTCTTACTTTCCATCATAACTGCATCAACCAGGGCTCAGAGCTTTTGAGTGATATCCACCCTAAGCTCATTGACTTAGGAATGCAGTTGGAGGGAACTTCCTTTGGTCAGAGTCTGGGTCACCAAGATGTGGGACCATTGAAGGCTCAGGAGGAAGTACAGGAGAGAAAAAATGGAGGAATCCTAGAAGAGATCTCAGATTAAAGAACTCACATCATACAGATTTCTGTAACAAGTCTTGCACAAAAGATATAGGACCAGATCCTGAAGTCATCCTTTGCTCAACCTACTTTGCCAGTGGAGTCAATGGAAATTTGCCAGACTGGTTAAATGCTGCAGGATCCAGCTCTTTTAATCACAAAAACAGAGGTTTACAAACCATGCCCAGTTCACATAGTGAATGAATTTTAACTTAAAATATGCAAGTGTTCCCATTTCCTTTTCTCCAAGAATCATAAAAAGTACAATGAAAATGGTATAGTTAAAAGTTATGTGTAAAGAGCCACAAAGTTATTTCCTCATCACAATGAGTATAATTGTATTGCTTCAAATACACCAGAGACACGACCCCATAGAACAGAGAACCATATAGTGCCATTAAATTTAATCTGTTTCAGAATGATCACAGCTGGCAAATAAACTAAATGATTGAATGTCAGTTTGCAAAAGCCTGATGCACACCAACAGTGATTTCAGCCGTCTATAGGGCTGTGTTAGGAGAGTCTCTTCATCATGTAATATAGCTAACTTCTAAAGACTTTTCACTCTCACTGTTTTCAAGGGCACAATCTGCTTTTCTTGTACTTTTAAGATACTATTTAAGGGATATGGTTTCAATATTAAGTTACCAGTAACTTAATGTAGATTGACCCCTTGCGAGGTTTGCTGGAGTAGGGAGTTCAGGGTTCTTCCCTATATTTAGACACTTTGGTTAAAGATTTAAGAGTGATGTAGTTGTGATACGTACTAGTCATAACCTGGAAATTTCTCCCATAATATCACCAGAATTGGTAGAATGAATTATGAACAATTTGTTCGTTCTATCACCCAGCTACTCTCTATTAACTAAGGAGATTTTCTGCATTGTGATCATTGCCATTGTTATAGCACTGCAAAGTGAAGTGTCAAGGATTGCTTAAGGAGGCCCTCCTCTACAAGGCATTCTCATGTTAGCTTCTTTTTCAACATCTGTACAGCAACTAACACAGTATACTTGCCATTAGACAGAGGATGGCACTTGTTTTCTTTCCCCCTGATTTCACAGAATGCACATGAACACTTTTGTAAATAGGCCATTAAAAATAAACAGATAATCTAATAGAAGAACTGACCCAAAGCCTATAGAAAGTCTCCCATTGACTTCAAAGGGCTTGGATCAGGCCCTAAAACTCTCTATTGCTAATATGAGTGGAGGAGGCAAAACCTGGTGGAAGTTTCCTGGGGAGATGCAGCAGGAGGTAGAGGTAGCTCCATAGTGTGCTTCTCCTGGAAGCCCATCCATCCATCCATCCATTCAGCAGGGTTCACACTCAGTGGTGCATGATGTGTGTGTGATGATGATGGCCAGGCCAGGAGCAGATCACTTTCCAGAGCATCAATACAACCTCCGGTCAACCTTTGGAAGATAAAGCCACTGACATGGTCAGTATTTTCTTCTGCAACTTCCTGGTGGGGATTTGGTACAGTAACAATAGAAGCACAGCTCCAGAGGGAGTCATGCTGCCTTGAGAGGGTGATGCAGTCAGGTGTACAAATGTCCTTGCCCCTTGCTGCACTCTGAAGAGGTGAAAGGGGAAGTTCCAAAGAGAAAAAGACAGAGAGAAAGGTGAGGAGAAGGTTAAAAGAGAAAGAACCACTGAACAAACTGGAGCATAAAGAGTAACTGGAGAAGGGACTTGACACTAAAGAAAAGGGAAAAAAACACACCAGAACTTGTGGGTGAGGGAACTGTATTTTATTTATTCATGTTCCAGTATTTTATTGTATTTCCCTGGCAGGCATCTCACAGCTCTGTGAGTCTGGGGGAGAGGGCTGGCAGAATGATGTTGCTGTGGGGATTTCAGTCTTATTGATTTATACAGTTACTGTTGGTTTTGCTACTTAACAGACCATACTTTTTTCAAATGACATGCTCCAGAAGTACGTATTCTTCCCCTGCACCCACCCAGGCATATCCAGCATTGATTTGGAAGCAGAGATGGTTTAAATGATTTTGTTTTAATTGAAGGGATTTCAAAGGGGGGACACAGAAAAGGGATGTAATTGGTCCAGTTTGCCAGCAGCTGGGACACAGACGTACTACTCTTCAGCCAGCTGGTCAGCCAGGAGGAATGCTACACTAGTCAACTAGTCTAGCCAAGCAGCAAGAATGCTCCTAAGAATGCTATTCCCTGGCTGCCTCTTCTACTATATTCCAGACTGCAAACAATACTGGTAGAAGCAGAATAATTTTTTCTGCTGATGACTTTGCTACTCTGAGCACACATGTGAATTTCATAATGGTGGCCACGTATGCTGTATACTGCAGTTAAAAATCTTATTTTACAGTTAAACAAGCTGGCATTGTTTTGGTATTAGTCTTACAGGGGGCTTTGTCATCTTTTCTCTGAGTAACTTTGATGCATCACTGACGTGGACATTGTAGGCTCAGTTCTCCCTGTATCTGAACTCAACTTGGTACAGGGGAAGGGTGTTAGAGAGCTGGCTATAGCTCCATGATTCTGGATTGACCCATGGAATAGAGGATGTTATGCCAATGGAGGATCAGCATATCAAAGCTCTGCTCTATCACATTCGTGACATGCCCCCATCCCAACTCTGACACAACTCCTCCCTCCCCGGTAAACTCACTATGCTAGGAGAGGGCAGGGGAAGGGAGTGGAGAGGACTCGTGCAGCAGATGCTTCCTCTGGATTAATGCTAGCAGAGAGTTCCCTGATGTGAATTTTCCTCTGGCCATTCAATACAAGAATTTGGTCATATCTGGCTCTATATTGCTATTCCTTTATAAGGCTGGGACTTTTCAGCTTGGAAAAGAGACGACTAAGGGGAGATATGATTGAGGTCTTTTCAAATCATGACTGGTGAGGAGAAAGTAGATAGGAAGTGTTGTTTACTACTTCTCATAAACACAAGAGCTAGGGGTCACCAAATGAAATTAATAGGCAGCAGGTTTAAAACAAATAAAAGGAAGTATTTCTTCACAACACACAGTCAACCTGTGGAACTCCTTGTTAGAGGATGTTGTGACGGCCAAGACCATAACAGGGTTAAAAAAAACTGGATAAATTCATGGAGGATAGGTCCATCAGTGGCGATTAGCCAGGATGGGCAAGAATGGTGTCCCTAGCTTCTGTTTGCCAGAAGCTGGGAATGAGTGACAGGGGATGGATCAGTTGATGATTGCCTGTTCTGTTCTGTTCATTCCCTCTGGAGCACCTGCCATTGGCCATTTTTGGAAGACAGGATACTGGGCTAGATGGACCTTTGGTCTGACCTAGTAGGGCCATTTTTATGTTCTTATGTTGATGCGAGGCTCCACAATGCTAAAGATTACTGTCTTTTTCCTCCTTAGTCAATGTTGCCTATATCTTCCTATATGTATGTTGGGTGCGAGTGTGGTAAGGATCTGGTCCCATTCTTGTGGCCCCCCTGGTGTTAATAATCAAATCATTCTCATTGGCAAGGCCCACCCCCTGGTTTAAATTATATTCTAGCATGTCTGGCTCTCAATTTGTTTTACTAAGTGAACATAGATCTCAATGTTGCAAGCCCTCTGGATGCAGAACTCTCCTTGTGAAAATTTTGCCCTATTCACGTCAATGACAACTCCCACTGAGGGCCAGAATTTAACCCAGAAAGCATGCAAGACTTGAAGCCTTTAATATAATTTTTGGCAAGGAATGAGGTTCACTTTCTTCATGCAAAAGTGGAACATTTAATAGGGCATTTATAAACATTCCAGGGAAACAACCTGGGCTTGGAGTTATATTTTACGTTTTTCAAATTTTACTTCAAATATAAATCATGCAAAAGTTTTCCATAGATCCAGGAAATGCTATCAGTATTAACATAAAGTAAAAATACCCTTAGCTATATTAATGTTTGGCCAAAATCATTTTGCAGTGCAGGGACCTGAACCAACTTCTACTACAGCCAATGAGAATCTTTCCATTGACTTTCACAGCCTTTGGATTGAACTCTAAGTCCTCAAAGGAAATATCTTATATGAAAGGAATAAATAAATCTGAGCAGACATGCGCTCATTAGAGTACCCTTGTAAGTTCATACAGCAAACATTATCTTCTGAAATATACCCACAAACAAAAGTCATTAAATCTGTCTGAAAAACAAAAGCTTAAAGACTCAATCACAGTGATTCTCCAGATGATCAACACTTGTTTGAGAAGATAGATTCAATTTATCTTAGTGGAAGTGGATGTGTCTTTTCACTGCATGAGAGTTGATTTTCATTTAATAAATTATAACGATTGGTTGGGATAAAAGCCCCTAAATATAGCATCTTGATACTTTATATGACATCAACAACTGTAGGGAGAAGTCTGCACTGGGATTAAGAATCTCTTGCCTGTGTATCGACATTGCAGCCACTGTGATTGTTGCTCCTGAAATGTGGGATATTACCCCACAAAATTAAATGTTATGAGATTGCTGAAAAAGCATGAAGACCCTGGGCCCATAAAGCCCTGTTTCAAGCAATTGAAACTCTTTCAATATCAGTGAATTTGCTTCTACTACCTTGTGGGCTGAATGTAGCTGTCTCTTTCAGACTGGAGGAAAGACAAAGGTTTTGATTCCTGTTGATATTTAATCCAGATCAGAAATTTTGTCTGGCTGTTTTGGAGACAAACTTCATGAAGTGCAGCCTGACAGATTCAGGAGATATATGTCTTTTACATCTGTCCTGTATATAATATGTTTTAAGTAGGCTTGAAATAATTTTATTTTTATATTTTTATAATTTTGACAGATGTTTATTCTTAAGCACTTCTTTCAATTTTTATCAATTTAAATTTCCAGAGTTCTGGGAAATTATTGGGGGGGATTAGACAATTATTTACTGACAGTCATTAAGATTCAAAAATTTAAAAGCTTTGTAACCATTAAAACATAAATTGTCAACATCACATGTTAAAATATACAAAGTATATATCCTTAAATCAAAATCTGTTAAGTTCTCAAGTGACATTTTTCTTATTTTGTCTATCTGTAAATTTCTATTATCAATTAAAATATTTATCAGTTTGTGTGTACAGTGAAATCAACATTTACTGACCTTTATCAATACAAATCTAATTCTTTCCAGCCTAGATTTAAGAAAAAAAAATAGTAATCCCCCAAAGTTCTAGTAGCTGTAGCTAGGCCTTGGAAAGATGCTTAAGTTTTTGTATTGGCGGGAACTTTCTATTTTTTATTTTCTTCTTTATAATGTAATATTGACTTTAATGCTTTGACCGCCTGTTATGAGAGAACTGGATTTGACGTAACCACAGCCATTTTGTGTGCTCAGACACCATTAATTGGAAGCAAGAGCACCATATAATCAGAAATAATTTGGCCTTTGCCTAAGCAGACAAGACAAAAACAGCTGCACATCTGTAGAATTGCTAATAAGAATAAGCAGTGACAGATTCATGAGAATGAAAGGGAGTGTGGATTGTTGACCTCCGATCTGGGTGTCTGACTCTGAGTTTTGCTGGGAGTTGCTTTGCTGATAAGTAGTAGTATGAGTTATTTTGCGGATGCTAGGAATATTAACACTCTAGGGGTTACTATGAGTTATGTGCTTTGTTCGGAGAAACATATAAAGAGATTAGTGTATGTAATTTGGAGAATTTCGGAGTGGATTTCTATGAACTAGGAGACTGACATCCAACTCCCCAGCAGCTAAGATGAACGCTGGCCATTGGAAAACTGCTGTTGACCACTCTACACCATCTCAGATTTTGGGTAACAATATCTGGGATGTTCTAGACTATTGCTATTTTAGATGTGTGCTTGAGACTCAATAAAAATAAGGATTTTGGGGTGAAAGCACTCGTGTACCAATTATTTATCAAATGGAGGATCTGTGTCCCCATTGATTTATGACGTGACACCACCTAGAAAATAGAGATTAGTTACCATAGTTTCAAGTTCAGAAAACCCCAGATAACACATCAATTGCTGTTTCCAGGCTGGTCCCTGGAATAGATATGGCATTTTTAATTCTTCAATTGATCCAACTATAATACCCACACTAAAGTTTATGTATTGAATCATCCTCTCTTGTGGGAAATTCTGGGAAAGTGTTGCCAGCAAGGATCCCCTCAGAGTTCTTCCTTGATCATTCCATCAGTGGGACCTCTCGGGAATAGGCCACAGGACATACTTGGCAGGAGTCAGAGCCATTCACATCTGCTAAATCTGTCCTGTGGCCAACCTGGAAACAGCAATTGATGTGTTATCTAGGGTTTTCTGAATGGTTTCATACCCCTAGTCACTTTTGTTGCCCTTTTCGGAACCTTTTCCAATTCCAATATAACTTTTTTGAGATGAGGTGACCAGAATTGCAGGCAGCATTCAAGATGTGGGCATACCATGATTTATATAGAGGCAATATGATATTTTCTGTCTTATTATGTATCCCTTTCCTAATGATTCCCAACATTCTGTTAGCTTTTTTTTCCCTGTCACTGCATATTGAGTGGATTTTTTCAGAGAACTCTCCACAATGACGCCAAGATCTCTTTTTTGAGTGGTAACAGATAATTTAGACCCCATCATTTTATATGTATAGTTGGGATTATGTTTTCCCATGTGCATTACTTTGCATTTATTTATATAAACCTTGAACCCATCTTCAGCAGAATCCAATGAGTGCTAGAGATTGCTGCAGAGGTGTGTGAATCTTCTTTCTGCTCAAGAGGGGGAGATCCATCTGCAGATGGTTCCCTCCATAAGTGCATCTATTTCCATGTTATTAGAGGAATCTTGAAGATTTCTGCTTGTTTTTGTCATCATCTTGGACAAAATAAATAAAATAAAAAAAATCAACATTGATGAATGAAATAAAGCTGCCATGAGTCTACTCTGTCTCAGTAATTATTAAATTGGTGGGAGTGAAAAAACTGAGATAGATGAGAAACAATTAGTTAGCGAGTCTAAAGCTAATGGAGGAAACCTCATAGTATGGGGAGACATTCTCCCTGTATCTTTTGTTGTCTGAACCCCATCACTTCATTGTCTGGTAGCTTGCTGCAGTTATAGTCACCTGTCATTTGAACAAGAAGGTCTATTTGCTCCAACAAAAAGGAAAAATGTTAACCAGTGATCTGTATCTGGAAAGGGAAAAGGTGCAGGGCTTATCACTGCTGATGTGAGAAATTCAACATGGAGACAGCAAGCAGTGGTGAATCTGCTCATCTAGAAGCCATCTTATTTCCCTCTCCCTTTTTTAATAAAAAGGGGGTTATTACTCTACAGCTTGCCCAGAATAAAGCCCTTGGCATGTCCCAAAGATTTACATGCATGGCTTGTTTTGAATTTACTTTGAAAATGCACTATTTAACACAAAATGTTCTCAGGGGAAAATTTCCCAGACCTCCCTTTTATTGCTTTTTAATTCCTGTGTGCACAAATGCATAGATAATGATACTTAGAGAACCATTCCACACATCCCATTGGTTCAGAAACACTTTCCTTGTGTCTGTCTTTAACTGACTTTATTGCTAGCGGTAGGAATATTATTTCACTTGCTATATGCTAAAATTCTCTTTTGCACAAAAATGATTAATAGTATTTTTCCCATAATGCCTGATTGTACATTCTACTTCTAAACGAATGTGTTTGTCTCCAAATGCTAACTAACTCACTAGTGTGCTCACTGAGGAAATTAAGACTGCAAGGCATTTTTTCAACCTTGACAGACACTGAACAGTAGCATTTGGGTAACTATTCATGAGTAACTGATGTGAAAGCTTTACTTTTGAGCATCTAGGGGAGAAACATGCGCTTGCCTGTTTCAGCTTGATAGAATGATTTCAGGTCTATCTCTTGGATCTGCTCAAGCTAACATTTATCATTAAGGTAACACTTCATATTAACTCCTTGGATCTAGCTTTTAGGAATACCAAATGCTGAGCAATAATGCAGTGACATTTACATGAGTTTTGGGAAACCCAAACAGCCTGCTTCAAGAGGTACAGAGAATTGTTTCAGAAACATTACTCCCAGGATACTGCATAGTATTGTGACAAGTTTAATTCTCTCAACTTTTTTTGGACTTAACAGCAAATATCTAATTATAGCCTGCTTTATAGCTGAATAATCTATGTGTAATAATACAGAAAACAGCAGATTTTCCTTTTTATGCAAATTTACCTGCCATTACTGTGAATGAGAATTACATGGAGCTACATCAAGATTACATCCTCCCTTGTTTCATTAACTGGCAATATATATGAGGGGTCTAGGACTTTTGGCCAAAGTACTATTAACTTTGCAGTACCATCTAATTCACTAGTAATAGTAAATTACATATCAGTCTTTAGTGTTTTTCACAAGGTACTGCTAACTTTTACGAGAATGTGTTTGCAACAGATGTTCTGCCAAACTATTTTAACAAAGAGTATAATCTGCATAATGCTTGAAGGAATCAGTGGACAAAGTAACAGTTACATTGCCGAGTGCAGTATTGATAGGCATTTAGATGCCACATTGATGGGTGAAGTTCAAAAGCTGAATAGAAGAACTACTAGCACAAAGCCAGGCAGATGAAATTTAGTATGGGGGAAGGATCATGGGAGAAATAAATATTTGTCAATATAGCAAACAACAAACCATCCGGACTAGCAAGCAAACAGCAATGTCCTGCCCAGCCAGCCCCATCCTGGAGATTTCTAAAATGGCCCGAATGATCTTGGTAGTAAGTGCATATGCAGCTAATAATACTTTAATTGGGTTTTCTGGCCCAGTGCTTGGAACCAGTATAGCTGGATGCATGATCACTGCGAAGGGTAGAATCTCAAAACAACATTAGAAAAGAAACCACGTGTAAGGATAAAAGCAAAAGGAGTGCTTCATGCATACGAGCAGATATCCTGTGCTACAAATCCTCAGGCCCCTAACAAGCAGAGATTGTGGATTCTCATTCCCCAGAGGTCTCTTTAACCTAAACTAACTACATGTAAATATTGTTATAGGGCAAAACTTTGGGTGTATGAAAACAGAACATGGATACACATCCTCTTACAATGACAAATAGATACACTGGAACATGTTGGTCAGTTTGCAGGTACAAAAGCAAGCTACATCTTCAACTTTCCAAGAGAGTCAGGTCAACAGTGCTTTATCCCTGAAAGAAGCAGGCAGCTGGTAATGAATCCAGCTGCAGCAGTGAACTGTAGCTGAGCTCTGGATACCTAATTAGGGAGCCAGCCAATTCAACTGAGGAATCTCACAGACCTGTACAGTTACTTTCTCCTCTCCTCCTCCAGAATCTGTGTCTTACTTTGTGCTTTTCTCCACATTTTAGGCAATATTCTAAGAGGCAGTAAAATCCCATCCTGTGAGAGAATCTGCAGCCCTGTTTTTCCAATTATAATTAATGTATCTGTGACTGAATGGGGGAGGCAATCTAGTGACAGATTATATGGAAAAAGTTGAAGTACTCAATGCTTTTTTTGCCTTGGTCTTTACAGACAAGGGCAGGTCCCAGACTGCTGCACTGGGCAGTACAGCATGGGGAGGAGGTGACCAGCCCTCAGTGGTGATAGAACATGTTAAGGGCTATTTAGAAAAGCTGGACATGCACAAGTCCATGGGTACAGATCTAATGCATCCAAGGGTGCTGAGGGAGTTGGCTGATGTGATTGCAGAGCCATTAGCCATTTTCTTTGAAAATTCGTGGTGATCAGGAGAGGTCCTGGACAATTGGAAAAAGGCAAATATAGTGCCCATATTTTAAAAAGGGAAAAAAAGAGAACCTGGGGAACTACAGACCAGTCAGCCTCACTTCAGTCCCCTGCAAAATCATGGAGCAGGTCCTCAAGGAATCCATTTTGAAGCACTTGGAGGAGAGGAAGGTGATCAGGAACAGTCAACATGGATTCACCAAGGACAAGTCATGCCTGACTAATCTGATTGCCTTCTATGATGAGATAACTGGCTCTGTGGTTATGGGGAAAGCAGTGGATGTGATATATCTTGACTTTAGCAAAGCTTTTGATAAGATCTCCCACAGTATTCTTGCCAGCAAGTTAAAGAAGTATGAATTGGATGAATGGACTATAAGGTGGATAGAAATCTGGGTAGATCGGGCTCAACAGGTAGTGATCTCGATGTCTAGTTGGCAGCTGATATCAAGCGGAGTGCCCAGGGGTAGGTCCTGGGGCCGGTTTTGTTCAACATCTTTATTAATGATCTAGATAATGGGATTAATTGCACCCTCAGCAAGTTCGCAGATGACACTAAACTGGGGGGACAGGTAAATATGATGTAGGGTAGGGATAAGGTCCAGAGTGACCTAGACAAATTGGAGGATTGAGCCAAAAGAAATCTGATGAGGTTCAATGAGGACAAGTGCAGAGTCCTGCACTTAGGAAGGAAGAATCCCATGCACCGCTACTGGCTGGGGACTGACTGGCTAAGCAACAGTTCTGCAGAAAAGGACCTGGGTATTACAGTGGACGAGAAGCTGGATATGAGCCAGCAGAAGGCCAATGGCATATTGGGCTATATTAGTAGGAGCATTGCCAGCAGATCGAGGGAAGTGATTATTCACCTCTATTTGGCACTGGTGAGGCCACACCTGGAGTATTGCATCCAGTTTTGGTCCCCCCTCTACAGAAGGGATGTGGACAAATTGGAGAGAGTCCAGCGGAGGGCAGCAAAAATTATTAGGGGTTTAGGGTGCATGACTTACGAGGAGAGGCTGAGAGGACTGGCGTTATTTAGTCTGCAGAAGAGAAGAGAGAGGGGGGATTTAATAGCAGCCTTCAACTACCTGAAGGGGGGTTCCAAAAAGGATAGAGCTAGGCTGTTCTCAGTGGTGGCAGATGACAGAACAAGAAGCAATGGTCTCAAGTTGCAGTGCGGGAGGTCTAGGTTGTATATTAGGAAACACTATTTCACTAGGAGGGTGGGGAAGCACTGGCATGGATTATCTAGGGAGGTGGTGGAATCTCCATCCTTAGAGGTTTTTAAGGCCTGGCTTGACAAAGCCTTGGCTGGGATGATTTAGTTGGTGTTAGTCCTGCTTTGAGCAGGGGGTTGGACTAGATGTCCTCCTGAAGTCTCTTCCAACCCTAATATTCTGTGATTCTATGAATTTGTACCAAGATGATGCACTATTGGGGTTATAAATTCTGTCTTTCAATAGGAAGAAGATACATTGTACCAAGTTGCTTTTCATTCCCACAATGCATTATTTCACTAAAACAAATAGCTTAGAAATACAGAGACTTATTATTTAATGTATTTATTATGACAATCTGTTCCAAGATATAATGAACATAAAGGAAGGTTTGGACCCTGTTCTAAAGACTTTCATGGACAATATAAAATCAGGAAAAGCACCAGTGCTCCAGTCTTGCCACCACTTAAGTCAATGGCAAAATTCCAGTTGCCTTCATTTAGAACAGATTCTGACTTCAGCTGAGCACACAGAGGTCAGTTTCAAAGGTATGCATTGTTGAGTGAGTGAGTGTGTGTGTTTTCTTCACCTATACAAACAAAACACAAACAGATTAAGGATTTTGTTTATATTCTGTTTTGTTTTAATATTTGTATTTGTGGAAGGTAGATGTCAACATGGCCACACAGAAAAATTTGAGCTGAGTTCATAATGTACATGACTACAATCATTCATATAATCCCTTATATTTCTTTTATCCCTCCCATTCATGATTTTCTGGGCTGTATCTCAAAGACGTCCCATGGGGGAAAATTGTATCTGCAGGTATGAAACTCAGTGGTTGTTCTAGGCTAAAATTCTCTTGGCTCCACCAACAACAACGGTCTCCGAAAATGAAAAAAGGTACTTTTAGTCGGAGCTGTCAAAAACTCAATACATATTTTTGGAAATCAGTATTTCTGCTAAAATACAGTTATTTCAATTGACGTAATTATGCACACACAAGAACCCTCATTACAGTACATTGTAACTTGCTGACATGGTGATTACACACTTACATGTTTTGTTGAATACCTCTTGGCCTACACTTTTTATAAAGCTGATCTCCAGAAAGGGAAAAGGGGAATGGGAGAATGAGTGGGAATATTTAGAAGATCAACACACACACACACATTATGTTTCAATACTCCCTGTGGAGAGAACACAGTGATGTTAGGTTTATCAGTCCTTAAATGTTAGAAATGTCTTGTTCCTAAATCTGATAGTGTATGTCCATTATAACAGGATGGTTTGTCCCAGCATGTGGAAAAGCTAGGACTAACCCAACTCTGATTACAGGAGGAGCCCCACTTGAGTGGGATCGAGAAATTCCCTATAAAGAGCAGCAGGTGGCTGCAGTAAGGGAGAGAGTGGTGGGACATTCAGGAAACACCAAGGGAAGGTCATGCCTGACTAATCTAATCGCCTTTTATGATGAGATTACTGGTTCTGTGGATGAAGGGAAAGCAGTGGATGTATTGTTTCTTGACTTTAGCAAAGCTTTTGACACGGTCTCCCACAGCATTCTTGTCAGCAAGTTAAGGAAGTATGGGCTGGATGAATGCACTATAAGGTGGGTAGAAAGCTGGCTAGATTGTCGGGCTCAACGGGTAGTGATCAATGGCTCCATGTCTAGTTGGCAGCCGGTGTCAAGTGGAGTGCCCCAGGGGTCGGTCCTGGGGCCCGTTTTGTTCAATATCTTCATAAATGATCTGGAGGATGGTGTGGATTGCACTCTCAGCAAATTTGCGGATGATACTAAACTGGGAGGAGTGGTAGATACGCTGGAGGGGAGGGATAGGATACAGAAGGACCTAGACAAATTGGAGGATTGGGCCAAAAGAAATCTAATGAGGTTCAATAAGGATAAGTGCAGGGTCCTGCACTTAGGATGGAAGAATCCAATGCACCGCTACAGACTAGGGACCGAATGGCTCGGCAGCAGTTCTGCGGAAAAGGACCTAGGGGTGACAGTGGACGAGAAGCTGGATATGAGTCAGCAGTGTGCCCTTGTTGCCAAGAAGGCCAATGGCATTTTGGGATGTATAAGTAGGGGCATAGTGAGCAGATCGAGGGACGTGATCGTTCCCCTCTATTCGACACTGGTGAGGCCTCATCTGGAGTACTGTGTCCAGTTTTGGGCCCCACACTACAGGAAGGATGTGGATAAATTGGAAAGAGTACAACGAAGGGCAACAAAAATGATTAGGGGTCTAGAGCACATGACTTATGAGGAGAGGCTGAGGGAGCTGGGATTGTTTAGTCTGCAGAAGAGAAGAATGAGGGGGGATTTGATAGCTGCTTTCAACTACCTGAAAGGGGGTTTCAAAGAGGATGGCTCTAGACTGTTCTCAATGGTAGCAGATGACAGAACGAGGAGTAATGGTCTCAAGATGCAATGGGGGAGGTTTAGATTGGATATTAGGAAAAACTTTTTCACTAAGAGGGTGGTGAAACACTGGAATGCGTTACCTAGGGAGGTGGTAGAATCTCCTTCCTTAGAGGTTTTTAAGGTCAGGCTTGACAAAGCCCTGGCTGGGATGATTTAACTGGGACTTGGTCCTGCTTTGAGCAGGGGGTTGGACTAGATGACCTTCTGGGGTCCCTTCCAACCCTGATATTCTATGATTCTATGATTCTATGAAATAGAGGCTTGAGAAACTGTAGCTGGCTGGATGAAGCACCTGCACCTAGCTAGATTAGCCTTTGCAGGGACTGAACTGTGCCTAGCTCTGGGAAAGAGGGTTAGCCCTCCACCCCCAACTAAAGGGAGAGAGATATTGAACTGGGGTTTGGGCCTGGGTGACCAGTGTATAATTAAAGAGTGAATAAATTGGACCCCATGTAGGGAATGTATTAATTTCTTTTAGACTGTTGTGAGTTTAAGGAACCCTATGAAGGAGAAAATGGGGTGGGACACTACAGAGTAATTTCTGGCCACAAGGGGGTGCTTAGGTGGCAGCCAACCCTGCTACATTCAAGGTTCTCCCCTTGTCAGTTAGTCCCAGAATGGGAAAGAAGGGAGCTTGTTTCTGCATGTTGTTTTCTCTACTCATCTACAGAAGCCTTCAATGGGCTATTTAGTTTGATGGAAGTCCTGGGCTTCACCTGTGAGCTGGATGGACCCATGTTTTTTCTGGTTTGTAAAGGCCAATGGGAGGTGCTGGGTCCTCTGTTGGTAGAAATTGTTCATGTGCCCCTTTGGGATGAGAGGGAGTTAGGAAGAAACTTACTCTACAGGAAGATTATTCCAGAAACTTCTACTATAGAGTTTCTCACACCTTCCTCTGAAGCAGCTGATACTGGCCACTATCAGATATATGGTATTGGCCTACAGCAGGGGTTCTCAAACTGAGGGTCGGAACCCCTCAGGGGGTTGCAAGGTTATTACATGGAGGGAGGGGTTGCGGGCTGTCAGCCTCCACCCCAAACCCCGCTTTGAATCCAGCATTCATAATGGTGTTAAATATATTTAAAAGTGTTTTTAATTTATAAAGGGGAGGTCACACTGAGAGGCTTCCTGTGTGAAAGGGGTCACCAATTCAAAAGTTTGAGAACCACTGGCCTACATGTACCACTGGTCTGACCCAGTATGACCATTCTTTGCTTTGGTTGTTTTTTCCCCCACTGGAGATCTGATCTAATATTTGAGGTATGAAATTAAATTATCTCCGGTCACCTGGAGCCTGATTTGGGCAACTCTTTCTTATAAGTCTGTGAAGTGTAAAATTTAAGACTTTGTGTCCTTGCTTCATTCACGACTTCCAGATGTGCAAGTTCCTATGTATCAATTCCCCCTTGTTGCTAGTCTCTTAGCAAGAAACCATTCTTTGCTTTGGTTGTTTTTTCCCCCACTGGAGATCTTATCTAGTATTTGAGGCATGAAATTAAATTATCTCAGGTCACCTGGAGTCTGATTTGGGCAACTCTTTCTTATAAGTCTGTGGAGTGTAAAATTTAAGACTTTGTGTCCTTGCTTCATTCACTACTTCCAGATGTGCAAGTTCCTATGTATCCACTGAATGCATCCAACAAAGTGAGCTGTAGTTCACGAAAGCTTATGCTCAAATAAATTTGTTAGTCTCTAAGGCGCCACCAGTACTCCTTTTCTTTTTGCGAATACAGACTAACATGGCTGGTACTCTGAAACCTGTCATTTGAAATGTATTATTCAAGCACAGAAAGTCCTTCTCTTCAGGCTCAGGAAAGCTGCTATACCCAAGCCCTTTGCTTCTAGCATAGAAACTGAAGTATCAACTTAAAATCACAAACAAGAAAAACAGCTTTGTCTGAAATTTTAGTCAGCAGCTTAATATTAGCTAAACTTAACTCAGGATCAAAAAGACCGATATGAAATAAGGAGGAAATATCAATCTACTTATATGATTGATGTTATTATAGTACCATAGTTGAGTACCCCACAGATATTAATGATATTAAGATATTCCTTTGAGGTAAAGAAGCATTGCTAATTCAGATTTTAGAGAAGAGGAACTGAAGCACAGAGGGAGATTAAATGCCAAGGGCACACAGAAAGTCTCCTGGTAGAGCTGAGAATTGTACCTAGGTTTCCTAAGGTCCAGTCAGTTTCCTATTCTTAAAAAGAAAAGGAGTACTTGTGGCACCTTAGAGACTAACAAATTTATTTGAGCATAAGCTTTCGTGAGCTACAGCTTACTTCATTGGATGCATTCCGATGAAGTGAGCTGTAGCTCACGAAAGCTTATGCTCAAATAAATTTGTTAGTCTCTAAGGTGCCACAAGTACTCCTTTTCTTTTTGCGAATACAGACTAACATGGCTGCTACTCTGAATCCTATTCTTAAGGCTCCTTCTTCCCAAATATGCTTCCATTGATAAAACACCTAATGGAAGTAACATAATAAACCTGGTACATATTAGAAAGAAAGGGAATCAGTTTATGAATTCTTTACCATTTGAGCACTGGCTGTCGGTTTACCTAAAGCAAAATCAAAGCCACAGATGTTCAGTTCAAGTGCTGCAGAAATTAAAATTTTACATGGTGATACTTTTGTACAGTCAGTGCTACATATAAATGTTACTTAGCAGTATTATGGGGTTGTTGTGTCTTCTTTATTGTATTTTCAAGTTCTTGTCAGAGGCACCTAAAGTGTTCAGACAGCTGCCTGTTTTACAGGTACGTGTTGTCTGTGATTTTTAAAATTATAGTAGAACAAGTAACAGCTATCAAAGTACATAATAAGTGACCCAAATATCATAGGACTGTAGTTTAACTCGTAAACTGTGAGACAAAGGAGTTGGCTCATCTTCTTCTCATCTGAACTATATTGATTGAGCACAAGAGTGGGAGAAAATTATTGCCAAGGGGTCAGAAGACTTTCAGAAGAAAAAGGGGCAACAGATCTATCCTTAAAAGTGAAACGATTCTAGTAATTTCTGCTTGGCTAAACTCCCTTCCATGATATTTGTGTGTTCCAGAAATACATGTAGCCAAGTTCTTCCATTAGGCTGAGCAAATGTTCAACCAATTTGCAACGTTTCTGATCACTAGATGGAGATATAATAAATGCAACTATTTATTTGGTGTAAACATTTTGTTCTTTGCTTCCATATCACTTTTGGTAGCAATATGTGCTGTGTTTATAGTGAAATCATCTGCTTCTAAACTACTGTTTTTTTTCTCTTTAAAGAAAAATTTCATAGATTAGATTGATCTCCATAAATAACTTCTTCATTCAGGATTCATTTTATATCTAAAGCTAATTATTATAATTACAGGTATCGTGCCAAAAACTAATGTAGTTCAGATAGAATTACATTATTTTAAAATTAACAAACATTGTAGAAATCTTTAGGCTCTATTTGTATTTTAGCTGCAACAGTCATACCTCATCTATATAAAGTATGCATATGTAAACACAATATGGTACAATCATAGTACTTTTAGAACTGAAATATCATTAGTTACTTAATCACACTTTTCCAGCAGAATATGTCCTGTCCCCAAAAGCATGCAGACTGAGGCAGAAATTCTCTATGGCAGGTCATACATTTGAATACAGATTGTCCTATCAACAACCTGCCTTATTTTCAATTGCAAACAGACTAACCACACTCCCATTGACAGCTGAATTACCACCCTGTGGATACAAGGAACAGTAATTAGGGAAGTATTCTATATATTTTAGCTTCTTGTAATTCAGTTAAGCAGCTGGAAATAAGGAACACCACCATTTGACCAACCAGTTCTTCATAGCACATCAGCAGGTGATGCATAGATTCATAGTTTAAGGCCAGAAGGGATCATTAGATCATCTAGTCTGACCACTGTGTAACTCAGGCCATTAAATTTCACCCAGTTATCACTGTATTGAGCCAGTAACTTAATTGGCTAAACCATATTTTCCAAAAAAGTATTTAGTCTTGATTTGAAGACACCAAGAGATGGACAATCTACCACTTCAGTTAGTTTCTTCCAATGATTAATCACCGCCCTGATAAAAATCTGTGCATAATTTCTGATTTAAATTTCTCTGTTTTAAGCTTCTCACCATTGATTCTTGTTATGGTTTTCTCTGCTAAATTAATAGCAAATATTTTCTCCCCAGGAAGATATACTTGCACATCATAATCAAGTCACCTTTCAATCTTTTGATAACATAAACAGATTGAGCTCAAAGTAGGGGATTTTCTTCACCTTTGGATTTTTTTTCCAGGGGGAGTGGGATCCACCCTCCAACTTTTCAACATCCTTTTTAAAGGTAGACACCATAACTGGATGCAGTATTCCACCATACATCTCACCAATTCTATATGTAATGATAAAATCACTTCCTGACTCTTCCTCACTACTTCCCAACTTATACATCCAGTGATCATATTAGCCCCTTTTTACCACAGCTTTACTGGGAGCTCATGTTGAGTTGCTTTGTCCACTATGACTCCTAAATCTTTTCAGAGTTACTGCATTCCAGGTTACAGCTCCCACCCCTCATGCTGTAAGTATGACCTGCATTCCTTGTTCCAAAGGAAATGCAATATATAATATAATATAATATAACTTTGCATTGGGCTTTACCAAAACACATTTTGTTTGAATAGACCAAGACAACCAAGCAATCCAGAGACCCATTCCTCCAATCATTGCTGATAAAATTGGTGGCTGGCACAGTGAATTCCATCTCATTGATGAAAATAGTCACTATCATTAGTCCTAGGACCAAACCCTGCAGAATCTTCCTAGAAACACCCCACTCAATAATGATTCCCCATTAATAAGTACTTTTAGAGATTGGCCAATTTGAAATTTCTAGATCCATTTAATGTGTATTGATATTGCATAGTGCTAATATTTTAAGTCAGAATGTTCGGCAGTACTAAGTCAATCACCTTGCAGAAGTCCAAGTGACAAAGAGGGAGGAACTGGGAGAGAATTAGAAAGTGGAAGGCAGCTTGGGTGAAAGTGATCATGAAATGGTAGAGTTCACAATTCTAAGGAATGGTAGGAGAAGAACAGCAAAATAAAGAATGGATTTCAAGAAGGCAGACTTAAGTAAACTCAGGGTGTTGGTAGGTAAGATCCCATGGGAAGCAAGTCTAAGGGGGAAAAACAATTGAAGACGGTTTGCAGTTTTTCAAAGAGACATTATTAAGGGCACAAGAGCAAACTATCCCAGTGTGTAGGAAAGATAGGATGTAAAGGAAGAGACTACTCTGGCTTAACCAGGAGATCTTCAAGGATCTAAAAATAAAAAAAGAGTCCTACAAAAAGTGGAAACTAGGTAAAATTACAAAGGATGAATATAAACAAACAACACAAGTATGTAGGGACAAAATTAGAAAGGCCAAGGCACAAAATGAGATCAAACTAGCTAGGGACATAAAGGGTAACAAGGAAATATTCTACAAATGCATTAGAAGCAAGAGGAAGATCAAGGACAGGGTAGGTCCATTACTCAATAGTGGGGTGGGGGGAATAATAACAGAAAATGTGGAAATGGCAGAGGTGCTTAATGACTTGTTTGTTTCAGTTTTCACCAAGAAGGTTGGTGGTGATTGGACGTCTAACATACTGAATACCAGTGAAAATGAGGTAGGATCAGAAAAGGCTAAAATAGGGAAAGACCAAGTTAAAAATTACTTAAACAAATTGGATGTCTTCAAGTCACCAGTGCCTGATGAAATGCATCCTTGAATACTCAAGGAGCTGACTGTGGAGATATCTGAGCCATTAGCAATTATCTTTGAAAAGTCATGGAAGACAGGAGAAATTCTAGAAGACTGGAAAAGGACAAATATAGTGCCAACCTATAAAAAGGGAAATAAGGACAACCTGAGGAATTACAGACCAGTCAACTTAACTTCTGTACCTGGAAAGATAATGGAGCAAATAATTAAGCAATCAATTTGCAAACATCTAGAAGGTAATAAAGTGATAAGTAACAATCAGCATGGATTTGTCAAGAACAAATCATGTCAAGCCAACCTGATAGCTTTCTTTGACAGGGTAACAAGCCTTGTGGATAGTGGGGAAGCGGTAGACCGTGATATATCTTGACTTAAGTAAAGCTTTTGATACTGTCTTGCATGACCTTCTCATAAGCAAACTAGGGAAATGCAACCTAGATGGAGCTAGTAATAGTAATAAGGTGGGTGCAAAACTGGTTGGAAAACTGTTCCCAGAGAGGTTTCAGAGTAGCAGCCGTGTTACTCTGTATTCGCAAAAAGAAAAGGAGTACTTGTGGCACCTTAGAGACTAACAAATTTATAGATTCATAGATACTAAGGTCAGAAGGGACCACTCTGATCATCTAGTCCGACCTCCTGCACAGCGCAGGCCACAGAATGTCACCCACCACTCCTATGAAAAACCTCACCCATGTCTGAGCTATTGAAGTCCTCAAATCATGGTTCAAAACTTCAAGGAGCAGAGAAGCCTCCCTCCAGTCAACCATGCCCCATGCTACAGAGGAAGGCAAAAAAACCTCCAGGGCCTCTCCAATCTGCCCTGGAGGAAAACTCCCTCCCGACCCCAAACACGGCAACCAGCCAAACCCTGAACACATGGGCAAGATTCACCAGCCAGATACCCAGGAAAGAATTTTCTATAGTAAATCAGATCCCATCCATCTAATATCCCATCTCAGGGGATTTGGCCTATTTACCCTGAATATTTAAAGATCAATTACTTACCAAAATCCCATTATCCCATCATACCATCTGCTCCATAAACTTATCGAGTAGAATCTTAAAACCAGATAGATCTTTTGCCCCCACTGCTTCCCTTGGAAGGTTATTCCAAAACTTCACTCCTCTGATGGTTAAAAACCTTCGTCTGATTTCAAGTCTAAACTTCCTGGTGGCCAGTTTATACCCATTTGTTCTTGTGTCCACATTGGTGCTGAGCTTAAATAATTCCTCTCCCTCTCCTATATTTATCCCTCTGATATATTTATAGAGAGAATTTATTAGAGCATAAGCTTTCGTGAGCTACAGCTCACTTCATCGGATGCATTTAGTGGAAAAACAGAGGAGAGATTTATATACACACACACAGAGAACATGAAACAATGGGTTTATCATACACACTGTAAGGAGAGTGATCACTTAAGATAAGCCATCACCAGCAGCGGGGGGGGGGGGGGGGGGGGGGGAAGGAGGAAAACCTTCCATGGTGACAAGCAAGGTAGGCTAATTCCAGCAGTTAACAAGAATATCAGAGGAACAGTGGGGGGTGGGGTGGGAGGGAGAAATACCATGGGGAAATAGTTTTACTTTGTGTAATGACTCATCCATTCCCAGTCTCTATTCAAGCCTAAGTTAATTGTATCCAGTTTGCAAATTAATTCCAATTCAGCAGTCTCTCGTTGGAGTCTGTTTTTGAAGCTTTTTTGTTGAAGTATAGCCACTCTTAGGTCTGTGATCGAGTGACCAGAGAGATTGAAGTGTTCTCCAACTGGTTTTTGAATGTTATAATTCTTGACGTCTGATTTGTGTCCATTCATTCTTTTACATAGAGACTGTCCAGTTTGGCCAATGTACATGGCAGAGGGGCATTGCTGGCACATGATGGCATATATCACATTGGTAGATGCGCAGGTGAACGAGCCTCTGATAGTGTGGCTGATGTGATTAGGCCCTATGATGGTATCCCCTGAATAGATATGTGGACAGAGTTGGCAACGGGCTTTGTTGCAAGGATAGGTTCCTGGGTTAGTGGTTCTGTTGTGTGGTGTGTGGTTGCTGGTGAGTATTTGCTTCAGATTGGGGGGCTGTCTGTAAGCAAGGACTGGTCTGTCTCCCAAGATCTGTGAGAGTGATGGGTCATCCTTCAGGATAGGTTGTAGATCCTTGATGATGCGTTGGAGAGGTTTTAGTTGGGGGCTGAAGGTGATGGCTAGTGGCGTTCTGTTGTTTTCTTTGTTGGACCTGTCCTGTAGTAGGTGACTTCTGGGTACTCTTCTGGCTCTGTCAATCTGTTTCTTCACTTCAGCAGGTGGGTATTGTAGTTGTAGGAATGCATGATAGAGATCTTGTAGGTGTTTGTCTCTGTCTGAGGGGTTGGAGCAAATGCGGTTATATCGTAGCGCTTGGCTGTAGACAATGGATCGAGTGGTATGATCTGGATGAAAGCTAGAGGCATGTAGGTAGGAATAGTGGTCAGTAGGTTTCCGATATAGGGTGCTGATTATGTGACCATCGCTTATTAGCACCGTAGTGTCCAGGAAGTGGATCTCTTGTGTGGACTGGTCCAGGCTGAGGTTGATGGTGGGATGGAAATTGTTGAAATCATGGTGGAATTCCTCAAGAGCTTCTTTTCCATGGGTCCAGATGATGAAGATGTCATCAATGTAGCGCAAGTAGAGTAGGGGCATTAGGAGACGAGAGCTGAGGAAGCGTTGTTCTAAGTCAGCCATAAAAATGTTGGCATATTGTGGGGCCATGCGGGTACCCATCGCAGTGCCGCTGATTTGAAGGTATACATTGTCACCAAATGTGAAATAGTTATGGGTCAGGACAAAGTCACAAAGTTCAGTCACCAGGTTAGCCGTGACAGTATCGGGGATACTGTTCCTGACGGCTTGTAGTCCATCTTTGTGTGGAATGTTGGTGTAGAGGGCTTCTACATCCATAGTGGCTAGGATGGTGTTTTTAGGAAGATCACCAATGGACTGTAGTTTCCTCAGGAAGTCAGTGGTGTCTCGAAGATAGCTGGGAGTGCTGGTAACGAAGGGCCTGAGGAGGGAGTCTACATAGCCAGACAATCCTGCTGCCAGGGTGCCAATGCCTGAGATGATGGGGTGTTCAGGATTTCCAGGTTTATGGATCTTGGGTAGCAGATAGAATACCCCAGGTCGGGGTTCTAGGGGTGTGTCTGTGCGGATTTGTTCTTGTGCTTTTTCAGGGAGTTTCTTGAGCAAATGCTGTAATTTCTTTTGGTAACTCTCAGTGGGATCAGAGGGTAATGGCTTGTACAAAGTGGTGTTGGAGAGCTGCCTAGTAGCCTCTTGTTCATATTCCGACCTATTCATGATGACGACAGCACCTCCTTTGTCAGCCTTTTTGATTATGATGTCAGAGTTGTTTCCGAGGCTGTGGATGGCACTGTGTTCTGCATGGCTGAGGTTATGGGGTAAGTGATGCTGCTTTTCCACAATTTCAGCTCGTGCACGTCGGCGGAAGCACTCTATGTAGAAATCCAGGCTGCTGTTTCAACCTTCAGGAGGAGTCCACCCAGAATCCTTCTTTTTGTAGTGTTGGCAGGAAGGTCTCTGTGGGTTAATATGTTGGTCAGAGGTGTGTTGGAAATATTCCTTGAGTCTGAGACGTTGAAAATAGGATTCTAGGTCACCACAGAACTGTATCATGTTCGTGGGGGTGGAGGGGCAAAAGGAGAGGCCCCGAGATAGGACAGATTCTTCTGCTGGGCTAAGAGTATAATTGGATAGATTAACAATATTGCTGGGTGGGTTACGGGAACCATTGTTGTGGCCCCTTGTGGCATATAATAGTTTAGATAGCTTAGTGTCCTTTTTCTTTTGTAGAGAAGCAAAGTGTGTTTTGTAAATGGCTTGTCTAGTTTTTGTAAAGTCCAGCCACGAGGAAGTTTGTGTGGAAGGTTGGTTCTTTATGAGAGTATACTTCAACAAAAAAGCTTCAAAAACAGACTCCAATGAGAGACTGCTGAATTGGAATTAATTTGCAAACTGGATACAATTAACTTAGGCTTGAATAGAGACTGGGAATGGATGAGTCATTACACAAAGTAAAACTATTTCCCCATGGTATTTCTCCCTCCCACCCCACCCCCCACTGTTCCTCTGATATTCTTGTTAACTGCTGGAATTAGCCTACCTTGCTTGTCACCCTCAAAGGTTTTCCTCCCCCCCCCCTCGCTGCTGGTGATGGCTTATCTTAAGTGATCACTCTCCTTACAGTGTGTATGATAAACCCATTGTTTCATGTTCTCTGTGTGTGTGTATATAAATCTCTCCTCTGTTTTTTCCACCAAATGCATCCGATGAAGTGAGCGGTAGCTCACGAAAGCTTATGCTCTAATAAATTTGTTAGTCTCTAAGGTGCCACAAGTACTCCTTTTCTTTTTGTTCCCAGAGAGTAGTTATCACTGGTTCACAGTCATGCTGGAAGGACGTAATGAGTGGGGTTCCGCAGGGATCAGTTCTGGGTCTGGTTCTGTTCAATATCTTCATCAACGATTTAGATAATGGCATAGAGAGTACACTTACAGAGTTTGTGGACAATACCAAGTTGGAAGAGGTTGCAAGTGCTTTGGAGGATAGTATTAAAATTCAAAATGATCTGGACAAACTGGAGAAATGGTCTGAAGTAAAAAGAATGAAATTAAATAAGGACAAATGCAAAGCACTCCATTTAGGAAGGAACAATCAGTTGCACACATACAAAATGAAAAATAACTGCCTAGGAAGGAGTACTGCAGAAAGGTATCTGGGGGTTAGAGTGGACCACAAGCTAAATATGAATCAACAGTGTAACACTGTTGCAAAAAAAAAAAAAAAAGCGAACATCATTCTGGGATCTATTAGCAGGAGTGTTGTAAGCAAGACACGAGAAGTAATTCTTCTGCTTTACTCTTTACTGATTAGGCCTCAACTGGAGTGTTGTGTCCACTTCTGGGTACCACATTTCAGGAAGGATGTGGACAAATTGGAGAGAATCCAGAGAAGAGTGACAAAAATGATTGAAAATCTAGAAAACATGACCTATGAGGGAAGATTGAAAAAATTGTGTTTGTTTAGTCTGGAAAAGAGAACACTGGGGGAGAGGGAGGGCGCATTATAATAGTTTTCAAGTATGTAAAAGGTTACAAGGAGGAGAGAGAAAAATTGTATTTCTTCTCCTCTGAGGATAGGACAAGAAGCAATGGGCTTAAATTACAGCAAGGGAGGTTCAGGTGGACATTAGGAAAAACTTCCTAACTGTCAGGATGATTAAGCACTGGAATAAATTGCCTAGGGCGGTTGTAGAATCTCCATCATTGGAGATTTTTAAGAGCAGGTTAGACAAACACCTATCAGGGATGGTCTACATAATACTTAGTCCTGCCATAAGGCAAGGGATTGGACTAGATGACCTTTCAAGGTCCTTTACAGTCCTATGATTCTATGATATTACATCTACACAATTACCTTCCTAAACCAAACTGGTAGTCTCAAAGAATGAAATCAGGTTTGTTTGATGGGACCAATTTTCCATAAAACCATGCTGAGTGGCATTAGTTGCCAATCCAGTCTTGTTCCACTGATCATCCATGGCCCATTGACCACCACTGAGAATCTTTGTTGGTGATGGTGATCCCAGGTATCCAAGATTAGCATTCTTTTGCCTTTGCAGCCTATGGTCAGAACATATGCCCCAAAAGTTACCCCCACGTGGAAATGAGTCAGATCATTTAGCTAAATCTGAGCAGAAGTTATTGTGGTTTCAATCACCTTTTCATTGAGAGATAGCATTCTTTTGTGCACTATAAATATATTAATAATAGTCACAGAAAAAAGCTAAGTGTCTTTTTATCTGTGTTAGAAGACAAGAGGTGAAATCCTGTCTTCATTGAAGTCAGTTAGAACTGCCATTGTCTTCAATGGAGGCAGGATTCACCCAACTTCCTTGCCCCAAAGAGCATACAATCTAATTTCAGATCTAGCACAACAGATGAAAACAACAACTGTATGGAGCAGATAAGAAAGAAAAGGCCAGGCGTGACATAGTGAGATGGTCTTTCTGGGTAAAGCCTAAATGCACGTCATGATGGAACAATGTGGTTACAGATATCTTGCCATCACAAATAATTTTGTTGACTCATTTGTTCTGGGCTATTCCCAAGAGGAAATGGGTCTTGAAGAGAGGGTGGGGGAGCTTGGAACACCAGTTGTGTGAGGGTATTCCATAATTTGCAGACCCATTCCGTGTCCTTACTTAAAGTGCAGAAACAATTATTTGTGTCTGAGAGGGCTTTTTGAGATATGCACAGAGTGGCATACTGAACACAAGTTTAGCACAGCTCCTACTGGTTTAGGTAGAAAGATGCTTTCTTTTGGTTCACCTATGTACAGCTGCACCTGGAGTTTCAAGTCTCAGTTGTGGGAGGGTAATGCACACAGAGCTAACCCAAACACCAGACAGGGGACTTCACCAACTGGAAAAGCTACTGCAGTGTCTGGCCACCAATGGAAGACAAAACAGGATATAAACCTCTCCTTCACCTAAATTGACATGCTCAGAGCATTATCACCTCTGTCACTCTTATGCCCCGGTCAGAGTACAAGGACAATCTCACACACAAGTCTACAAGGCTGTGCATTACTTTATCTATCAGAGACGTCATACCCATTATTTAAAAAAATAAATAAATAGACATAATGTATCTTGGCTTTTTAGTTATATTTCCAATAAAATCAGAAATCCTTTTCTGGAAAAAAATGGTAAAAAGATTAATTTCAAGAGATTACAGGACAGTACTCCCCCATCATACACATACTAGCTGGCTACTTTGCTGAGGCCTGTTGCAAGAGTAATTCCTGTTATAACAACGATTCAGAGAAGCAATAAAACACACAACATTCATGATATTCCTACTCTCAACCAAAATCAGGAATATAACAGCAACAATAGTAGAGGAATGTTAAAATGAGTGGGCTGTAATTCAACAAAGAATATTTTCTATAACCCAGAATTCAGAATTTCTAAAGTAAATCATTTTCTTTTGTCTAGAGGTCTGATCCTGCAAATAGTCCTTATGTGGATATTCCCAACCAGCTTCCATTGAACTTTGAGGAAAGGTTGCAGGATAGAATCTCACATTAGCAATTTAAAACTAGAGCTGGTTGGAAGAAATGCAGGAGCATTTTCACAGAACATTTTTGAAATATTTTTGCAACAAATATCATTTAAATTTTGAATTTTTGAAAAAAATCACTCTAATGAGGTGGTTTGGGGAGGGAAGGTCAAAGTTTTGAAAATTCAAAAACTTTCAACTGCATCTACTTCATATAAAAAATGCAACAACCCCATAATGAAAGGACTAGGTTAAATAGGAGAGTATGGGCCTGAAACAGTTTGAATTGTCAGTCTTCCTGAATTTTTTGTACATCCCACAAGAATGATGATCAGATACTAGGATAATGATGGCCATAGAGGTCTAGGTCAAAATTTTTTGGACTGGGCACAACTATTTTATATTATTACACAGTAATCAGTGTTTTAAATAACATTTACAGTATTTTTAAATCAGTTTAATTATTTAATTTAATTAATTAATCAGTTTCAAAAGAATTAAGAACAAAAAAAAAGTTTTTGCATTTAAAATCTAAATTCCTAGTTGTTTTGCGCTCACTGCAAAAAATAACTTGGTATTTCTGACTATTAAAATGTTCCTCTTGGGTTACTAAAAACACTTTTGTCTGGGGTGCTTTCAGTGAATCCAATATATGACATTGTACTAGGACAATGTTCACCCTGTCTTGTCCTGTTGAGTAATTAGAAACAGATTGTAACCAGAGTTTTGACTGTTGGAAAGTGACTGTTATACAACCATGGACAAATGATTTTCCCACAGCATGATTCCAACATTCCAAAGTCAAGTTTAAAAATATCACATTTTAATATTTTCATGGATTACTAAAATAAGGAAAAATCTCTAAGATATATAAAAGCATCATTGTTCATTTTGTTGCAACTGATCTATCCTTCAGTTGTTATAGCTAGCAAACAGCCAGTTTTAGGGCCAAATTCTAACAGGCACTATGCTTAGTCAGCCAACACAAAATTTGCAGCTAGCAACAGTATTGCAGGTGGGAAACTGTCCATCTTCTATTCTATATAGGTTCTTATTCATGCTTATCATGAACTACCATGCCTTCTGGTAGAACATTAAGTGTCATGTCTAACATCTGGCATGGGTTGTTTGCTCGCTCATCCTCTCCCCAGGGGAGAAGCGGGTACAGTGGAGTGTCTTGTTTTGGTAGGGTTGTTTTTTTTTTTAAATAAAAATGTTGCTATGTATTAGCAAGGTCAAAGAAATGTGTCTTGTACTTAGAGTCGAAGGTGGTAAGATTTGTGATGGTCCTCAGTCCAGATGAAAGAATGTATAATGGTCAGGTCATCATGCTTATCTGGGATTTGAGGAAAAGCTTAGGGTTAGGGCAACTCTGTACTCACTCCATGACAGAAACCATGAAGGACCATTTTAGGACAGGGACTATGGGTCAAAGGGCACGGTCTGTATAGTGATGGACATATACCCCCTGCTCAAGAAATGGCCCTTTCTGACATAACCCCACACAGGTTATTGCTGCTCCTAATGGAAAATCTGTATGGAGTGAGCCCCAGTTTTTTTACACTCTTAGTATGAGTTCTTATTTTTTAAAAAAGTATATTTCAAAATGAATTTCAAAATGAACTCTGTGAAATCAATAGGATGTAGGTGCTTTTGAAGATTGTACTGGGTGTCTAAATTTAAAAATCTGTCCTTAAGTCCTCTGGCTGAGAGTTGTAACCATCATATCTTCTGTGGATCAGGAATGAATGGGAAGGCATCACATGCTGAATATTAACACTTTTACCGCATGGCATAAAGAGGACAAATTATGTTTGCTGTAGGATCTATACCCCTGAATTTTTTCATAGGGGTCTAAAATATTAACTACAGCGTTGCTATGTATGCAGTTTTTTGGCATTTATATAAAATAACATTTTCCAGTGCAAATGAGCAGCGTCTTATAAAAATAATTCAAAATGTGTGTAGAGGGTATTTGACAGAGGTGTTTTTTGTTCTGCATGTGTTTTAAGGCTCCTTTGTTTAAATATGGTACACTGCTCTAGAGTGGTTTTCTTTCAGTTAAAGTCATTTTGCAGAGGCCACTTAACTAGGTGCTACTGACAAGCAGTTACAAAGAATCGTATGTTTGCTCAGTAGTTATTGAAAGTATTTGAAGAAGAATGCACCTTTCTCCATCAAGTAACAGAAATGTCAAGTGAATTAGAAACAAATCATGAAAGGGAGTTGATAAAGATATATTTCTGTGTCTGACACTTTCATCAAGCTTTGGACCAAGTCTCCTGGCTGCACTCCTGATGAAAAATTGCATCCTGTTCCATGATTTTAAAATCTTAACTGCAGCTGTGCAATTCCTGACAAAAGTTACCAAAGTTATTTGTTCAGACATAGAATCAAATCTATATGAATTTATTAGGAAAGACAGAATCGTGCCTGAAAACATTGTAAGCATGTATGATGAGCCATATAATTTCCAGATAAATGCTGTATCATACACAACTTTTTAACTAGCTGCACAATGAATGAACACCATCACAAATCATTAGTGGGGAATAGAGCCCCCATCTTCTAGAAGCCAAAGCACAGGTCTATCACTAGCCTAGCAAAAACAGCTTCATTAGATAGAAGAGTAGGCTCTTGACCTTTAATAGAACTAGCTACTAGTGACCACCTTAGTCAATATATTACACACACAAATATCAGTAGGCTTGGCAGATTTTTTATACTTGATTGATATCAGTGTTTATTTTTAAACAATTTTCAATTTTTATTGATTTTAACTTCACACAGTTATGGGAAATTATAGGGGTTGTGAGGGAGTCCAGATGGTAGGCATTGAGATTCAGTAGGTTAACATTCAATAATGGTTAAAACTCAAAATTGTCAACCTCACATGCCAAAATATAGAAAAATCTCCTTAAATCAAACTTTAAGTTCTCAAGCAGCATTTTTCTTACTTTGCCTAGCTGTAAAAAGAAAAAAAAATCAATGGACATATTTCTTTGGTTTGTGCATATCTGGTGAAATTGACATTTATTGATTAAAAAAGTAATTCTATCAATTAAATGTTCATTGTATTGGTGCATTATCCTTTCAGCTCTGGGGAACCTGAAAAACTGGGTTCAAATAGGAACATTTTATTTTCTCTGTATGGTTCAGTTATGCACAGTGCTCTCAGTTTCCATGAATTTTGAGAGTGCTCAGTATATCATAGCACTTTGAAGGACTGGACTGTTTTTTATCTATACAGAACTTCTACAGTAAGTTCTATCCACAGGTCTTCCATTCACTTTAATGGACATCTGTGGCCCAGCTGACCATCTCTAAGATGGGTATATTAATATTTATTGGGGTGCTGTGAGAACTAATTGGTATTTACTATTCTCTCTGAGATACTTGCATGGAAAGCACTATGTAAGGCACAAGTATTATTAATAATTTAGTCCCTCCTGAGCATTTTCCTACCTTACAAAGCCAATTTGAGATCATTTCCACTTTTTTTTATTTTTTAAAGAGAATTTCAAAACCTGAAAGAGTAGGAGGGCAGCAGGACTTAAGCAGAACCATTTGGGAAAGTTCACCCAGCACCTGCCTGCAGGATACATTAACTAGCTTTAGCCAATATTACAAATTCATCACATTCCTTGAGCCTAAAAATTTGCCCAGCTTCACTTTCAAAGAGCAGATGTTCAACTATCAGTGTTTTCCAAGTCTCATATGGCATTAGCCCAGCAGCAAATTTGGTTTCTATAACAATGAAAGTATCATGTCCCTGATAGAAGCCAGAGGAAAAGGGATACTTGTGAAATGAAGAATGCATCGTTACATCCCAGTCTGGTCAGATATCTATTAGCAAATTATTTTACAATAAAATATAGATAAAGTATTACTGACAATGACAAAGTGCTTCCACTACAACATATTTTGTAAATTAGTTAGCTTCTCTCTCACTACTGATATTTGCCATCACCATTTGTACATTTATTTAGTATTTTGGAGTTCCATTTTATTCACATTGAAGTTATCAGTAATATTCTCCTTAATTTCAAAGGGAGTAGGGCTGGACTCAAAAGTCTAAATCCTAACCTGCAGTAGGGCCCCTCTGCACTAGTTTAGGGGCACAAAGAGGCATTACGCCACCCTAAATAAGTCTATTCCTAGATTCCATATCAAAGGCCATATACTGAAGTGTATCCACATGCATAATTTATTGATGTCAATGGGAATTGTACATGTAGATTCAGTACAATTTATGGACTTCAATATAGAAAAGTTTCTCTGATTAGGAAACCTCAAAAATCCAGCTATTCATATTCTATATAGATTTCAGAGTAGCAGCCGTGTTAGTCTGTATCCGCAAAAAGAACTGGAGTACTTGTGGCACCTTAGAGACTAACACATTTATTAGAGCATAAGCTTTCGTGGTAGTCCACATGATGTACTGTATATAGTTGTAATTGATAGTGTATTATATTAATAGTACATACTGTAAGACTCATGCATGTACTCTACTAGATAAAATAAGAGTGGTTCAAAATGTTCTACCTCTGACATGCACCATCTTTTGTTCTCCTTACTCCAAGAAATCTTTAGAAGGTACAATTGTCTTTGAGATATTGTCTCTACATCCTCCATAAAAAAACCCCAAGTTTTTATTTTCATTTTTCTTACTAAAAAGTAAAGCAGAGAGTGATGATCAGCAGAAGAATTAACAGAAGGTACAAATTTTCACTCCCTTGGGTATTCATAAAATGTCATTGCATCTTTTAAGAAAGAATGTATTATAAGTATAGAAAAAGCAATTAGGAGAGTGATTATTTTTCTGTTTGCATAGTAGCTAGAAATTTCTGTACAAATATTATTTGTGATATCAATTCATATGATGCTGGAAAGATGCAGCTGTTTCAACAAAGCAGAGGAGTATGGAGTGAAATAGGAAACAGACTTGCTGGGGAAAAAAGTCAGAGTCTATACTAGGTAACCTCTATGCTCTGGTGGGACAAACTTATGACTCTGTCTGCTTTCTTCACATGTCTTGAGTCCATCTGGTTCTTTCCAGTGTCTGTAATGTCTGATGGCTTTTTGCTTTGGTGGTGATAACATATGCCCTACTAAATCAGAAACAAAAAGCCCTCAGCTGGTAGAGCCAAAGCTGACAAGCTAGTTTTAAGGATATATGGGAGGGGTGTGTATGTGTGAGACAAAAAAAAAGAATAATCCATAAAAAAAAGTTATATATTAAAGTGTGTCTATTAAAGTTTTGAAGACTGGATTAAGTTGATACCATTACAGAGAGATTACCATTTGCAGGTAAGTAGTTAAGCAAAGTGAAAATAAATGTCAACTCCTCAAACACTGAGACAAGCATTTGGTTACATTTTTGGTTGACTGTTGCTTGGCAACATGGAGCCAATGATGAGACAGGAATATTTACATCTGAATTAATGAACAGGCTAAAGATAGAGATTCTAATATCTCAGTTCTGGACAACCAAATTTAATGCTATATTTTTGGGGTCATCACCATAAGAATAAGACTGATTGCTATGATTTAGCACTGCTTTGTGATATTAGTAGCATATTCTACTTTGGGAGAAAGCTCTCTCTGTGTGAGAAGGTCAAGTGGGAGCTGGTGAATGCTCATACCTTTTGAAAAGTTCACTTAAATCAATAACTAAATCAGGATTTAGGAGCCTAATTTTAGGCTCTTTTAAAAAAATCTTGTCCATTTTACCTAGGAATATTTTTAGGATAGTCTTAAGCAAGGAGGTGGGTTAATAAGGGTAGTCTCTTGTATGGAATTTACTGTATATATACGGGTATATATTGTGATTCTTGAAGAGTATTGCTATAATCTCATTTCAAGGCCAAAGAAACAATATATACTGAATACTCACTCCACTCACACCACCACACTTTACCCCTTTCCACTGAAAAGTCTGTCCCATTAACCCTGGCTCACTCACAACAGAGGCTTTTCCCTTCTTGTTCCAATTCTGTTGAGCACCTCTGGAGAAAGTCCCATGACTGCATGGATTTCCTCCACTATACATTTATTCTCCCCTCCTTCAGCTCTGCCATCTTCCTGTTCAAACTGCACAACTTCTCCAGTCTCATCATCTCTTGTGCCCACCTAGCTGCATAGACACCACCTTCAAACACCAGCCTTAAAACCTCCCCTCCTTCCTACCATTCTTCTCCTCTCAGCACAGAACACTGCTGATTTTAATAAGTGAGTAATTTATCTTAACTGTATATTGTAAAGCATCCAGGAAGTACCATACTGCCAAGTCAATGATGTTGGAATGTTTATTTTTGCATTTCTTGAATTTGAGGGTGTTTAACTGTGCAGCCTTAATACTGTATGAATGTGTATTTAATAATTTTCCTTCCTGCAGTTTTGGAAATGTTGCATATAGAAAGTTCTCACCTCTGTTTAAATACATGGGTGCACAAAGCTGATCTCTTAAAATAACTATAGCCTCTTTGTTTAGCATCGTCAGCCAGCAGTTATAAGGTCTATCACATTTTCCATTCTCCTGGGCATCCAGTGTGGTACTAATGAATTGCTGCAGTACATTGATTGTTAAGTGCTGGATTACTACTTGCCAGCACAGCATTTGGATGATTTCACTGTGACAAGGAGATATTTTTCCACTACATAGTACTCCTAAAGGGATTGAAAGTAAAAGAAAAAAAGAGTAGTTTAATAATTTAGGGCTCAGTCCTGCTTCCAGTGAATTCAATGGCAGAAATTCCATTGACTTCAGGGCACTAGGACCAACCTTATATTTCCTGCACAGTGCTTTTGAGGAGTGGGGTGGAGATATGGCTGCATCAATTAAAGACCCCCCATCAATATACCAAAACACGTGTGACAGTATTGTGAAAAATTCCATGATAAACTGGAAGGATAGTAACCAGACTTATTCAGTTGAAAACCTTTAACAAGAATGCAATTGGACAGACCTTTCATCATTTTGACCACAACTAAATCAGAGCAGAAGTTCCAGAATATATAGGTCACTGACTAATTCAGTGAGCTGAATCATTCTTGCTTCATAATAATCACTTGATGACAAGTTACAAGCAAAAGCATCAATGTGATAATTAATTCTGGTTATGGATTATTAAAGAGAGAGGATTCACTGAATATTTCTATTTTGGGACATTTCAATAAAGAATCTGTGAAATGTTAGTGAGTAAGAAAATGTGCATTTAATGATATTAAACAATATTTACTAACTTTGTACATGATTACATTGTAACTCCTATTCTGGACACAGAGGATTTAAAAGCTGCCACTCTATCAAGCAGGAGAACCTACTGTCTAGCTGAAAATCTATGCAAGATAGTCTTTTATAAAACCTTTTATTCAGCTTAATTGCAATTTAAAAGCAAAGCACTGTAAAAGATTAACACACTGTACATTGTAATTGTGGCTGTCTGTTACACATTATGCTTTTTTTTTTTTTTTTAAGTGAGGGTCTAATTCTTAGGTCCTTAGTCAGGGCCTCTCTCTCCTCATCAGAAATTGAGTTTTAATTCAGGGTTTCATAGGAAACACCCTTTGAGCAGGGGCCAGGGGTTGCCTCCTCCCACAGCCCCCTGTAGAAGAAGCCAAGAGTTTAGCCTCCAGAACCTGCTGATCTCCTGGGTCCTGGTGAAGACTGGAGCCAACAAAATGAAGAGGGCCACTCACATAGCCACCCAATGCCTCCCCACAAGCCTCTGGGGTCTCCTGCCTGCCCCACCCCATTTCTTGGACCCATGCAACTAAGGATTCCCCTGCCTACTTTAACTGTGGAATCCCCATAGAAGCAGGTTCCACAGCACACATGAGAATCAATATGGGAATCAATAAAACTATAGGCTTTAACTACCACTATTTCCACCCATGGGTTTGATGGAAGGGGAATTTAGGGGAGCCTAACTTGCTCAATTTTCCTATGGTTGGTCTTCCCCCTCTGATGCAGTAAAAGCCCTTAGGACAGGCTTCCACAAAATGAAGGGAAAAGGAGAGCATGTGGGCCAGGTGGAACACCCTCTTTCCTCAGGCAACTTATCACTGTGTATCTAGAGGAGAGCCTGGTGCCCACACTGTTTTACTCAATTCTTATGCAGGCAAACTGTCACTGAATTTGCTGGGAGTTTCCAAGCGTCAGAGCCACTGGATGCAACTCTGAAAAATTGCCACTTTTTACACTGACAGCATGGAAAGGTTATTCATCATGTGCTATTTGACTGTACTCACAACATCACAAGATAAGGGCCTTATCCTGACAGATGCTAAGACCCCACAACTCCTGTGAAGGCCAATGAGAGCTCAAGGCACTCAGCATCTTACAAAGAGCATTCAGGACCTTGTGGGATCAGGTCCTTCATTTGATTTATTTATGCCAAAATGGATCATTGTACAACCCTCATTTTTGAGATTAAGAATATTTGTATCCTATTGTTTACTGTTATACTTGGTTTAGTACTATATATAAAGGCCAGCTCCATTTTAGAATAGATATCTAGGCTTTATTATTGGAGATTTGATTTTTGTTTTTCAAACAGTGATTTTAACATTAGGAAAAAAACTCCTTATTTACAATTGTACATAATGTTTTCATTATTTCTTGGAGCTATTAAATTTACTATGTTCTCATACAATAGAACACCATATTAAAATGTTTGCCATTCTGGTTTATACATGGGATGCATTGTGACTGACATCTATTGGTGGGAGGTTTCAGAGTAGCAGCCGTGTTAGTCTGTATTCGCAAAAAGAAAAGGAGTACTTGTGGCACCTTAGAGACTAACAAATTTATTAGAGCATAAGCTTTCGTGAGCTACAGCTCACTTGTTGCAAAGGTGAAGTAGTTTTTGACTGCTCCTTTCTCTCTCTGGCCTGCCCCAAGCTCAGCTCAGCCCTGGAGTATATTTGCTCTATAGAGTTCCCACAGAAAAAATTCATTTGCAAAGATGTTTTATACCAGCTCACATCTCAGGGAAAATTTTAGAAATATTTTCTCTAGAGATAAATCTGACTATCCCTGGGAATTTTTTATTTTAAATTAAAACAGGATTCTTTTGCTCCTGCTGTTTATTCCCCATGTGAAATGATAAAATAGAAAGGAGGTGGTGGTAGATGGTGAAAAATGTTGGGTGAAAAATGTTGCCATGCATAGGCTTTTGTTAATAGATTAGATAATCTTCAAAAGATCTTATGAAAAACCATGTAAAAGGCAAACAGTTTGTAGTCCTGGTGGGTAAAACGTGCAAGAGAGCCTTAGTTACTTAAGAGCCTATGTCCCCTTGACTACATGAGTAGGATGATTTTGAACATCTACTCTTTGTGCACAACTTAAAAATTTAAGTTATTGAAGAACCAAAGTTTATTTTAGGCTTCCATATGGCAAAAGACTTCATTAACATTCTCCATGACTAAATGCTGTCTTGGGCATTCATCATTTCATGTTACCCTGGAGTTTAAGATTCTTGCAATGTTATCCTGTCCTCCATTTGCACTCTTGATGAGCCTCTGTTAAAGAAACCAAACACTGTATGGTCTATTCTGATACTTCATCAGGAGGTCAGCTCAGACTCACGTCAGCAGACAGCTTTGAAAGGCAAATGACTACATTTAAAAAGTTGTTTCAAAATCTTTTAAATTAATATAACATTCCAGCATCTGGTGATTAAGGGTTAGCTCTTTAGGGAGATGTACACAGTTCTTTTTTTCCTGTTTCCAAATCCAAAGTTAAAGCTGGGGGGGGGCAAGAAGGGATACAGCTTCATTTTTTGCCATCCTCTTCTTTACGCCATTGAAGTGTTCAGGGAGGGGAATGGTCAGCCCTGCATTCAGGGGCATGGGCCTAGCATGGGTCTGCAGTACAGTATTCTTGCTACAGAGCTGGGGCAGTCTGCTCCCATGAGGACTGGCTCTCAGTGGTGTACCTTGACAGCTGAGTCTGAAGAGCAGCATTCTCTCCCTGTAGCTGGGTAGTCTGCACGGCAGCATGTGGTTCTCCAATAAGAGCTGCAAACACTTGTGCTTTCACTGTGGGGAGATGGTCATCTTGTTCATGCATTTCTGGTGCCCTCACAGGCATGCCAGGTACGGAATGATCTGCTGCCTCCATGTTACCACAAGGCTGGCCTTCAGTATGGGTTAGGGGTGATCCAGGCAAACTGTCAGGGTCCTGGGCAAGGGGTGGCTCAAGATCAGATTTCTGAGCAGAGGTCAGAACTTGTGTTGGGGTTCTGGAGAGAGGGTGAGAGTCCAAGACAGAGCTAAAGTCAATGCCAGGAGTTCAGCAGCACAGAAGTAGAGTCAGTCATGGTAGCTCACTGGGGATCTGTGAAGTTGCCTGGTTTGTCCTGTTTTCATAACTGGGATGACAAATTTACCCTAATTTATGAGTTTTCACATTTCTTACAGTTGAGCTCACAGATTTCACAATAACCTATAACTTTGTGCCTGTGTGGAAATTAATCATGGAAAGTAGGTCAAGTTATTTTCAATAAAGTATGTTATAAGAAGGTGCAAGAAAACCAGAGAAATTGAATTAGTCCAAACAAAAAGGGCCTACCAATGTGACTCAAAGGCTGTTGAGACTGGACTTAAGAAAATATGGTCTTACAGAAAGGGGTTTAATTCGTGAATGAAATAATGAGGGGATGAACTGTGCCTCCCACTTTATCAGGCACTGTCTTCGATAATCAGGCCTAGTGGTTGAAGCGTGGGTTGCAGCTAGGCATAGGGTTGGGCCTGGGCCAAGGGCAATCCTGGAACTGAGATCTGGGGACATGCTAGGGTCAACACAGACCAGAGTCAGTAGCCAAACCAAAATCAGAACTGTAGCCAGAATCCAGATGCAGGTAAGATGTCAAAGAGTCTAAAGATGAGCCAAATTGATAATGAAGCTGGAATCCAGAGACACACCGAAGGTCAAAACCAACTAGGCAGAGGGGCATTGGGGGGAGGGAATAGTAGGCAGAGACTGGAGCAGGTGATGAGGCTGGAGCAAGGCTAGTGCAGGACAAGGACAATACTAGGACAAGGCTCAGGCAAGGTGATGGGGGAAGCCGGAGTCAGAATGGGAGCAAGCTGGGAGTCTCTGGAGTCTGCTGCACTGGGAGGCAGCAGGGTGGTTCCTGACTAGGTAGCACTTGGGTGCCAAGAAACTGACTAAACCAGGTTCTCTGTAGGAAGCCACCCAGACTGGAATCACCACTTTAATGTCTGGACAATGAAAGAATTTATAATACCTTTAACTTTTCTGGCCCTTGAAATCAATATGGTAGTCCTGTGGGCTTTTATAGGGTTAAAGGGCCAAACAGAAGCCTCCAAGTCAGCTGCCAATAGAGTCTCTTGGGTGGGACTTGCCATAGTGTACATCCATTGCAGGTCATGAGGAGCAGCCGGGTTACAGTTGCCACCAAGTAGTTGTGTGGAGATGCCTGTTGCCTGGTCCCTCTGCTGACCCAGTTTTGAGTTCCACCAATCCTTACTGGTACAGACAGTCACTAACTCAACTCCACCAGCCGGTATGGAGGGGAAACAAAGCTATCACCTTGCCCAACCTTTCCCTGTTCCCTTTGGGGTTTCAGTGGGTACCAGGGTGAGATTCTCCCAGTGCTTGTGCTCTGGATGTGCAAACATTGAAGCTATGACTGGTCCCTGTGCATAGAAGAAAACCACAGAAGGCTACTTGCACCCTCTTTTCCCTACTTCCTTGCACAGCCATGTTATGTTAACCTCAGTCTAACAATATTTACCATCTGAAGCATTCCTTACCTCTTGGAGTATAAGAGATTTCTGTAATTTTCATTTAGCCTCCCACAAAGTACAGTCCCAGGTTTACAATGGCACCATGGAGCCAGGCCCATGCTCAGAAGGGGCCTTGGTCTGCTCTGCTTGCACTGTGCCCCAAGATCCCACCAGCCCACTGGCTTCTCACTGCCCACCACTTGCTCCTGTCTGCCCCCTTGCCGGACCCCAGTGCACCTCTGGCTCCAGGCAGTCTCTGCTTATCTGTGAGGCCCCACCTGTCTCCCCAGAACTGAGCCACCTGGGACTGGTGCAGAAGCCTGGCCAGTCTGGGCCAGTTTGGGTGGGGTGCAGGGGAAGTGTCTGAGGCTTGGCTGGGCCCCTCTAGGCAAGTGCATCTTGAGGGAGCCCAGCCGGGACAGGCCCTGGCCCGGCTGATCGTGCCACTTGTGAGGATCTGGAGCGATTCCTCACCCTGGGACCAGCTGTGGCTGCGCTTCCAGCTCAGCCTGGCAGACACAGTCACCTCCTGGCAGGGCCCTGGGGGAGTGGGCCTCTAGGGAGCTTTGGGGGTGTGTGTGCTGGGCTGTGAGAGGGTGGGGTAGATGTGTGGGTTGGGGCACTAGGGGGTGGGGTGGGCCACTGTGCATCTGGCAACTGCCGGTTTGTAACTATTGCCCTCTCACGGGGCTGGGCAGAGTGGGGAGACCCCTGCCATGCCATGTCCCATTGCCCCAGCTGGCCCCTTGCTCTGGGGACTGACCTCCCCGCACCATGCTCTATTGCCTCCATGGGGGCCCACAAATATGTTTGGAGACGGGCCCAAAAAAAGGTTAATATGCAAAGTACTGTAATTCTCTAGAAATGAATCAGACTGTCTCTTGTAGCTAAGAAATGAAACTAACAAATTTAAAAAGGTAAGGAAACATTAAGTATTCTTAGTAAGTAATAAGATATCATAGGGAATATGGCAATCTTCATTCAGAAAGCTCCATTTGTTCCCTGACTGCTGACTCTACCTTATAATTCATTGCCTGATAGAAAAGAAATGCAGAATTCCTCCAATGAGGGATGATTAGTAGTGCTAGCATCTTGCTCAAAATTTTGCTTTAAAATTTTTTCCTCTCCTTGTGGAAATGCTGCCTGAAATATTTGCATTACTACAGACATATTCGTCTTCACTTCAAGATGAAAAGGAAACATTTAAAGAGTAAAAAACTAGTTTATCATTCATGTCCCTCAGATCAGATCAGATCAGGTATGGCCACTGAGAGATGTTATATTTTACCTCCGGGGAAAAAACAAACAAAAACAACAATCAAATCTGGCTTATTTCTCCCCCGACCCTCTTCATAAAAAAATAGTTGCAGATTTTGGTAAACAGACACTTTCCTACAGTTCAACAGCAGCTCTTGTAGTGTTGATACACTAGACACATTTAGTTTTTGTCTCCACAGTAATCAGTATTAGTTATGTCTCTATTTGCTTTTAAAACATTTTCATTAGTTTATTTTACAGATATTGTACAGCTATTCTAGGTTTTATGCACAACCCTAAGTCAATTTTACAGTATTGCCAAACAAGCATTCAAAAATCATGAATTAGTCCTCCAAAAATAAAGAAGCTTTAACTGAGATTTTTTTAAAAGTAATAAATTGTGGGCTCATCTTATGGCTTATGCCTTCTAGCTTCTGAGGTTTTTAAGAGTCCAGATTTTCAAGCTTTCCTCTGTAACCATGAGGGCTAGACATGTAAAGTGAAAGCAGAGAGTCTCACATAAGCTGATGACACCAGGAGCGGGGGCTGTTTGGGGGGAAAAAAACACACCACCAAATTTCACAAGAATTGCAATAAAATTGCAAGAATTGGCCACACTGATCTCCCTTCCTTCATATAATATGTCAAACTAGGAAATTACAAAATAAGACTGGGAGTTATCAAAAGAGAAGCACTTTTAAAATGGTCAGGCACCATCAACCCATCATGATGTGGAGGTCTGGATATGAACTGAGGATTACATTTGTAGCACCGATACCAGTTCCAGCCACAACAAACGATGACTCCTCGTTAAGTATAAAGGATCTAATTCTGGCCCATTTTATGGAGCAATAAGTACCTCAACAATCCTAAGGACAGCTGGGGCTGGTACAAACAGAACAGTAAGAAGATTCCAACTCTGTGGGTGGAGCCACCATACTGTTTATAAATGGGGAGCTCCCTTGCCACCCAGCAGCCCTTCATGGATTGTCACAGTCTCTCTGCGATCTACTCAGTCCAGAGAGATTAATTTTGGAAAAAATCCACATGCTCTTGCACTTGTATGTGTGCACACTGGAGGAAGGCAAGAGAAAGACTGTAACAGTGACTATCTGGGGATTAGCCCAGGGGCTGTTTGCCTGAATGATCCCCATCTTCTGGCAGCTATATTTTAGATTTCTGCAGCTGCATTGACAGGGCCCACTCAGATTCCTCCTTTCTCAAGGACTCCTGGATTTCCACTGTAGATGTCTGCTGATTTTGTTTTCCATTCTTTGTTGGATTTTGCTGAATGCTCATTTCAACTTTCTTCTGTGTGTTAAGGGGGAGGGTTCATTTTCATGCAGACAAGGACATTTGAATTCTGTTAGCTTTGTGGCCAGCTTCCTCAGTAAAAGCAAAAAGGAATGTTTTGCCCTTTATGACACTTAGCAATTTATAACTGTGTTAATGCTGCCCAGTGAGGGAAATGGAATTCCTAGAGCTCTAATGTTTTGTGAATCAATGACAATGGCATCACTCAGTTGCCATTTACCTAAAATTAACCTTACCCTTTCAGTGTATTTAGCTGTACATTTGGTTCATGGAAACATATCTACAGGCATGAAAGAGGTGTACAGTATCATGAAACATGACAAAATCCTTTCAGAAACACAAATGCACAAGGTACTCTGCAGACTGCAGCAAACAGCAAAGGAGTGCTTTATTTTTCTCTGAAAAAAAAGTGACACGGTCCCAGTATTTCAAACCATTCCCTTCATGGAAAAACCCACAAAGGAGAATGGACTTTGTGAGGTCCTTTTCACTGCTGCTTATAAGTTCTTCCAGCAGGTATGGGGGAAATGGAAGCCCAAAGAAGCCAGGGCTGTCAGTGTGGAAAGTCTTGTGCATCCGCATTTGTAAAGGGCCCTGTGTTGTTCACAGACTCCTGACAGCCTCGTTGCAATGGAGCCATGCTAATGGGGAACCATTCACCTCCGATTATCTGTTGAGGTGGCAGTTCAAATGTTAATAAAGCAGCTACAGAAAATATTACCTTTGCTGTGGATTCCCCTTGAAGTTGGTACAGGGAGGATGATATCTAGCTTGACCTGACATCTTCCATGTATGTATCCGTGTCCTCATGGCATGCCCTAGGTGGGATGCAAGGACAGAGCAATGGTGTCACGTTGATTGCTAGTCTCTTCTTCCATGTGGAAAACTATATCAACACATGGAAAGTACAATTTGGGCAGCTCTGCACAACCCCAAATGGACATTTTTGAAGCCAGAGCAATTAATTTGCTTTTAAAATGTCACTGAGAATGGTGACTCAGACACTTCCATGCCAGCAATGAAGCTGTTGGCAAAACCTGAATTAGTGGAAAGATGGGCTGGGTAGAGTCTCAAGTGAGCCCTTAGTTTAAAATCCCCACACCAATCCAAGGAGGGGGCTGGAGAGTTTAACCTTTTTCTGAGCACTTCTGTATCATCCCCATCAAAAATGATGAATACACTTAGAGCAATCCTCTCCCCCCTTTGAAATGCACCACATGCTATTCTAGATGTCAGGTTTAACAGATTTTTCCTGGACACTCCTATAGGGTCTTCATCTAAATCACCCATTTCAAATTGCACACGATGAACACTATCAGTCAAATCAATATAGTTATCAAGAAGAAATTTTTTTTGGCATGTGACACTTGTTTGTTTGCCAAGAGGCACTTCCTTGGTTACGAGAAAGTGATTTTGTTTAAATCAGAAAACAAATGAATAGATTCCTCAGGCCCCCAGTCATTGCTGTTTACAAGCACATGGGTATATCTAGTGGAGTTCCAGTGGCCAGTCCTGGCTCTGGTACTCATTAATGACTTGGATAATGGTGTGAAGTATGCCTCTAAAATTTGTGGAGGACACTGAACTGAAGGGACAGGGGATTGCAAGCACTTTGGGGAACAGGATTATGATTTAAAATGACCTTGACAAATTGGATAAATGGTCTGAAATCAACAAGCTGAAATTCAATAAAGACCAATGCAAAGTACTTCACTTAGGAAGGGGAAAAAATAAAAATTAAATGTGCAGCTACAAAATGGGGAATAACTGGCTCAGTGGTAGCACTGCTGAAAGTATTGGGGGGGGAGGGTTATTGTGGACCACAAATTGAATGTGAGTCAACAACATGATGCAGTGGAGGAGAAGGCTGGTGGGTGTATTAACAGGACTGGCAAATGTAAGGCATGGTAGATAATTGTCCTGCTCTGCTCAGCACTGGTGAAGCCTCAGCTGGAGTACTGTGTCCAGGGCTGGTGTGGGGGGGAGAGGAAGGGGAAGGAGGGGAATAAGCAGACAATTGTATTGGATCCTGAGGTCAGACACTCCCCCCTCCCAAGATGTCTACAATGTGTAAATAAAATGGGAAGGGGAGGTCCCAGTGAACAGGAAGTGCTGGGACCCCAAGTGTCTCTTAATGGACCTCACTGTGTCCAGTTCCTGGTGCCAGACTTTAGGAAAGATGTGGACTAATTAGAGAGTCCAGAGGAGGGCAACAAAAATGATAAAAGGTTTAGAAAACATGACCTATGAGGAAAGGTTAAAAACTTGGTGTGGTTAGTCTTGAGAAAAGACTTTGTGGGAGTGGGTGGGAGAGGAAGAGAGAACCCGACAAGTCTTCAAGTATGTTAAGGGCTCTTATGAAGAGGATAGCAATCAATTGTTCTCCATGTCCACTGACAGTAGGACAAGATGTAACAAACTTCATCTGCAGCAAGGGAAGTGTAGGTTAGATATTAGGAAAACTAACTACGAGGGTAGTTAGGCTTTCAAGGGAGGTTGTGGAATACCCAGCATTGGAGATCTTTAGGAACAGCTTGGCCAAACACCTGTGAGGAATGATCCGTTTACTTAGTCCAGCCCCCCTGCATTGAGGCAGGACCATATGACCTCTTGATGGCCCTTCCAGCCCTACATTTCTATGATGTGACCTTATTAATCTCCCCAAAAGTCAATAGGAACAATCCCATTAACTTCAGTGTGAGCAGAACTGTTGTGCCCATAACAAACATCCTTCACAAAATAAAATGTTAAGTTTGCTGAACAGACCATTCCTGCATAGAAAAGGTTGGAAAAACTGAGTCTGCACTTGCAGGATTTCTTCCTCGCTCTTCGGATGGTAGATGAAGATTTTTCCACCACTGTGGATAAAGAACTTGTTCTGTATCTGAAGAAACACAGGATCATCCATTTGGAGGTCTAGTCCCCTGTACTGAATCCAGCTCCCAGGCAGCAGGAGTCCTACAAACTCTTCTGCCAATTGGAAAAAAGTGGACTGGATACCACAAAAATCCTGGCTTTGGACAGGCAAACAAAGCCAATGAGAACTGCTAGCCCTATGGTCTGCTCCCCAAATCTTTGACTCTGTGGCATTTGTTTGATAATTACTTTGCATTTGATTTAAGACAAAAAAGTCTGAATCAGCACAGTCTGCTATGTTGACATTTAAACTGGCAGGAAATTTGTAATTTGTGTTTTCTCTAAATGATGTTAGCCGGTTGAAGAGTTGGAGGTTGTTGTCTGGGTTTTTTTTAAGAATTTCCTTATAATTAACCACTGCAGTGATGGATGTGTAGTCCTGAACTATCAACTATTAATTATGTGAAGTACAAATAGAGAATTATGGAAATAGGCAAATAAAGCCAGACACACAAATGGCATGGCCAAGAAAGCCTGCAAATAAACAAAGTAAAAAAGTTAAAATGTAGAGCTTGAAGGATACAGCTAAATATTTACTCCTAAATTATTAAATAGTTCTATCAAGCTGAAAATGTATACCTTAATGCTTGCCGTAGTTTGTCATCTTTTAAAATATTATCAGCAATATGAAACATACATGAAATGACTGACTTCCCCAGACAAGTGGAATATACCAGACCCTGTATTATTTAATATCATGGATTGCAGTTCATCTTTCGTAGGTATCATTAATCATTTCAGTCTTCCTCATGACTGAATGAGCTGTATTAAAGTCAATGGGAACTGATCAGCTAAAGCCTCATGCAATGCTTTCAAAGTTTAGGGGACCGTGGAAACTACATTTTAAGGATGTCAGACTCTTGGATCTAATCCTACATCTGGATCTGTGCAGGCAGATTCTTGCCCATATATGCATCCCCACTGAATTAATTTGTCCCCGCATAGATCCAGTTGCAGGACTGGGGCCCTACAGCTGGAAATTCCTGTTAGAGATATAACAGAATACATTTGTCTAAGTGTATCCAGAAAGGAGATGTTTATGAGAAGATCCTGAATTTCTGGGTCTGATCTGTTTATATTAAGAAATGGTGGTTTATCAGGTAAAACTATTTAATATACTTAAAGGAATGAAATTGCAAAAAATCAGATTCAAGGGAAACAAATCAAGGCCCTGATCTTACGAAAACTATGCAAGTATGGCTGTTGAAGTCAATACATCAGCACTGCAGCAACATCCTTGAGTAACACTTTCTACCACTGCTGGTTGGCTAGGAAACTCCATCCCTTTCTGGCAGACCATGACCTGGCCTTAGTTATACATGCCTTTGTCGCCCTGCATTTGAATTACAGCAATGCAATATGCCTGGTGATAAATCCATGATCCCTTAGGAATTTCAAACTACTACAAAACACTGCAAGACATCTCCTCAGCAATGTGGGCTACTGTGAGCCCATCAGATCTCTTCACACAATGCACAGTCAACCAGTGGAACTCTTTGCCAGAGGATGTTGTGAAGGCCAAGACTACAACAGGGTTCAAAAAAGAACTAGATCAATTCATGGAGGATAGGTACATCAATGGCTATTAGCCAGGATAGGCAGGGATGGCGTCCCTATCCTCTGTTTGCCAGAAACTGGGAATGAGTGACAGGGAATGGATCACTTGATTACCTGTTCATTCCCTCTGGTGCACCTGGCACTGGCCACTGTTGGAAGACAGGATACTGGGCTAGATGGATCTTTGGTCTAACCCAGTATGGCTGTTCTAATCAAATCATGTTCAATCTCTCAGTCTTTATCTTTAAGTGCTCAATGGCCTAGGCCCAGGATTCTAAAAGATAAGTAACTCTGCGATGAAGGTCATGTTCAATAGCTTCACTCTTCAGGTCCAGTAGAGCTTTCTAACTTAAGGGTAAAGCTCATGTGTGCAGGAGACAGAGCTTTCCCAGGGGGCTGATATGAGGCTGTGAAATAAACTACCCCAGACACCATGAACCATCACAATCCCCCACCACCTTCCACTTGAGGGCAAGATTGAAGAAGTGTACTTTGCATTCTAACAAACACAGAGCAGCATTTCAGAGTAGCAGCCGTGCAAGTCTGTATTCACAAAAAGAAAAGGAGTACTTGTGGCACCTTAGAGACTAACAAATTTATTTGAGCATAAGCTTTCGTGAGCTACAGCTCGCTTCATCGGCTGTAGCTCACGAAAGCTTATGCTCAAATAAATTTGTTAGTCTCTAAGGTGCCACAAGTACTCCTTTTCTTTTTACAGAGCAGCGTGTACATTTAAAAACAAAATATACTGCTGAAGCAAAACACTCCACTGTTCACACAAATATCTCATTGGGAAAAAAAGGAGAGAGAGAATGAACCACCAGTGACAATATTGGTCATGTCACTTAACGCACTACTGTAAGATGCTCAGATATTTCCCTCATAACTGTAGTGATGACAACCTGAATAGAATGGGCACAAAGTTATGTTTTTGCAGGATTAGGGCCAAATTATCTATAGTAGATCACTACGCAGTCAACTTCTTTCCCAGCCTGCAGCTAATAGCTTTTTTTGGGGGGGGGGGGGAGAGGGGAGGGTGTAATTATCTCTTGCCATAGCTGTGCATCATTTGTGTCATCATCATTATATGCTCCCATTGTCATGGAGTGCACCACTCATCTAATGCCTCCTTCTGGTCACTCTGGGGATTAGCTCTTGAGGTCAACACTCCTTCTTGTGGTCACACACCATCACACTGTCTCTCTCTCTTAGGTCTGCAGCCCCTCTCGCTCCAGGAATTACATCATTTTCATGAATCCGCCATCCAGCTAGGTCACTCAGCATTCCAGGGTACAGTCTTTCAAATCATCTACGACACTTCCCACAGTGACACTAGCAGTTTTTCAGTTCACTGCCCCTGTACCTGGTCTATACCTCACCCTCCATAGCTGGTAGGGAAACTTAGGCCCCACCAGCAAGTCTGGCACAGCCCAGCAATTCTGGGCTTTCCTCTTCCAGCCCTCACTGCTTCTTCCCTAGATTGCTTCCTACTACTCCTGGTGGACCCCTACTTATTCTGGGAATATCAGATCCAAACCTTCTTCCCAGGAAATAGCTACCCTTTGCCAACAGCAGCACCTATGTGTTGCCAGCTTCCTGGCTTTATAGGCCCCACCTATTTCTACACAGCTGAACCTGCTTGCAATAAATTCTCTGCTGCCTGGCTGTTCCTCCAGGTCCAACCTACATGGTCACCTTAAGCCCCTCCAATCCTGTCCTATTGGGTTCTGGAAGTGGGCAGGCTAAAGGACCAACTGCTAAAGGACCCTCCCCCAGCCTTAGGGGAGGGTCCACAAGGTCCAGGAACTCAAATAATTATGGAGGACAAGCAAAAATGTAACGGGGCAGGTATGAAGGTCAAAGGGTCAAACAAAGGGAACCTGAATGGGACACCAAGCAGAGAACCGCAAACAGCAGCCACTGCTCCTCAAAGGTGTCAAGGGAGTCAGCAGATGCCGCCCAAAGGAACTCTGCCCGGATGCATGAAAGGAGGGAGGATCAGAAATAGGCCCCACAGAAAACACTCTCAGACAACCTCCTCTCCCTGGTATTGTAGATGGCCACTTTGGCCAGCACTAGGAGGAGGTTAACAAGGATGTCCTGCAACTTTGTGAGGCCATGAATAGGGTGTGAATATAGGAAAAGGTGAGGTGAAAAGTGAAGCCAAAAACATAAAAGGATGTTCAGGAGGAGCCAGAACAGGGGCTGCCAGTCATATCGGAGCCCTCAGAAGAGGCGCAGGAAGGCGTGCACCAATGTGCTCCAAGCCGGACTACCTGCACCATAGAGGAGTCTCAGCAGGACCTGGAGGCAGAAGACATGAACCTGAGTGTGCAAGCATGTCAGTCCCTGTCCTCCCTCCTCCAGGGGGAGATGGAGAACCCTGGCAGAAACCCATTGCAGTCCTGGCCAAAAGAACTTCAGAACCAGCTTCTGGATATCAGCCAGGAAACCCAGGGCTGGGACCAGGGTGGTGAGCTGGTGCCAGAGCATGAACAGGACTAGCTGGTTGAGCACCAGTGCCCTCCCCTGCAGGGAGAGGCACTGGAGTAGTCCCATTGGGACGGTTTACCTTCTGAGATCAGACGGGATCGGGGCCGTTTGGTCTGGTATGGCCTCAGGCCCCTTCCAGTCCCATGTAGGGTAGACACACTATCACACCCATATCCATTAGGTTGTCAGTCATATTTCAAAAGACACACATTTTGTCCCCCACACGTACTAAATATCTTTAACGTATTCCAGTTTACAGCGTTAACCCTACATACAACTAGCATACATGGCATATTACATTTATGCTTATATCACAAATATGGCTTCAGTAGCATGCCTTGTGAAGTTATTTATTAATATAGAAAAATCCTATACCTTTAGGGGGGCTGAGAAGGGAAACTTTTCCCCTCTGTCCACTCAAGTTGCACCACTCACCTCTACTCAGGGAATGGATAATACTGATGACCAGCCTCCTGGTATCCTGACTTGGTCTGACTCTTGGTAATCGGTTCCCAATGCTAGTGTTCTGGTTTGTCTTTCAGTTCTGATCTCCTGGTATTCTAGTCTATCCTGTATTCCTAGTAATTGGCTCCTGGACCCTTGACCTGTGCCTGATGCCTAACCCCTTGGCCAGGCTGCCCATGCCCTAGCCCTGACTCGGCCTTCTTAAATTGTAGGCACCAGACCTGGACACAATATTCCAACAGCAGTCACTACAGTGTCAAATATAGAAGTAAAATAACCTCTCTACTCCTACTTGGCTCCCCTGTTTATGTATTCCAGAACTGCATTAGCTCTTTTGACCACAGTGTCACACTGGGAGCTTGTTATCCACCATGACCCCCAAATCTTTTTTTCTGAGTTACTGTTTCCCAAGATCAAGTCCCCCATCTTGTAAATTTATGCATATGGGTAAACCCACTTAAGTCCTTCTCAGTCTATTCAATGAGACTCACATGCATTAAAATTAAGCATGTTCCTAAGTATTTGCAGCATAGGTTGTGGAGCTGGGGGACTGTCGGGGCCATGGTCCACCCACTTTTTGAGAGAGACAAACCTGAGCAATGCGGTGATCCTGCATGCCACTCATTCTGGTTTGGAGGGTTGGGTGGAGAGCTCATGGGCTGTGAGCAGGGCTGGCTGGAAAAAAAGAGAAAGGTCAGGTGCAGGAGCAAATCTATGCCCTATCACTTTAAATGGCACTCCACAGCCTGTGACTGGCCAGGTCAAGGCCAGCTGTTGACCCATATAATTAAATGGGGTCTTTGTTACTGAAGTTGCTCCTCGAGGTGTACTTATAACACTATTTATATCATGTCACTGAAGCCATTTTTACAAATTGATGATCACTCATGCATTAGAAGGCACAATATATTAGGAAATGAGATTTCATGATATTTAATATTCATTCAGCCATTGCCAGAAAATCATGTAATGGTTTTTAAAACTTGCTTTCATGTCCAAACTCTGGAGGAGCTATGCAATGTACTGTCCAGTAGTCACTATAGCAATATTCATTATACTACTGAGAGAATAATGATAGCTGCTTACATCTCTTGAACAGTGTACCCCACTCTAAAATATCTACATTTACTGCACCTATAGAGAGACCTTGTTAGGGTTTTTAATGCCACCTTTAGCTTCTATTGTAGAGAGCTGAGATTATGGACCAGAAGCCTGTTTTGCTAGGCACTGTACAGTCAGTTAAATATCAGGTACAATTCTATCACAGATATAGTAAGCACCGTAGAAAGCCACAGTCTGCTGTCTGTTTCCAAATATAAAATTACCTCACTTGAGTTATTAACATAATGTGAAGTCTAACATTGTCAAAATATTTGAATAAAATGACAAGATAAATTATGTAACATTAAAAACAAAAGGCTCCTAAGACTTAGGGTAGAGAAATGACTTGTCTGGAATATTCTGAGTACCCCTCTCCCTAATTTCCTTTTCCTGCTAAGGAAACAAATTTCCACAGACTGGTATAATAATAGATTCACCTGTGACTCCAACTGCTAGGGATCTGAGCTGAGGTTTTTCAAAGCAGTCCAGAGGATTTAGACACATTATTTATTAAAATTAAATCCCTAGACTACTGTGAAAATCCTCAACCTTGGATTCTCATGGCCCACATGGGAGGCTAGGTGGCTTCAGTTATTAGAAGACTATTAACTAAGCTATATATGCTGTGGATGGAGCCAGCAGAGACTAAGTAAGCAAGAAGAATGCTGCTAAAGAGTTAAAGACTGCTGGACCTGGGGACTGTGTACGCTAAATTTGGATAATTTAAAACTAAAGGCTTAACTGGAATTGTGAAATATGGTACCAAACTTGCTCTATCTTTGGAGTGAAGTTTACCTTAGATGTTGTAGGATTCATAATTATTTACTCTGTTACCTAATTAAATTACTCTTAATGTTTCTCTCTAATGAAAGATATGAGTTATCATGGCTTTGATATATTTAAAAGTAAGTTGGCTGCTCATTTTAGTGTTTAATGAGGTGTAGTATATTTACACTAGCTTCACTGATTACTTCTGCTGAAATAATTTTGTAAGTGAGATTTAAGTATTTTTTTGTTCAAGGTTAACTTTTAAGTTCCTGAAGCTAATTAGAGGTTTGTTCCCCCATCAGTTTGGCAAGTAATCCTATAATTAAACTTTGGGCATAGAAACTTCAAAGTGCTCCCACGGCAGTGCTTTGAAGTGCAAGTGTGGTCCCGTGCGAGTGTGGTCCCCACAAGGGGATTAGCGCGAAGCCTGTTTACACTAGCACTTTACAGCACTCTGACTTGCTGCGCTCAAGGGGTGATTTTTCACACCCCTGAGCCAGCAAGTTAGAGTGCTATAAAATGTAAGTGTAGCCAAGCCCTTAGCTACAGTTGTGGCTTTAGAATTAGAAAGGGAGGCTACAGGTAGGGAGAAGCTTTTAATAATGTGAACTTGCACTTCAGGTAAAATCAAAAAAGGTAGAAATTTAAACTAGAAACAAGCAAATACTTATTAAGCCCCTATAAAAGATAAGGAATTCATTTTGAATGCTCAAACGGAACAGAACTCTATTTTTCATTATCTTCTAAATAATGGTAGCCCCTCCCTATAAACCAAAAACAGTAGTACTTCTCCAGTAATACCATGACTCCTTTCTTTTGTAACTCCTCCTGCAGGATAGCCTTCTAAAGGTGCATGCTATATAGGAGGACAGCAACAATCCTCCCAGTTCCTAGGCAATTAGTCTCAGGTGTGTAGAGATAGCAAGCATGAGAGAGATAGAGAGAGTTTATTTATAGAAGAAACTTCTTACCAGATAAGATTTGCTATAGGGTGACCTCCTAGGTTATTCTTCCACAGGTAGAAGATAATGTCACAGTAGTTCTGAGTCACTGCACTCTCTAGGCCATTTTATCTATCCCATTATCTGAAAATTACAGAATTGTATTACCCCAGTAAAAGGAGTGGCTGGATATACTCTTAAGCTCTACTATAGCTGCCTTCTGTGAGAAGGCAATAGAATACTTTACACTCTGATTATGTTAACTAGTATTTTGTGGGTAAAAAGTAGGTATCTGAGTCCAGATCCACAAAAGGACTTAAATACCTAAGTCCAAAATTTAGGTGTAACTAAGACTCTCGAAACCTTGCTGGCCTGCTACTTAATCCTGCAGACACCAGCAATTCCCTGATACCTACTTTTTTTCCCCCCTCTAAAAGTCCCCTATGTTCCTAAGTTTCTGCCTCTAGGTACATGCACAATGTCTCATTTTATATATCTGGACTTCTAAGCCTCAGTGGGATCCTCAAGCTATGTGAGGGTAAGTGTTCCCCACAACTATCCTGGGAAGCCTGATTTGGTAGGTGCGCTCAGAGTACTGAGCAGTACTGCTTACTGGATCAGGCTGTACACAAAATCCAGCTATAAGAGGTGGTGGTGCCTCCCTTAACTATCAACCTCTAGGTTAGAGCACTCATCCAGAATGTGGGAGATAAGGGTTCAATTCTTGTGCCTGATGTGAAGAAACAATTTGAACTGCAGTCTTCCAGGAGAGTTTCCTAATCACTAGGCTATGGGCTATTCTGATGTGGGGGTCCCTCCGCCTCTCTTGTTAATGTGGTTCCACTTTGGATAAATAATTATTGGAGCAGGAGGACTCAAAATGGGGTTGCCTATTTCCCAGGTGAGTGCCCTAACTCCAGGCTGTAATCAATCTTTCACTCTCTGGCTTAGGATTTTGTAACACTGAAGTCCTTTTGTGAAGCCAGGTCTTAGCGTGTTATCTCAGGTTCAGTCCTTTCCCTCTTGTGTGTGTGCATGCTACGCGTACACCTTTTTTCCAGGTTTGACATTGGAAGCAGCTGGCACTGAAGATTGAGGATTTAACATAAGGTTATAGGTGGCAAATAGACATGCTAATTCCTGTATGCCTGTGACTTGTTTAACCTCCCTTTTGAATAGGAAACTAGTGACATAAGGGTTGTAATAGTATTCCAGTAATGTGCTGTGCTGCTGGGATTTCCTCTGATGCTAATCTATGGCTCAATTTTTATCGTAGTATGAAAGTTGGAAGAGATTACAGCAACTGAATATGTATAATAGAAGTAAACTATAAATAGTCATAAATTAACTTGCTATCTAAAAGGTCCTACTATGGACCTGGAATCGGAGACGGAAGCATTTAGTACACTGACTTTCTATGACATGAACTAAATAGCTCTCAGATAATCTTGTTTTTTCCTATCTCCTCAGTTATATTAGTATGAAGTTTCTTACAATGATGACTATCAAAATACATGTCATTACACAGATAATGCATTTCTGCTGCTGCCACTTATTAGCTGCATACATAGGTTTCTATTTTGTGAATTGAATATGCGCTAAATTCTTTTGCATTTAAAATATAAATTATCATCATTGTTAGCATTCCATTTAAAGACCCTGTTCATCTCTCACATCTTGGAGCTGCTATTTCAGGTTTTTGCATACTCGGACCTCATTGTATTGGCTGCTTTGAAGGTTTTTTTCAGAAGCATAAGACATATATATATAAAATGTTTTTTAAATGAAAGCTATATACTGGAGCACAATGCACACTTTTCCTTCCCCTGAGCTACCATGTTCCCAGGCAAACCTGCCCCCAGTACAATCTCTGTTAATTGTCATCAGTATAGTTTGGGGCCAGCAAAAACAGCACTTGGGACATAGCTGGCTGCTTTTACATAGGACAGTATTAAACAAAGCCTCTAAAAGGCAAGCATGTTAATAATGCTTGTTGCTAGGAGGAAACCTCTCAAAACAGAGGAGGAGAGGGAGAGGAGATATTAATCTGACTGCTCGAATGGGTGAGAAGTCAGAGTAAAATCAGTCATGCCTTTGAACTTTCTGCACTTCAGAGGTAAGCCCACCCAGCTGACTTCTGATGCCTTCCTGTTGTCTGTTGGTTTGCCAATGGAGGAATCCTGTGTGTTCTCTCCCCTTATTTGGATCCAGTTCCCCTGATTTTGGGGGGGAGAGCAGAACATGATTTTCTTTTTTGCATCAGGTCAAAGGAATGGAAGCAGGGAATTATACCTAGACCTGGCCAGCTCAGCTGTTTAGCACAGAGAAGGAGTAGGCAGTATTTCAAAGACAGGGCTGACTTTGCTGCTGGCCTGTCCAGCCACTGAACTCCTGCCCTCAGCAAGGCAGCCCTACTATCTCTACAGAGCTTCCATATCCTTCACCATTTTGGGGTGGGATGACTTTCTGCCAGAAGAACTCATTTAATCAAAGGTACTTCTATCTTCCTCTTCTTAGGATAGCTTTAGACAGACTTGGTCCTCACTGGCAATGTGTGCTGCTTTTGCTTCTACTGACCACATAAGTAGTAATTCCCAGTAGAAGAGGAATCTCTTCCTATAACATGTGGGTAGAGGGTAGTAGCATCTCATAAACAATACTGGCCAATTAATTCCCACAACACTTAAAAAAAAAAAGTGATTGGCAAAGAGCCTTTCCAAATGTGTTCAGGCTTTTTGGCACAGGAAAATTAAAAGCTGTGCCTTTTAAAGTGTCTCTTGGGTTGATCCTCACATATTCACCCATCCTACTGCCCCTAGAGTCCTAGAAATACCTTCAACCTTCTAACTCGCCTATCCTTCAGCTCAACTCCTGCTTCTGTCTGGTGCTGTTTGCTGACTGGTCTCTGTCCCTGATGCTGCCTCTGATCCCACCATGCACTGAGCAGAGTCTTGCCATTGGGACAACCCCAGAAACAGAGGGCATACCTACAGATAGCAGATGTCAGCTAGGAGCATTGGGGGAGCAAAAGGGGTGAGGGATTAGGAGATTTAGGGGAAGCAAAGCAGGAGACTACGTGGTAGTGTTTCTGCCTAATGGAGAGATTAGGGATTGGCATGGCCATGCCAAGTTATCATTCCCTCCCCCCCCCCAACTGAATAGTAGAGGGGGCTAAGGCCATGTCTGTTTGGACTGGAGGAAAGGCAGGAAGCAAGGTCACAGTTCAGATAAACATTCAATTATTTCTGAAATGCTAGATCTGCTTAATACTAATTTAACAGTACCGAATCCCCTGATATTGTTGGCTAATTTAGAAACCTTCAGTCTCCATCTTAGCCCCAATCTGTTTATAATTGATTTGTATACTAATCTCCTGTGATATTCACACTTGCTGTCAGGCCCTGTATATTTATGATACTGAATTAACCAGCCTCATCTTTTACTATATCTTACAAGACTCCTCATATCCTAAGACTCCTCTACTGGTATTTCCTGAGGCTCTACAACATCCTGAATAAAGGGTTGTAGGTTAATGAGCTGATGACATAGTCTTCTGAGGTGTATAGAAAGCCTCCAGCTCTCGCTTGCTACATGCAAATTTACCCCTTGGCATTAGTATCTCAGAATGGTAATACACTGATTCAGTAAGGGAAAAACAAAAAGGTCATGCAAGTGTGAATGACAAAAACTTACAGTTGCACTCTTTCTTTCAGAATAGCAGCCGTGTTGGTCTGTATCCGCAAAAAGGAGTACTTGTGGCACCTTAGAGACTAACAGATTTATTTGAGCATAAGCTTTCGTGGGCCCATGAAAGCGTATGCTCAAATAAATGTGTTAGTCTTATTTCTTTGAGTACAAGGGCATGGAATGGTTATAGAATGAACGCTGTTATATAGTGTACGTCAGCTGCTCTTAGTTAAGTCTTGCTTCCAATTCTAAACCTGATTTCTTTCCTCTCCCCCATCCATAGTCCTTTCTACTTCATATATGGTATATGTGGTCTGTGGCCAGTTGACCATTCTTCTTGGAACAAATCTGAGGCTATACAGACAAGGTGTTTTAAAGATATTTGGGGTGGGAGGAGAGGGAAATGTCTTGGTAGTAGCTTAAGCGTCTGAAGTTTGCTTGGTGGTTTTTTTTGTTTTGTTTTGTTGTTTGTTTTTTTGCTACATCCTAGGTACAAAATTGCTTGTTCCAAACACTGAAAATGCTTTACCAAGTTCACCAGAGTGCCAGCTGATCTACAATGCCTGAAGGGATCCAATAAAAGATGTATGCATACTCAGTGACAATATGCAATTCAGTATATTGTACACTTTACCCCTTAACTTAATGAGATTCATAGACTATCAGGAGGTCATCTAGTCCAACCCCCTGCGCAAAGCAGGACCAATCTCCAACTAAATCATCCCAGCCAGGGCTTTGACAAGCCTGACCTTAAAAACCTCCAAGGAACGAGATTCCATTCACTCGCACTCCTCTCTTGTTTAATGAAGATTTACTGGTATTCATGTTTACACTCATGCCATGTGGCTACTGTAAACCTGAACTGTTCAAGTAACTAAATCTATTTAAAGTAACATGATAGCTATTTATAACATGGGCCTGAAGAACAGCAGGTTCTATCCTGCTACTCAAGTGTATGAAGGTGGTAGCTTCCCTGAAAAGCCTAATGAACAACTAAGAGCTCCATCACAGTGTGGATGAGTTTAGGCCAAAGTTAAATACAGTAGAGTTGTGACTGGACTGTGAGTTATATAATTGGGTCCTATGGCCAATTATTGAATGATGCAAAATAAAACTTCAGTTACTTGGGTTTGGGAAGGTTAAGTTGAAATCATTACAATGTGCTGTCACTTCTGTCAAAAGAAAAACATTAAAATCACTTTAATTTCTGGTTAATTGAAGGAAGAAGCATATGGCAGGGGGAATTTAAAGTAAAGATTTACCCAGTGGTTGGAACGTGGGCTGCCGCTCCCCCCCCCCATACCTCTAGCAGCAAACTCTTTATCAGGCCTTGTGCTGTTAGGCTCCAGAAATGTGACTGGATTTATAGAAAGGAAACACCGTATTTGGGATATATTTTCATATTCAGTTGTTACCAGGCCAGGGATGAAAAAGCAAGTGGCATCTCATACAGTCAGGGGAAAGCTTCCTGCATTACCTAGGATTTTCAGAAACATCTCTTGGGCAAGTATTGAACAGGCCTGACCCTAATTATTTGACAATCTGTGGTATCAGTCTTTAAATTGTAGCAGGAAAATGATACATTTCCTAAAATGGGTGACAGAATGCCCGATCCTACTTCTTTTGAATTAATTCAGAGTTTTCTCACTTCATTGAAATGAGAACAGGTGTGGATGCAAAATCTCCAAATGTATTAATAACAAGCTCTTACACCATGGTTTTTCATCAGCAGATATCCAAGAACTTTACACAGGATATCAGTATCATTATCCCCATTTTACAGAAGGGGGAACTTAGTCAGAGGCAGAGTGACTTGCCCAAGGTCACCCAGCAGGCCAATGGCAGAGCGGGGAATAGAACCCAGGTCTCAAGTCCCACTCCGGTGCTCTAGCCACTAGGCCACACAGCATTTTTAGCTGGGTCCCAAAAATCCAACATGTTACATCTTTCTCTATACACACTTTTTGAACAAGAGCCTTGCCTTACTTCAATGATGTTTTAGAGTAGAAGTAAAGGGTCTACACAAAAACAGGGGTAAGGGAAACTTGCCATTACTAAAACTGTTCCCTGTCCAATTACTTTCATAGTGCCTTAGGGTAGAAAACCACCCCTTTAGCACATGCATGTTTTCAGAAACTTTATATTTCATTGGTTTCTATTTTGGAAAAGCAGAGCTCAATTTAATATTTTATTATGTGCGTCTTGACTGGTGCAACTTTGCTGAATTCATTTTGAAAAATGCAGACCGTGGGATTTGGTCATATTTTCAAATGGCATTTCCTAGGCAATATGCAAAAATAAGAGATGCTTGCAGAAAACTTGTTTTAATTGTTCTGGAAGTCCATGGAAATCTGGTACCTGTGAGGATGATGTTCAGTTATCACTTTTTTTTTTCTGAAGCAATAATAAAAAACCCTCCTTGCATGTGAAGCCAAATTTGGATGGCATCACAAAACTGTTCAGTTCCCTACAAGATTTAATGACACAACTCTATTTGATATAATGAATTTTTTTTGGAGGGCAGAATGAAGGGGATGATGTGGGTGGTGGAATGCAGAAAATTGAAATTATAACAAGTGGAAGTTCTGTTTGTGGATACTTTTGTTTTTATCTGGCCCAAACCTCAATGGCAGGCTATCCTACAAAAGAGACAAGGTCTGAGTAATATTCCAACACAAATATTGCTAATTCCCTCTACTGCGTGGAGGCTTGCAATTGGCAAACTCCTAGAGGTACTCACAAGCCAATACAGGTAGACACAGCATTTGTATGTGCTAGCAAAGTAAGTGAAAACTAACCATTATTTTTAAAGTAAATAGGTACTTACATCAGTATTAGACTCTCAGTATGAGGGAATTTGAAAGCTAGCCCAAAATTTTAGTGCATTATGTAGAGATCTTCTGTAAGACTCCATCCTCCTGTTTGTTGTAGTGTGTTTTACCACTTCTGTATTGATGCCACAATTTTTTTTAAGGAATATTGTGCTTCCTGGGGGATGTAGGCAGTGGGAGGGGAAATATTCATTTGTGTGGGAAGGAGGGAATGGTGGTAAGCTGTGCTGGCTAATTTAATTTGAGGCACTCATTCCTTGATCAGACAAGACCAGAGAATTTTCTAGATGGAAAGCCTTGAATAGTTTTATTTTAAGCCCCTGTGTGCTCCCTTTCACCATTAATTTCCATGCTTTTTCTCATTCATGATGTAGACTCTTCCCTCTTCCACCTCCATAACTGAGGTTAGTGGTGGCCAGCAGAGGAGCATAACAAAATTCTAAACTTTATCACAGTAATATATAAACTCTCTGTGATGTACACAAACAGTTGTATGAAATTCATAAACTTTCCTGAGCTAGCCTAGCCCTAGACATTGCAGAAAGTATGTGGGGCAGTTTGAGTGGGATAACTAAACATTTTTTTTTCTCTCTCCTCCCCACCAACCATGTCACCATGCAAACCAATTATATAGGAGCACAAAGCATCTCTGATTTCTGTTGCATGTGTGGGTTATGTCCCAGTAATGATAGGTGTACTGTCTGGTTGTGTGTAGTATTCCTGCAGTATGTTGAGTCTACTGCTGGCAAAATGACTCAACTTTGGCCTTGCAGCCATTGTGCATCACAATAATGCAGACAGCATTAACAGTGGCATCCACATGAATCTGAAGGCAGTGCCATATGGATTTCAATATGTCAAACACACATTCCATTACCATCCTACAGCTTCTGAGTGTGTAGTTGCACCTTCTCTGGCCGGGCCCTTTGAGATTAGTGTATGGTTTCATAAGCCATGCATGGTTCCCCTAAGACAATATTGGGGACAGTGACTCCCTTATTCCCTCCACATGACTGTGTAATAATGTCCCAGCTTGTCCATGAATCTAATGTCTTGATTTTTGGAAAATCCTGGCATCATGCATCTTCCTAGTATATCCCACACTCATGTCCATGATCTTGTCTCTGTGGTTGACCTGGGCCTGCATAACAATAGAGTAGTACCCTTTGCATCTTTATGTACTCATATGCTCTTTGCAGAGACCAGAATATGGGCACAGGAGTCCCACAGATCTTAAGGCCAGAAAAGACCACCAGATCATCTAGTTTGACCTCCTATATAACACAGACCACCAGTACCACCTATCCCAGGAACACTAAACTCAACAACAAAAATGAGATCAAAATATTATAGCCCCCAGTAGATGAACCCATTATGTGTCACATACAGAGAATAGAGAGTAAAAGGTGTACCAATGCTTGAGGCCCATGCAATGGCAAGGAATTAATTGATATGCCTAGATAATCCTGGCAATTGACCTGCACTCCATGCTGCAGAAGAAGGTGAAGACCCCCCCCCCGGTGAAATTTGACCTGAGGGAAAATTTCTTCCCAACCCCACATTGGATGATCAGCTAGCCCCTGAGCATGTGAGCAAGAACCAGCTAGCTAAGAATATGAGGGAGAGAGAGAATGCTTAGTGCTACCTTAGGGCCCTTGCCTATCCAGTGATAGCCCCAGAACAGTTAACCCTATTCTCTCAAAGCTGGCAGTCATTTCAGGAACATTATTGATGTTTAACACTTTGGGTAAATCACAGTCCTTATCACTGCACAAACCTCCTCTCTCACAACCCCCACAGTTGGCTTGCCAACACCAAACTGTCTAGCCATGGCCCTGTAGAAATCCCGATGACCCATTTCTGGACCAGCATGGCCTCCCCATGCATGTGTCCTGATTCTGGAGGGTCAGGGTAAGTTTATTGCACAGCTCCAGGAATGTCTGCTGCTTCATGAAAAAGTTCTGGAGCCACTGCTGGTCATCCTAGGTCTGCAGGACTTCGTGATCTCACTTGTGGCATTGCTCTAGAATTGCTGGTTTACATAGAGGGAATCCCCAGGTATGGCAAAAGGCATGAGCAGCATCTGCCATGTCTGTACCCTCTCCAAGAGGTGCCTTTGATGGGATAAATACAGCTGCTGAAATGTCCACCAGCATCTCACAGATTCCCAAAATAGGAGCAAAAGCATAAGCAAGAGAAGTTCTTCCATCCGTCCTAGATCCATGCTGCTGATTCACTTTGCAAGGCACTTGCAAACCCAGAAATTGATTGGCTGGATGTGTCGTCGGGCTAGCAGCATTTCCAATCAAGTGCTGCTGACTGGACAGACCAGTTCTCCCACCATGAATCAAAGGCCTACAGTAGTTCTACTAGCAAGGTTGCTAAGAATCCAGGGATATGTCCCCAGAACCAACCACATCTGACTTGTCTGCATAGCTCAGTAAAGATGTCTGCAACCCTGCATGGATATGATGTTTGTGGAGAAATGCAATCTAGATGTTCAAGTGTAGGGTGACTAGAGGGCAAGTGTAAAAAATTGGGACAGAGGGTGGGGAGTAATAGGTGCCTATATAAAAAAAGCCCCCAAAATCAGGACTAAAATTGGGACATCTGGACACCCTATTCAAGTGTGAGTTGGAAGGAAAGGGTTTGGAAGTGTGGGTCCCACAGATCTGGATTTACTATGCAGTGTAGGCATACCCTGGGAGGTCAAAGAGACACCTGACTCCTATGTGAAGGACAGAAAACTTACAGAACCAGTAGAATGGATCTTACTCATCCTGGGACTTATGGATTTTTCCATCAAGCTTTGGGAAATCCTTTGCCAAGACTCCATAAAAACTGTAGCATCAGAGATGATTTTTGGTTTCTGTAGTCAGTATGCAAAATCTTGCCATCTGAAAAAGAAAAACATGAGTTACACTGATGATTTACAAATACTTAGAATATACCTGCCTTAAAAATATCCTTCCTTCAGCCTTCTAGAGATCCCAGAGGACTCCAGGTGGGGGGACAACAAACTGTGGCTTGGCCACCAGCCTCCTGGAAAGCTCCCTCAAGACTTACAGAGACTGTTTGGCTGCAACCCAACCACATGAAGCTTGCTACAGGGATGTATACCGGAGGTCTTATGCACCCAGTAGTAAAACATCAGTAGAGGTTTCTAAAAACTTACTTATTTAACCCAACACCAATTAACTCTGTTTTTGGACCTCATTATGATGAATAAAGATTAATTCATCACTACTGGCCTCCATTTGTGATTGCATAGGGATCAGTGATCATGATCTGATTTACATTCAACAGTGGCAAACGGAGGGCAGTCCCAAACAGTAATATATATTAGGTGCTTCAGAAGGGCTCATTTCCTAAAGCTGGTGAAAAATTATGAAGAAAATTGACCAGAAGGAAAAATTTAGAAAGAAAAAAATGTGAATGAAAAGTGGGAGTTGAAGAAGAGTTTATTCGATAGCCAGGATTCCACAATCAAGAAAGAGGACAACTTTAGCTAAAAGCCCATCCTGGTTCAGTGCCAAAATGAAGACAGCAATGGTGTGTGTCAGGGGGGAGGGGGAATATATAGCAACTGGAAAAAGGGAAAATAACAACTGATATAAAGGTTCATAAAGTAGAAAACTAAAGGGAACCTTAAAGCATCAGGGGAAAAATCCATGGCTGTTGGGACTAAGGACAATAGGGAGTTTAAGTATATTAGGAACAAAAGAAATCCTAATAATGGTATAGGTCTATTACTAGATGGAGATGGTAAATTTAATGAGTTACAAAAGGTGTTTGATAAATATTTTTATTCTGTATTGGGGGAAAAGCAGGTGATGTAGTCTTATCACATGAGGAGGATTAAGTACATTCCAGTCCACTACTAACCAAGGAGGATGTGTGGTTTTAAACGCCCCCCCTCGCCCCAAAAATCTGCTAGGGTTAAATACTTTTAAACCATCAGAGCCAGATAGCTAGTACCCGAGAGTCCTAGAAGAGCTGGCCAATGAGTTCTCTGGCCCGCTTATGTTAATTTTTAATAAATTCAGTCTCCTGCAGGAGTGCTAATATAGTGCCAATATTCAAAAAGGACATGCAGGATGATCCAGGTAACTGGGAGCGAGTTGGCCTGATGTCAATCCTGTGCAAAATAATGGAAAACTGGTATGGAATTTAATTAAGAGAATTAAAAATAGGAATATAATTAATACCAGTCAGGATGGTCTCATGGAAAACAAACCTCATTTCATTCTTTGAGATTACAAATTTTATTTGATGAAGATAACTGCATAGGGGTAATATACTTACTCTTGTAAGGTGTTTGACTTAGTAGCAGATGATAGTATGACTAAAAAATTTGCACTATATCAGTAGAGCACACCTTAAATGGATTAAGAACTTTATAATTGGGATGGTGACTAGCCCCTGGAATCAATTGCCAAGAGAAGTGATGGATTCTCCATCTCTTGCAGTCTCCAAATCAAGACTGGTGGATGCTTTACTGGAAGATATGCTGTAGCCAAATACAAGTTATTGGGCTCATTACTGGGGTAACTGGGTGAAATTCTATGGCCTGTGCCATACAGGAGGTCAGACTAGATGATCTAATGGTCCCTTCTCACCTTAAGCTTGATCATTTATTAAGCTTCTGCCCTTCATTTCATCTCACGGGCGTAAAAGAAAACTCTCTCCTACTTACATAGATCAAAGTTGGAATGTTTGTTTCTAGATTTAAATAAGATCCTTATTGATGCTGTTAAAAGTGTAGTTATAACAGATGATGGAAGTCCAATTATGCACATTACTACTACGCTCCCCTTTCCTGTATCGCATCTTAACTGTTTGCTAAAGCACAATGCTTCACATAGTGTCTGTTCTGCATTCTGCTAATACAGACCCTAGAAGAGGTGCTGGTGGCAGGAAGTCACCCAGGAGGAAAAGAGTTAGCGATGGCATAAGATGTCCATAAGCCCCCTTCCTCTGGGAGAACTGAAGCTAATCAACTCTACTCTAAAAGGAGCAAGTTGGGGATGAAGCATAGTCATGGTGAATAGGAAATGTACTGATTCTATACCCTCTAGCAGCCTCTGTGGAGTACAGAACAAAGCTTGCTCACCTTTAATGAACCTGGAAATGCTGGCTACCTTCCCACGGAGGTGGATGTTTCCTTTACCTGCCAGAGGCAATGGCCCTTGCTGGCACAGAAAGATAGACTGTGCAATAATGACCATACATCCCACAGAAGGATTGTTATGCAAGCCATCTGATATCCATTTTCATAAAAAACATTTTCATGCCCTTGAGTTTATTTCCTCTGTGGACTACAGCTATTCCCAGCCTATGAATGCATTCTGAACAAAGAAGAACTTTATTGGTATAGACCATGATTTCAAAAGCATAACACAAGTCTGTAGTATAAGAGGTATTAGAGCCCTTTCAGGGCTTGTTGTGTAAGATGTTTTTATTATTTATTACAAGTCCAGTAATAATAGTTAGATTTAACATGGCCAATCAGAGGGAATCTTTTAATAAATCTTTTTTTTTCTTTTCCTGTTTCCTAGTTACACAGCTGGAAGGAGGAAGCATTCTCTAAGTTCTGAGCTGTAGTAATTTCAGAGGATATCCTTGTCTCTCCCCACCTTCCTATAAATAAATTGGAGAACTTCTCTAAAAATTGGTCTCTAAAAAACAATGTGTACAACTCCAAAGCTTGTTCATTAGATGATTATTCGAAGCTACATTTTCCTGTTGATATATATATATAACTGCCAATAATGATAAAAAGAGATGCATACACCTAGATGTATTGTGGAATCTCTGACTTAGCTATAAGGATTTATAAATAAATGTATATTCCTGATTATCTACTTTCACCAAGTTTTATTGTATAACTCCATTTGCATGGAATTACTCCTGATTCACACCAGGGTGAACAAGAAGAGACTTTGGCTCCCGGTCTTTAGGATTATGAGACTACATCCTTCTTATTGGCCTAGTCCTGAATTTTGTACAACTGTTTTCTATCTTCCTCTAACTGTATATACCTTTTTGGAAGTAGCATCTCAGCGTGATATTATCTCTAATTTGCTATTGATATAGCAATAGGACCTACCTAAAATGATACTAACATAGTACTTTTCATTAAAGCACAATGAGCTTCTCTTGCCTTTTGTTTCCAGTTGCAAGTACTCAGATTTATTTCTAGGACTAGATCTCGGCCAATTACAGGCATTCAAAGGAGAGTTTCTAAAAGCCTTCATTCAATGTAGAAGGGAATGGTCAATTTCAACCCTGACCCCGCTAGTTGTTTTCTCTATTTGGTACTGGTGTGACCTATATGGGAGCACAATATCCATTTATGGTGTCATAATTCAAGAAGGAAAAACTAGAGAGGATTCAGAGAAGAGCCAAGAGAATGATTAAAGGATTGGAAAACATGCCTCTATAGTGGAAGACTCGAGGAGCTCAATCTATTAAGCTTAACAAGCAGAAGGTTAAGGGATGACTTGGGCAATATCTACACTACAAGGTAGGGCAGTGACTCCTTACTCGCATACACATCCTCATATTAGCTCAATGAGAGCTACTGCAAGTGTAAATAGTAGTATAGATGCTGGTACCATAGGCAGTGGCAATATGGCTTACCTGCTGCATGCATACATACCTACCCATCTGAATCCTGTGGGTACATACTTGGCATGACTAATCTGTGCCTTTGCTGCCCGTGCTACTGTGACTGCACAACTATTTATACTCACACTTGCTCACACTGAGCTAGCGCGAGTATGTATACATGAGCTAGGAATCACACCTCTAGCTCGTAGTGTTAGACGTAGCCTTGATCACACTTTACAAGTATCTAGGCAGGGAACAAAAGATTGATAATAGGACTTTTCAGTCTAGCAGACAAAGATATAACAAGATCAACTGCTGATAGCTGAAGCTAGTCAAACTAGAAAAGAAGTGCAGATTTTTAACAATGAGGGTAATTTACCATTGGAACCACCCAGCAAGGGTTTTGGTGGATTCTCCATCCTTAAACTTTTTTAAATCAAGATTTGATTTTTTTTTAAAGATGTGCTTTGTCAGCTAGGAATTAATTCAGGGAAGTCTCAAGGCTTCTGTCACGTAGCAATTCAGAACTGATTATCATAATTGTCCTTTCTGGCCTTTTAATCAATGAAATGTTCACTTGCTGCAGCAGAATTTCCTGGGTGAAATCTTGGCCTCATTGAAGTCAGTAGGAATTTAGCCATTAATGTAAATTGAGACATTTTGTTACATCTTTACTGGAGTTCTAAGTACCCAAAGCTATTGTAGGATTAATAACTAAAACAAGACACCGTTCTCTACAAGTTACTTCATCATTCAGCCACTAGCATGGGCTTTCTGGGTAAAAAAAAAAATGTAGAATTTGCTGCCTTATTGCAACACATGCACCCTAAAACAGGTTATGCACATTTAGGGTTAAATAAATGTCTTCTTGCTACTACCGATTTGCCACTAATGTATCATCTTAGCAACATCTGAATAATAAGCACAAGAAAGCCTTGTGCAACAATAGCTGTAGAAAAACAAGCTCAATGATGTTTTCCCTTCTCAGGAAAACTGTATGTTTTGTTAGGTGGATATAAAGCAGAAAGATGACAGGGCACTTTTCAGACAGCGGATGTAAATAGCGGCACTAGCAGTTGGAAACATCTTATTTTTACTTGAACTAAATTAGTTGATGTGAAAGTTATTGAAGGCTTGTCTTCTAATTCAATGTAACTTGCCATTGAATTTGACCATAAGGTGTCATGTTCACTAGCATTATATTGACTATGATTTTGCAGTTAGTGTAGACAAGGTCAAGTCATAGTCAACTTAGTGTCATCTGGTTAAACCCTTTTCCCAGTAGATCAAGGTTGAAGTTCAGGTTCTGATCCAGTATCTCTCCTCAGGCCTACCACTTGCTGGCCCAAGGTCCAGGAATAGGCCTCCAAAGTCATTGGCTCAGCACCTGTAGCTTGCCAGACTCAGTTCAAGGCGTGGACTCAGCTTGCTGGCAAAGCCCATTTTACTTCTCAAGCCACAGCACCGGCCTCTATTACTGACTTAGCACTACAGATTAAAGTAGATGAAAATAGGAATGGGAAGATCAGCAATTCTCATGGACTTATATTGCCATGTGTTTGATTGCAGCATCTTGTGTAAGGGGGTATGACATCAGGAAGTGAAAGGGGACAAAGGAAAAAGAAATACATGTTCCAATACAGGCCATGGGCAACTGGACAGAAGTATGTGTGTACACAGCATGAAACTGTATGGGATTGCTCCCAAATCATACGCCCCACTCACTCCATGGATGGCTAGGAGGGGAGAGGGACCTCACAGGCCCATTGTGTTTCTCCTGGATTTTCATTAGTCATGGGAAGCATGTGACAGTATCTCCATTTTCCTATTGAAGGGGCAGTCTGTCTCTTTTTCCTTTTGTCTCCCTGGAGGGGCAGGAGAACCAGCAATGGGGAGAGATCTTTCTGTAGAAGAAAGTGGACTTGCAGCTTGAATAATTCTTCTCTCGTGGTATTGGGTTTGCCACATCTACAGACAGGACTTGAGCCCACAAGCTCTTCCTATCTGTACTTCACCAGAGGAGTTCTTACTTCACCAGCAAGTGAAGTGGCAGGTGGAGTGCGAACCAAGATTCCCCAAGCCAGGGAGAGCATGGGACAGGGCAGTCTCTCTCTAGCAGAGGAGGAGGATCTGTGCTCTCCCATACTCCCACTTATTTTAACCCTCAGGGCACAAGTTGCTTGCTGCCACTACTACATTTATTTATTTTATTATTACAGTTTCACCTAGTGGCCCCAATGATGATAAGGGCTTTAATGGGCAAGGCACTGGACAACCACATATGGAGAGAAAGTCTCTGCTTTGAAGAGCTTACGATATAAACAGACAAGAAAGAGATAAAGAGTAAGAAAATCAAAGTACTATCCCCATGTCTCAGAGAACTTGAGCACCTATTAAGGGCCTCAAGTCACACAGGAAGTCTGGCTCTGATCTCCGGGGTCAGGCTAGTGCCTCAACCACAAAACCCTCCTTAAAAATCTCATTAGAAATTAGAAGGTTTTTTTACAAATACAGGAGAACCCATTTCTGAAAGCCCTCAGGGAACTTTGTAGAAATGGGGTTGTTAGGAAGGGGTACAAGGCATTGCAAAGCCTGGTGCCTATTTCTCTTGGGGTATTCAGTAAATTGGGAGTCTTGATTAACTAGAGTTCAAAATCAGGGATGTAGTATAATAATAAAAAGGGCCTGTGAGAGTCCCTTAAATCTATGTAACCATTTCATACTCACCACTATGGTGAGTGCCTTACATGGGACCATCAGGAACCTTTAGAGGTTGTCTTGTTTTACTTGCCCCTCTTCCTGTAGGGAGGAGAGGGTGTGCATCTTTTAAAAATTATTAATATGTAAATTTTAATAGTGTAATGAGAAAGCAAGGGCAGAGATGAGTCATGCAGTTTTAACTGAAAGTAGTGAGATTCATAGTCATATGAAAAAGTACATTTATTTTATGGCTTATCTGGTAAAGAAACCACGAGGAGCGAATGTATTAAGCAAATGTATATGCCTGTAACAAGATACCTGACAGCTCCTAGACAAAGTGCATTCACTTGACTGGAACTTTGGTTACTGTCTGTTTGCTGATTCTCCCTAGCTCTCTCTCCTCCAGCAGAAATAGTTATATCCCAAGCAAAAACAATGTTCCATCCTGTCAAACTGGGCTGGAAAGGGGAGGAGGGCATAAAACATCAGAACAATTAAAATAGTTTATTTTTAATAGTGTCTGGAAATAGTCAGGACTTTTTTTAGTATAAATAAACAAGGGTCACAAGCAATTATGAGAAAAGCATATGCAGTCTACAAAGCAGTACTGAAAATATAAATAAAGAAAACAGATAATGAAGAATGGTGTGTGGATGGTCCAGTTCAAGAAATTCATGAGAACTTCCTTCAGTATCTTTTATTAGGCTTGATAAGCAACAATACAATGTACTGGCAGAGGGCATTGGCTGGAAATCAGGAGGCCTCGGTTCTAGTCCTCTACTTCCCCTCCCTCCTTTTGTCTGCTCCAGATGTGTGCTGAAATATATGTCCAAAATATCTTGAACTATTTATCTGTTTTTAGCAATGTTGCCTCAGAATGCCATCTGCAAGAGGCCCCCATTTCATACTTTTATATTGGGCTTCTTAAAGAGTCATTACATAATCCTAAAAATCCATATCAGTCTAGTAAAAATCATTTCCTGTCTCAGTTAACATCTTATGCATACCAATTGCTATCAGTGTGGAGGGTGATTCATTTTATTCCAGTTCCAAATGCACATGTTAAGAGAGCACAATTGCAAAAGGGGTGGGAAAATGGTATATTTAGAATGAAATGAATAAGGAACAATACCTTTTTAGCAATTCTCAATAGCTGATGGATCTCATTTAAAACTGATCCTAAGCTTTATGCACTACTGTTAGCACACTGATAACCAGTTTTATAATACACTGTGCAGCACAGTTATAAATCAGCAACCACAATTGTTTCAATAATCACTATAAAGCTGCAATTTGGCTCTCCTGAACGTTATTTTTACTCATGCAGTGTACTTCTAGATTCATTTTAAATGCAACTCTTTAATTTGGTTCTAATCGTCTTCCTCACAATGTTGGCAAGCTGCGTTTTCACATTAGGCTGCAATTTGTTCTCTTTTAACCCACCACGGTCTTTACTTGAACATTTACTTGAACGTTATGGAGTTGTTGAAAACTTCATAAGTAGTCACTTTTGTTGCCTTTGTCTGGCTTGTCCTCATCCGTCCCTCCATGAACACAAGTCGACGTCACACCGTTCTATTTTGTTGTGAGCACGTTCTTTCCATTTCTGGCCAAAGAGTTTTGTCATGGGATCGTCCAGCATGTTTTCGGTCTGCCCAGTGCTCACTTATGGTCTCTGGGGATCCAGCCACTGATGTGGGTTGTCCACATGTTGTCTTGCCTGCGGACTACATGACCCGCCCTTTTTCGCTTTGCATTGTATATTGCCTGCACTACATCAGTCACTTCCGTACGCCTTCTGATCACCTCATTCGGTATATGATCACAGAGTGATATCTTACATTTGACTTTCCATTGCTGTCTGGGTGACAGCAAATTTTTCTTCCTCCGCTTTCGTCATTGACCAGCTTTCTGCTCCGTATATCATTGCTGGCAGAAAAGTGGAGTTAAACAGTTCTTTCCTTTTCAGTACATCATCTGTTAGAGATATCGTTATTTTGTTGAAACTTGCCCACCCTGTCTTTCACCTCCTATTGCCTTTCCCTTCGAATGAGTTGTTTCTGCTTAGCTGCTGACCCAGGTAAATACATTTGTCGACCTCCTCAATGTTTATAGTGATGATTCCTTCTACATAATGCTCATTCCACATCCACTTTGTCTTCAATGTGTTCACTTCCAACCCTATATCAGGTGAAAGTGTTTGCAGGTGCTGCGATTTGTTCTCCAGTTCTGCTATGCCCTTTGCCAGTATTACACAATTGTCAGAGAAGAAAAGCTGCATTAACTGTTCTCCAACTCTGATTCCTTCTTCCCAGTTCAATTTCTTGAACAGAAACTTCAGTACTGCTGCAAACAGCTTCAGTGAGATTGTGTTGCCTTGTCTGATTCCTCTGCATATTGTAATAATGCAGGGGACATTGAATAATGTTATCTCTGTCAAGCAATTGCAGTTAATTTCTTTCAGCAGCTCAATGTACCTAGGGTTGATTCTGATTTCATTGAGGGCGTTGAGTACAGCGTTAATCTCTACCAAGTCAAATGCGTTTTTGTAGTCGACAAATGCAGTACACAATGGTATTTTGTATTCCTTGCATTTTTTGATGAGCTGCCGAACTGAGTGGATGTGATCAATTGTCGAATACCCTGAGCAGAAACCAGCTTGTTCTCTGCTTTCGTACATTTCAAGATCCTTCTTAATCTGATTGAGTCCGACACGGGTGAAGACTTCATACACTTGTGAGAGGAGTGTGATTGACAGTAGTTGCTCAAAGAAAAGGAGTACTTGTGGCACCTTAGAGTTTATTATTATTATTATTTATTAACAAATTTATTAGAGCATAAGCTTTCGTGAGCTACAGCTCACTTCATCGGATGCATTTGGTGGAAAAAACAGAGGGGAGATTAATATACACACACAGAGAACATGAAACAATGGGTTTTATCATACACACTGTAAGGAGAGTGATCACTTAAGATAAACCATCAGCAGCAGCAGGGGGGGGAAAAGGAGGAAAACCTTTCATGGTGACAAGCAAGGTAGGCTAATTCCAGCAGTTAACAAGAATATCTGAGGAACAGTGGGGGGTGGAGTGGGGGGGGAGAAATAACATGGGGAAATAGTTTTACTTTATGTAATGACTCATCCATTCCCAGTCTCTATTCAAGCCTAAGTTAATTGTATCCAGTTTGCAAATTAATTCCAATTCAGCAGTCTCTCGTTGGAGTCTGTTTTTGAAGCTTTTTTGTTGAAGGATAGCCACTCTTAGGTCTGTAATCGAGTGACCAGAGAGAGTGTTGTAAATGGCTTGTCTAGTTTTTGTAAAGTCCAGCCACGTGTCTTCCACACAAACTTCCTCGTGGCTGGACTTTACAAAAACTAGACAAGCCATTTACAACACACACTTTGCTTCTCTACAAAAGAAAAAGGACACTAAGCTATCTAAACTACTACATGCCACAAGGGGCCACAACAGTGGTTCCCGTAACCCACCCAGCAATATTGTTAATCTATCCAACTATACTCTTAGCCCAGCAGAAGAATCTGTCCCATCTCGGGGCCTCTCCTTTTGCACCTCCACCCCCACGAACATGATACAGTTCTGTGGTGACCTAGAATCCTATTTTCGACGTCTCCGACTCAAGGAATATTTCCAACACACCTCTGACCAACATATTAACCCACAGAGACCTTCCTGCCAACACTACAAAAAGAAGGATTCTGGGTGGACTCCTCCTGAAGGTCGAAACAGCAGCCTGGACTTCTACATAGAGTGCTTCCGCCGACGTGCACGAGCTGAAATTGTGGAAAAGCAGCATCGCTTGCCCCGTAACCTCAGCCATGCAGAACACAATGCCATCCACAGCCTCAGAAACAACTCTAACATCATAATCAAAAAGGCTGACAAAGGAGGTGCTGTCGTCGTCATGAATAGGTCGGAGTATGAACAAGAGGCTACTAGGCAGCTCTCCAACACCACTTTCTACAAGCCATTACCCTCTGATCCCACTGAGAGTTACCAAAAGAAACTACAGCATTTGCTCAAGAAACTCCCTGAAAAAGCACAAGAACAAATCCGCACAGACACACCCCTAGAACCCCGACCTGGGGTATTCTATCTGCTACCCAAGATCCATAAACCTGGAAATCCTGGACGCCCCATCATCTCAGGCATTGGCACCCTGACAGCAGGATTGTCTGGCTATGTAGACTCCCTCCTCAGGCCCTACGTTATCAGCACTCCCAGCTATCTTCGAGACACCACTGACTTCCTGAGGAAACTACAGTCCATTGGTGATCTTCCTAAAAACACCATCCTAGCCACTATGGATGTAGAAGCCCTCTACACCAACATTCCACACAAAGATGGACTACAAGCAGCCAGGAACAGTATCCCCGATAATGTCACGGCTAACCTGGTGGCTGAACTTTGTGACTTTGTCCTCACCCATAACTATTTCACATTTGGGGACAATGTATACCTTCAAATCAGCGGCACTGCGATGGGTACCCGCATGGCCCCACAGTATGCCAACATTTTTATGGCTGACTTAGAACAACGCTTCCTCAGCTCTCGTCTCCTAATGCCCCTACTCTAATTGCGCTACATTGATGACATCTTCATCATCTGGACCCATGGAAAAGAAGCCCTTGAGGAATTCCACCATGATTTCAACAATTTCCATCCCACCATCAACCTCAGCCTGGACCAGTCCACACAAGAGATCCACTTCTTGGACACTATGGTGCTAATAAGCGATGGTCACATAAACACCACCCTATATCGGAAACCTACTGACCACTATTCCTACCTACATGCCTCTAGCTTTCATCCAGATCATACCACACGATCCATTGTCTACAGCCAAGCTCTACGATATAACCACATTTGCTCCAACCCCTCAGACAGAGACAAACACCTTCAAGATCTCTATCATGCATTCCTACAGCTACAATACCCACCTGCTGAAGTGAAGAAACAGATTGACAGAGCCAGAAGAGTACCAAGAAGTCACCTACTACAGGACAGGCCCAACAAAGAAAATAACAGAACGCCACTAGCCATCACCTTCAGCCCCCAACTAAAACCTCTCCAACGCATCCTCAAGGATCTACAACCTATCCTGAAGGACGACCCATCACTCTCACAGATCTTGGGAGACAGGCCAGTCCTTGCTTACAGACAGCCCCCCAATCTGAAGCAAATACTCACCAGCAACCACACACCACACAACAGAACCACTAACCCAGGAACCTATCCTTGCAACAAAGCCCGTTGCCAACTCTGTCCACATATCTATTAAGGGGACACCATATAGGGCCTAATCACATCAGCCACACTATCAGAGGCTCGTTCACCTGCGCATCTACCAATGTGATATATGCCATCATGTGCCAGCAATGCCCCTCTGCCATGTACATTGGCCAAACTGGACAGTCTCTACGTAAAAGAATGAATGGACACAAATCAGATGTCAAGAATTATAACATTCAAAAACCAGTTGGAGAACACTTCAATCTCTCTGGTCACTCGATTACAGACCTAAGAGTGGCTATCCTTCAACAAAAAAGCTTCAAAAACAGACTCCAACGAGAGACTGCTGAATTGGAATTAATTTGCAAACTGGATACAATTAACTTAGGCTTGAATAGAGACTGGGAATGGATGAGTCATTACATAAAGTAAAACTATTTCCCCATGTTATTTCTCCCCCCCCACTCCACCCCCCACCGTTCCTCAGATATTCTTGTTAACTGCTGGAAATAGCCTACCTTGCTTGTCACCATGAAAGGTTTTCCTCCTTCCCCCCCTCCCGCTGCTGCTGCTGGTTTATCTTAAGTGATCACTCTCCTTACAGTGTGTATGATGAAACCCATTGTTTCATGTTCTCTGTGTGTGTGTATATCAATCTCCCCTCTGTTTTTTCCACCAAATGCATCCGATGAAGTGAGCTGTAGCTCACAAAAGCTTATGCTCTAATAAATTTGTTAGTCTCTAAGGTGCCACAAGTACTCCTTTTCTTTTTGCGAATACAGACTAACACGGCTGCTACTCTGAAACAGTAGTTGCTCAGTTCTTCTAGATCGCCTTTCTTCATCAATAGTATTGTTTTTGATTTCTTCCATGTATCTGGAACACGCTTGCTATTGGTGCAATGGTTCACCATTTACATCAACACTTTGAAGAGAGTATCTTCCCCTACTTTGAGATATTCTGGCCAAACATCGTCCACTCTCGGACTCTTCCCTCTCTTTATGTTATGAACTGTGTATTCAATTTCATCCCACATAACATCAGGAACCTCTTCTGTAAGTTGCTGCTTTGACAGTGTATGCTGGACATAGACATGCGAGGAGTAGAGGTCATTCTAGAATTACATATTTCATTCATCTTGCTCCTTTCCTATGTCCTTTCACCATTTTTATCTTTCAGCACTGCCGGGATAATCTGTTTCAGCCTAAAATCCCTTTCTATCTTCTTCAGGCTCTCATTCTTTTCAGCCACCTCTCTCAAATTCTTCTTTTTAAAGTCTTCTTAGTCTTCTTTGATTGTCACATGAATTTTAGGGTTCTGTATTCTTTGCCCATTTTTCCTTCTAATTTCATGCATGCCCCCCTTGTCATCAAATTATCGTAAGTAGTAGGATGTCCTTACTTTCAGCCTAATTATGTTGGAATGGAAGAGACTGGTGTTCTTCAACTCATGAGGCAAACTCAAGTAGCCAGGGGAAAATTAGAATATATTATTCTGAAGTAAATCATATGCAATTCAGCTAACTATGGATATAAGCATTTTTGGTTTCAAGAAAATATAGGCTAAATCACTAGTTTTAAAAACCATAAAACTTGGCTACAGGTAGAGGACTAGAGATCCTTTAGGAGAGCTAATATTTATATAGTGAAATCAACACTATACTAATAATGGACATTAAGGTTTTCTGAAACCTCTGATTTTACTTGAAGTAATCAGAATTGCAATACTTATGTGTTTCTTTGCTGATAGGACTATTGTGCTGCACATGTACACATAAAGTAATGCTTTGCTAAAAAATTAAGGCTGAAAGTTTTCCTTTGTAAGGCCAAGCAGGAACAGTCTAAACTAGAGCCAGACAATACAGAAAGAGTGGTATGTGATTGAAATGTGTCATGGAGGAGGTGGGCTAAGAGTCTTGGTCTTTTGAAGGAGACCATCAATAAAGCATTCGACTATTTCCAGAATGTGGAGGAGGAAGGAGAAAAGGTTCAAGGATGAGAATGAGCAAGCAGGGATGATATTAGAACACATGAGAGGAGGTATCTGAGATGAGGCATAAGGTCACTTTATGAAATGCTTTAAAACTGAGGAGGAGAATCTTGCGTGGAAAAAAAAAATCTTTCTGAAAAGTCTTGAAAGAGAAAAGGTATAGCCAGAATTGTGGGAAAGAAAATTTGGTGGCAACAGTTTTGAGTGGACAGCAGTGGGGAAAGATAGGAAAGTGGGGGGTCCCGAGAAGAGCTTTCCAGTTGTCAGGTTGAAAGATAACTAGAATATGAGCTTGTGTCTTGGCAGTGGGGTTTAGAGCAAAGGATACATTAAAAAATATAATAAAGGAAGAAGTGGCAGTAAGAGCCTGGAGAGGAGGCGAGGTTGCTGTAGTTGGTAGGATTGTTGCACAGCTATTCCCATTGTTATAATTAAATATGTCAGCATATACAAGTGAGATTTCTATTTCATGGAATTTCTCATTTGGGTGAAAAATGTGATTCTGGTTAAGTCCTTGATTAAAGAAAACTTTAGCCTCAGTGCAATAGTCTATACTCTTAAAACTGTTTGTTCACTTCTAAATCTTTTTGTGTCTTCCATACAGTAATGCAAATTTTTGACAAGCAAACATACAATAAAACAAATTAATTATTTGAATCACTAGTAATGTACTGAACGCTCTCTATAAAGCCATCCTTAGCATTAAAAATGGAATTCAATATAATTGGGTGGCAAGGTATTATAATCTTTTATTAGAGAAAAATGTTATAACAGACTGCTTAACACTTGGACATATTCAAACATCCATTGTATGAGGATAGCCTTTTTTCAACTTTCTCTTCCAAAGTATAAAATATTCTCTTTCCATACACAGCAATTTTTAGTTAAAATCAAAGAAAAAATAATACACAGCAAAGTACAGCTTGAGTTAGTAATGTGTGTGTCTCACTGAATGCATTATCACAGTAACCTAGAAATTCACTAAATATTCTTGACACAATCTCCTGGTACTCACTTGACTAAAATAGGAAGTAATAGAACACAAACTATTCTTATGTAGTACTGTTAATACATTATCACAAGTACAATCATACAAAAAAACCCAAATCCTATTACTGATTACTATAAAAGTGTGTTTTTAGCCAGATTCTTGTCTAAAATTCAGTTTTACACCTGCACAAAATTCATATGATTTACATTTTCCCCACATATACATTTTTGTAGCATTTTCTTGCCCTCTTCCATGTACCCAGATTGTCCTCCTGTCATTTTGCCAATTTTTTGCACATCCTCCCCCCTTGTTGCCCCTAACAGGATAGAGCAGGAAGTGGGGACAGGGAAATCTTCACAAGTCAGGACAGAAAGGACAAGAATAGTCTGCACCACTAGTTCTCTGTGGTGGTGGAGGTGAGGGGGAAGAGGAAGTAGAAAGCGGTGAAGCATTGTTTTTGCAGGGATGTGGTGAGGTAATGCTTGAAGTAGGCTCCTAAACAATACAGAAGCACAGCTCTACCATTGAAGGGTTAGGTACTCTCTATGACAAGTACCTTGTTTTGCTGTGCAGCTACAGTACTAAGCCATGTGGGAGCCTTGTGTGTCTAAGTGTTTGTCTACACTATATGTTATGTCGGTATAATTTATGTCAGTCAGGGTGTGAATAAGCCAACTCCTGGAGCAACGTAAATTACACCCACCTAAGCACCAGTATGGACAGCACTATGTCAGAGGGAGAGCTGCTCCCACCGACATAGCTACCGCCACTCATAGAGGTGATTTTATTATGCTGATGGGAGAGCTTTTTCCTATTGGCATAGAGTATCTTCACCAGATGCGCTACAAAGGCACAACTGCATTGGTGCTACTGCATTCCAGTGGCGCTTCTAATATAGACTATGTAGGAACTACACAGTAGAGGAAAGTACCTGGCATGTGGGGCATCAAAGTGGAAAAAGAACATACCCTGATCTCATGCATCTTAGAAACTGTGTCGGATACGTAAAGTGGCTGTAATAAAATCTCCTAATCCAGTGAACTTCTCCTGTGTGGCTTAGGATTTCTAGGTGGCCGTGGTCTCACTTCGCCAAGCCTCTAACTTCTATTTCTCCTACGAGTGCTTCGGCTTCTTCTGTCCTTCATGATGCTATATAACCCCAGTCCCACCCTAATCCCCAGTAAATGCATAGTCCAAGAAGTCTGCTCTCCTGGGCAGCTCCTAAGACATGCAGGAGAGTTGTTCCGATACAAATAAATAATATGCAAGTAAGAGAGAAATATGAAAAAAAAGTTTTACTTTGAATGTTTAGAACATCAATAAAACTGAAAGTTATGGAACGAATTACTTTGTAATAAATTACGAAGAAATGTTATTCCAGGTTTTTGTGTGTATACTGCAAGGTATCTTATTAATAGCTGAGGTTCATTTAGCAAGTAAAAGTCAGTATTAAGATTTTAATGATATCTATATTTGGCTTCTTGCAATAACTCTAATGGCTTCATGGAAAACCTCAGTTCATCATCATTGGGAAACAACTCCAGATCCTGTTTTGTTTTCCAAATATTTCTGAATTTGTATTTACCTCTCTAGTAGTGTATAATTGCCCAACTACAATCACAATTTCAAATGTAATCAATATATTGGTTTTCATTCTGCTACATACCAAATAGAACAGCATATTTTTCCCAGAAGAACTCTAACCTCAGGGACACATTTAGTTAACTTTATTGAAACACCTGACCACAATTTTTGTGATAAATCACTTTTTAAAGACAAAAAAGCATATTGTGTGCTTTCAGACATGTATCCATGCTTAAAAGACATAAAAGGCAATAAGAAGTTCTTCAAATACTTTAAGAGAAAGTTTTTCTGCTTAGGGGTGAAGGAGAGATCATAACTGACAACATCAAGAAGGCTGAGGTGTTTAATGCCTATTTTGCTTCAGACTTTACTAAAAAGATTAATGGTGACCAGATGCTCAACACAATTAATATTAACAAGGGGGAAGGAACACAAGCCAAAATAGGGAAAGAACAGGTTAAAGAATATTTAGATAAGTGGATCTATTAAAGTCAGCAGGGCCTGATCAAGCAATTACCTTTGAGAATTCAGGCAGGATGGGTGAAGTTCCAGAGGGCTGGGGAAGGGCAAACATAGTACCTATCTTTAAAAAGGGAAACTACAAACCAGTCAGCTTAACTTCAATACCTGGAAAGATACTGGAACCAATTATTAAACAATCCATTTGTAAGCACCCAGAGGATAAGGATAATACAATGATAAAGAATAGCCATCATGGATTTGTCAAGAACAAATTATGCCAAACCAACTTTATTTCTTCTCTGACAGGGTTACTAGCCTGGAGGATTGGTGGAGTGGGAGGTGGAAGCAGAAGACATGATACATCTTTATATCAGTAGGGCTACATGACATTCTTATAAGCAAGCTAGGGAAATGTGGTCTAAGTAAAATTACTATAAGGTGGGTGCACAATTGCTTGAAAGACTGTACTCAAAGAGCAGTTAACAATGGTTTGCTAGTGGAAACTAATAGGATACCGCAGGGGTCTGTCCCAAGTTCAATACTATTAAATATTTTCATTAAAGACTTGGATAAGAGAGTGGAAAGTATGCTGATAAAATCTGAAGAAGACACCAAGCTTGAAGGATTGCAAACACTCTGAAGAATAGGATTCAAATTCAATATGACCTTGACAAATTGGAGAATTGGTCTGAATTTAACAAGGTGAAATTCAATAAATATAAATGCGAAGTATTTTACTTAGGAAGGAAAAATCAAATGCAAAACAACAAAATTGGCAATAACTGGCTATGTAATGGTACTAGTGAAAAGGATCTGGTGGTTTTAGTAGATCACAGACTGAATACGAGGCAACTATATGACGCAGCTGTGAAAAGAGTTAATATCCTGGGGTGTAACCCTTTTGCCCATCAGAGTTGGCAGCAACAAGGGCCGGGTTCAGTATCTAGGGGTTCCGTTCCAATAACACAATGCAAAACCAGCTCGAGCCCCCAACCAGTGACCTGGGACAATTACATACCACCCCCCTGGGCACCTCTAAGAGGCAATACTTTCTCTCTAGTAAGCACAGAGTCTGAGTGTAGCAAAAGCCTTTTAACAAAGGAGAGAAACAATGCGGCATTATGTTGGGGAAAACACCACAAACAGGATTCATAACACCAACCATGAGCAAAAGACCCACCCCCAGGTAAGTTTGGCAGTGTCCTTTCCCCCACAGGATCTTAAGTCCAGCAACCCAATAGTCACCCCCTGCCCCCCAAACACACAGTTTCTGTCCTTGGATAGTGCAGCCCTCCAGAGTTCAGAAGTTCATCTGCAGAGTTTACCTCCCAGACTGGGTGGAAGTGGAGGGAAGTATGGGGGGGCATATTACGTGCTCTGAGGCTCGGGTTGATGGCCAAGTGCCACGCCTCTCCATGGGGTTCTGCTGCAGTTTTCACCACCAGCCGTACCTCTCCATCAGCTGCTCTGCTATCTGCGCCATGCTGCTCTCCATGCCTCTCTGCTAGCTGTCCTGCTGTCCACTCCTCTCCAGTAGCTGCCCAGCTATCTGTTCCACTCTCCGCTACCTGTCCTGCTGTCTGCTCCTCTCTGCCAGCAGCCCAGCTATCTGCTCTTTGTGCTAGCCGTCCTGCTGTCCGCTCACAAACTTGTCTTCAGGCCCCTCCTTCCTCCTTAATACAGTCTCAGCAACTTCAGCTCTTTAGTGATTTCAGCTCTCAGTGATTTTTACCTGGTAGTAGGGGGAGCCTCAGTGCTAGTGCACCACTAGCCCAAAGTAGGTCTAATGCTTAGACTAGGTGTCAGTGATTTCAGCTCTGCAGCATGTAACAAGCAAGATTCCTTAATGGAGCTAAAATTAACTCTGTTCTTACACCATAGTGTAAGTCAAAGTAGTGTTTAGGACCCTCAGAAGAGGTACACATACCTTTCCCCAGCCTCTTTCAATTCACTGGGAATTGAAACCTTGCCTAGCAAGTCCTACTTAGTTGAGAGCAAGTCCCTCCATCATAAAATGCTAAGTACAGTTCTACTGTCCTTGATTTACATAACCAGGATAACAACCCTTTATTACTCTTGCCCCAATAACAGAGAGACTGAGGATCCCACAGCAGCCAAAGTGACCATTTGGGCAAGCAATCCATCATCCTAGGCAGGGTAGGTGTGCCCATGCAAATGAGATCAGCCCCTGAAGTCCTTTTCCACAGCTCACCACCAGATGTCAGGGTAGAGCTCATTCTGACTCTGCTTATGTCATAATAGTGTCATATGTAGTCTACTCAGCACTGATGAGGTCTCAGTCAGAATACTGGGTCCAATTCTAAGCACTACGCTTTAGGAAAGATGTGGACAAATTGGAGAGTCCAGAGTAGAGCAACAAAAATGAAAAGGTTTAGAAAACCTGACCTGTGAGGAAAGGTTAAAAAAAACTGGGCATATTTAGCTGTGAGAAAAGAAGACTGAGAGGGGACCTGAGAACAGTCTTCAAATTCGTAAAGGGCTGTTATAAAGAGGACGGTGATCAATTGTTCTTTGTGTCCACTGAAGGTAGGACAAGAGGAAATCAGCTTTATCTAAGGCAAGGGAGATTTAGGTTAGATATTAGGAAAATCGTTCTAACTATAAGGGTAGTTAAGTACTGGAATAGGTTACAAAGGGAAGTTGTGGAATCCCTGCCAGCAGAGGTTTTTAAGAACAAGCTAGACAAACACATGTACGGGATGGCCTACATACACTTGGTTTTGCCTCAGCACAGGAGACTGGACCGTATGACTTCTTGAGGTCCCTTCCAGCCCTACATTTCTATGATTCTATAATTCTTACTGCGTGCAATGCTCTATACTAGGTGTTTATGGACAGGGTCTATCACATCCCTCATTTGTGACATGAAGTCAATATACATTAAGCTAAAAATCATTAGTGTTTTGGTATGCGTGTGGGTTTTCTTTCTTTGCTTGTTTGTTTTATTTGGGATTTTTTGCCACACCAAAGACTTTATTGCAGGATCGTGTTCATTCTACATTTTCCCTGTCACTCTTCCCGGTATCTTTTCAGCATTCAAGTATTTTCAATCCATTCAAAATCTGTTCTGGATTATTCTTCCCCCAGATACTTACTCATCATTTTTTCTAAATTGAATCTTATTTAGTTATTTTCTGCCCATTTCCTTTATTATGGCTTGTAGCCATACCACCATGTGGTTTGATTGTGTCTGAATTCACAAGCTATAGTAAACAGCGTTAGATCTGGTTCGTACCTGGGTGGGAAACAGTACCTAGGTGCTGCAGAAAGTGATGTAGATAACTGACTACTTCACTCTGATTGGTATAGAATCAATGCCCTAGTAGTTAGAGGGTTGCTGGAGGTGCCATCTTTGGGACAGGAGGTAGAACAAACTTGTTGCTATTAAAGTTTCCATGGCTCTTTTCCAGTAGTAATATACTCTTTGGAAATCCTGTCAAAATCTAATTCAGATCATTACATTGTGCCTCTCTATATTTCCTATCTATTGTATGAAACGTTCTTCACTTCTTGTTACATAACTCTTGTGCAGTGTCCAAAGTTACACACGTTAAACAGGTACTGCTGCATGTCTGATTGGCGGAGTGATCCAAGTATAACGTAAACTTGCAAGTCAGAGAAATGCCTATTTTGCTAACTTCTGATTCATTTTTTAAATTGTTTCTGCCCTGACTCATATTTGCAGCATTTCAATATTTAGGATTATCCACGACTTTACTTGATGTTTATAAATGTCTCTTTTTAACTCATGCTTTCTGCCACAGAGTAAGACTTGTATGTTGCAGGATTACTTCAGTGCACATAAAAAAAAATCTGGTCAGCAAAAAGAATAAATAGAAAATATTCACATTTATTTGTTTGCCTATTGTCTACACTCACACTGGCCTGACCTGTTTGTCACATGAAAATCTACCCCATTATGCAGATAATTATTTTGTCCAATAACTAAGGCACATATTTAGACTGTAAAGAAATTATATTAAACCAGATGGTTTTAGGCTCCCATGTCTCACATGAGCTTCCAGACCTTAAGTATTCAGGCAAAGTTAACAGAGCTTGCTTCTGTGCTCCAGGAAATTAATCTGAGTTGGGCTGGGCCCACATTGTTCTAACGCTCTGAATGCTTCTCAAATTGTGCTAGAAGTTCATGCTGCTGTAGGCAGAAGGCACCACCTTCATTTTAACAACACCCTCAAGCATTTCCTACAGATGACACATACAAAATCCTGGCAGCTGATCAAATTAAGTGGAAAAACTATAGCCAGGAAGATACACCTAGGTATGCTTTCTTTGAGTACATGCACAGTAACCTTGTGTTCTGTTTGTCTAGACTGTAAGCTCTCTGGGGCAGGAAACATTTTATCTGTGCTTGTAAAGCATCATCTACATCAGACATTATATAAATGTTTAAAGGCAACAGGCAATGTGGATTTGTGTCTTGTTTTTGCTGCATTATGATCTATAAGAATGGCCTGAAAGGTAGGTAGGTTGGTTTGTTTGGGGGGTGGAGAGGAACTTACCTGTTATTTTCTACCTTAAATATTAGGAATGTCAAGCCTGTTCTTACTGCAGGACTTTGCAGACAGCTAGGATATACTCTGTGAATGTTCTTGTCCCTTAACTGAAGATCTTTTCGTCCAATACTTCCTAGGGCACATGAGTTAGCTTAGTGATTAAAAACAAGCAAAGCAGAGTTTTAACACTCTAACAAAATCACTTCCCTTTCAATCAGGTTTATACACATACACATATACACGGTATTACTTCTCTAGTTGTCCCAAGAGATGTAAAAAAGACAGGGTGGACCTGAATTTCTAACATGGTTAAAAATTCATATATGAATTTAAATACTTTTTAGGCTTTCTTTACCTTAAAAAAGAAAAAAAGGGGCACAACCATTAGGATGCTGAAATGCCTCATGTAATACACACATCCCATTTTATTCTCTAAGTAAGATTTACAGCACTTTGCTTTTAAAAAGAGGTGTAACATTGCCTTGATCATGATATTTCATAATAGCAGTAACTTTTCTATTATGCATTATTTATTAATATATTAATGCCAAGAGCCCCAGATTAGGAATTAAAGCTCCATTGTACTAGGGTCTATACACACACAAAAAAACAGCCCTTGCCTTTAGGGAATATTACAGTATCACTATTACCCTCAAAACTAGTAATTTATAATAGCTATGCATTATATTTATGGTAACAAATGCTATAAAGTTACAATCTGTAACCCAGCTCCTGCAATGAGCTCCAGGCCATAGACCCCCATTGATTTAAATAAGGCTCTCTGTGAGCACCAAAGTCTGTCAGAATACTGTTCATTGCAGGATTGGGGTTTCTTTACAAACTGTCTTTTCACTCACTCTCAGCTAGAACTAGATGAATTGTTGGCTGTAATTCATGCTGAGAAGTTAGCCTTCTTTTCTGTTTCTGAATTATCTGCAAATAGATCATGACTGCTCATATTGTGAACAATTTTCAGCCAAGGTTAAATATACATTACTCTATTTACACATATGTTTGGGGAATGAGAGAATGAACCACACCCAAGAGACCTCTGCATAGAGCCCCACTGAAGTCAATGGGACTGTGGGCAGGTCTGCCCATACAGAGGTCAGGGAGGGATTGGCATCTTTGTTTCTTGATTTAAGTTAATCTTTACTAGCCACCTAAACTTGGCTGCCTGGGAGCAAAGAAATTTACATGAGTGTTCACAAAAAGGGAATGAAAGAGCATGTGAGGCTAGCCAAACTAAAAGGTGTAGATTTGGAACACCATTTGAATAAACCCCATCCCAGTTTGTTCAGCTCTGCATGGCGTTCTGGAGTACATGCATGTTGAAAATAAACATAATATCTTATATCAGAGTAGCAGCCGTGTTAGTCTGTATTCGCAAAAAGAAAAGGAGGACTTGTGGCACCTTAGAGACTAACAAATTTATTAGAGCATAAGCTTTAGCTGTAGCTCCCGAAAGCTTATGCTCTAATACATTTGTTAGTCTCTAAGGTGCCACAAGTCCTCCTTTTCTTTTTGATAATATCTTGCAGAGTCTCCTATAGTTTGAGCTTCTGTGTATTTTTGCTATGCGGCCCTCATGAAGCGACACTTATTTTAGGTGCAAGCTTTTCTGTGACAGCGGTTGTAGTAGCTGGTAACAACACTGATGAAGCGAAGCTGAACCGAACCTTGTCTTAACTTAAAATGAACTATTCTCTCCATTTTACAGATAGAAAATTAGGCCTGGAAGCCAACTGCCAAAAGTCGCAAGGGAAATTAGTGGCAGAGCTGGGAAGTGAAGCCAGATTCCGCAAATCCGAGTCCTCCAGTTCCTTAACCACACGCCCCTGGTCCGGATACTCCCAATGGCATCTCCCCACTCAGTTCCGCTCTCCCAACCCACAGGGGGCGGAGTAGGCCGGCTGTAAACTGGGTTCCCACGGTGCCCCTCAGCCTCACGCGGTCGCTGCCTCGGGGGCTCGCCCCGTGCAGCACCAGCCCAGGCCCTGCCCCTTGCGGGGCGGGGGCCAGAAGGCAGCGAGCCCCGCCAGGCGCGGTCCGAGCGAGCGGCAGCCCGGCTCGCCCGCTCAGCCCGGGGGCGCTGCCCGGGGCTGGTGGCGGAGCCGGGCGGTGGGCGGGTCGCGCTGACATCAGCCGGCGGGAGGCGCGCTCGCCTCCCGGGGGAGCTTTATTCCGGTGAGCGGAGGGCGCCGCCGAGGCTCCTGCTGGGCGTGACCACCGCGAGACGGGGGGGGGGGGAGGGAGCCGCTCCCTGCCCCGGGGCCGCGCTGCCGGCAGCGGGTCAGTGCAGGAGGCGTGGCGGGCCCCGAGCCGCCCTCGCAGCGGGCTGTGCGCGGAACTTGCCATGAGCAGCGCAGAGCCGCGGCGTCCGCTCCTCCACCATGCACGGGCTCTGCCGCTGCCTCTGCTTGGCGGCCGCGCTGGCGGGGCTCTCCTGGGCCAGCCGGAACTGCCCGGACCTCATCGTTGACAGCTGCCTCTGCACCGCGGAGCGCTCCAAGGGGCCCGGCCGCCAAACCGTCCGCATCAAAGTTGCCTGCAGCGGCGGGGAGTTGGTCGAAACTTTGCAGCCTTCTCTGCTGCCGAGCCGCACGGTGTCTCTGTAAGTACAGCCCGGCTGGGCTGCGGGGGCACGTGTGGAGCCTGCCTCGGATAAACAGCCGGGGGCTCGGGGGGGCGGGTGTGTGTGTGTGTGTGTGACTGGCGCTGGCTAGGTGAGCGTGTGAAAGGAAACCCAGCTGTCAAGGGTCTGGCTTTGCTGCTCTCCGCGCCGGCGGGAGGGGGTCGGATAGGGCTGGACGTAGGATCAAGAGAAGCAAGCCTCTGGCTAATGCAGGAGGCAGCGGGTCGTGCCTGGGAGAGAGCCCAAGTTGGAGGACACTTTGGGTGCCTGGAAGTTGACGTGTGAGAGCCGAATACCTGGCCGAGCTGCGCACCGACTCCAGGCGGGGTTGCATCCCCTCTCCCAAAGCGCGCACACATCCCGATGCGAGCTATGGGCGCTAATCTAGGCACTGGTGTTCCCAGATAGCTGTCACCGCTTCGAAGGGGACGGGGAAAGTTTGGACTCTAAAGAGCGTGTTATTTCCTTTCTGGGAGAGAAATGAGAGTAGAGGACCAAGAAAGCCCACCTAGGAAAAACGTTATAAACGAATAGTTTGTGCCGTGTCGGACTCCAACCTTCTGTAAAAGTTTGAAGAAAGCTACTTCTCCGCGCCAGAAGAGGAAATGGTTTAGTGTGCGTAACAAATTATGAAATATACATCAAACACCTTAATCAGAGTCAAAATGGAGCAGAAACTGAGATCAAACTGGGTGTATGCAGCGTAACTGTAGCCCAGTCGGGCCCCGGATATTACAGAGACAGGGTGGGTGAGGAAAACTGAAGAAGAACAGGTTTCAGAGTAGCAGCCGTGTTAGTCTGTATTCGCAAAAAGAAAAGGAGGACTTGTGGCACCTTAGAGACTAACAAATTTATTAGAGCATAAGCTTTCGTGAGCTACAGAAGTTATAATATAATAACATATTATAACATATAATAATATATAAATATATATTACTCACCCACTTTGTCTCTCTAATCAACCTGGGTGGGCAATTGGGACTCTGGCCCTACTTTTAAAAAATATTTGAGTTTGTTTTCACTTCTAGTTTAGAAACTCTTCTTGGTATTTTGTTTGTTTTTGGAAAGCAGAATTTACTACAATGTAAATTGCATACTACCTTGTAGGGTGGTTTTGAAAATGTTTGTGATAGCTAAGCTGATTAGACCAGCTGATGCACCTTTAAACTTGAAACAGGATAATTTCGAACCCCAAGGATGATAAAATATGCTATCTGTACTGCAGAGTTGCATTTTAAGGGTTATTTAACAAATTATCTGAAACTGATGTTTTCTTCTCTAATTAAAGTTTGGAAGCTGCGATGTCTATATTTTTGTCCGCATACATTTTTGGTTGTATGCATGCTATTTGGAATATGTCAGATATGTTTGTTGTTTAAGTAATCCAGTAGTGGGGAAATGACTCACAATTTGGGTATTGTTGACTTGCATGTGTTTTGGAAATCAGCAACAAATATAGTGTTGTAAGTAAACATAACTAATGGTATTTTGTACCTCTATCACCGAGACGTTAAAGTAATGTTCCTATAACAGGACCCAAGCATTAACATTGTTGGCATTTTGCCCTTTTAGATGATGCATATATCCAACTGATCCTATGCAATTGAATTTAGTTCATTTGACAACTCATGCTGGGAACATCTCCACTGTTCACAGCACTTTCTTTAAGTCAACACTTTTAGGAGACAAGTGGTAAAGATAGTAATTTATCACATCTGGGGAATTTGTGCTTGTAAATGTGCAGATGTGCTGAGTGTGATCCAGTTCAGCTTTTGCTAAAACTGATTATGCTGATCTTTCATCTGGGAAGCTTGTGCATCTTAATATATAGATACGATAACTACACTTCTCAAAGAATTTTGCTGAACTGAGGTAGAATAACTTTATTAAATCAACATAAGTTCATAACTACCATATACATGCAATGTTACTTTCATAGTTTATAATTTTCTTTAAGAACATAAAGCATTCTAACTTTCCAAAAAGATTTTGTGCAGACTTAACTACTTTTCTCCATTGCTTAAGACATTTCTAGAAACTCTCTAATTGTGCATGTCAACAAGGTGTTCCCTTTGTGCTTTATTTTTAAATATTTATTTGCAAAAAGTTTTCCAGACTTTTTGGAAACACTTATTTTATGACCATTTATACATTTAAACTGTATTAGAAAGTAAATTTGGCATACTTAATATAGGATTAACAGTTGAAGGGTTTCAAATAGGAGTGTACTATTGAAAGAAGGTAGTGCAGGAATAAATATATACAGGCAGATCCTCAGCTGACGCAAGTTGTCATAGCTCCAAAATGAGGAGCTGCCCACTAATATCTAAGATTTAAGGCACTAGTCTCAAGGTAGATAATACTATATAGTTCAGAGGACACTCAAACACATTTGTTCAAGTATCAGAAATACACTATACTACATGAAAGTCACTTAATCTTAATAGGTAACTTGTTATTTATAGCTAACTGATCAAAACTGTGAGAGACATGGTGGGTGAGGTAATATCTGTTATTGGACCAACTTCTGCTGACTTCAAAACTGAATGTGTGTGTTAGAAGTTTTCCATTTCTTATGCTCAAATTGCTCTATTTAAGTGAATAAAATGTTGTATGCCTGCTAAATACCTCCTTTTTAAATTACATGTAGTTTAAGGAGATTACATTTTTTCCAAGACTAAATCTATAATTAGAAGCTAATGCTTGAAGGTAAAACAAGACTTAAAATTTGAGGTGTAAAAAGATCTAGTAAAAGAGCATTTGCTTGCAGACACGCTGCCTATTTCCACTGTTTTATTGGCCTACAGAGAAAGCTGTAACATATGGAATACAAAGTCTTGAATTGCTTTAACAATTGGGAAATATAGATGTGAATAAAGGTCAATGTGTGTTGCAGATGCAGTAACATTAAATAAAACAAGCATAGCAAATTATAACATTTCATATGATTTTAATAATTCATTCAATAATAGTTGCTTTTTCTTTTTGGTGCTATTTAATTGGAAGGGCAGATCTAAGGGAAATTGTTACAATATTCTGATAACCGTAGTAGGCAGTTATGAAAAATTACCACCATTGAGAAGTAATAAATATCTCTTAAATCATATAAGATGAAGTTATAGTGCATACTGTATACTTTGTAAGTACATATGTACATACATGCTATGTGATGTAGTTTATCAACTAATTTAAAACAATATGTGTGTTTTATTAGGGAAGAGAGTTTGTATTTAATGTTTCTTTAATTGATTAACCATGGAAGTTGGTTGTGTTGGGCAGACTTGGCAGGATTTGACATCAATTTTACTAAACGTCTTGGTAATATAGGGTCTGATCTGAAGTGAAGACTCCCGTTGACTTCAGTGGGCTTTGGATGGTTTAACCAATTATCTTCAGTTTGAGTGGTGGGAGAGATTGTCAGTGACAGTTTTCAAGATCTTTACATTCAGTAATATCTGCACTATAAATTGTCAGGTGGCCCCAACAAATTAAGAGCATTTTATGAGAAGTAAAATTTAAGAAAATGAGCTGATCAGTCAGCTGTAGCACCCTCATTTTTTTTTTTAAAGAAATTTTGTTAAAATTTTTTGGATGCACGGTTTATCTGTCTGTATTCAATACTTATCTTGGTGCCTTTGAAATAGGAACTGTAAGCACTTGGATAAAATGGCTGTCTAATTTTACTATAGCTTCTGAAAGTAAGCATGTATCTTCTGTTGAAATGGGTTTGTTCCGATCCACAGTGAAACTCCTCAGTGACTTGCGACGGAGACTTATGTGCCTTCTGTAGCAGAGGGATTACTTTTCCTCTTTCTACAGCAATATACTGTTGTCCCAAAGCTGTGTTAAATTACAGCATCTGCTATTTCCGCATTGATACGAATATCTACTGATATGCAGACCCACAATGAGTAGAAGTAACATAACGTAACGTTTCTTTAATTTTGCTTTTGGCATGTTTCATTCGTTTGTGTTTAGAGTGGATCTTAATGGGATTTTTATATCATGTGTTCACTTTTCTTGGTAGTTGTTTATATTTTCTTAAATTGTGTATTTTGCTTGTATTCTTTATTCTTATTTATTTTTGCTGTAATGGCCTTTAAAGTGTACATATGGAGAAGGAGATTCATGGTGAAAAATGAGATGAGAATTGAACACCACAGTCTGGTGTTCTTCAGCCATTCTCAGTGTCCACATTTCACTTCTGGACAATAGAGTTGGTATAACCATGTTGGTGGGTGTGGTGCTTTTTTGTTTGTTTGTTTGTTTGTTTTTTTTTTGAGAGAGAGAGAGAGACTTTATTCATTGCCATCGGAGATAATAAAGACATTTGGTTGGATTATAAAAGGGACAAAATAGCATTCAAGACAGTTGTAGTTATGTACACTAATGATGTGGATAATCCAATCTCGTGTTTCTTGAGTGTCCGCAGAGGTCAGCAAAAGGCACATCTGTGCAGATCAGTCTGCGATTGGCTAAGTTATGGTCCACTTTTTGAGACAAGACGCTTGATGAGAAGGACCAATGATCTGATCTTTTATTGTTCTTATTGTTGTGTCTAAACTTAACTTAAAGTTTAGGCAGATCTTTTTTTTTATTTCCCTTTAGGTTTCTATATTTTTGCTGTTGTCAAACAAGATCATCCTCTGACCCTGTCCATCTAAGTGTTGGAAGCATTTGCCTGCCGTATAACTTGTTTTGGTTGTTCACTCCATAATACTCTTTTTTTCCCCTAGTGGAACAGGAGCCTTTTGAGCACTCCAGTATTCTTCCATACTTCCTCCTTCCAATCACAAAGACTTTGCTTTGTGGTGATCTTCCATCTGGCCCTTTCAGATTATGTTCATGCTACTCCTTGAGTGTGCCTGCAGGCTCATGAGTGTGTGCAACAGATGAGATACTCTCTCCCTCATGAGCACTCTAAATTCTCGTTGATGTGGGAGCTTGCTCCTGAGCTGATCATCCAAACTCTCACAATATTACTAAACAATATGTATTGCAGCTTTTTGGGTAATAACCATTTGTTTCATTGTCTCATAAAAAGGTGTTCTATAAGAGTTAAGAGAGTATATATTAAATTTTACTTGTTTAAATTAAACATATGCCCAAAAATACTGGCCAGACTCTTTTTTTTTAATAATCTCCGTTCACTATACAAGTGGGTATTCTAGATGTAAAGATTTATTGGTAAGTGAATTACGGTGATCCATTCAGGACCTTGCACTCCTTGGATGCACATGTTATTGCTTTTAGATGTTAGTAGGGAATTTTGGATAAATATGGACTGCTGGATCAGCCCTCATTGACTTGTGGACCTACATAATGCATGTGGATTAATGAAAATCCTTATGATGCCCTAGACTGCTTGGTTTTGCATTTGGATCTCTGATGCAACTGAAAAATTTGTAGAGACGCAATCAGAAAGGTCTTTGCGAGCTTTGAAGTGGCTCTGGAGTCATTCCAGTTATGGTTGGCTGCATAACATGTTAGTTGACCTCCGATATACACAGGCAACTTGTTTATTGCAAAGCACTGTGGTCTAGAGGTTAAAGCGCCTCTAGGTCACGAAGAGATGTAGGTTCTGTTCTCAGCTCTAGCACAGAGATGCTGTCTGATTTTTTTTTTCTTTTTATGAGGCAAGCCATTTACCTTGTCTGTGCCTCTTTTTTTTTTTTTGTTCTATAAAATGAAGATAATACAGTCTTCCTTTTTGGCTTGTGAATTTTTATTTATTAAATGCCTTGGTAGCCTTGGCTGGAAGGTGATATAGTTTCAAAATATTACTAAAATCCACCTGTTTCTGATAGTGGTACATGATTAACTTACTACTTTCTTTGAAAGAAAACCCAGCACTCTTCTCACACCAAGTCCCTTTTAATGGACAAATTCTCCCGCAGTTATCCCTATGTAACTCTGTTGTCTTAAATGGGGTTACACAGATTTCACTAAAGGTAGAACTTGGCCATTTGTAAATAACTATCACAAATGCAGTGGATCTGCAGAGCTGAAGACCCACATTTTCATAGATCAATGGCAGTGATGAGCCCCTCAGATATTTAATTTCAGAGATGCTGTGTCGCAATAATGATAATACATAGTTTTTTTCATACTCAAAGCACTTTGCAAACATTTAACCAATTCTCTAAAGGCTGGATTTACCCCATTTCCCCTGTCCCCAAATTAGTTCAGTGTTATGTCACATCAGCACTTGCTTTATATACTTTAAATAACAAAACAAAAAACTACTTCATTTGTTTCATGCCCAGTCTTGTCTCTTCCTGTTCTATGCTGCGGTGGTTCATAACGGTTGTTATTAATAAATTATATAGCAAATAAATTTTGCTGCACTGTACTTTTACGGTATAAAACACATTTCATGTCCCTAAGAGCCTACAATCTAAGTTATCCAAGGCTAGAAAATGCAAGACAATATTTTAGGAACGCAGGGATGAACAAAAAAAGATTATTGGTGAGAAGATAATGGAAAAAGAGGGGTCCTGAGAATGGGTTTCAAAAATGTTTTAATAATACTTAGCCCTTGCATAACACTTGTAATCTCTAGATCATTCATAAGGCACCGTATAAAGACAGGTAAGTTATTATCCTCATTAAACAGGTGAGGAAACTAAGGTGAAGAGAGCTAAGTGACTTGCACATGGTCATACAACAGATCATTGTCAGAGACAGGAATAGGAAAGCTAAATATTCTGGCTCCCTATCTATGTGCTGGACCATGTAGCCTCCCAAAAATTTGTTGGAGGGACAATCGGCCATGGTGAAAGAAATTCCAAGCATAAGGAAAACTGACAGAAGATATGAGAAAGATGAAGTGAGTGGCTGGGAGAGGTGAATGGGGAACAGGAGGAAAAGAGAGTAGAAATGTCAGGCAGGATGAGATTTGTAGGGCATTGTAGCTCAGCCTAAAATTGATTGTTTTTCTTGGTCTAGACATACCCAGAATGAGTACAAAATACTATGAATTTAAATGTTTTATTTTCTCCATTAGACAAACATCCTGGGTGAGATTATTTCTGGAGAGGGGAGAAGGAGCCCTGAATTCTTTATTTAATTTGGCAGTACCTAATATAATAACTAAATCCTGACATTTTGGTGTTCAAATTGACACTTAGCCATGCTGATACCAGTTTTACATGCCAAAGGAATATTAGGGGAGCTATTGTATTACTGTTTTTTTTCATAATAAATTCTTAAATATATAATAGGGTCTTTTTTCGTCTTTTTAATTCTAACTAATCTAAGGATAATAAGTGATCATTGCAGTTCCACAGCCTAAACATTCTGTCCCTCTTCTTCTTCTTCTAGGCAGGTGACTTTTAGAGGCCCAGGACTGCAATCTTTGCAATCTATTATTATTTGCATCACTTATCTATTTGGTCATTTCACCAATAACATGGAATATGTATCAGAGACTAGGCAACTTGTATATTGCTGGCTTTCTGATTTTGGGGTAGACTCTTTCTAGAGGGACAAAAGACTTAAGATTGCTTAGGAAAAATAGGTATATGTAAACATATATGTATATACCTTTAACAGGGAAGATAGACCTAGGTAAAGTGTTATGTTGTGAATTTCCTCCCTCATATGTAGGTTTCTGCCATATGGGATAATTTGCCAGTTGATCCATTATTGACCTTAGTTGATTGTCAAGCTAGAAGAGATTTGGTAAATGCCACTGCATGTTTTGCTATGTTAGGCCAATATGTGCTGCACAGATTTATTTTTAATGCCCAAAGGATATACGCGACAAAGAAATCAAATTGTCTCAAGTGCATGTACCCTCATCTGTTGTGTCTGGGTAGGGCCCTATGTTTGGACCATTGGCAGTTCTAAAGCAGTCAGTAACTGGGGGTGGGATTCACAAAGGGAAGGAGGCATTGCAATGTGGAGCCTAATAATGCCAAACTTTTAGGGGCCTAGAAAATCATAGGAATGCCTTTGCAATCCACAAAGCCTGAATTAGAGGCTTAGGCTCTCTATACAATGAATAAAGAGAGAGAGAGAGGCGCCTTAGCTTTCAGTCCACAAAGCCAGCATGCTAGGTGGGAAGCTGCCTAGGATAGCTCATGGGAGACTCCAACCGGAGAGGTGAGGGCTATGCACTGCCCCTCTCTCAAAGATAGGCACCTAAGTTTGGGCTCCATGGAGGAGCCTAGCTCTGCTAGTGATCCATGAAGTAAGGGAACATAGGTGCTTGGCTGCCTAAGTTGCACGTGGAATCCTAGTCAAAAGAGCTGGGAGGGGGAAGAGAGAGGATCTCCTGTCTAATGTATAGCTTAGTGGATAGGGTCCTCACCCAGGATATGGGAGACTCGCAGGCTCAAGTATTCTACCTGAGAGTAGAAGGGATTTGAGCAGGAGTCTTCTACCTCTCAGGTGAGAGCGCTAACCACTGGGCTATAAAATATTCTGATGTGGGCACCTTCAATCTCTCCTCTTGAAGTTGTTCCATTTTAATTAAACAATATTAATTGGGCCAGAGAGAGAGAGAGAGAGAGAGAGAGAGACTCTATAGCCAAGAGGTTAGGGCATTCCCATGAGAGTTGGAAGATCCCTGTTCAAATCCTTTCTCCTCCTCAGTAGAACTGGGGATTTCCCACATCCTGGCTGAGTACCCTATTCACTAGGGCTAAATGTTACAAGGGAGGTTTTCCCTCCCCGTGCACACAGCTGTCTTTGTATGAACTTGCCTGAGGGCCCTGATATGGTAGGCATACTCAGAGATCACATACTGGACTGGGGGCACACACACAACTTGGCTAGCTGAACTCCTATCTTTCTAGTTCGTGAAACACTCTGTGGCTTAGGCAGGAGATGTCTGGACACTTAGCATGAGGCAGTAGTGCATATGTTCAGGCAGGGGATAGGTATCTAGGCACCTAGAATGAGGTTGCAGTGTATGTGCCCAGAGGAAAAAACTTGGGTGCGAAATGAGTTTAGGCTCCTACAGTGTTAGGTGGCAGCCAAATGGGAGTTTTGTGAATTGCAGTGGTGCCTAAAAATGGGAGTTATGTACCTAAGTACCTTTGTGAATCCCACCTTTGGTCACTAGCTGAAGTCCTGTCCACCAACTGGTTATATCTCTTATTACAGCTCTCACCGATAACTTTTATGCATGTGGAAGTTCTCCTTAAAAGAGACTCTAGGAGTTCATGCCTCTTGGGGATCATAGTATCTTTTTTCAGCTACTGAAAGGGACTTTTCCCTAAAAAGCAGGTGATGAAAGTGATTATCAGAAGTAACACTGACACATTTACAGCATTGCTGGAAATCTTAGTATCTTCCACATGTTTTTCAAAAGTGATCAAACTATAAAAATATACAGATGGGGATAGTCAGGGGCTGATTGTCTTTGCTGGCCATGAGGCACAGCTTGTACACACAATTTTCATGTGACCTGGAGAGAGAGTGAGAATCTGGGCCTCCAAAACTTATACCTACTATTCCAAGTGAAATACCTCCCCCCAAAGCTATGCATATTTGATTTCCATTGTCACATCTTCCCTCCCCTCGGTCAATTATGCTCTTATCGATTCTGCCCTCCCCAATCAGATCAATCATTTCTGCTTTGAGTATCAATTTGTAGGGCTCTGCTGCTTCCCCTTCTGCTAGGACACTCTGCACATTGCTCCCTCTTCTTCTTAAAGAAGCAGCAGCTCTGAGGCCACTATGCTTCCTGCCTCCCATCTTGTGAAAAAACTGCAATTTAGGGCTGTTATATTCCTTCCCTGTCCCCTTCCTATCCTGTGACGCATATAGTTTTTTCTCCAGTCACTCTGCTCCCTATGTTTTTCCCCTTTCCAGAAAGAACACTTCTCTGTGGCTGCCTCCATCCCTCCACAGAAGGACCCAGCAGCTTCCTGAGTAAAACTTCTGTAGACATAACACTGTTTTCTTCTGCGGGGGCTTTGTCACAGCTGCTCAAACCGGCCCCGTTCCAGATAATCCATCCTTCTTTCCTCAGACTATGTTTTGCCCTGCTTCTATTATACACAGCTGTTTTGTGGCATAAATCTGGAAGCTAAAAGGGCAGGTTTGCTCCACTGAGACAGCTATTCTGCTCTAACAACTCCTAAGAAGTATTTGTGAGGCTTACTTGTTTCTCTCATGAACACCTGAAATTCAGAGCACTGTACTGACTTGAAATTCAGAATTAAACCAGCAGTGAAAGTTTTCAAGCATGCCTTCTGTCTCTAATTTTGTGTACAACTGCCACTTGATATCTTTGCTCTCCTTCATATTCATTGTCCCTGATGAGTAATTCTACAGTATTAGAAATACATAAAATAATCTGCTAGCTATCTGCCTCCCTAGTCATGCTGGACCAACCTTTATTTCATTGGTCAAGATAGCGTGTGTTCCATAAATTTACTTTCAAGTTCTTGGGAGTTAATGCGGAGTTGTAGATTTCTCAAACACTTTCCTGCTCTTCTGATTTTTTTCCTCTCTCTGATACACACTCTCTCTTTTCTTAGTATAGAGAATATTCACTTCAAATTTTTTGATTTTGAGGTATCATGCTACTGTTCTCCTTTTCAGTAGTTCCTACTTTGTTTTCATGCCTGAAACTGAGCTGAGAGATTTATCTCCAAATAGTGAATGTACTTCATGCCATTGCTCCACTTCTTATTTTTTTATTATAGTCTAATAACATTGATGATAGTTACTTGTCTGTATTAAATTGGACTTATTCTTTTTCAGATAAGATTATGTACACTGTATAAACTGTTCTGTCAGTAACAAAACACAGGCAGGAGAAGACTTGTGGGATTTGTTGCTGTATGTTGGCAGTCTTATTATAAAAACCTATGAAAAGACTCTGAGATTTACCTCTGGGTCTGATAAAATTTAGCTCTTGCTGTCAGGTAACCCATAAATAAGAATGTCCTTTTAAACCTTTTTTTCTTTTTAAAAAGCTGCCCCTTGGTAAATATAGAGGGGGCTCAGCATAACTGAGAATCAAGTCCACTGCGATTCTCTTCATTTTAATGCAGCATTATAGTTTTGAAAAACTTTGATGGCCTAGGGCCTCCAGGGCTACTAGGATATGGATCTTCATGGTTCTCCCTGGCTAGTGAGGAATTTGCTGCAAAAGGAAGGAACCACAGAATCAAGGTAGCAGAGGTGACCCTCTTATAAATAGCTTCTTTTATGTAAAGATGAACCAATTCCAATTCAAAATAGGTGCTTCAGTGTCTGTTTCATAGACTGGAATTGTAACTGGAAAGATAAAAGGATTATATATATTGGAATTTAAGGTAAATGCCAACCTAAATAATAGAATGGGAAAATAAACTTAAACCTGATAATATCCTAAAACTAGACCTGAAAAACTGGAAACAGAATACACTGTTGTCAGAGGAGCTAAACAGTTTGTCAAATTTGCTATAATTTATTAGCTCCCTGACAATAGATATTAATTGAAAATTAATATTAACTCTAGCATTTTGTTTGAGGGCAGAACAAATATGCTACAAACTCACTGGAAAAGCTCATAGACTTCCAGGCTAGAAAGGACCATCCCAATCATTTAGTTTGACCTCCTGCACATTTGCCGCCCACAAAACTTCACCCACCCACTCCTGTAATAGACCCATAACCTCTGGCTGAGTTACTGAAGTCCTCAAATCATGATTTAAAGGCTTCAAATTACAGAGAATCCACCATTTATGCTAGCTCAAACCAGCAAGTGACCCTATACCTTTGAATACAAGAAATGGAGGTTAGATTCCCAAACCTCAAACCTGAACACAATTAGCACTGTGGCAGGCCTCACAGCTAGAGCTGCATTTATTTATTTATTTATTTATTTATTTGGACAAAACATTTTTGGTGACTATGTAGAATCAGTGACATCAAAACATTTTATGCATTTGTATCTGATTTACCAAATTGTTCACTTTGGGGGTGAAAAAAAATCTGAAAAAACTGAAATGAAACATTTTGATTTTTCAGTTTGAAATACTTGTTTCAAAATTAAAAAAAAAAAAAAAAAAAAAGGTAAAGAATTAAATTACTTTCCAAAATTGCCAATGAACCGAAAAGGTCACTATTCACTCAGCTCTACTTATAGCATTTTGGAAAAATATAGCAAAAATGATGGGAAGGATGCACCCTAAGGAGCGTGTGAAACTTTCTCTCAGTTATGGTGACTTATCAACAGCACAACAAAAACCAGCTTCAGCTTTTAACACTCAGACATACTAGGACACAAGGTCAGTGCTGACTAAAAACTGAGTTTCCTTGCAATAGTACCTAAAAGCTACCTGGGGCAATGCAATATTAAGATTCGGAAAACTAGTATAGACATTCTGAGTATTTCTTCGCCCTCCCGTCCCCCAAAACATGAGCCTTGTTCCTCTTATCTTTTACCTTTTGATCTAAAGAACACCCTACTTAAGAGGCTCATTCTTTGATAATTCTCCCACTAGCCAGCCTTTGCACATAGTCACACTCACCTTCTGCTGTTGCAGTCTGCGTCTGCACTGTTGCATCCACAAGTTTCCTCCTCCTTCCTCCCCACCTCATTCTTCTCTTCCTTCTCATACTCTGTAGTCTTCCCTCCCTTCTACAGATGTCCCTCTGCCAAAAAGATCTTTCAGAAATACATCCATAGTGACCCTGTGTTGATTTGCTCCATTGTATTTCAGTCCCCAGACAATCCCTCTGCTCTTCAGTCTCTCTTTCTCACCCTCCCTCCTTCAGCCCTAGATAGTGGATTGCATTCCTATTCCTACTTTCTCCTTGTCCTCCTCCAATTTCCCCTGTCTCTGACATACCCAGCTCTACCCTGATGCACTCCCAGTTCCTACTCCTTTTTACATCCTCCCTTTAGGATCTCCCCTCATCCATTTTAATCTGATTATTTCTGCTCTCTTCTGCCTCTTTGTTCCCATCTCTGCCTTCTCCAGTTCCTCTATTCTCCACTGCCAACTGCTGGTTCATAAACTCCATCTGGCTAGCAGAAGACCAAAGCAGTCCTATTGTCATCACTGCAGGTCTTCCTCTCTTCTCAGTTCATCACCTAAACAATGGGAGGAGAATTCCTAGTGTGGTTTTACTGAGCAGTAGCCTCATTGTGGCTCTGTTGCCTCCCCTCCATCTATCAGCTGGAAGGGATAGACACTGCAATCTTCCTTGCCCACCCCCCAGGGCTCGGTCGTGGTGGCATGCAGGGGTGAGGATAGGGTGGCCAGGTGCCTGGTTTTTGACTGGAAAGTTCAGTCAAAAAGGGGAACTGAAAGTGTCCGGTCATATCTACTGACTGGACATGCAAAGTCGAGTTACTGTGGGCAGAGGTGGCGGGGAGATGCGGGGTCATCACCTGTGCCAGTCCCTACTCAGCCAGGGCCACTTCCTACTTGCATTGGGTCGCTGATTCTCCCCGCCATGGATCTGCAGGCAAGTCCCTCCTAACCTGGGCAGAGGAGAGAGGGGAATAGCAGCGAGTGATGAGGGAAGGGGGGAAGAGGAGTAAGCGGGGGATGGGGTCGAGGAGGGGGAGATTTTGGCACTCTTTTTAAAAAAAAATATTACAAAGTTGGCAATCCCGGGGCGGGGGGGGGGCAGGCAAGCAAAGAGGGGAGGGAGAGGAGTTCCCCTCTTAATCCTTTGCAGCCCCATGTAACTACTCCCATGACTCTATTACAGAAAATAAAGTATGCAGTACGTACATAAAAAGTGTAGCAATTTGAGGATGAAATCTCTCCAGAATGCTATGTTACTTTGGTTACTGACTTTGAGCTAGAAAACTAAAACTTATCTGTATGCAAAACAAATCTAAGTTTAAAAGACAGTTTTCCTCCTTTCTGTGGTATAGCTGGTATCATTCCCAGTCTTTTTACAAGCTTACCATGGCATTTCACCTTAAATCAAATTAATGAATTGTTCTCGGATATGGGGGCTGCGGCTGACAAAGCCATACTACTATTGCAAAAGCCACCATTTCCCATTTATACTGTAGTTGGTGTATAGGAAAGAAAGCACAGTTGATATATCCACTAGTGTTACATTTATTGATCAGAATTGGGTGAGCATTTTAACAAGCTAGATTCTGAACTTCTGGTCTGTGATTAGCACTACTCTATTAAGCAAACTAAAACAATGGCTGGTTTCTGTTGTAGGAAGACAATGATTGTTATTCCATCAGAAAGAAATCCATCAATCTGAGATTGAGTGAAATTAAACAAAAAAATTACGAAATTGTGTGGGTTCCACCCAACAACCTTCCTCTCCTGAGGAGGCTCCAGAGCCTTTTCCCTTCAGTGGCAGGAAGATTTCTCTTAAGGACACTGGCAGGTGACAATCTTCACGGGATGATTCTGTGACCTTACTTTTCTCTTCAGCAGCATGCTACTCCCATTGCTGCCTGCTTAGAATTTGGAGAGAGAGCACCTCATAGATACTCCAGAGTACCCAGAAAACCTTAGGAAGACCATGAGGATTGAAGACTTGGGACAGAAATATCAGAAGATTCAATCTCAGATGCCTCGTGTTGCCAACATTTCATAAAATATAAAATGTACATGAGCTAACCCAGACAATATATTGAATTAATACTTATTGCTGCTTATTAAAATGAGATCTTATTAAAGATATCTCTCTTGTATTCACTAATCTTCAAGGTCTATGTCAAGGAAAAATTAGAACATCTAGAACTAAGCTCTTTGCATTATGAAAGCAAAGAAGTGAGAACATTTTCCCAAACCAGCAACTACATTAATTTTTTCTCTGTTGCTTAATATGTTTTTAAAATTCCCAATTAATTCCACAATAAACATGATGCATAGGTAAACTCTTTAGTAATATCAAATATTCACAAAAATGCAGATGTGATCATTTATTTTGTCTCCATTCTGTGCAAGATTGTTTGTTCAATAAAACTAATGAAAAACAATATCTTTTTATGAACAAAAAATAACAATAAGCAGTAAATAAACGAGAGATACATATTTGTTACAGATACACATCAGTTGTTTATCTCCTTGAATATTTCAGGGTAAGTGAAGTCATTGTTTTAGAATACTTCATGCTCATCAGGTTATCATTATAAACTTGTTTCTAATTGGCTATTCTTCCAGAAGCAATTCCTGATTAATTTGTGCCCCCATGTAATTATTGGTTCATTATATAATCATGTCATAAAATAGTGTTCACAGCAACATTTTATACTGTTTAAATGTAAATTGCTCAGTAAGACATCTTGATTTTTAAGTATATTTTTGCTTTACTCAAGCATTTCAGTAGCATCAGTAACTTGTGTAGCATGCTTCTTGATAAATGTATTAAAAATAAGGTAGAAATATTTAAAGGAACCTAAGAAAATTAGGTTGCCAAATCCCACTGAAATTTACCAGTATTTAAGTGCCTAACTCTCTTAGACTCCTTTGAAAATCCCAGCCTAATATTACTGGTTGATATCATTTTGGCACCTAATTTAGAAATGGAACACTTGATTTCAAAGATTTTTGGTAATGAAAATGAATCAAAGGCCAGGATCAAATTTTGACTAAATTAAAATAGGTAATGTTTTATTAAATTATAGCTTTTCAAAGCACTATTTCAGATTAGGTAGAGTCTTTCTCTGAAAAGTGACTAAAAATAGTGACTAAAAATAAAGGTTCTTGTGGTCAACATGGGTTGTGAATTGCCACAGATGTCACTGAATTGCCTTCAGTGGGTTTGCATAGTTACTGATCCTGCTTGGAATGTGCTGAATGTGGTATATGGAGCTTTAAGAACTGTGACGTCTGTGTTTTGTTATGGTACCTTCTACAGTCGGGAGTGTTCTCGGCTGGCAGAGTTCAAAGGACTTAGCATTGGAAGTTTTTGCAACTAGAGCTGGGTTGCAGATTGAACCCAGTGTAAGCGGGGGAATAGTCCTGCTATTGTGGGGAACTTTCCTGGCTTCTGCACTACCCTGGTGAAGTGGGCTAACGAAAGGATCTGAGTCCTTGCTCCCACTTCCTTTACCCAATGGCCTCCCTGCCCTTGAGGACTCCCTTCCACTCTCCTGTCTGGCAGAGTCCTCCTAACCCCAACAAGGCTGGGCCCAGGATTCCTGGGGGGCTCGACTCCTAACCCTACTGTGGTCACCTAGGACAGGGGCTAGGGTGTGCCCACTCTGGGGTACTCTCTCTGCACTGGGCACTTCTCTGACCCACTGGCCATTACATACAAGTTAAAGCAAATGCAAGTTATTTAATCAACAATTAATTTTAAAAAGAATAAGGAATAATGGGAAAGGTTAAAGGAAACGCATCAATCCGCTCTGTGGCAGGGAACATCACAAACAGTGTCTCTGGAACGTCTGGGCAGTTCACAGTCTGTTCCTTGTAAGTCCTAGGCCTTCTTCTCAGGCCCTGGCTTTGCTGCGGGGATGCTGTGGGTTGGACACTTGCTCTGGTGGTGGCCACAGGCTCTCAGGCTCTAAGTGGTAGGACCCTTCTTCCCAGTGTTGCCCCTGCCCTGTCGGGGTTATGATCCAAGCCTGGCCTGCAGAGCCTCTTGGCTGAGGCGTCTCCCTGTGCTGGACTCGCTGCCCAGGGTTCCCCTCGATCTCCCCAGCTGCTCACCGCACCCAGCTCCGGACTGCTCCAGCCCCAACTCCACCATTCTGTCTCTGTGCTGCTGCTGCCTCCAGCTCCCTGGGCTGCTTCTCTGGCCCCTCTGGCTCTGGTTGCTGCAGCTCTGCTCCCAGGGCAAGTCTGCTCTCTCTGGGCTGCTTTTCTGGTCCCTCTGGATCTGGCACAACTCTCCTCCCCAGCTTAGCTTGGGCCCCTGCTTTCTCCTTAGCTTGGCCCCACTCTGTCTGACCCAGGCAAATCCAGCTCACATGGATGGGACCTCCCTGGCCTCCTGACTCCCTGATTAGCCTGCTTGCCCTGTCAATCAGGCTGACCTAGAGCATTTGCCTCTCCACATTGTTCCTGGGGACTATCAGTCTCAGGGTCCTGTTTTCCCATAGACCCTTCCCCTTTTAGTACTGGGAGCTAGCCAACTAAAACACCCCCACTGAATGTTAGTAAGGGGGCAACAGTCCCCTTACACCAGGATCAGTGTTCACATCGCACTCCCCGTCATTACCTGGCCTGGACTGGGAAAGTTAATGTTTAAACCAGCAGATCAAATTTGGTGAGGAATCTTGGTCATGTGCCACTGGAGGGACATTGCCCGTACGGTAAGAAGATAGCTTATAAACAAGGGACTAACTCACTGGGCTAGCGTAACTTTTTTTACTACTTGTTGTTATGATCCAATTAATTGTTGTTGTTAAACTACAAAACAAGGTTAGCTGATGAGATTTTGGGAGAAACCAGAGTAAGCTATTCTATTTATTGATATACAAGAAAGACCAGAATAAATCTTAGCTAAACTGAGAGAAAAGCATTAAAAACGTCTTATAACTTAAGTGAGTATATCTAATTCTGAAAGCACACAGGAAGCGGGTTTAAACAAAACTGTGCCATTTCTACACTGTCAATTTGCAGGGTAGAACAACACATTTGTTATAAAGATAGTTGCTTCAAACTCTGCTTCCACACGTTTGAGTTTTTGCTCCTCTGTTATAGTCAGTGATATATGGATATAACATAATGCATAGAGGCTGAACTGTTATATTCGAAGAGTTCTGGCAAAAATGAGTTGAATGGTCTGCTTACGTGGAGTATAGGAAAAATGTAGATGAAATTTAGTCACTTTTAAATAGTTATGCATAGAAATATGACAATAGCACATTGAAATATTCAAAACCAAGATTTGAAGGAGTGTGTTTGGTAAAAATAGACACCTCTGACTTGGTGGTTATAAACTAGTTAAAAACTTTAGATATGATCTCTAATCAATCATTTATTGGTCGCTTGAGATAATTCAGTAGGGATGTGCATGGCAAAGGACAAATAAGAGAAAGGAAACAACATCGCCTGTTGAACTTGTCCAATACCTTTCTTGGGCGAAGGGTGAGCTGCAGCAGGAATTCTGCTGCAAATCTCCTTTCTGATTGGTTACCAGGGAGCTGAACTGAAAGCTTTTCAGGATGCAGGCTCACTTGCTATGTGTTTTGTTCAGCACCTAGCAGAAGAGAGTTCCAGTCCTGAATGAGGCTTCTAGGCACTACTGTAATAAAAATAAAAACAAAAAGCCACCCTCCCTATTGGTTGATCTGGTGATTTAGTCAAGTTGATCTGATTTCCTGGTGATTGATATGGGGCTATATGGGTTTTCCTTTTGTTCTTACTCCCCTCTGCCTGCCTCAATCTGAGAACCAGTTCTAGTTGTTCATAAACATTGTGAGTCCAATTCTTCACTGTATTATGTAGTCATTTGCACTTGTGAAAAGTAGGTGCACAATGGGTGTAAAAGCTACCACATCAGAATTGTACAGCACCTAGCAAAAAAGGGGGACTTCTCGCTATGTACAGGTGTAAATGGCCACACAAGATACAAAAGCAATGGAGAACAGGGCCTTGTTTTGCTTCTACAGATAAGGCATTGTTAATGGGGTGGATGTTGGTCACTTGCTTAAAAAGAGAGGTTGTGGGATAGTGGTCATGTCACTACCTGTATCTGGGTCACCAGGGTTAAGTTTCAGCTTTCCCTTTCTGCAGATACATAAGTTCACGACTCCTAGGCTGCCTTTGGTATATGCTGGTGGTAATAGATCCTATTCCACCTGTTGGATTTGGGTCACTGCTCCTTTAAGCCACAATGCATGAGGGGGAAATAGCTAAAGAAATTCTCAGTTTTGAGTTTGACTAAATATTTTCATCCAAAAATTCAACTTTTGACTGGGGGATGGGAGAGAGTGTGGGAAAGAATCACTGAAAACTTCCATATACTGTATGGCTTTAAGGTTTTTCAACCAGGTATAAAATGCACACATGCAAAGTACTTTTTCCTTTTTTGACTCAATTAGCCTCTCCATGTTGCTTTTGTGTCCGGGGAGCCTAGCTAAACAGATGCTCAGACTATAAAGATCTGTTGCTCTGAGCAGGTTAGCTACCAAGTACCAGTCTTTTCCTGTGCTTAGGTGTAGGAGAGGGCTCTAGTTTTCTCCCCTGTTGCTACTGGCCCATATTGATGTGGCTGAATGGAAGGTAGACTAACTATTCCTGCAGATAAGCCATCATTAGGGACTGTTGGATGTTTGTCTGTGACGGGGCTCGCTGTGTACCTTGGTCACTTCTTCATTGGAATGCATAAGCAATCAGCCTGATGGCTTGTGTCCTTAACTTGGTGTTGTGGAACAGGGCTTGGCAGCCTTGAGTTTAGGGATGAATGTAAGGGCATGCCCAGCCAAACTTTGGCTTTCAAGGGTTAACTTCCAAAAGTATTGCAACCAACTCAGTGTTGTTCCATATTAGACCTTATTCTGCCTCATAAAGATGAATTGATCACCGACTTGCTTTAGATGCTAATAATCATAACCTAATTTTATTTATGTGCCAACAAAATATTTCTGATTAGTGATATGTACTTGATACTTTAAAAAGGCCCTTTTCCCAAAGCTGAAAAACAATCTTGAGTAAAAGTGAGTAGAAGGAAAAATGTAAACACAGAATGTGAATAATTGGGAATTGCCTGATTAGATGCCCCCCCTCCTCCAATTTCTGCAATCCCAAAAGAACCCTTCTTTGGGTTAAAAAAGAAAATCTTGGTTAAGGATAAAGAAGTACCTGATAACTTGCACCCAATTATAAGTATTGGCCAAGGAGCTCTCTGAACCATTATTGTGTTTTTTTTCCTTTAAAAAACCCTCCAAATGGGCATCATATTTGTATGCAGGCAGAAAAAGGTTTAGTTAGAACCAAACTGATTCAGAAGGTGGTGATGTATTTCATACACAGTATGTTTTTAAAAAATGGAACAAATGTTTATCACTGAGGCAGATGCATTGGGCAACAAAATGGCAAATCACTTAATTTTGTGAGATCTTTTTGAAGTTCTTCACAGTCTGCTTTGATCTTAACTATCTTGAGCAGTTTAGTATCATCTGCAAACTTTGCCACCTCACTGTTTACCCCTTTCTCCAGATAATTTTTGAATAAGTTGAATAGGATTGGTCCTAGGACAGACCGTTGGGGAACACCACTAGTTATCCCTCTCTATTCTGAAAATTTACCATTTAATAAGATGGACATTTTTAACAGTAAGTGTAATTAACCACTGGTATAACTTTCCAAAGGTGGTGGTGGATGCTTCATTGCTTGAAGTCTTTAAATCAAGACGGGATATCTTTCTTAAAGATATCCTATAGCTAGGGCTTCTGTTTATAAGGGTGCTGTTATTTTATAAATATATTTTTAAAAGCTTTGAATGAAATTAAAATGGAACTGGTTTTAACATTAAGAATCAATGTGTTGTTAATCAATAACTCTCCTGGAATTAGTTTTTTCCTCCAGGGCTTATCAATAATTTGGTGCAACATGTTAGTGTGTCCTAACTTTTGTCATGCACAATTGCATGAAGAAGTCATAAATTCTGTACCAGGTAGTTCTGCAAAATGACAGTCACATGTCCAGTGCCCCTTTTTTCCTAAGTTATACCACCTACCTTTGAATGGAAAGTTGCTTTGTTGTTTGTACTGTCATTCAGTAAAGGCTTGATACCAGTAAAAGGCAAACCCAAACTGATCCAAAGAGATTCCAACCTCCCACCCCCAAAGTTATCTCCCAATATGGTGGTGGTTTTGAGCAAATTGCCTATAGTTTGGATGCTCTTGCTGAAACACAGGCTAGACAGTCATGTGGTGTGCAGCTTATCAATGTTTTGGTTTGGTTTTTGTTGCATTTCCTTGGTCTTTTCTGGGTAACCAAAGAGAATTGCAGGAAGCTTGACAGTGGAGAGATTCCTTATCATATTTCTTCATGACTGGAAGGGTAGGGATAGGAGGGTAGAAAACAATTATGCTCCGCTTGTTCCAAAAAGGCCATTTATGGTTTCTAGGGATAAAGAATAGGTGTAGCTCTCTGGGCCAGGTTTGGTTCCCATTGAGCACAGCTATTTATTTGTACTAGTCCAAATATACTGAGGAATTTGAAATCAGTTGAAGAAATTATGAATTCTGATCACAAATTATTGCTTGTTAAAGAAACACTAACCATTTAAAAGAAATTACAGCCAGTATTCAGGAAATTAACATGTAAATGTAAAGATAGTTGATGGATAGGTAAGATAACTACACTTTTCCGTAAGATACATATTCAAATGAGAAACCATAATAAATACACTATTACTTTGTATCAGAACATTTTTATCATAGAAACACTTGGAATAATAATAATTTGTTCTCACAAGTGTACTTTTTGCAAAAGAAAAGATGGTTGATTTAATAAACTGCAACTTTGCAGAACAGATCATACAAGAAGTCTAAAGTCAAATCCTCAGAGATGCTCTTGATCAGTGGTTCTCAACCAGGGGTCCAGGGCCCACTGTGGGGGGCCGTGAGTAGGTTTCAGGGGGGCTGCCAAGCAGGGCTGGCATTAGATTTGCTGGGGCCCAAGGAAGAAAGCCAAAGCTCCCCTGCATAGAGCTGAAGCCTGGGTCCCTGAGCCCTGCCACCCTGGGCTGAAGCCGAAGCTTGAGCAACTTAGCTTTGTAGTCCCCCCTGTGGCATGGGGCCCTTAGCAATTGCCCTGCTTGCTACCTCCTAATGCCAGCCCTGGCTTTTATATGCAGAAAAACAGTGGTTGTGGCACAGCTGGGCCATTGAGTTATTATAACATGTTGGGGGCCTCAGACAGAAAAAGGTTGAGAACCCCTGCTCTTGATCACTAATATAGTCAGCATGGCCAGGATTTGGCTCTGAGCCAAGAAAAAGGCACTCTAACTTCATTACAACTATTCACATTCTTATTAGACTCTCATGACAATGCAGATGCAGAAGGTAGTGAGGGGAAGAGAGGACACCCAGCCCACTTACTTTAGTGCTACCTAGAACTTGGGTCTGGCTCCTGAGTGAATTTAGGTTAAAAAAAGAGAGACAGATACTTTCCAAGTCCACTGTTTCTCCACAATCCAAACACACTACATACTATAGCAATGTAAGTTTTCCCCCACGGCAACATGCTTCAACTCTGGAGGGACCAGCTCTATTAACAGGCAGTTGAGTCTATCACTAAATCCATCTAGTCCCCAATATTACTGCCAAGACAGATTTTGAGGAAAAGGAAAAAAGAACTATTTCTAACTGCATTTGCCATCTATCAGTTCAGATAGTTAAATGATCTTTCTGAGGCTATGTTGTTCAGTATTTGATGTTCGTTCCATTTTAGCAATATCTGCAACCTTAGAAACTATGCTTTCAACACCACTGTTCAGCTATTTATATAATTAATACAAAGTACCTACCACTTGACCCTACTTCCCGCCCAAAGGTTTCTTTCTAGCTTGAGAATGTTTGATTCATATTTTGGCTAATGTGCAGGAAACAAAGACAATGGTCAATCCATTCAATCACCTTTCATGTATTCCATGACTATTAAGCATTACTTTACCATTTAAATTCCTGTCAAATACCTCCTAAAACACTTAAATGCATGGTTACTGTAATTTGTTGCATTGCTTTAACGATAATGAACTCTGACAATAATATCCACAAGGAATTATAAAGACTTTCTAGGGAATCACGTCCTGAAGCTCTACTAAATGAAGTTCAGTTATGCCAAATGTCTCCCAGTTCTTTACTTTAGTGGTATTTAGAACTTTTCTAAAATAACCAGAAAGAGACAAGATGGGTGAGGTAATATCTTTTATTGGACCAACTTCTGTTGGTTAGAGAGACAAGCTTTCAAGGCTCACAGAGCTCTTCTTCAGGTCTGGGAAAGGTATTTCCAGCATCGCAGCAAAATACAAGATTGTTTACAAGAAGTAGTTAGCACATATTGTAAGGGACCATTCATTAACCTCAGCATTTCAACTGAAGAAACAGAATATAACAAGTGTGGGCCAAGAATATCTAAAGAAAATTTGTTGGTGTACTAGCAAAAGAAGATTAAGATCCAGCTGGGTCAATGTCAACAGGTTCCTTCCCAGAAACAGGCCTCAAACTCATCCCATCTCCAAAGTGCTATCAAGAAAGTTTACACAGTGCCAAAGGAGGAATATAAAACATGGCTATTGATATCACTACAACCCATCTGAATGAACCCTTTACAAAAAGAGGTCATGTTCCTGCAGCATAACAAATAGCTAGCTGAATAGATGCATAAGACTTCCCTCAGCAGGTTCAAATGCTCAGGCACTTTATTCTGTCCTCTTAAAGTTAACAGATGTTATTGGACTTCTAGATATTAGTATCTTGGAAGCTGGGAATGATCATCGTTGCTAATTAAGATAATGTTTTAGATGGCCTTCTATTATAAGCTGGACTGAGATCAGCAATTCTGTCATAGACTGCCAAATCCCTTCCAGAAGATAATCCTTTATTTTCAGGTGCTCCTACCTAGGGCTAGGAAGTAATGGTACCACAGTATAGAATTACTGCATCCAGTACAATTACAGCATATGCCCAGTATGTTGTGTACCTATGCACTAGTGAGCTTTCACAGCTAAAGGGACACTGTCATGGTTAATAGATGGAAAATGGGATAATTCTCCCTAAAGTTTAGTTTAATGGGAGATTTCTCTTAAACACCTACTTCTGATGTGCTTCCTACGATGAATCTAGCCAACAGATTAAATTATTCCCAATTTGTTGGTCTCCCTCCTCTAACTGTTGTCTACTTGTTGGGCTGTCTTTAAATGATGAGTTCTTCAGAGCAGGGTGTGTCTCTTAAAGTGAATCCAAAATGCCTAATAGATCATGGGTGCTACCTCAAATAATAAGTGTTTTAACCAAGCAAAACAAATGCTGCAACAACTGTTTAAAATATTAAGGAAAAAAATACTAAAGAGACTTCATCCACAAAGTAGGCTAATGATCTACATAATTTAATCTCAGTAACTGTATGCAATTCTGATGAAAAGTGAAAGCAAGAACACCTGAAAACAGTTATCTTCAGCTTTTTTGTTAATTAGTAAATGGATAACTAATTTTATAAGAGATATTGTTGGGGGAAAAATGTTCCATTGAGATTAAAATTTAAGACTGTGCCCATACAAATTAAAATTGTCCTGTTAGAAATTCTTCAAAAGCCTCAAACAATGTTGAACCAATTATAACTAGATACAAGGAGTTGCTCCAGTGCACACGCAAACTGACAAAATCAGTGATATTAAATAGGTACAAGAACAGAAAATTATATATGGGGTTTACCTAGATGCCTTAATTAATCAAATACCTCACTTGTACATGAATTTGCTTTTACTAATTTTTAACATCTATGGTGAACTGTATAAGAATCCTTGACCACTTCAAAGCCTTCTATGTTTGGAAAATATGAACATGTATTCCTACAGCAATGTTTTTTTTTTATATAAACCAAGCTCAAGCTAAACACATAGGGTATTCACCTACAGCAACATTATTTTCTGTTTAATGCAAAAAATTTCCTTTCAACCCAGTAACCTAAAAAAAAAAAAACCTGACTCAAAGAGATGCAACTTGATTCAGTGTTGCCAACTCTCATGATCTGATTGTAAGTCTCTCTCAATATTTTCCTTAAATCTCTAGCTCCTGGACTCTAGTGACTGTGAGGTTCAGCTTTTTAAAAAAGAAAGTTCCTACCCCTCACCATTGTGGAGAAAAGACTTGAAAATGTGACCTCGCTATACGCTATTGATTTTAAAACTAGAAGGCAAATAAGAACCCATTTTAAAAAAAAATTGAAGATCTCCTTTTAGCAGAGCAGACTTATGATTTTTGGACCCTTAAGCTTGGCAGTACTGCTTGCTTTCCCTCACACTTTTTGCTGCAGTATGAACACAGTATAAAATGTATAATGGACCAGATCTTGACATCCTGATATTGAGTGGAAATTTGCCTGAACAGGAAGACTTCTCCCCCATCCCCCAACCAATATTAGTAATGTAGTGAGGACCCTCCCTGTATATCAACTAGATCCTGCATGGAACAAGCAAGGATGATGTTGGTCACCTTTGTAGCACTCCCTCCTCTGGCCCCACAGGAGCACTTCTGAAGAGATGAATCTTTTGCTAGGGGAGGGATGCCAGAGGTGAGAGAGGGAGAGCCAGGCCTGGGGGACACGTGCACAGTCATATGGGCCTTAATGGAAAAACTGATGGGCACCTACTGAAAACTGGGCAAATGCTCTTTTAGGGCAGGATCCCAGAGGCAGCAGAGCTGGACTCTCAGCGCTAGGATGGGGAAGACAGCAATCCAAGCATGTACAAGGCATTTGTGTGGATGGTCCTGGAATCCACAGGGTCTGAGAATGAAATATCCTCTCCCACCTTCCCAATTGGAAAAACTAGTGAAAACTGGGAGGACAGCCTCATAGTGTCCTGCAATCACAGGTTTTTTTTTTTGCAGGAGGCAGCCATCAAGGCCACAGTGAGAACCTCAGGATATGTTCTTCTGAGGAGTTTTATTTTGAGACTTGCCTATGGAGATTGTTGTAGTACTAACTATGGCTTGGATTTACTTAGCTCAGAAACAGAGAGCACAGATTCTAAAGACGCACAGAAAATCACTAATCTGACAAGTGTACAAGATGTTTTTAATTCTAGTAAACAGCTGCTATGATGTAATCTGAAATTCAATACAGCCAAGAGATTTTTTTTTTGAAGTGCTGTAAATCTTCGTGTGGAAAGAATAAGTAATAAACTGTTAATATACATTTCCCAGATGGTACTTTTTCAGATCAATTATTTATAAACTGAAGTAAATTTTTGAATAACCTCATTGTAGTGGTAAGGTTTGCAATAACACAGTTCATATTACTTTGCGTTAATCTAATCATTACCTAATGGCAAGCAAAGATCATTTGGGCTTTTAAGTCACTGCAATGAAGACGTTCATATTTTTTCACAATATCATTCTTCAGTTGTTTTGTTATATCCAACTGTACATGGGTATTACTAATGAACAATTTTATAGTACTGTATTTCAAGAAATTACCTGAATATTGGTCCATATACATTATTATTATTCTAATTCAATAATATGGCTAGCTCAAGTAACTTTCTGTGTTAGTGTTAACTTGTCATCCTGTTCCCTGGGCATTGAAAACCCAGGTTTGAACTCATGGACCGAAAGCAATTAGTGAAAACAAAGGAGGAGAGAACAGCCAGTGTCTTAGTGTTCAGTTGTCCTCTAATACACATTGTAGAACCATAACACGAGTAGTCCTTGCTCTAGAAGAACAAAATTGTATGATGTCAAACGGTCGTTTAGCCTTCATCATAGGTGCTGAAACTAAGGGTACTTGGGGTGCAGCAGCACTCCTTGGCTGGAAGTGGTTTCCATCATATACAGGGTTTACAGTTTTGGTTCAGGTTTCAGAGTAGCAGCCGTGTTAGTCTGTATTCGCAAAAAGAAAAGGAGTACTTGTGGCACCTTAGAGACTAACAAATTTATTAGAGCATAAGCTTTCGTGAGCTACAGCTCACTTCAACGGATGCATTTGGTGGAAAAAACTTTTTTCCACCAAGTGCATCCAATGAAGTGAGCTGTAGCTCACGAAAGCTTATGATCTAATAAATTTGTTAGTCTCTAAGGTGCCACAAGTACTCCTTTAGTTTTGGTTCAGTGGCTCTCAGCATCCCCACTATACAAATTGTTTCAGCACCTGCTACCTTCGTTGGCTTTATGGGTAGGAAACTCATCTGCATTTTGTCATTCAGAGGAAGTTCCACAATGAAAAATAAAACCTGACATCACAAATTTAGTTGGTGATTAAAGCTCACAAAAGTAAGTGTTTTTGTTTAGATTCTACCATAATAATTATTTGTCTGGATAAACAAACTCTGAATGACACAAATAGTTTCATGGACACTGGTAAAGAATTCTTCAATTAAACTACAGGATGTGTCTGATTCCTATATAATAATGATTAAACATTATATTGTCCTATGCTGCACACTTATTTGAAATTTGAAGGGACCTCAAGAGGTTTTCTATTCCAGTCCCCTGCACTCAAGGCAGGACTAGGTATTATCTAGACCAAGGATTCTCAAACTTTAGCAACCTGAGGACCCCCATTTTGATTTAAAAATTTTCAGGGATTGCCAAGCCCCCCTGCTCAGCCCTTGCCCCAACTCCTTCCTGAGACCATGCCCCTGCCCTGTTCCCCAAGGCCACGCCCCCATGCACTCCATTCCCCCTCCCTCCGTTGCTCGCTCTCCCCCACCTTCACTCACTTTCACCAGGGCAGGAGGAGGTGCAGGCTCTGGAAGGGAGTTTGGGGTGCAAGAGGGAATTTGGGTGCTGGAGGAGGCTCAGGGCTGGGATGTGGGAGGAGGTGAGGGGTACAGGAGGATGTTTGGGTGTGGGAAGGGCTGAGTGGAGCAGCACTTACCTCGGGCAGCTCCCAAAAGCGATCGGCACATCTCTGTCAGCGACTCCTAGGCGGGGGGCCAGAGTGCCTCAGTGCGCTGCTCCTGCCCTCAGGCACCGCACCTGCAGCTCCCATTGGCCACGGTTCCCGGCCAATAGGAGCTGCAGAGTCAGCGCTTGGCTGGGGGCAGTGCACAGAGACCTCCTGCCCCACCGCCCAAACTGCAGGGACGTGCTGGCCACTTCCGGGAGCGGTGCGGACTGTCCCCATTCCTTCCAGTGCCTCCTTCATACCGAGGAACTGTTCCCCGGCATGAAGGAGCTGCTGGGAGGGAGCAGGAGGAGTTGAGGGAAGGAGAGGGGAGCAGTTAATCAGCGGGGCCTGCAGGCCCCCTGGAGTACCCTCAGGAACCCCTGGGGGTCTGTAGTCCCCAGTTTGAGAAACGCTGATATAGACCATCCATGACAGGGGTTTGTCTAACCTGCTCTTAAAAATCTCCAGTGATGGAGATTCTACAACCTCCGTAGGCAATTTATTCGAGTGATTAATAACCCTGACAGCTAGGAAGTTTTTCCTAATGTCCAACTTAAATCTCTCTGCAATTTAAGCTCATTGCGTCTTGTCCTATCCTCCGATGTTAACAAGAACAATTTTTCTCCCTCTTAACTGTAACAACCTTTTATATACCTGAAAACTATTATGTCCCCATTCAGTCTTCACTTTTCCAGACTAAACAAACCCATTTTTTAGAATCTTCTCTCATAGTTCATGTTTTCTAGACCTTTCATCATTTTTGTTGCTCTCCTCTGGACTTTCTCCAGTTTGTCCACATCTTTCTTGAAATGTGGCCCCAGAACTGGACACAACACTCCAGCTGAGGCTGTATCAGTGCAGAGTTAAGTGGAAGAATTACTTCTCCTGCCTCCTTATAAACTCCTGCTAATACATCCCAGAATGACAGTCGCACGCTTTTTTTTTTTTTTTTTTTTTTTTTTTTTTTTTTTTTTTTTTTGCAACAATGTTACGCCGTTGACTCACATTTAGCTGGTTGTCCACATATTGAGCTTGTCATCCAAGCAAGTTCTTGCAGCTGGGAAGAGAACATTAAGATTACAGAAAAATTAAATTGTCTGATGAAATGCAAAAAGGACAGACAATATAATCATGCTGGCATTCTTTGGACCAAACATTCCAATGATTTACATGCACACAGGGCAATCCCACAGAAGCCATTGAGAATGCACAGGACACGAATCAGCACAGAACGTTCATCTTCCTTTCCCCACACAATGCAGAATTTGGCCCAATGTTAATTGGGTCTGGGGAAAATTGGAAAGTTGTTTTAATCACATAGTTTTTAAGCTTCAAACTAGCTGTTTTTTGTCATTCATCAAAAAAACTAATGAAATAGTGTGGGTGGAGGGATCATAGAATCATAGAATATCAGGGTTGGAAGGGACCCCAGAAGGTCATCTAGTCCAACCCCCTGCTCAAAGCAGGACCAAGTCCCAGTTAAATCATCCCAGCTAGGGCTTTGTCAAGCCTGACCTTAAAAACCTCTAAGGAAGGAGATTCTACCACCTCCCTAGGTAACGCATTCCAGTGTTTCACCACCCTCTTAGTGAAAAAGTTTTTCCTAATATCCAATCTAAACCTCCCCCATTGCAACTTGAGACCATTACTCCTCGTTCTGTCATCTGCTACCATTGAGAACAGTCTAGAGCCATCCTCTTTGAAACCCCCTTTCAGGTAGTTGAAAGCAGCTATCAAATCCCCTCTCATTCTTCTCTTCTGCAGACTAAACAATCCCAGCTCCCTCAGCCTCTCCTCATAAGTCATGTGCTCTAGACCCCTAATCATTTTCGTTGCCCTTCGTTGTACTCTTTCCAATTTATCCACATCCTTCCTGTAGTGTGGGGCCCAAAACTGGACACAGTACTCCAGATGAGGCCTCACCAGTGTCGAATAGAGGGGAACGATCACGTCCCTCGATCTGCTCGCTATGCCCCTACTTATACAACCCAAAATGCCATTGGCCTTCTTGGCAACAAGGGCACACTGCTGACTCATATCCAGCTTCTCGTCCACTGTCACCCCTAGGTCCTTTTCCGCAGAACTGCTGCCGAGCCATTCGGTCCCTAGTCTGTAGCGGTGCATTGGATTCTTCCATCCTAAGTGCAGGACCCTGCATTTATCCTTATTGAACCTCATTAGATTTCTTTTGGCCCAATCCTCCAATTTGTCTAGGTCCTTCTGTATCCTATCCCTCCCCTCCAGCGTATCTACCACTCCTCCCAGTTTAGTATCATCCGCAAATTTGCTGAGAGTGCAATCCACACCATCCTCCAGATCATTTATGAAGATATTGAACAAAACGGGCCCCAGGACCGACCCCTGGGGCACTCCACTTGACACCGGCTGCCAACTAGACATGGAGCCATTGATCACTACCCGTTGAGCCCGACAATCTAGCCAGCTTTCTACCCACCTTATAGTGCATTCATCCAGCCCATACTTCCTTAACTTGCTGACAAGAATGCTGTGGGAGACCGTGTCAAAAGCTTTGCTAAAGTCAAGAAACAATACATCCACTGCTTTCCCTTCATCCACAGAACCAGTAATCTCATCATAAAAGGCGATTAGATTAGTCAGGCATGACCTTCCCTTGGTGAATCCATGCTGACTGTTCCTGATCACTTTCCTCTCCTCTAAGTGCTTCAGGATTGATTCTTTGAGGACCTGCTCCATGATTTTTCCAGGGACTGAGGTGAGGCTGACCGGCCTGTAGTTCCCAGGATCCTCCTTCTTCCCTTTTTTAAAGATGGGCACTACATTAGCCTTTTTCCAGTCATCCGGGACTTCCCCCGTTCGCCACGAGTTTTCAAAGATAATGGCCAAGGGCTCTGCAATCACAGCCGCCAATTCCTTCAGCACTCTCGGATGCAATTCGTCCGGCCCCATGGACTTGTGCACGTCCAGCTTTTCTAAATAGTCCCTAACCACCTCTATCTCTACAGAGGGCTGGCCATCTCTTCCCCATTTTGTGTTGCCCAGCACAGCAGTCTGGGAGCTGACCTTGTTAGTGAAAACAGAGGCAAAAAAAGCATTGAGTACATTAGCTTTTTCCACATCCTCTGTCACTAGCTTGCCTCCCTCATTCAGTAAGGGGCCCACACTTTCCTTGGCTTTCTTCTTGTTGCCAACATACCTGAAGAAACCCTTCTTGTTACTCTTGACATCTCTTGCTAGCTGCAGCTCCAGGTGCGATTTGGCCCTCCTGATATCTTTCCTACATGCCCGAGCAATATTTTTATACTCTTCCCTGGTCATATGTCCAAGCTTCCACTTCTTGTAAGCTTCTTTTTTATGTTTAAGATCCGCTGGGATTTCACCATTAAGCCAAGCTGGTCGCCTGCCATATTTACTATTCTTTCGACTCATCGGGATGGTTTGTCCCTGTAACCTCAACAGGGATTCCTTGAAATACAGCCAGCTCTCCTGGACTCCCTTCCCTTTCATGTTAGTCCCCCAGGGGATCCTGGCCATCTGTTCCCTGAGGGAGTCAAAGTCTGCTTTCCTGAAGTCCAGGGTCCGTATCCTGCTGCTTACCTTTCTTCCCTGCGTCAGGATCCTGAACTCAACCAACTCATGGTCACTGCCTCCCAGATTCCCATCCACTTTTGCTTCCCCCACTAATTCTACCCGGTTTGTGAGCAGCAGGTCAAGAAAAGCGCTCCCCCTAGTTGGCTCCCCTAGCACTTGCACCAGGAAATTGTCCCCTACGCTTTCCAAAAACTTCCTGGATTGTCTATGCACCGCTGTATTGCTCTCCCAGCAGATATCAGGAAAATTAAAGTCACCCATGAGAATCAGGGCATGCGATCTAGTAGCTTCCGTGAGTTGCCGGAAGAAAGCCTCATCCACCTCATCCCCCTGGTCCGGTGGTCTATAGCAGACTCCCACCATGACATCACTCTTGTTGCACACACTTCTAAACTTAATCCAGAGACACTCAGGTTTTTCCACAGTTTCGTACCGGATAACAGGAGGAAAATGTGATCTGATCTTTACTGCATCCTTGCTGTTGCACCATTGAAGTCAAAGGGAGTTTTGCCACTCACTGTATAGAATCTATGGCAGTGGTGGCCAATCTGTGGCTCCGGAGCCACATGCACCTCTTCAGAGGTTAATATGCAGTTCCTTGAATAGGTGCCGACTCCGAGGTTGGAGCTACAGATGCTAACTTTCCAGTGTGCTGTGGGGTGCTCATTGCTCAGCCCCGTGCTCTGACCCAGGTCCTGCCACCGCTCCACCCCTTTCCCCAAGGTCCCCACCCCTTTCCCTGAGCCTGCCATGCCATCGCTCCTCCCTCCCCCCACCAGAGCCTCCTGCGCACTATAAAACAACTGATTGCGGCGGGTGGGAGGTGTGGGGAGGGAGGGGGAGGCACTGATTGGTGGCGCTTCCGACGGGCAGGAGGCACTGGAGAAGGGTAGTGGATGGGGGACTGCTGACTTATTACTGTGGCTCTTTGGCAATGTTCATTGGTAAATTCTGGCTCCTTCTCAGGCTCAGGTTGGCCACTCCTGGTCTATGTAGTTACTTACATGCCCATCGCCACTATTTTATCTGAGCACCTGATAATTAATAGATTTTGTCCTTATAGCATCATCCCTGTGAGGTAGGGAAACACCATTAACCTCATTTTACAGATGGCGAACTTCAGCTCAGGGTAGATTAAATGTCTTGCTCAAGGTCACGCAGGAAGCCTGAGGCTGGGCTCGGAATTGAACCAAGGTCTCAAGACCCAGTCCACTGAGCTGTACAGTAGTCTCTCCTGCCTACCACATTGACTTCAAATGCAGCACGATACAGAGTTAGCTGCCCTCTGGAAACCACTATCCACCATAGAAAAATGCTATTTTTCAATTGTGGGAATAATCTTACTGAAAATCAGGTGGTATACAAATCAGAAATGAAAGTTCATCAGGCTTTTGAAACTAATATTAATAGAATACAGTTCATACCTTAAGTATATAGTTTTGGTTTGAATCAGGTGTGAGAACACCTTATCGTTTTGTATTGTTTGTATTACAATAGGGACTTGATGCCACCATCGTGGATCAGTGTCCCATTGTGCTAGGCACGCAAGCTTAGTAAGAAGGCATTTCCTGACAACAAGAATTTATGTAATCTGGTTTTATGGCGAAATCCAGCAAGTGGATAAAACAGAAAAATTGCAGGAAGGATGGGGTTATTGAGGGGCGAGAATGGAGACAGGTGACGAAATAGTAAAACAAGCACAGTTTGACATGATTCGCTATAGTCATAATTCCTCACCTCCCATTGGCAGACACCAGTGTTCAGTAGGCATCAAGGCAGAAATGAAATTTAAGAGATTGGAAGGGGAAAAAGCTGATTTGGACATGCATTTGTGATAGGTGGTTTCCTATCACACAGCTAAGGTACGTGAGGGAGAAGTGGACTGCCAAATAGATGAAGATTGGCCTCAACAGCAGATCAAAGATTATGTATAAAACCAACCCGTGGCTATAGCTATAAACTGAGAGGTTAACAAAGGCCTATAGTAACAATTTAACAGCCTTAAAATAGAATATAAAATCTGATCTGCCATCTTCCTTCTATTTAGAGAAAGATAGACTCTGAATGAATTAAAAATCACTTTAATTGAACAGGTTTACTGAACTCATGTACAGGGAGAATGCATTACAAAATGCAGAAGCCTGATTCTGCCTTTCCGTCTCTATCACTGCTGCTGATGTATTAAAATGATGATCATGTGGCACTTTAACTCACATAACACACTTTAGAAAAGTTAAAGATAAATCTTGCATCTGATCTATGAAGCATGGGGGGATACAAATATGCAGCTGAAGGATGCAATCTTGGTTATTTCAAAAGATATCTTAAATTAGATTTACATTTTCAAGGACCATTCAGCATATGCCCTTAAGCTGCAAATTAGCTTTCTATTTTTGGAATTTAGTGATAATTATATAGAAACTGTTAAAGTTAAGAGTTCACTTTGCACCTACATGGATAATTTTAACCCTGGTGAAAGCAGGAGGAATGCATCTGTTTAAACCAGAGCTGAAAATGGCTCCTAATATCAAACTCCTTACCACAATCATGGCAAACTTTAAAAAAAAAATATTTATTTAATAGTGTTCATTAAACCAATTATGTTCCATTGGAAGCATAACTATATTTTCTTTAAATATCTGGATTTCCTTTATGCTATCTGTTCATAAAATAGTGATGTTATAAAATGGAAAGCAAGATATAAAATATGGAATCCTGAAGTTAAGATTTGAGCATCCACAGTATTTTATGACTGCACGTGTAATAGAAACCTTTAGAAATACTCCACATCTGAGTATAAAGAAACGGAGGAGACAGATACTTGGGAAAGTGCTAACACTATTGTACGGTATCATATTGTTTTGTTTCATTTTAGGACTTTGTCTCAAATAGATAACTGTTTACTTTTTTGTATATTTATAGTTTCTATGTACAATGTTTATACTACAAATTCCAGTTTTTAGCTATATATAGAAGTTAGAGTCTAGAACGAAAGTGATTTAAGGTCTGATTCTGCCACACTCTCTCAGATTGAGTAGTACCTGACTAAGTAGTCCCATTGAGATCAAGAAGGCCAAGTTATAAACCCCTTTTTCACACTGGTGAGCAGCAACTGTCACAAGTAGTCCCTTTCAAGGGAGTCAGAATACTAGTGACAATAACCAATGTGAATGAGGGTATATGAATCTGGGACTTTAGAGAATAGACCAGAATGGCACTTGTCTTATTTGGCTCAGCATGGGAGTAAGGCCTCCCTGTGATGCTCTGTACCTCGAGGGAAAGCCCTACATCTTCATGTTCATCTTTATAAAATGCTAGTGTGGTATTCAATGCAAAGTTTGTCATGTTGGGTGTCTTCAGAAGGCTCGAAATGCACTGAGCATGGTTGTTACAGTGATGTTATAGGTTATAATTTCATGAGGCTGAAAATATATCCTCATGTCTTAGAGCAGGGATGGTCAACCTGTGGCTCCGGAGCCACATACATCTCTTCAGAAGTTAATATGCGGCTCCTTGTATAGGCACCAACTCCGGGGCTGGAGCTACAGGTGCCAACTTTCCAATGTGTCGGGGGTTGCTCACTGCTCAACCCCTGGCTCTGCCACAGGCCCTGCTCCCACTCCATCACTTCCCGCCCCCTCCCCTGAGCCTGCCATACCCTCCCTCTTCCCCCCTCCCCCCGCCCGAGCCTCCTGCATGCCATGAAACAGCTGATCAGGAGGTATGGGGGGAGAGAGGAAGGCACTGATCAGGAGGGCTGCTGGTGGGTAGGAGGCCTTGGGAGCCAGGGGCAGGGGGAAGGAGTTGATTAGGGGCTACTGACATATTACTGTGGCTCTTTGGCAATGCACATTGGTAAATTCTGGCTCCTTCTCAGGTACAGGTTGTCTGCCCCTGGTTTAAAGCAAGCCCATGCAAAAACTCTCCAAGAACAGAGAGGCAGTTCACACCTCATCAGGGCATGGATGGGACAAACCCAGCCCAGCCTCACAGGAACAATGGACACTGGCTTGGGTAGCAACAAAAGAATCTTAGACCTTCGAGGGAGTCACCCCCTTCCTTTGGGCAGTCTGGAACTGTGATGAGGTAATGTTCACCTGATTCTGAAGGGGCAGGGAGGCAAAGCCAAAAAGAAAGAGAGGATATTATAAAAGGGAGAGACATTTTACCATGCTCTCTCTTCCGCCTACATCTACAGACACCACTACCATCAAGCGACTGAACCACTGATCGAAGGGGAGAGCCTGGCTGAAGAGCCAGCCTGTTGCGAGAAGCATCTAAGTTTGTAAGCACATTGAAAGTATTAAGATCAGCTTAGAATGCATTTTGCTTTTATTTCATTTGACCAAATCTGACTTTTTATACTTAGATTTTAAGTGATTATAAGTCAATCTTTCTAGTTAATAAATCTGTTTGTTTATTCTACCTGAAGCAGTGCATTTGGTTTGCAGTGTGTCAGAAACTCCACTTGGGAGAACAAGCCTGGTACATATCAATTGCTTTGTTAAATTGATGAATTTATACAAGCTTGCAGCATCTAGCAGGCATAACTGGACAGTGCAAGATGGAGGTTCCTAGGGTTGCTTCTGGGACTGGAGATATTGGCTAGTGTCATTCGCTTGCAAGTAGCTGGGAACAGCTTATATGCCAGATGCTGTGCGTGAACAGCCCAGGAGTGGGGGCTCTCACAGAAGAGCAGGGTAAGGCTGCCTCCCAAAGTCAAGGATTGGAGTGGCCTAGCAGATCACCGGTACAGAGAACACCAGAGGGGAATGTCATGCTCCCCCCCCAACTACCTTCTTTCTCAGCTTCTCCAGATCTTGGTTTGGTGCAGAACACAGGCTCTGCTCTACATATACTACCCCATTATCAAGTCAGAGAGGTGGCGGGGAGGGGAAAGGAAGTGTTCCAAATAGCATCGCATGCCATATAAAATACTGCTTCAGATGCAAATACTTATATGTACAGTCTTAAAACATGCCTTTGAGAGAGTAAAACTAAAACCAAAATGGGTGTGAAAATGACCAAACTGAATTCATTTATACAAAATTTGAGTATTTGCCCTGCACAAATGAGGAAGGAATTTAGTTAAAGAGATCTTACTCCAAGTACCCTACTGTAACTGCTTGATTGCACTTCCTCTGAACCACCACCATATGGTAACTGTTTTATATTACAATATACCTGAGGTATATAGGAAATTAGGTCATGGAGCTTTTTGCTTCTAGATCTATCACCTAAACGATCTTCCATCCCATCTATTAATTGTTATGTAACTATTATCTAGTCAGCCACCCATTTTAAATATCAGTTACAAAAACATTTTATAGCTATGTGTTATTTTTATTGCAAGCTTTAGTGATGTAAGAAATTTAATTTTATTTCCTAGAATGTGATGTTAAATCTGCAACCAGCAAGCTTGTTAGAGAATGTAAAGTACATGTACTATTTTATTTATATTTCTCCAGGCCTACAGCTAAAGTTTATTACTTGCACTAATCCAAAATATATAAAACTCATGAAATGAGGACAAATGCTAGCTTGAAAGTTCCTTTTACATTATTTAAGTTGTATCATTTCAGGAAAAAAAACTGAACTGTAAAAAGCCAACCCAAAAACACTACCCTCAATCACAACTAAGTTGTTCCCATATTTTATATATATTTATCATCACTTAAACACACAAATTATAATTTCTTACTTTAAAGTAACACTAACTATTTATTTTAATATACAGAAATATATTTTCAAAGAAAACTTGGTACTTCACAAAATTTACTCTGTTCCTCAGAGAGGGTTAACAAGAGTTCCTATTAATTTCATAAGCTCAGAATAAAAAGAAGTTATTTTCCATACCTCTTTGGAATGTTAAGTCTGTAAACCAGATAAAGTATTTTAAATTCTTAGGGGTGTTTTCCCTTCTAAAATATGTTTTTAAATTCCTAATGCCTATGTTGATATTATGAAGCTTCAAGACAGTGTGCCTTTATCTTTAAATTCCTTCTGCTTTCTTTCTATGCTTTTAAAGAGAAAAAGAATGTTTAGAAGGCTGATTAAAATATTTCTAAACTATATAGTTTCAGAAATCTTTTAATAAAGAAAGAAGAGCTCTTGAACTTGAAATGGGCAGCTTTAGAATCTAGAAATTCAATTTCCTCAGAGAATAGCTGAAAACCACATTACAGGAAGCTATGGTTCCTGACATAAGGGAAGTGGATGGAAAGAAAAAAGTAAAATAACAAAATGTGCAGCTAACCTGAACATGCCAAAAAACAAAAATAAATATTACCCTGAATATTTTTTCCTAAACTCAGGTTATATTAAAATAGCAGCACACAACTGTTTATAAATAAATCAGGAAAGAAAAACTTTAAAAAAAAAAATAAAAAAAAAAAAAAAAGCAAAACCTCAGCAGTTTAACAAATAAACTTAAGGCGCACAGGCTAACTGCTTTTTTTTGCAGTGTTCAGGAGTTACTGGGTTGTTTTTGTTTTTTCGGGGTTGGGTGGGTTTGCATTTGACGAACATTAGACTATTGAAGGTTGGTTTATAATTTACTCCTGATAGTTTTGGGTAATGGACACTGAACAAAGGAATTGTCACACTGGAATGGAGAAGACTGGTCCATCTATTTCAGTATCCTGATTCTGACCATGAGCAATATCAGATATTTCAAAAGGAAGATGTAAAGAACCTACTAGTTGATAGTTATGGAATAATCGGCACTCAGAGGTTCTTCCTAACTCCACCAATTAATGGATATAGTGTTTATAGCTTAAAGCATGAGGACCTATATCCCTTTTAAGGTGATCTTATGTAACCAGATTTTCTCATTATACAGATAGGATTTAAAATAATAAAAAAAATAATTTAGAAACCTAGCAGCTTTCCTTGATATATATATATTTTTTGTCAGTGAGTTCTGTATGTTAAACATATTTTGTGTGTGTACACGCAAACACACACACACACACACACACACACACACACCCACACACCCTTCCTTCCTTTTATCAATTTTAAATTTGTTGAGTTTCACAGAATGTCCTCTTCTTATATTCTCACAAGGCTGAACAGAAGTGCCCAGTTTACCTTCTCTGTATGATTCATTATTGTGTATGTAGGACTATAGGAATTGTCAGACTCGATCTGACCCCAGGTCCATCTAGTTCCATATCCTGTCTCTGATAGTAGTCATCAGCAGAATTTTGTATGAAGTTGTAAGAACCCCACAGTAGGCAGATGTGGGATAATATGCTTCTAGTATACTTACATAATCTTTTTTGTTTTTAAACACTTTTAGCCATTTGCTCTTCAAATCCATTTTGCCTCGTCTACGTTCCCCTGTTATTAATTGCATCCATAATTTATTTTCTTGTTTACTGGCTTCACTGGGGTAAGATTTCCAAATTTTGAAGGATTTCTGTTTGGCTCAAATAGCCTTTCAAACCTCTCCATTTAGACCTTGGTTTACTTCTTGCCATTCTGGCTCTGCTTAGATTCAGCAGTACTCTTGCTATCTGAGTGTCTTATTGTTTTTATAAGTAACATCCATGCCACCTTTAAAGATTTTATTTCCTTTACTTTTCACTTTAGGTTGTTTGTGATTAACCACCTCATTTCATTGAGTGTTCCTTTCCTAATGTTGAGTGTAATGAGCGCACAAGCAAGTGGGCATGTGATAGAAGTTACACATTGACACTGAGGTCTCAATCTTTCCATTCTCTCTTCTTATAGAAGTTAAAAGCCTCTGTGATGAGGTGCTTCCTCCACACATACAAAACATGAAGGGGTTAATATGGGCCTAAGAGTATGTCTACACAGGCATAAAAGACCCACAGCACAGCCGCGGCTGGCCTGGGTCAGCTGACATGGGTTCACAAGGCTAAAAATTTCTGTGTATAGGCTAGAGGTTGGGCTGGGGCCTGAGCTCTGGAACCCTCCATCCCTGCAGGTCCCAGAGCTTGGGCTTCAGCCTTAGCCCAAACGTCTAAACAGATTTTTTTTATCCCTGTGTAGACATACCCTGAGATGCCAATTGCCCAGCCTGTGTGCACCTGGAGGGTGGGTCAGGAATACCAGAAATAAAACCCAGCGATGGAGGGAGCTGGGTTTTCTCCTCACGAAGAGCTAGGTTGAAGGGTGAAGACTCATAGAAGAGGAGATGGCAAGTTTCCCCTGTGCTCAGGCTGCTTTCCAGAGAGAGAGGCTGAGAAGGAAGAAGCAGACCAGACAGGCTACTCGAGGTGAGCAGGATTCCTGACTGGATACAGGGGCCCTGAGAACCTGTAACCAGCCTGAACCACTGAGTGAGGGGAGAAGCATGCCAGCCCCCTGGACAGTGGGATTTCTGAAGGTACAGAGTACAAACTGTGGTAGATGAGGCACACTTGTGAGGAAGAGATGGTCAACTGAGCCCAGCCATGCTGAAAGTTTTTCTTTACATTTCTGTTGGACTTTAGTAATGGACCTTGTGGCCCCTGAAGCAAAGCAGTCTGGCTGTAGAGTCAGGACAGCCTTCTGGCCAGAGGTGGCCAAAAGACATTGAGGGAAAGTTGTTGCAGGCCATGTTGGGACAGCAACTCTGCCACAGCCTCGAATCATTGTTATCCCAAGTGTGTTCATTTTTAAAAGTTTGTTTCCTTGTTTTTCATTTTGTCAGACGGAGAAGAGTTTCCCCTATAGAGAGTTTTACCTATAAATCCTGTTTTTTAAACCAAAAACACTTGCCTGGTGAATTAATGAAATTCCAAAACCTTAAAACAGGCTTGCAGCCCATATAACTGGAAAATATGCTTAACAGCTGTTTTCTTGTTTAACTGGTAGGATAATATGCTTTAATTGAACTGCTTGATTTGAGAGGTGCTTTGATATATCAAAATTTGCATGTAAAACAGAGTAAAGAAAACTAAGTAAAGTAGAGCTTCAGAAGACAGTTAAAACCAAGAGTGTCCACGGGCTAGTACTGATTTTTCATGAGTCATCAATAAACAGGAGTGCAAAATAGAGCAGGGTTAAAAATCCCAAATTTGGGCCAAATCAGTCAATCCTCAAACCTAATAAGTCTAATATTCTACCCAATACGCTGTTGCTTTTTGGCCTAATCTGCTGGTTTCCTAGGAGACTCAACCAAAACTACTACCTTTTCTGATGCTAAGGTCTGGGTCCAGTGCAAGAGCATTTATTGAAAGTATCCAAAATAACATAACATTTGATAGTGACTTGTATATATTAATAAATAGTCCTGGCGCTTAAAATGTATCTTCCATTTCTCTCATCTCATAATTTAGATAATCTAAATCTTTTATAATAAAACTATAGACAGCTTCTTTTTTTTAAAGTCAACATATGCAAAGTTTATAATTTTGCCCTAATAAAGTTTACAATTTCTTCTTGAGGGCTATAGTACCTTAGAATTGTTGAGGTTACTCCCTGGGGTCAGGGATCAAATTCTTCCTATACTTTTTCTAGAACCTTGCATGCAACCTTAAGATGTCGTTGCTAAACCCACATGCACATAGTCCTTGAATGTTTGACATTTCTACGTTACCTTTTCTATTCTGCATTTCAAGGTTAATTAAGCAATAAAGGTAGGGATAGTACTAAAAAACATGGGTTACCTCCCCCACACCACGCTTAGAATATCATCATGGAAAAAGGAAACTAGTAACCATATTTGAAATATACGGTATTATCTCACCATAATGGAATTTTGTTATACTAGGTCTTGAAAACTGATAAGGCATGTACTCCAGAAAGTTTCTATCTGTACTACTATAGTTCATTGCTTTGTTGTTTTGACTGGATTTTGACCAGACTTGGTCTTTTCTCAAAGAGTGTGCTCCATGTCGAATTATGCTCCTCTAGGGTGATGAATGACAGTGAGGAAGTTCAGGAGCTATCACCAAAGTAGGTGTTTTTTTTTGTTTTGTTTGTTTTTTTTCCCCCCCCAAATGCCTCCTGGCAGTATGGCAGGATGCCAGCTTCACTGAAAGAATCAATTGTTATGCCTTTGCTCAAAAACCATCTCAGCTCTGAATTTCAGATCATTGTCCTCTCTCAAATCTTCCTTCCTCAGAAGATACTCTCAGCATCTGATCTATTTTCCACTAGAAATGGACCACACCCAAAATCATTATCTGAAATCATCTACTCTCTAAAATCTATGTTTGGAATATGCAAAAAAAAAATTAGGGAACAGATCAGAACCACCACTAGTTTGGATTTGCAAAACCAAAGCTCAAACACAATTATTCTGTTTTTGGACGCTCTTCTTCATGCATAACCAGAGAAAAAATTGCAGCTTAAAATGCATGAGAAACTCTAAGAAACCACAATATTCAAATACATTTGAGACCATTTGAGAGCCTGAGGTAAGGTTGTAGGCTTGTATGAGTTAGGGAAAAGGAAGTTCCATGCAGAAAGGGTTAAAATATGAACTTTGTGGCAGTAGAGTAAAATCTGGAAAAGGACTGACTGTATAGAGAGAGATTAACTGATTCAAGACCACATCTAAGGTACAGCAATTTGGTGTCATTAGATACAATGCATGAGAAAGAGAAGTTTCTCATCAATGTGGATAGATAGTTATGTTTTAGCATGGGTAGTAAAATCCTATATATTGTTTTACATACTGAGAAATGAATTTGTGCTATCACCTTGATCTCCCGTATGTACATTTTTCTATTTTTAAAATGTGTGAAATACAGCTTTCCATGTGTTGTACACTGATTTATCAGTAACCCCCAGGTTGTAATACCTTGTCTAAAATATATTAAAATCTTACAGTGTATTCTTGCTTTAGAGAGATTTCATTTCCAGTCAGTCTCACTTTAAGGTCACTTCAGTTCTCCACTTCAGACACTTCTATTTGTCAACGCAATTGCTTCTAACTTAAACTCTGTTTCACTTGAACACAAGCATGATGTTCTATCCAGAAGGAACCCATTTCTGTTTATAACCCACATCTTTCCTTTTCTATCTCCAAACTCTCTGAGCAGACTATTTGCCCATTTCTTTCCTCTTTTACAGACTATTCCCTACAGTCTGGCTTCCACCCTTTTCACTGCACTGAAACTACCTTCATAAAATTCCCTAATAACCTTTCCTTTCTAGCTCTGTGGGTCTCTTTATCTTACTCTCCAGTGCCTTTGACCCTGTTGACTACCAGCTTCTTAATATCAGAGGGGTAGCCGTGTTAGTCTGGATCGGTAAAAGCGGCAAAGAGTCCTGTGGCACCTTATAGACTAAAAGACATATTGAAGCATAAACTCTGCATCCAATGAAGTGGGTATTCACCCATGAAAGCTTATGCTCCAATACGTCTGTTAGTCTGTAAGGTGCCACAGGACTCTTTGCTGCTTTTTACCAACTTCTTAATGAGACTCTTTCCTTAGACTTCCATTATGCTCTATTTTTCTTGATTATACTCCTACCTTGTTGATCGCTATTTCATGGTTACCTTTAGTGGATCCTCTCCCGCCCCTTCCCCATGTCACCAAACTATTAAATTTCCTTGTGAAGTACAAAACACACAGAGTATTATCAAACAACATTGAGTACTCACTTGGGAATAGTCCAGTCCCCCTGTGTTGTATGGTCTGGATCCATTACCCTCATTTGACATTGTAACCACTGCTTTGAAGAATTTAACCCACATTTTGAGGATGTAACTGTAACTGCCCAGAGTAGTCAAGGACAGATCAAGGGTATCTTATTGTAATATCTGACACCACCTCCCTGAAGGACTAACCCAAGAGCCATCAACTGTGATTGTCTTTGAAACAAAATAGTCTTTGCCTAGATCGTTGTTTTGTGACAAATAGTGGCTGGGCTGAAGGAAATTGGTTTTCTATGCTTGGATTCTACAGGGGCTGGGCCTAACCACCCACTGGAATTGTGACATAATGACAGAGAACAGAAACCTTATTTATGGGCACGCTCTCTCTCTCTCCATTTCTCCCCTCCCCCTAGTGGTTGACTATTGGTAGACAACAGAGACTGCAGAAAGCAGGAAAAGCCCACCTGCCTGACAGCTGGATGTCCCTAAAACTCACAAAAAGGGTGAGCGTACACTTAAGGGAGAGAGCATCTAGATTTTTTTATTTCTACATTTCTAACTCCTGTATGCGGTTAAACTCATATGCAAAGCTTATGTTGCTCCTTACTTTACCTACCTTGAACCCTGAAAAGTTAAACTATAAACCAGAGCACCGACAGCAAGGTGTAACCTGGAGTGGTTGGGGAGCATGCATAAGCAACCGGGGAGGGTTTGGAGGGCTCATGACTGGCTTCAGGGCCTAAGGTAGTTGGATTGTGTAGTCCCAAATCCCAAGGCAGGGTGCCAGAACAGGAGTGTCTACATCTGGGAGTGTGCTTGAGAGACCCAGAACTAGAAACAGTGTCTGGAATCTGATCAGATCCACTTGGCTTGGAAGCATGTTACATCCATCCAAAGGTAGGTTGCAATTACAACAGACTGGTGACTATCTGCTAGGGGGAAAGCCACTAGAAATATGTTACAGACCAAACAACCTAAAGATGAATTTTAAGGAGATTAACCTGTGTTAAGTCTCCCTTGGCTAGCAGCTCCATTTCCAGAACCACTTTATTGACAGATATTAGATTAGAATTGTACTGGCTTGTGCCAGCTAAAACTAAGAGATCCTCTGGAAGTAACTATGGGTTGAGTTTCAACTGAAACCATTCCAGCAGAAGAGAGGAGCAGCAGGACTTAAAAACAGACTTAAAAATGGTTTTATGTTGGGGGAAAAAAAATAAATGATCTCACCCTGCAAGTCTCATTATTGGTTTGCAGATCAGTTGCTTATCATTTGTCCTGTTGGATTCCCATGTGTGTTACTTTCTCAGCTTCCGTGAATTACACAGTAAGTTTTGGAAAGAGCCAGAGATATATTTCCCTTTGCCTAATGAGTTCTTACCCCAAATTAGAGTTTAGCCTGATGCCTTCAGGATACAAGTAGAGAGTTAAATTCTCCATGCAGCAATGACTGTGATGAGCTATCATATTGGTTAATGCAATTTCTTTAATATATTAGAACTGAACTTAATTTTGGTGTTTTAGATAACCTGAAATTACAATTAAAATGAATTCATTGTGGCAAGTCAAGCTACTGTAAATTGTTCTGTCTTGGGATTCCTTTAAGTGACAAAGCACTGAGATTTTCAGATGGTTTCAGGTTACAGCTTTAGTTAATGAGCTATCTTGCTGTCTGACTGCTCCAGGTTCTGCTTTTTCTGCCCTCAACCTTTATATTTATTCAGCATCATCTTGCTCAAAATCTGAAGTAACTGGTGCTGGGAATTTAAAAGGCCCAAAGCATTCTGCAGCTAGAATAAGCTCAGTTCCTGGATAACTTGATTTATTTTTGCTTCAGTATTGTCAATACTGCAGTCTAAAATGACTACAGCGGAGATCTTAAACACTTCTTCAGGAGGGGAATGGATATCACTGCATCGGTGCTCATCACCATCAGCTTTCATTGATATTCAATAGGTGTGAGAGAGTTCAACAGCTCAGAATCAATCCTACAGAGTTCCCAAAAAGCAGCTTATTGCAGGCACTTGCAAGTAAGCCCTGATGGTCAGGCCACTTCTGACAGTTCAGTGATGTGACAGTTCTTCAAATTTCACTGAGGCAAGCACATACATAAACTACTGTACAGTCTACCACTGCACTCAGAAATGCCAACTCAGAATGTATTGAGTTAAAAAGTATCTGTGTGCACAAATAAACCAGAGTTTAACACAGAGAATGATTATCTACTATTAAACAAGCTTCTGTTTTATTAAGGTCACCAGTATATTACTTTGTGTAATTTATATAACTGGTTGGAATGTCTTATCTTCACTTGTGAAAAATTACACCTTAATAATTCCCTGGTGATTTTACACACAGAACAGACAGCTACAGTGACAACATGATCTACTGGATGTAATACAAAGAATCAAAATTTTTAAATGCTATGCAAAAAAAAGTGAAAAATAATTTCAGATATTTGTTTTCATTTCAAGAAATCTATCTGCACTGAGCAGTGCATGTGGTGTAATGTGTATGATTTACAGTATCATGTTTGGAGGTCTATTCACTGTTGGATTTAGGTCAGGGCAATAGTCAGTGGTGAGATAAGGTATTATGGAACAGATTGGTTGATCTAAGTACCATGACAAAGATACGTACACACACTCCTGTGGATTTGGTTCTGGAGTATCTCTCTCACTCCTTATGGATTTTTTTTTCCAGTACAAAACTGAGCTCTCACTTGACACAGATTCTCAAATTGTTTTACAGCTTCACTACCAGCTGGGCAAGTCTCTGGAGCCCTATGTTTTTTAAATAAATTCAAGCCACACTTACCCTTAATCTATCCTCATCTAATTGGAGTTTAGACATATTCCCAGTAGGAGTGAATTGCATAGATGCAATCCCACTAGCAGAAGACCCTGGCCATATTTTATTTAAACAAAAGCATATTGCAGATAGCCATCCGAAATCCGTCTTTGGCTTTGATATACTAATCATGATTATGTTAGGGATCACTGCATAAACTTTTGAGAATTAAGTGTATTACACTGCCAACTGTTTCATAGAGATGTTCAAAAAAACCAAAGTGCAGTAGCTAAGGGTCTCATGTGCACCTAAGAAATTCAGAACAAAGACAAATTCTCTTTACCATGCCTGTGATGGATACGGATTTGACAGTTAAAACCCTTATTAATACTGTCAATGTTCCTTCCCCACTCTGAACTCTAGGGTACAGATGTGGGGACCTGCATGAAAACCTCCTAAGCTTACTTTTACCAGCTTAGGTTAAAACTTCCCCAAGGTACAAACTATTTTACCTTTTGCCCTTGGACTTTCACTGCCACCACCAAACATCTAACACTGGTTACTGGGAACGAGTCAGTTTGGAAACGTCTTTCCCCCCCAAAATCCTCCCAACTCTTACACACTCTTTCCTGAGGAAGGTTTGATAAATATCCTCACCAATTTGCATAAGTGACCACAGACTCAAACCCTTGGATCTTAAGAACAATGAAAAGGCATTCAGTTTCTTAAGAGAAGAATTTTAATAGAAGTAAAAAGAATCCCCTCTGTAAAATCAGGATGGTAAATACCCTACAGGGTAATTAGATTCAAAACATAGAGAATCCCTCTAGGCAAAACCTTAAATTACAAAAAGACACAAAAACAGGAATATCCATTCTATTCAACACAGCTTATTTTCTCAGCCATTTAAACAGAATCTAATGCATATCTAGCTAGATTACTTACTAAATTCTAAGTCCATTCCTGTTCTGTCCCTGACAAAAGCCTTACCCAGACAGAGAGAGAGGCTTTGTTTCTCCCTCCCCCCAGCTTTGAAAGTATCTTGTCTCCTCGTTGGTCATTTTGGTCAGGTGCCAGCGAGGTTATCCAAGCTTCTTAACCCTTTACAGGTGAAAGGGTTTTTCCTCTGGCCAGGAGGGATTTTAAAGGTGTTTACCCTTCCCTTTATATTTATGACACGCCCCCCAAATCACAGATAGGGTGAAACGCTGGCTGGGATTTCTTCCTGGAGCTCTAGGAAAAAACAGAGTTAATAAGGCACATGCACCTCTAAATATACTACCAAGTATATAAAGACTAACTATTTTCCACATCTCAAGGACAATTTTAACCAGTTGATTCTGGGAAGCTTTCACGGGAGAGTGCATCAGCCACTTTGTTAGAAGCTCCTGAGATGTGTTGGATATCAAAATCAAAATCTTGGAGAGCTAAACTCCACCAAATACGTTTGTTATTTCCTGTGGCAGTATGAAGCCATTGTAGCACAGCATGGTTGGTTTGCAGGTGGAAACGCCATCCCCAAACATATGGGTGTAGCTTTTCCAGAGCTTAGACAATGGCGTAACATTCTTTTTCACTTACTGATCAGTTGCTTTCCCTCTCAGACAGCTTCTTGCTGAGAAACACTACAGGGTGGAATTCTTGATCCGGTCCTTCCTGCATTAAAACTGCTCCCACATCACGCTCAGACGCATCTGTGGTTACTAGGAACAGTTTGTCAAAGCGTGGGGCCCTTAGTACAGGGTCAGACATGAGTGTCGCTTTAAGCTGGTTAAAAGCCTTCTGACACTCTTCGGTCCACTGAATGGCATTTGGCTGTTTCTTTTTGGTTAGGTCTGTTATTGGGGAGGCAATTTGACTGTATTTCAGTACAAATAGTCTGTAATAACCGGCCAAGCCTAAGAAGGATTGAACCTGTTTCTTTGACTTTGGGACAGGCCACTTTTGGATAGCATCCACTTTGGCCTGTAGGGGGTTGATAGTTCCTTGACCCACCTGGTGTCCAAAGTAAGTTGCTCTGTTTTGGCCTATTTGACACTTCTTAGCCTTAAGTTAGTCCTGCCTCCCTTATGTGCTCAAAGACTTTTTGTAGATCTTCCAAGTGTTCTGCCCAGGAATTCGAAAATGTGGCCACATCATCAAGGTAGGTGACTGCATATTTTCCCAGTCCCACTAGAAGACCATCTACAAGTCTTTGGAAGGTGGCGGGTGCATTCTGCAGCCCAAAAGGGAGTACATTAAATTCATACAGCCCAACATGGGTGGTGAAGGCTGACCTTTCCTTGGTGGATTCATCTAGCGGTACCTGCCGGTACCCCTTGGTTAAGTCCAAGGTAGAGATGAACTGGGCCCGTCCCAGTTTCTCTAATAGTTCATCTGTGCGTGGCATTGGATAGTTGTCTGGGTGAGTTACAGCATTTAGCTTACGGTAGTCCATGCAGAAACGTATTTCCCCATCTGGTTTGGGAACTAGAATCACTGGAGATGCCCATGCACTGCCAGAGGGGCGGATTATACCCATCTGTAACATATCCTGGATCTCCCATTCTGTAGCAGTTTTAGCTTGAAACCTAAGCTAAGCTTAAGAGGTTTTCATGCAGGTCCCCACATCTGTACCCTAGAGTTCAGAGAGGGGAAAGAACTTTGACATGGTGGCAGAGGTGGGATTTTAAAGGTGTTTACCCTTCCCTTTATATTTATGACAAGTACGTGTAGGTCATCTTTAATGTTTCTATAGCCTTGTCTACACTTGTGGACAGTGTTTAGGGTATATGCAGCTACACATCGCAGTGAAAAGCAGGTTGCATCCACGTGCCGATGTGTAGATACATGCAGCAATGAAAGGCTCCAGCAGTGGAGGGCTGCTAGAGCCTTTCCCCATTGCTAGAGCCTTTTCCTGCTGCAGGGAGGCAGTGAACATAAAAATGGCCATACTGGGTCAGACCAATGGTCCATTTAGCTCCGTATCCTGTCTTCCGAAAGTGGCCAATGCCAGGTGCTTCAGAGGAAATGAACAGAACAGGGAATGAACAGAACAGGTAATCATCAAATGATCCATCCACTGTCCCCCATTCCCAGCTTCTGGCAAACAGAGGCTAAGGTCACCATCCCTGCCCATCCTGGCTACTAACTATTAATGAACCCATCCTCCATGAATTTATCTAGTTCTTTTTTGAACCCTGTTAAAGTCTTGGCCTTCACAACATCCTCTGGCAAAGAGTTCCACAGGATGAGTGTGCGTTGTGTGAAGAAATGTTTCAATGGGACTCTACATTGCTAAAAAATAGGAGTGTAGACATGGTAGGCACTACAGTACTTGGGCATTTGGAGAGCTGTGTAGGGTACATATCCTATATCTCCGGTATCTTAATTTCAGGGCTAGACACATCCCTGATGCACTCCGCTAACTATTTTAATCTGGCATTCCTCTAATGGTGATTTTTTCAGGCTAACATATGTACCTTTCAAGGAACATCATATCGGCTAGATGCATCTAAAAAAACATGCTATATTTACACAAAAGGAGAAAATGTGAGTACAAAATATTCTATCAAATTATTTTTTTTTTAAAAAGTCAGGCACTGTTCTTATCCCTTGTACTAAAACTATATTTAAAAGCCTATTGAAAATCATTCAGAATATACATACATAACAGAATCAGTGACTCATTAATTCACTTCCAAAGTGAACTGAACTGAACGTCAGTTTAATTCTGGATAGCAGCATCCACACAACAATTTAATGTGTCCCATTTAATTAATCGACTTTTTTAGTTAATTTGGATTAATTTTCCTGGATGTCCCTGTGTAAACAAGCTCTTAAAAGCAGGGATCTCTCCCCAGAGGAGGTTCCTCTTCAACTCCGCCAGACTGCTCTGACCAGAATAGTCTAGAAACAAAGCATGTGCTAAGATTATCATCCAGACTTGCTTTTCTGGACTATATAACTTCAGTTTTCACATTTAACACTGTGGTGAAGGGAGGATCCATTGGACTAACAAATTTTGCCTTTCTGCCCCTCCACTGTCTAGCTGTAGTCAGTGTATGTATGAGAGGCTGTGATAAGTCTAGACAGACCATTACAGTGGTCTCTTCTATTAATTGGCTCATATACAGAGGCACTGGCTCCCGTCTCTATTTTGGCAATGATGTGAGGCTGTGTCAGTCTTTAGTTCAAACACCTTCACTTTTCCAGCTATGCTGCCTCCTGTATTTGTAAGGAATTACCTGTAAACATCCATAAAGCCAATACATTGACATCCTTCCCTCAAACTCCTAGCTGTTACCAAGTGATTTGTAGGGAGCATGGCAGAGACCAGTGGTTCTCAAATTATTTACCATTGTAGGCCCCTTATGCAGCTCTCCATTTGCTACATGGGCCGTATCCACACAATAGATATACTACCCGTATGTCTACCCAAAAAATAAGGTTTGGTATTTGTTATAACAGCAATAAAATTCAGATCAGTGTAGTACCTTTCATATCAACACTGGCAAATGTTTATCAAGAGCATTTTAAATTAGCAAAAAAACAAAAAAAGTCAAAACATTAACTGTTAAAATTAAGTTACTGGAGAGTGCAGCTGTGGAGCCTGCTTGCAGAGATGGAGAGCCCTGCCCAGTGCAAGGTGCCCCCCCAGTCAGGGATTGCCCCCAGCCTCTCCCCAGACTGCCCCCCCATCATCCAACCCCCCTGGGACTGTCCCTCCAGCATTCAGGCCCTGCCCAACACTGGGCTGGATTGTGTGCCTGCCCTGCAGAGACAGGGTGCCCTATTCAGAGCAGAGTGGCACCCCAGGGACGACTATTCCAGCATCCCCCATCCAGGGACTACCCTCCATGGACCCAGCCCCCACCTACGGACTGCTCCCAGAACCTTACCCAGCCTCTGAAGGACTGCCCCGTGTACTCAACCTCCCCCATCCAGGAACAGCCCCCAGCTACCAGTCCCCCCACCAAGAGTCTGTCTCCCATGCACCAGCTGCACTTCCCTCCCCATGCCCCCAGCAGCCCTCTCCTCACACCCACTGGTCTTAGGGTTGCCAAGCCTCCAGGATTGCTCTGGAGTCTCCAGGAATTAAAAATTAATGTTTCATTAAAGATTGTTTCATGTGATGAAACCTTCAGGAATACATCTAACCTAAACTGGCAACCCTAGCTGTTCCTACCTCGGCTGTGGTCCTAGTGCCAGGGTACCAGCTCCACCAATGGTCACTGGACATGTGATCCTGCAGAGTGAGAACACTGAGCACCTGGCCTCCTACTGATGCTGCTGGGCTTGATCCTGCCAGGGGATGGGGTCTGACACCACTGGGCCTGATCCTGCTGGGGAGGCCTATCACTGATGGGCTTGATCCTGTGTTGCCCCTCCCACCCTGCCCCAGTTACAGCCCTGAGGAGTTCATGTGGGCCACAGTCACTGTGTGCTGACTGGGCCACATGTTGAGAACCACTGGACTAGACAGTTAGTATGTTGACACTTCTACTTATTAAGCTAATCAGGATTACCCTCCTCCAGTAATCTGTTTTATCCTCCGGGCTTTGTGGGCTCACATATACAGATTGTGCATTCGTTGGACACGTACTTCATTATAAGTGGCAAGACACCTAGCACATAATAATGGAGGCATATAGGTGCTATCAGAATAGAAGTTAATGGTAATAATGTGGTAAGCAGCAGTGAAGATGAAAAGGGACTGAAAGGAAATACAAATGCACCATAAAGAATGGCACCCAACAATGTATTTTTGGTTTATGCATGGCAGTAGTTCAACACCACTGTAGCAAATGCCCACCTGGACATTATTGTTTTTAACAAGTTTTCAACATTGCTGAAATTTCTGACAAGGTTCTAAATAAATAAATAAATAAATAAATAATAAAAACCTGAAAGATTCTTGTAGCTGCTCCCTTTACAGGATTTTTCCTTCTACTCATAAGGAAAAAAATTACAGCCTGAAGACTTTATTCATACTATTTAACCAACAGAGTTATTAGCCACTCATTTCTGACCAAACTTCAGCAAGTATTTATTGGCACAGAAATGTGACCATGCTACTTCTAAGTGTCTTGATCTCTTCAAAACACAATGCAGATTAACATTCCAAAAGTCATTTATACCATGTTGTCATGGAGTACACACACACTGCTGGGTGGTGCCTCCTTCTGGCAATTCTAGGGATTAGTTCTATCTGGTTCAGTGCTTCCTTTCTCCCCCTCTACATTTGCTGCTCTCCTCTTGCTTACAGAGTTGCAGCATGGCTGCTTTGTGACTCGGTCCTCCAGCCAGGTCACACTGTGATTCCACTTCAAGGGAAGTCTTTCAAAGTCTCTCTCAACAAGCAGCATCAGGCAGTCCTCATGCCTGCTGCTCTGACTACTGAACTCCCACAGTGATTTCAGCAGTCTTCCTATTCACTGCCCCCTAGCAATTCCACTCCATAGCAAATGGTACAAGAATTCAGGCCTGTCCCCTACTCTGGGTTCCAGTCCAGAGCCCTACAGCAAATAGTTATGGTCTGGAGCTACACCTACTTCTCTCTTCCCTGGATTACTTCCTACCATGCTTCCTCAAACTTTTCATTCTCTAACCTTCATAGTCTCTTTAGCTATCTAGATAAACCCTTTTTCAGGGGTTGTTCCCTCCCTTACCTCAGGCAGAGACAGCAGGCTTCCCCTCTGCAAAATGGTTGCCAGTCTCCTGGCTTTATAGAAGCCCCACCTGTTCCCTCATAGGTGAGTCTCCTTCTAATTAGCAGCCTCCCCACTGCCTAAATGTAGCTCAGTCAGCTGAGTGAGCCCACCTGGCCTAATTCAACTCTCTCGGGGCTGGTGTGGGGAGCACAACCTATCACATGTGCATATGACAAATTTGAAAAGCCTGTTTAATTTTTCTTATATTTATACCTGAAAACATATACAGAAACAGTGTGAAAAATAGCATATTTCAGAGTTTCTGGCCAGACACAAAATTTCTAAAACCAAAATAAATGCTTTAAGTGGCAGAGGGGAGGGAGTTAAGGGAAACAACTAATTTTACATTTGAAGGGTAACAGGCCACAAGCTATTGCTCAGAATGAATGAAAGTAAGTCAATATCTGTATTATAAATATGTACAAAGGCATGAACATTCAAGAATATGTGGTTCTTGGGTAAGAAAACTGGACCACCCATGCCTACAGAATATAAGAATGTTCTACCATGGTTAAACTACTCAGCTTCCAATACAGAAAGTGGGAATTTTGAATCTATCAGTTGCAGGATTAAGACTGATCAATAACTACCAAGCTATCATCCTGCAGCAAAGGAATGTGTCCAGTATCTATCTTAGAATGATACTGCCAAGCTTTTCCTTCTGAATCAACGCATCATACCTGACTTGAGAGTTCACTATTAAAATGATATATGTTGTTCTTTCCCGTCAGAACACTGTATACAGAAAATGTGCTGTGCACTTCAAACTTTGGTTCACATCCTGCAGACATTTCACACAAAAATATCACTGAAGTCAGTCACTGGCAATGTTATGTACCGAAGGACTGCAAAACCATCCCCACAAATAATTCTCATAAATTAAAGCATTGTACAATTTATGGGCGTCTTGGGAAGAAGTATATACTGAAATTATTGTTAATGAATTACATCATGAATTATCTTTTATAAATTATTAGAAATCCCAAATGAAAATCCATCTACTAATGCTACCAACTCTGGGTGGCAGTTTCTGCTTTCTCGGTTAACATGTATTATGTTCAGCCAGTTGTCAAGACAATGATAATGCATCATCTGTTTCCCCAAAATGCTATGTAGATTTATATTTTGCCTTTCAATGTCATGTGTAACAGTCATAATCTTTGAGCACATGTGCGAAACCCTAAAAATGCCATGTAACAATCTCCATGTAGACTGTTAATACTGCCTTTAAAAAAAAATGCACAAAACTGCCATTCTAGGAAATACAGACAGTGTGTAGTCATTCCTACATACTGTAGTACAGTTTTCCAATGGCAGAAGGGAATGAGCGACATCTCTTTTCAGCGACAGGGCCCTATCCAGTGATTCAAAAGAGTCCTTGTGAAGTACATGGAGAGTGCTGGACAGAGCCAGTGAATAGCAGCTTCCCTAAATGCTTGTAGCATAGATACCACAAAAACATTTCAAGATTCTGCTACTGAATTCTGGCAAAAAAGTTTACTTTTGAATATAATTTTTTGCACATTGTCTTAAAAAAAAGTCAGTCATGGAGGAAAGAAAAAAATGTAGAAGTTACTGATTTCAAATGTTTTTTCTGGTGTGCCTGTAACATTAGATTTTTTTTTCAATTGAAGTTATACAGCAGATTAAAATGTAATTCCTCTTATCAACTGTGATGTTCTGTGAACGAGAAAGTTGAATAACTAAGCTCCTTAAAAAAAAAAAATCCTAAAGATCCGTAGTTCATAAATAGCAGCCACATTTGTCAAAAGAAGTGTCTTCTATAGCAGTGGTTCTCAAACTTTTTGGGGTAAGGACTCATTTGTAAATGTTTATGGCCTGTCGAGACCCAATAAATAGTTTGGGGTGGAGGTCCTGGGGTGGTTTCAGTTGGATCCTTCCCCCAGGGGAGTTGGGTCCAGCCTGGCAGTGACCCCACAGTCATGGCTCCTGCAGCTCCTGTGCTCTGGGGCTTGCTGGGCTTGGCTCTTGGCATTGCAACCTCCAGAGTTGCAGTGCTGCACAGGTTTGGCTCAGCCCCCGACTGGACCAAATTTGCATGAGAGGACTTGTGACCTGGCTCATGGGGTGCCATTCGCTCAAATTTGGTCTATCCAGACTCCCTTCATCATTATGACTTGGCCAAATCTATGTGGCGCTGGCACCCCAGAGGTTGCAGTGCCTGGAGCAGGGAGGCAAGCCTAGCCAGCCCTTTGGGACCAGTGCCCTTTGAAACATTCTGGCCACACAGTTTTGGATCCCAACCCACGGACTGAGAAACCCTGTTCCATAGTTTATAAATGGTACACAGTTGTCAGAGGAAGTGTCAAAGTTAGATTTTTTTTCTTCCTTTGATATCTTAAATTACACCCTTAGTGTTACAGTTTCTGTTTTATATTCTTCTCTATATAGAACACCTCGAGACAGATTTCCACACATGAATAATACTAAATCTTAGTATTATTATATAAGTAGTATTATATAATAAGTATTTGTATCAATAAATGGTTCAGATATTAAGATTGTTATGTAAATATTTAAGACGGTTAATTAAAAATTTCAGACAAACTTGATTTTCCAATTGGCTATGTGCTTAGTTTACAAAACAAAAGCAGCAAGAAGAACAAGCTCAAAACAGACACTAAAAATTATGAAATTGTGTTTAGCATGGTTATTTGTAAATTACAGAATGTCACTTCTATTGCAAATTTTTATATTGTATATAAACAGACTGAAGGAAATCTTAATATGGCCAAAAGGTCAGACTTCCTAGTACAGGAAATAGACTATGCCAAATTACAGCAGTCACTTCAAAAAAAATTGAAGGGGTTGGAGAGGACTTGCAAAAGAGTAATACACATTTGAAAAAATAACCCCAACTATCCATACAATATGATGGGAGCTAATTTAGCTACAACTAATCAGGAAAGAGATCTTGGCGTCATCGTGGATAGTTCTCTGAAGATGTGCGCGCAGCGGCAGTCCAAAAAGCGAATAGGATGTTAGGAGTCATTAAAAAAGAGATAGAGAATAAGACAGAGAATATCTTATTGCCCTTATATAAATCCATGGTACGCCCACATCTTGAATACTGCATACAGATGTGCTCTCCTCATCTCAAAAAAGATATACTGGCATTAGAAAAGGTTCAGAGAAGGGCAACTAAAATTATTAGAGGTTTGGAACGGGTCCCATATTAGGAGAGATGAAAGAGGCTAGGACTTTTCAGCTTGGAAAAGAGGAGATTAAGGGGGAATATGATAGAGGTATATAAAATCATGAGTGGTGTGGAAAAAGTGAATAAGGAAAAGTTATTTACTTGTTCCCATACTATAAGAACTACAGGCCACCAAATGAAATTAATGGGCAGCAGGTTTAAAACAAATAAAATGAAGTTCTTCTTAATGCAGCGCACAGTCAATATGTGAATCTCCTTCTCTGAGGAGGTTGTGAAGGCTAGGACTATAACAGGGATTAAAAGAGAACTAGATGATAAATTCATGGGGGTTAAGTCCACTAATGGCTATTGGCCAGTATGTAAGAAATGGTGTCCCTAGCCTCTTTTTGTCAGAGGGTGGAGATGGATGGCGGGAGAGTGATCACTTGATCATTACCTGTCAGGTTCACTCCCTCTGGGCACCTGGCATTGGCCACCGTTGGCAGACAGGATACTGGTCTGGATGGGCCTTTGGTCTGACCCAGTATGGCCATTCTTATGTTCTTATTTCTAGATTCAGTTTCTAGCTTCACTGGTTCTCAACAATCCATTTTCTCCTAGGTTTCAGAAATCTCTTCGCCATGCAGGTACTCTTAGATTATAATAAAGTCACCTCTTAGTTTATCCCAGAGAAAGTTATCCAGCATGAATTTAAGTCTCTTACCATAAAGGCATGTTTTCCAGACCTTGGATCTTTCTTGTAGCTCCTTTTTTTAACCCTTTCCAATTAATCAACATCCTTTTTGAAGTGAGGACACCAGGACTGGGCACAGTATGCCAGTCAAGATCTCACTATTGCTGTATGCAGAGGTAATGCCACCTCCCTATTCCCACTTTATATATTTTGTTCATATATCCTAGAATGTGTGCTCTCTTAGCTACATCATCACACTGGGAGTTCTTGTTCAACTGATTATCTTCCATACCAGCTAAATCCTCTTCAATAGCACTGCATTCCAGGAAATAGTCAGCCGACTTGAAAGTGTGACCAATATTCTTTGGTCGTGGATACAGAACCCTGCATTTGGCTGTGTTAAAATACTTGTCTGTTGTTTGTTCAAGTGAGCCCACTTTCCCATGTGACCTGATCTGTTGTTGTTTACTACTCCACTGATATGTGTGTGCCTTCTGCAGATTTTTATATTTCCTTCCAGCTCATTGATAATGATAGTGAATAGCACGGGGGCAAGAACAAAGCCATACAGGACCCCACTAGAAAAACACTCAGTGAATGATGATTCCCCAGTCACAATTATTTTGAGACTTATCAGTTAGCCAGTTTTTAGCACACTTAATGTTACAGTGATTTTGTACAGTGCTTTTTTAAAAAATCAGAATATCATGCAGAGATCAATCAAATATCTCAGAGAAGTCCAAAGAGAAGTCAAACACACTTTCCCTTTATCAACCAAACTTGTGATCTTAACAAATACTTGTTTAACAAGCTCCATTTTCCATAAACCTGCACAACATTTTGATTAAAAAGACCAGAAAAGTAAAAAAAAAAAATGGATTAGAGGGGATTAAAACCTGGCTTTGCTGACAGATCTCAAAATGGGGAATATTACCATTGAGCAGGTGTATTTCTAGTGGCATATTACAGGAATAGGTTCTTGGCCCTACTCTGTTTAACATTTCTATCAATGACCTGGAAGAAAACATAAAATCAACACTGATAAAGTTTGCAGATAACACAAAGACATATCAAGTGGTAAATAATGAAGAGGACAGTAATACTGATAGTTATTTAGACTGGTTAGTAAGCTGGGTGCAAGCAAACAATATGCATTTTAATACAGCCAAATGTAAAGTTATACCTCTAGGAACATAGGCCTTGCTTACAGAATGGGGGTGTCATAAATATAAAGGGAAGGGTAAACACCTTTAAAATCCCTCCTGGCCAGAGGAAAAAACCCTTTCACCTGTAAAGGGTTAAGAAACTTGGATAACCTCGCTGGCACCTGACCAAAATGACCAATGAGGAGACAAGATACTTTCAAAAGCTGGAGGGAGGGAGAAACAAAGTCTCTCTCTCTGTCTGTGTGTGTGATGCATTTGCCGGGAACCGAAAGGAATGGAGTCTTAAAATTTAGTAAGTAATCTAGCTAGATATGCGTTAGATTCTGTTTTCTTTAAATGGCTGAGAAAATAAGCTGTGTTGAATAGAATGGATATTCCTGTTTTTGTGTCTTTTTGTAATTTAAGGTTTTGTCTAGAGGGATTCTCTACGTTTTGAATCTAATTACCCTGTAAGGTATTTACCATCCTGATTTTACAGAGGTGATTCTTTTACTTTTTCTTCTGTTAAAATTCTTCTTTTAAGAACCTGATGGCTTTTTTCATTGTTCTTAAGATCCAAGGGTTTGGGTCTGTGTTCACCTATGTAAATTAGTGAGGATTTTTATCAAGCCTTCCCCAGGAAAGGGGATGTAGAGTTTGGGGAGGATTTTGGGGGGAAAGACGTTTCCAAGCGGGCTCTTTCCTGGTTATATATCAGTTAGACGCTTGGTGGTGGCAGCAATGAAGTCCAAGGGAAAAAGGAAAATATTTTATACCTTGGAAAATTTTTAACCTAAGCTGGTAAAAATAAGCTTAGGAGGTTTTCATGCAGGTCCCCACATCTGTACCTTAGAGTTCAGAGTGGGGAAGGAACCTTGACAGGGGGACTCTGACTCTGAAGACAACTTGGGGATCACGATGGATAATCAGCTAAAAATGATGTCCCAGTGCAAAAGGGTTAGTATGATCCTTGGATGTATAAACCAGGGAATGTCGCACAGGAATAGAGAGATTATATTACTTTTGTATTTAACACTGGTGTGACCGATGCTGGAATACTGTGTAAACTTCTGGTACCTGCAATTCAAAGATGTTGATAAATTAGAGAGGATTTAGAGTTGAGTCAGAAGAACTATTAAGGGATTGAAAAATATGCCTTGTATGCTCAAGAAACTCAAACTATTTAGCTTAACAAAGAGAAAGTTAAGGGGTGACTTGATCACAGTCTATAAGTACTTACACGAGAAACAAAAATTTGATTTATAGCCTCTTCAGTCTAGCAGACTATGGTATAACAAATCCAAGCTGAAGCTAAACAAATTCAGACTGGAAATAAAGTGTTTTTTCATTTGTTTTTTTTTAAACAGTGATGGTAATTATCCACAGGAAAAAATGGAATAAGGGTTGCGATAGATTCTCCATCCCCAGCAATGTTTAAATCAAGATTGGATGTTTTTCTAAAAGACATGCTGTAGGTCAAACAGGAATTAATTCAGGGAAATCCTATGGCCTGCATTATACAGGAGCTAGATTCAATTATGACAGTCGTCCCTTCAGGCCTTATAAACTAGGAATTTACGATTGGCATAATTACACTACCATCCTTTTAATTATTTACCAACTGTATTCCATCAGCCTTTGCGTTATTTTGTCTGGGATTAAAACCAGACCAAGTTACCTGGATCATTCTACTTATCTTTTTTAAATATTGACATGATGTTAAGCTTTTTTCGCCTCTATCTGAACGTCAAGTGTTGGAGAGTTGGAGCACAATTACAAGCCAAATATCCATTTGCAATATCTGAGGTGGGGTTTTCAAATTTGATGTTGAAAGTACAGTATTATGTTGGGACTGCTCTTTGTAGGTTATTTCATATGGCCTTCATAATAGCAAATGTAAGTCGTCGGTAGATATGGGACAGTATAACTGTGCTGTTCTGATTAAAAAAAAAAATAAAAAATCTAGTCTTCCAGTAATAAATAGATTTTAAATGTTCCTGTGTTCTATTCCACATTCTTATATTTTTGATTATAAGAATACTGTATATTCAAGGATCAACTTTTTCTTATCCATTTACTCCTATGATATGATATGCAAATATTTGTTTGGGGTAAATTTATGTTCTCATATAGTTAATATTTTTCTATCAATCTTTCAATTTTGCTGCAAAGAACAGTCTTTGTTAATTTACATTCTAAATTGATATTCAGATATAACTGGAAAAATATTTTTTCTAATTATGTTTGAAGCATAGTAGTGATATTGCTAAAGGATCCTGGTACACACCATCTCTAAAATACAATACAATATTTTATGAAAATTTCAGTAACTTAAAGTACAAGAGATAATAGTAATTGTATGCTAGCAATTTTCTACTTGGCATAATCATCTGATAAACTTGTATCAAACTTGTATTTGAACAATATAGAACCAAGAGCTGATCTGTTTTCAAGCTTTCACTGGTGTGTTTATTTTGGAGGAACTTTTTTTGCCACTTCCTATTTGTGCTTAAAGCTCCATTCCTTTCTGGAATCTGTGCAGTCAATGAAATTTAAAGGTACCAAACTCAAAACTGATAAAAGGAAATACCTTTTCACAGAACATGTAATTAGACTCTGGAACTTACTGCCACAGGATGTCACTGAGGGCAAGAATTTAACAAAATTAAAAGAGGGATTGGATATTTTATATAGATAAGAATATTCAGAGTTAATGCAAACAACAATGTATTGAAAGGAGGTAAAAGCTTAATGTTTCAGTACATTAAGAGTAAAGATTGTTTTAAGTACTTAGAGTCTAGGATGAGACTTTCATATGGAGGGCAGGCCACATGTACATATGTTGGATTTCTTGTACCTTCCTCAGAATCAGCTGTTACTGGCCACTGTTGGATTAGAGGGACCGTGGGTCTGATCGGTTATGGCGATTCCTATGTTCCTGTTCGTGATTTCAAGTTGTTAGTGTTTGTAGAAGAGCAAACATTCATCGCCTTTAATGGACTAAGAGGCTATAAAATCAATAAATTGAATTATTTTCACTATGTTCAGTAGAACCATTTTTCTAATTATAGGGAGCAGTTACTGCCTCACTATTCTATTTTTCAATCTGGGGAAGGACAAGTATATCTTTTCTCCAATACCCCCAAACTTTCATCCTAGAGCAGAGGGGATGGAAGGGACAGGAGAGCCACCTGCAGAAAGGCCGCTCAGCTATGGAAGCAGCACTGCTCATCTCACTACCTCCATCAGAAGGCTCACTGATCAGCCTTGTGTACTATCTCTGAGCTCAGCAGCAAAGGTAAAGGCAGACTTGCATATAGTAGCAGGGGTGCAACTGAGAAAAGAAACAGTTTATCTCCTGGCTGCACATATGTAGATTGACCACATGGCCTTGAAAAAAGGGAATATCCTTTTTTTTTCCCTGGGTCCTGTCAAGGCTTGTTTTACAAAAACCATCTTTGTAAACCATTGTAGATTCTGTCCTGTTATAGAAAGAGCTGCTGGTCAGCTAAGCTGTGGAGGTTGACTTAGGTTAGCTGAGCACGTATGTGTTTGCTTCTGGAAACTCCCTGTCTTCCAGCACTTGGCATGTTGTTACCTTCACCTCACCATTTTCTGCAAGTGATCTCAAGCCAACCCTCATGCTCATAAAGAATGGGTTGTGTAAGGATTTGGACTCTAGGTGAAATCCTGGACCCACTGAAGTCATTGGGAAAACTCGCATTGATTCCAATGGAGTCAAGATTTCACCTTCTGACTCCAGCAGTGTGGTAAGTGTTGAGTTTATAAACAACTCAACAGCACTGCCACCATCTGCTGATGGCTACTGTCCCACTCTCAGGTAGTGGTTTCACTCCTCCTTATATCCTCTACACCATAGGTGAGCACTGAATTGTGGAAGTGTCTGCATTTCATACAATAATTAAAACCGTAACACAAAATCAACTGGATTGCTAGACAAACAAAACAAAAACTAGCTCTTTTAATAGCATACCCCTTAACAATCCCTTTAAATCCCTATCCCTTAAACTGACTTCCATGTCAGGTGCTCAATAAAGAGAAGTACTGTCTATTTTTATTTACTGCATTGTTAATCTTTCATATAAATCCTTTTTTAAGATAAAAATGCACCCATCTAGTACCTGAATGCATGAATAACCTTTTTTAAAAGTATATATCCATTTACAGTTTATAGCACCTTTCCTGTCAAAAGCTCTTAAAGCACTTTTCAAACATTCTTACAACTCCCACAAGAATCAAATATTACTACATCCATTTTACAAATAGGTATACTGAAGCATAGAGACACGTAAGTGATTTAGTCAGGGTCATACAATGAGTCAGAGGCAAAGCTGGGAATAGAACCCAGATGTCCTGACCCATTCTCCAATCAGTAAACCACCACACAATTGCTATTGAGAGTCGGGCTATTGAGATTTAATTTGCCGTATAGTGGTAAACTGGAATATTTCTTTATTCCAAAGAACATGTGATATAAGCCCTGATCTGCAAACACTTATTCTCATGCTTAACTTCATGCAGGTAGGTAGCCCTACTGAAATCAGTAGGGCTAGTCATGTAAAGTTAAGTACAGGAACGGGACCATATACAGGAAAACATTACGGTGGGTGTGATAGCACAGCCCAGAGGCTCAATGCTACCCATATTTTACCAAATTACACATTTTAAAAATGTTGTAATTTTTGAAGTGAGATTTGTGTTCCTACTAGCATAGTCTCCTCAAGGAACATTTCAGATCATGGTTAAATTTTTAAGAGAACACCTTAAAAAGCTGTCATGAATTTTGGGGGGACGAAATTAATCTACATATTATAAGGATGCTACAAATCCATATGAATGCTGCATTAAAATGTGAAATATATAACAGATATGTAGAGATGTTTTAGGTAGTGCCCTGCAAATCTGCAGATATCTGTGGACCATGTTTAAGGATCATGGATGGATGTGGACACAAATTTTGTATCCGTGCAAGGTTCTAGTTTTAGGGTTTTAGCACTGTAAGTTAGTGAATTATGACTGCACATTTTTTGTGCTGTCTGGATTTCTTTAACCACTGTTTATACTATTAGATTTGTTTCCATAGTCAACCACTAATGCAATAGATTTTCCAGGTGTTGAATTTCTTGGATACAGTTGATTGCATTTTTGAAGCTCTCTGCAGGGTTTCCTGTCATGACTGGAAAACCTTTAGGTCTGATGGTATTTGGACAGTCAAATTCATCTGTATACAAACAAAGAGAAAAGAATATGCTTTACTTAAGTGGATCAGTCTGGTTTAAAGGTTTGCAAGTGCTTGACAAATATAGTTAAAGAGCCAATCATATTGCTTTTCTGAAGTACTTACAGTTCCATTAGTAATGCTTTGATTCCTGCTGCTTTTTGTCCTGTTTAGTTAATGAATGTGGCCCTGTGGCTGAGGGAGCTTGTTTCAAAAGCTGTGAACTATAACTTCCCCACTGTTAAGGAATCATACTAAGATCCTACACTGTATGCAAGACAGACAGTGAGCTAGGTTTTTTTGAGATTTAATTCAAATGAACCAAAATCTGGGTTAGGGCAAGAGTTCTGTGTTCTGCTAGTGATGTGAATGTTCAGTTTCACTGCCTCGACTGTGGTGTTGCTTGAATAAACATGCTCTCAAATGTGTTTTAGTTAATTAAAGCAGATTTGCAATGTTTTATGCAAGAATTCTCTGCCCTTGTTATTTTTAATGTGACCTAATACCAAACCACCCAGAAGGAGTGTTGTGCAAAAGCATCCAGCAAGGATAGTGAGAGAACAATATACTTTTGTTCCAAAGAAAACATTATGTGTCTAGGTTTTAACCGTAGAGCTTTATTTTCCAATAAGTTTCAATTGAAGGTTTTGATTGTGTCTTTCACACCAAAAGATCCTTCTGCAAACTCGTGTGGTATTATAATCAATTATAATTAAATGTCTCATTTTCATCTTAAATAGTATATGTGCAGTGAAATGATTAAATGTTCTGTGCACTTTTGGAGGCCCTTTCATTCAAATAACTTAAAATAATTTATAAACAATACTTAATCCCTACAAGATTCCTCACTGTGCATCCCATAATTTATCTGATTTTCAAACCATCGCCATTTTCAAGCCAATGTCAGGCAGCATGGAGTAAACACTATGGAGTGCTGTGTTCCCAGTGGTCATTAATACAAACTGCTGCTGCACATGCATTGGCAGTTGTATTGCAAGGCCTAGTTAATTACTAAAAAGAAAAGGAGTACTTGTGGCACCTTAGAGACTAACAAATTTATTAGAGCATAAGCTTTCGTGAGCTACAGCTCACTTCATCGGATGCATCCGATGAAGTGAGCTGTAGCTCACGAAAGCTTATGCTCTAATAAATTTGTTAGTCTCTAAGGTGCCACAAGTACTCCTTTTCTTTTTGCGAATACAGACTAACACGGCTGCTACTCTGAAACCTGTAGTTAATTACTAACTCACATCAGCCCATCACAACAGCACTCTGATGTTACCTTGAAGAAAATTGTTTAAATCCCCTTCTACAGTTGTATCGTGCTATGGGTCATGATACTTATGGAAGAGGTTCCCTTTTCAGCACTGTCAGGCTGGGTTTTTGCCTTGGGCTCTCTGACCCTGTCTCTATGTCAGGGCTTTGTGGGTCAAAGAGATCCTGCCTGTCCAGGTCAATCTTTTCCTGCTCAGGGTTGTGTTCGGGGTGTTTTCGGTGGTGTCCAAAACATGTTAGGGTTTGGTGGTAGTCTCCTTCACAGATATGTGTTCCAGCTCCTCATGGTAGGCCCAGACCACCTGAGCTCTACCAGAGATCCTGCTTTTGTCCCTGTTGTTTTTATAACACTGTTGGAGAGCCTTTTCTTTGTTACGGCACTAGTTTGTGCCCTGGGAATGTCCCCTCACCTTCATGGGGCTTGGTTATCCTTATGCATATCTTGGTATTCTGGTGACTGCTGATAAGATGTTACTGGACTGTATGTATGTGGCTGCTATGTAATCCATATGTTACTTTGGTTATGTGAACATGCCATGAGTTAGAATTGCAAAAGAGGCACACCTGGCTGTGCATCTGCATTTAAATGGACAGATGGCAACTGGTCAAGGTGACCCTAGGGAGTTGAGGGGCTCATAGATAGATACAGGCTGTCATAAATATAAAGGGAAGGGTAAACACCATTAAAATCCCTCCTGACCAGAGGAAAAGCCCTTTCACCTGTAAAGGGTTAAGAAGCTAGGTTATGTGACTCGCTGGCATGTGACCAAAATGACCAATGAGGAGACAAGATACTTTCAAAGCTGGAGGGGGAGAAAAACAAAGGGTTTGGGTCTGTCTGGGTGAGGCTTTTGCTGGGGACAGATCAGGAACGGAGTCTTAGAACTTAGTAAGTAATCTAGCTAGATATGCGTTAGATTATGATTTCTTTAAATGGCTGAGAAAATAAGCGGTGCTGAATAGAATGGATATTCCTATTTTTGTGTCTTTTTGTAAGTTAAGGTTTTGCCTAGAGGGATTCTCTATAGAGGTTTTGAATCTAATTACCCTGTAAGGTATTTACCATCCTGATTTTACAGAGGTGATTCTTTTTACCTTTTCTTCTATTAAAATTTTTCTTTTAAGAAACTGAATGCTTTTTCATTGTTCCTAAAATCCAAGGGTTTGGGTCTGTGGTCACCTCTGCAAATTGCTGAGGTTTTTTTTACCAAACCTTCCCCAGGAAGGGGGGATGCAAGATTTTAGTGAGGATTTTGGGGGGAAAGACGTTTCCAAACGGCTCTTTCCTAATAAAAAACCCGGTTAGACGTTTGGTGGTGGCAGCGAAAGTCCAAGGGCAAAAGGTAAAATAGTTTGTACCTTGGGGAAGTTTTAACCTAAGCTGGTAAAAGTAAGCTTAGGAGGTTTTCATGCAGGTCCCCACATCTGTACCCTAGAGTTCAGAGTGGGGAAGGAGCCTTGACACAGGCCAACCCTGGTGTGCAGCAAAGCAATGTGGGATGGCAGTAGGAGGACTGCCAGAGGCAGAACAGTTGATTTAAAATGGGGCTGCATCCACATCTTGTTGTAGAAAATCTCATCCTGAATATCAGTAAATTCGTTTTTAACATGGAATAATTCCAGTTGATAAACCAGATAATTTGGGGTGGGAGAGAGAGAGAGAGAATATTCTGTATGGGGATGCAAGGCAGTTTATCTTGGTGGGGAGGGAAGTTAATTGGAAACAATTTTTAATTTATTTATTTTACATACTTTTGGATGTACTTATCCTCACAACATTCCTGTGATCTAGGGCAGTGCTATTATCCCCAATTTACAAATGGGGAGCTAAGAGGCTAAGTGACTTGTCTGGGGTGACACGGGAAGTCTGTGGTGGAGTAGTGAATCTCAAGTGTAGCTAAACCCCTAAATTGAGAACAGTGCCTCCTCTGGTGTGCTTGAGATTTAGCTGTCTCAAGAAGGAATCATTAAGGTTTCTCCATACCTTACCCTGCTGTGACATAAGGTGATTCAGAAAAAGTTACATACTCTATTCAATGTAACATTAACTAGAGAGGGTTAAGACAGTGGCGCTCAGATCTAGATTAGCTCTAAGGGTATGGTTTGGGTCTCAGGTGGAGGGGATTTATGTGAAGCCATTCTTCAAATGCCCTTTGTTCTCCTCGGTGCTCCATTCCACATTTAAGCAGATGTGACAGATGACTTTCACTCACATTGCTTCTCCCCTGGGGAACAGATGAGCACAGGAAAAAAAGTTGAAGGGGACAGAGCTGCAGAGGGCTACTGCTGGGAAGGAGTGAAGCAACAGGAAACAACATTTCTGTTCCTGAAATGATCCTTCTTCCTCTTGGAAAGAAGCTATTCCTCCTCACTTGCACTGATGGCAAGGAGCTTTTTAAGGCTTTTCTGCACTCCCTCAGCCTGCAGTACAGCCTCAGGAACATGCACAGAGCTACAGAAGCACATGCAATGCCAGTCTTTCACAAATATTCTCCTTTTAGCCCTTGAACAACCAGGAATTCAATACCGTCACTTCCCAGAGCTCTCAAAAAGGAGAGGAGGAGAACTGGGCTGAGCAAGGGTTCAAGTCATATAATTTTCCCTAGTGCAGTGTTTCCACAATTTCAGTATGAGTCACAGGCTATTTGATGTTTAAAGTCCCAGCACCTGGAGGCATGGGATTAGGTGAAAATTTCAGTTTTCTTTTCTTTTTTTTTTTTTTTTTTAAAGAAGTAAGTTTCTAGCTTTATGGTTGCCGAGAAAAGCTTGAGAACTTGAGCTAAGAACACACAAAAGACCCAAACAGAAGGCAAATAAAAATATACCTAAATGTATAATTAACCCTCCCTATCCCCCATTTTAAGCCAATCTTGTGAATTTGTGTCTGACTCATGGCTTTTGAATGTTTGGCGTTGGCCATATTGCTAGTGAAAAAATCATTTCATCAAGAGACGGCAGTTTGGTAAAAGAACAGGGAGGACTAGTGAGGATTGGGAGAGTAAGAATATAGATGACTACATAATTTAGCTTGTAAAATGCTTTCTTAGATTGTGAACTCCTCAGGGAGGAGTACTGGCACTTACTTGTTTAGGAAATGTTTTGCACACTTATGACAGTCTAATAGACATTGCTGTTACAAAAATATTTCTTGAAATTGTTTGTTTTCCTTCTGCTCAAACTCATCTTGGTAGACACAATGATTTACCTTGTTTGTAAATTGCCATACAGACAAAAAGTGATGTGTATATAAAAAATACTCCCAATTCTCCTTAGAACACCTCAAACACAAGTTCCCTCTCTGTCCTGTTCAGTCATCAATATCTGTAGGTGGCTAGCATATCCTATTTATTCATTTAGATAAGCTGTCAATACTTCATTCTTTCCTTGTAAGTCAGTCTGTCCGGATCTTTCATAGAATCATAGAATCATAGAATATCAGGGTTGGAAGGGACCCCAGAAGGTCATCTAGTCCAACCCCCTGCTCAAAGCAGGACCAAGTCCCAGTTAAATCATCCCAGCCAGGGCTTTGTCAAGCCTGACCTTAAAAACCTCTAAGGAAGGAGATTCTACCACCTCCCTAGGTAACGCATTCCAGTGTTTCACCACCCTCTTAGTGAAAAAGTTTTTCCTAATATCCAATCTAAACCTCCCCCATTGCAACTTGAGACCATTACTCCTCGTTCTGTCATCTGCTACCATTGAGAACAGTCTAGAGCCATCCTCTTTGAAACCCCCTTTCAGGTAGTTGAAAGCAGCTATCAAATCCCCCCTCATTCTTCTCTTCTGCAGACTAAACAATCCCAGCTCCCTCAGCCTCTCCTCATAAGTCATGTGCTCTAGACCCCTAATCATTTTTGTTGCCCTTCGCTGTACTCTTTCCAATTTATCCACATCCTTCCTGTAGTGTGGGGCCCAAAACTGGACACAGTACTCCAGATGAGGCCTCACCAGTGTCGAATAGAGGGGAACGATCACGTCCCTCGATCTGCTCGCTATGCCCCTACTTATACATCCCAAAATGCCATTGGCCTTCTTGGCAACAAGGGCACACTGCTGACTCATATCCAGCTTCTCGTCCACTGTCACCCCTAGCTCCTTTTCCGCAGAACTGCTGCCGAGCCATTCGGTCCCTAGTCTGTAGCGGTGCATTGGATTCTTCCATCCTAAGTGCAGGACCCTGCATTTATCCTTATTGAACCTCATTAGATTTCTTTTGGCCCAATCCTCCAATTTGTCTAGGTCCTTCTGTATCCTATCCCTCCCCTCCAGCGTATCTACCACTCCTCCCAGTTTAGTATCATCCGCAAATTTGCTGAGAGTGCAATCCACACCATCCTCCAGGTCATTTATGAAGATATTGAACAAAACGGGCCCCAGGACCGACCCCTGGGGCACTCCACTTGACACCGGCTGCCAACTAGACATGGAGCCATTGATCACTACCCGTTGAGCCCGACAATCTAGCCAGCTTTCTACCCACCTTATAGTGCAATCATTAATCATTTAATCTTAATTAATCTTTAATCATTTTGTTATAGTTTTCTAAATTTCCTCCAGCTGGTTAAGGTTAATATCCTTCTGGTATTCGGCTACCCAAGCTATGTGCACTATTTTAGTTTTGGTATCATCAGCATCTTAAAGAATGGGACTGTTATTGTCCTCATCCATGACAATGATGTTTATCTCTGCATATGTAGCCCACAATTGCAATGGCTTTTTACCCCCTGCTATTTTGTGTTGTAAGCTCTAGTCTAAGTTGTTGTTATACTACAACTGTCAAATGAATTATGCATACTGTGGGGATAAACATTATATGTTGTTTACTTGGAAGAAGCATTATAAACCTTTAAATAATCTGTCATTTTATACCACAGAATCTCAATGTAAATGCCCCCTGTCCCACTTTATGCCAATTCAGCAAAGATATTTTTAAATGTCACTCTCACGACCCACACTTTTTCCAACTGCTGTTTTATGGGGTGCCTGCTCCTGCTCCCCTTCTCTCTGCCTAACAGTCCTGTCTCTGCAGTTCCAATGCAAAGAGAAGAAACAACCTAGAACATGACATATCCAGTCCATTATTAGTCTGCCAAAGACAGATTCATTGATATTTATTGCTGTAATTTTGCTCTAATAAAATATGAGGGCAACCACTTTATCCTGGAATTAAAATAGTTTTGTCAGCTTGTCATGAACAAGATTTGAAATGGAATCTTTTCAGATCGTAACCTAAGCAGTGAGCCTACAGAAAGAAGTAATGTCAAGTGGACTTGCTGCATTCTTATATCTGTGTACAACACCAATACATAGTAACATAAGAAATGCTTGTGACACTCATTGTCTAATGACAAAACTGATTTCCTATTAGCATTCTATCCTGGGAGGGAGTGAATTTAAAAATGATTTGGGGGTTGTGGTGGTAATCAGCTGAACATGAGCTCCTGGAATGATGCAGTGGCCAAAAGAGCTAATGTGATCTTTGGATGCATAAACGGGAATCTTGAGAAGGAATTAGAGGGGTTATTTTACGTCTCTATTTGGCACTGGTGTGACCACTGCTGGAGTACTGTGTCCAGTTTCAGTGCCTATAATTCAAGAAGGATGCTGATAAATTGGAGAAGATTCAGAAAAGAGTTGTGAGAATGTTTAAAGGATAGAAAACATGCCTGATAGATTGAGGTCTTTGAGTTTATCACTATTTAGCTTAGCAAAGAGAAGGAAGGGGGTGACTTGATTACATTCCCTGAGCATCCACACAGGGAAGAAATATTTAATAATGGGCTCTTCAGTCTAGCAGAGAAAGGTATAACATGATCCAGTGGCTGGAAGCTCAAGCTAGACAAATTCAGTCTGAAAATATGGTGTGCATTTTTAATAGTCAGAGTAACTAACCACTGGAATCATTTACCAAAGGTTGTAGTGGATTTGCCATCACTGACTATTTTAAAATAAAGATTGGATATTTTTCTAAAAGATATGCTCTAGGAATTAAATTGGGGAGATTCTATGGCCTGCATTATACAGGATCCCATCTGGCCTTGGAATCTATGAATCTATAAGGGATGTCTAGGCCTGTAAATTAACCTTATTTCATCAGAAAGTTGAAGGATGGCGGTACATTGGGGTCACAGTAAGGTGGCACATAATCAGGACTTGTCGCTGAATTTGGTCCGCTAGTTGGATGATTATCTTGTCAGAGCCAGGTACTGACAGGGAGCATGACATGAACACTGATCCTGGCTTTGACCACCTTTATCAAAAACAGTTTTCAACAAAATCTAAAGACAGGAGCTGTCTTCTTGGATTTAACTGTTGCCTATGACACAGTTTGATACAGAGGCCTTTTGTTTAAACTCTCTCGCATTGCCTTGCATTGGGTGGTCAAAGTGGTAGAGCTCTTTCTCCAAAACAGGCAGTTTAGAGTATGTGTGGGTAACTGCTGTAGCTCTTGGAAGTGTCAGATCAACAGCCTTTCTCAAGGGTCAGTTTTTTCACTGATTATTGTTCAATGTGTACCTCAAAGACCTGCCAGCTACACTCTCTCGCAAGTTTATCTATACCGACGACATCTGCTGCAGCTACCAAGCTCAGTCCTTCTCAGAAATTAAGGCCTTGAATGATGCTATGAAGCTCATGGCAGACTATTATAGTTGATGGCGTCTGCAGCTGAGCTTTTCCATGATAGTTCCTAGTGTATTTCATCTGCATAATGCAAGTACAGGCCATGAGTTAAACATTTTCCTCAGTGGCCAACACCTTTGGCATGATCCAAATCTGGTTTACCTCAATGTGACATTGGATAGGTCATTAATGTATTGCAACTGTTTGAGGAAGATGGCAGCCTAAGTCAACACTCGGAACAACTTCCTCATAAAATTGGCTGGTTCAACCTGGGGTGTGAGTGCCTGGACACTTAGAATATCAGCCCTTGCACTCTGCTATTCAACAGAAGATTATTATGCTTCTGTCTTCTGTCTCTGTTGCTCATCTCACACAAGGCTGGTCAATGTAGAGCTTAACAAAGCTATGAGTATTGTTACTATGACTTTAGCCATGGCAATGGAGTTGCTTGTACCGATACTTAATAACATAATACCACCCCATATTCACTGTGAGAAGGCCTCTGTCATGCTGCTGGCCAAGATCTGTGAGAATAGCAACCTGCCTTTGTATGCAGAACTCTTCAACCACCGACCAGCTCACCTGTTTTCTAGATGCCTTTTATGGTCATTTATGGCACCACAGGACATTACGGTGGAATCTGCCTGACACAGTGAGTGATCAGTGATGACAGTCATTGATCATTCTTTCATCATCTGTCCATCAGGTTTTGATCTACCAAGGCCCCTGTGATCATCTCTGAACTGATTTCGAACAGGACAGGGCAGCTGTGCGGCCAGTGTCTTTAAATGGTTTTTTTCTAATGACCTGTGATGCAGCTGCTGTCAACTTCAGACTATGTAGCATATCTTTGAGTGCCCCCTGACTTAATTTGATGGTGGGCTACTGGCTCTCCACCGGGCTTATGATGATGCCATCAAATGGCTGAACTCAATGTGCTTATGTTGATATACTGTATATTCCACCGGAATGAATTGTTGCCTTGAAAGCCCATGTTTCCTGAGTGTCAGGGTTATTCCACTCATTTTGTAGCTGCTACTTTGTTAGAGTCAGAGACGCTCAGTTAAAGAGATGGAAAGGTACAGTCTGATCTCTCTACTCCTTCACCAAATCTTATCAGACTAACACCTTTGCCTCAACATGGGTCTTTGTATCAGAGTGCTGAGAACAGTTGTCTCTGAGTGAAGTACTACCTGACAAATTCCTCTACACTTCCGTAGCACAAAATCTATGCAGATACTAAATCCTTACCCACAAATAAAATTCCATTATTTCAAGATATACCAGTATCAAAGACTCTCCATGATCTTGTCACTCATTTTTTTTTTCTTTAACCTACCATTTGTTATTGATTTAATGTTTAGGCTTTTATACTGCCAGACCAAGGACTATTTTAAAACTGGAGTTTCTTTGAACTTAGTATCCAAAAAACTAGCACAGCTTATGCAAACTCCTGCTGAGTCTGTCCAGAGCAAGCACCAAAAACTTCTTCTCCTGCAACCCCACACTGCTCCCCAGAGCTGTCTCCTTTGGCCTCCTCATTAGACCTCCACTCTTTAAAGGGACAGGGTGTAGGTAGATATAGCCCTGGCATTCCCTTATGAGTGCTAGAGCTACTCTTTATATTTTGACCTTATTATTTAGGGGTGTTTTTATATTAATATAATTGATGTGAGTCCCCATCATAACTTCCCATCTTCCTAATTGTGGTGGAATCTTTGTCTGGGTAAAACATTTAAAAGTCCTATTCCATATCAAGAGGCCTAAAATCCTTAGTACTAAAATATCTGATTGGTTTAGTGTTTCAGCATGATCAATACACATGAATATTACTTACAGGTAACTTTTGGGAAAAAAAGTTGGAAAGCTGGAAAGTATCTTTTTTGGACGTAGAGGTTAAATGCAGGTAGGGCGACAGAGAAAATTTGCCAGGAAACTATTCAGAAAAAGCAAAACATTTAAACACAAATTATTTTGGAAGTGGCACTTGAAGAAATAAAAGGTTTATCTTCTAAATGTTAGTCTCATTTGAATAAAAAATTCAAAATGTGAGGCTCCTAGCACACAGCTGGAAACTGATAATTACTTTAATATAGCAAGTAGGCAGCTGTTTTAGCAATGTGTTTTATCACTGAAATCAATTAACACATCTGAAAAAATAGGACAAGGGAAAATGCTGAGAACAGTAGATAGTGAGAAATATTTAACATGTAGTTTTCTGCTGTGGTTTATAAGGGGGGAAAAACCCCCTCAAGTTTAAGGTTAATGTTCTCTTATCAAAATAATCCCAAGTGCATCAGTTTCTGATGTTATAAAAACACAGCATATGTTACAACTGCCGATTATAATTAAGTAAGTAGGTACATAAAAACAAGAATCCAATAGATAACTACATTAAAAAGATGCTTCTTTGTTTTTTATTTTTCTGCATCACTTCTAGATCTTATCTCTATTTACAAACAAAATACTGTATTTGGCTAGAAGTGGGATAGAAGCATATTTACAAAAAAACCAAAGGGGGTGCAGAAAATATAGAATGAATAGCATTCTTCTACTCACACATGGTACATCTTCCATTCTTTCAGGTGCTTTGGTAAAGAAAAGAATGTACTGCGGTTTTCAGAATAAATTGTACTTTTAGTAGAGACATCAGGCCAGGCTTCTGTTACATGGAAGGGCTTATTGTTTAACCTTTTTCATTTAAAAATCCTCTTCCATATCAAGATACTCAACAGTGTGGCCACATGAGTCTCTTTCCTATCCCCACAGTGAATATCCTTAGAAAAGAAGACTGAGTTAAGTATGTAATATCTAGCAATATTCTACAATACAATATAATGTAACTTAAATTTTGCCAGTGCTGAAGTTCAGACTATTCTACTATTCATACAATATACTGTTCATACTAGAACAGTCCAGCTAGGCTTTGATTATAAGGAAACCATTTTCATCTGCCCTATCTGAATGTTACACTTTTCTGAAGCCATGACTTATTAATATTCCACCCAGAAAAGTGTTTGCATTTTTTACTTGAATTGCATATTTTAACTATACCTAATTAAGTAAGAATTTGCTGTCTTTACATTATCATGTTTATAAAACTTCTGGCAGTTGACATATACAAGATGAGGCACTAAAGAAAAATTAACTGTTGTAAACGTAGCCACAAGGTCTGAATACAGTTTAAGGTTAAATTTAGAAACACAAAATTAATTAGTTCTAATTTTTAAACTTTTTTTGGGGGGGTTCACATTGGTTACATGAATGATCTTTTAAAAATGAAAAATTTTTAAGACCAAAAGAATCATGTTTAAGAGAAAATAAAACAGGCAAACATAGTGACTGGATGTGCCCACATTGCTCAATGTTTAATTTAAACCAACCATGTTTTATTAGCATCATGAAGATATTTTTCTTCACTATGTTCCCACTCCAAGGAGATTGCCTTATGCAGATAATTTAATATTGGATTGTATCTATGCTATTAGGACCAATCAGAAGCAAATCCAGGTGGTGGACACTATGAAGCTCACATTATTATTGACAAATGGAGCTATCAGCAGTTAAATCTTGTCTCTATATCCAGAATATAATTATTAGAAAACTGGAAAAACCAAATGATATATACATATAAGGGCAAATATCTGAAGACAGGAATGCATGCATCATACCTAAGTGAGATGGTAGTTCTAAGATACACAGATCTTTGTAAATCTGGGTCATACTGAACAGTCCAAGTGTAATATTTATACTCTCTGCCACTACAATATACCTCAAAATACGATCTCTTCATAACACAACATATAGCCAAATGACACAATATATAATACAAAGTAGAATTTCATGTTTTGAGCCTCCAAAAGCCAAGCCAATTTTAACTTGGGGGGGCTTCATTTTTCATGGGCTGATTCAAACTCTGCCTGGTCTCAGAAGTTTAGATCAATAAAAGGGAAGGAAAGAATTAAAAAACACCAAAACCCCCACAAAACCTAAAAGAGCAGCAAAATTCTACAGCATGTGGGTCAAATATTCAGTTTAAATGTTCAATTTTAAAATTATTCAACCAATATGCATCAAATATGGCTACCTTAGATGTCCAGGAGATTATAAAACAAAATCAGAACAAACACTAACCCTATTTTGACTTTGACCTTTAATTATGACCTTATATTTATCCCACAATCCCATAACAGAGCACAGGCTTAATCTGTGGTGTTTATTTCCTAATGTTGCTTAGGTTATGTTTAAGACTTTGTGTTATACTGTGTAAGAGAGTTAATGTGTTGTGTGTAGTATATTTCCTTATCTGATAAAGATCTTGTGAAGATGTGGAGTCACTGCCAGTGGAAGTGTTCTCTGAGGATGTAAGGGTACGGATAAGGGTTGTTGTATACCTAAGGACTTTGTTGCTTTTAAGGATTTGAGTTTGTGGGGGAGGGGAAAGGGCATGCGTCACACTTAACCAGCATTAATTCCTTTTAAATTAACCTCTTGTTTATGGAATCTATTTAAATGAGAGATGCACTGCACTGATGCATATTTCTGAAGTTTTCCTTATTTTGAGGGATGTCACTCAATATAGTCCGAATGTTATACACTGGTCACAAATTGGGGGTCCCCTCATTTTTATTGTTGAAAATTATTTACATTAGTCTAAAAAAAATCATGAAACTCATCAAGAGTTATTTACTTGACAGGATTGAGTTCCACAACATATTACGTTTTCCTGCATGGATAATTATTTTTGTGTCCCTAATTTTGGGAGTTTGTCACACACTGTGTTCCACATTTGGGCCTTGGCAGGTTGAGAGGTTATGTCTATGCAATATATGCTGGTGTGCAACATCTAAATGTTTTATATTAATATTTTATTGATTCACCCCTTGAAAAGATCAGGGATGGGGTGAAGGGTGTGGGGAAGGTAAAGGAATGGAAAGGGAGGGAAAGGAAAGGAAGAAAGGGGGGAAAGGAGAGCGACATCTTGGTGTCCATCCACTAGGCATCGATTAAAAATTTCTAAAAAGTCAGACCAAATCTTTTCTAATTTGTCTGCGGTCCCCCTTCTCCGAAATTTTACCCACTCTTTAGCTGCCAGCTCAGCCAAGTCACTGTACAAGCTCTTGCCCCGGAAGCAGTCTGCTCTTCAGTCTAAGCAATATGAGTTGTTTGGCTACAAGCACTGCTATAGAGAACCAAGCTTTCCATAAATTGGAGGGTTTTCAAGGTGATGGGATAGATTCCAAAACACAGTTCTTGACATAATTTTTAAGGAAGTATCCTTTATCATATTAATCGTCCTGCTTGCTTCTAGACAAAAAAATTGTATCCTGGGACAGTCCCAACATATGTGAGCCAGGATGGCTCTGAGACACCGATATCTCCAGCAGCAGTCTGTTCTGGCAAGACCTCTACACTATCGAAATAAGCGTTCATTATATTTGAATTATGGTAGGAAATACTAGGAGATAGATAAATTAGCATCTGATAGGTTTAAAAAAACATGCTATATAAAAGGAAAAAAGAAAATCTTTGATAAACGTGGAAAGGTTTTGTTCTGCTACTTTTAGAAAAGTAGGTTTGAATCTCCTGCAAAACCCAGAACTGTGTGGGAGGTACTTCCCTCGAGCTCCAGTTCAGTGTGATAGGGAGCAGGTTATTGCTGTTAATGTATGGATCTGACATATACTGGTCATTGACAATGGGGAAATGGGGGAAGGCTTCATCACTGTTTGTAGCAGGTCCCAAGTAATTCCACTATTGTCCTGTGGCCTGGAGGAAGAGGTTTCTTCATTTTCCCCCCACCCTCACCCACACACCCAGCTTGTTGACTTATGCAAGCATAAAAATTGACATTCACCAGCTGTTCTTCAAATGTGTGCTGTGCAGTTGTCTATTAATTTCACAGTTTTCACATGGATCCACGCTGCACTTGTTGACTTACTTGCTTGTTAAACAGGAGAATGTTGGAGATATAACTTTCTACTTGTGAAAATGATAATCTTTATTTTATTTACTGCTAAAAAAGAAAATGCAAATGAAGCTGAGAATTTTTTGATTGGTATTTTACAGCGACATCATTTACTGTAATTACATGTTCTTAATCAGCGAAATTATCATGATCTGTTAACCAGATTCTTTTATGACTTTTTGCAGAATTCTGAGTAACAACAAGATCTTGTGGTTAAAGAATGGCTCTTTCTTTGGACTGAGATCCCTGGAGAGACTGTGAGTAACTGATCAGCCTCTGTTCACTTTCCATTCAAAAATGTTTCTCATATTTGAAATGTAAAACAAACAGATAGAAATTCAGAAGTTCTTGGATGTATATCAGAATGGGTTTTCTGGGCAATCATCAAGTTAATAAACAAGAGAAATGAGTGAACTGGGATTGAGATGAAAATGCAGGAAAGCACAACCATTAATTTGGAACTAAAATAAACATGAAGCGAAAGGCTTGCATTGCACTGCATACCCAATCAAAGTGAAGACTGGCATATGTAATGGTAATGTACCTGATATATAGACTGGATTATTTAACTTTCTAGTTCCCAACACTTCCTTCTATTTTGAATAATTTCCTGTGCAAAGAAATTGGGCAGCATTTATTTCTTGAGTGGGTCATGAAATTGGTAAAGCTCCATTACAGAGTATTTGTAACTTACACATTTTTAAAAAGAAAGATGCATTGCTTACTCTGTGTTATTTATTCAAGAGTACCCAAATGAGTTTAGAAAAATAATCTAAGAACCTCCTGGGAATAAATCAGCAATAAAATAGTTCTTCTCTGAGTGCTGGTCTCTGTGTAAGCCATTGTGGGGAATGCATGTGCACTATGAGCCTGAGATCAGAATTTTTTAGCAGTGTCTGTTGGCTGTGTCTTTGCCATTTGCCCCTTTGCTCTCTAAGCTAAGGGCATAAGGGGCAGTGTGGACCAACTGCTGCTCCAGTTCCATCTTACCGCTGCATGATCTGAGATGGAACTTCTCCAGTGTTCCCAAAGCTTCTCCTTTTTGAACCAGTACCCCTGAAATATTTGTAACTCTGAACAAAGTACAGTTCTGGCTCCAGATCCAGCAGCTGACACTCCGGGGCAGGCTTCAGCAACAGCTGAGCTCCCTCCTCAGCACTGGCAGCTTCCTTGCAGGCAGCTTCTTTCCCTGGGTCAGACTGAGTTTGCCAACTTTCCCTCCTCCCGACCTTTCTCTGTGTGTGTGTGTGTGTGTGTGTGTGTGTGTGTGTGTGTGAGAGAGAGAGAGAGAGAACGGCACCTCCCTCTCCCAGTTCGCAGAGGGGGGTGAAAATAGTGTGTCTCCCTCCCAGTGTTTGTGTGGGGGCGAGGGGTGAAAACGGTGCACATTGTGTCTGCCATGGGAATGGGGTGGGGACAGGCAAACCAGAGGTGCCTACCTGTAAGATGCAATACAGTCACAATACAGTATTTGCTTTTTTTGTTGTTGCCTCTGCTGCTGCTTAATTGAATACTTCCGGTTTCACATGGTGTCCAGTTGACTGGTCAGTCTGTAACTCTGGTGTTTATATCTGGAGAATCCCACATTATCTCCAGGTGCAACACCTACCACTCCTTTCCCAGCTGAACTAAACGGGCATGGGAAGACAGACTCAAGAAATGTTTTATGGAATGTGCTCTGAGGCCACAGTCTGACCCAGATTGATCAGAGTCCCCCTCCCCCGCATACACCAAGAAGCATGCCGCCAAGTTTGGTATAGGATATGGAAGGAAAGCTGATAGTTAGATCATCCTGGAAGTCTCCTGCAGATGCAGCTGACACAGCATCATGAGCCATGGCTTTAACAATAGCTATGCACAGAGCATCATGGCTTCATTCTTTGGGATTTCCTCAAAATGTACAATCCAGGAAGAAGGACCTGCCCTTTGACTGGAATAATCTCTTCAGCAACAAGCCAGATGAAGTCTTTGCACTCACTAAAAGACTCAAGAGGATCCCTCTTGTCACTTGGCATTGGCCTCAAGAGAAAGTACCACAAAGCCATATCCTATAGACCTCATAAAGTGCTCCAGCCCTTCTACCATCAATAGGCTTATGAGGTCCATGGAAGAGGCAGATGATACACTATAGTAAATAAACAGCTCTTCCAGCAACACCCTTCCAGCCTCAACCCCAGATCAAGAAATACTTTTGATGAGACCTTTGGGAGCCATGATCAACAGATGCAATTCACGCTATCCAAGTCTTCTCTTCTTCAGTTTGGAAGTCACCGGCCCACTTTTTCCATACTTGGCAGGACATCACAAAAGACAGATGGAGACTTGATATAGTATAATCAGGCTAAATTGAATTCCTCTCTCTTCCTCCTTCAAACCTTGCTTCCCTGTCCCTGTTCAGGGATTCCTCTGACAAGAGGAGACTTGTCCAAGTAGTAGTCTCCCTCCTCATTCAAGGAGCCAATACCTCGACAACACAGAGGGAAGCGGTTCTACTCAAATTTCTTCCTCAGATCAAGGGATCTAAGACAATGCAGTATATTTATTTGTAAGCTGAGATTCAGAATGCTTCCTTTGGCTTCTATCTTCCTGTCATTGTCCAGAGGGGATTGGTTTATGGCTCCAGGTATCAAACATCTTGCCATGCAACTGAGAGCCCACAGTTGCAAATGTGCTCCTGTCTCACCCTCCAGGGTAACAGTGTCTTATGCTTATGTAACCTCATATGGGAGACGGTCTTCACTGTCTAAAGGCTGGCTTTGCTCAGACAGTATAAACAAACTAATCTCCCTCTGTCAAGAAGTGAGGGCCTCCTTGACTTGGTGGGAGAACAAGGACCAACAGAGTTCTGTTCACTCTGACTTTACCACAGAAGTCTCTCATCACGGATGCCTCCGTTTTTGGTGAGGATGCCCTCCTAATTGAACATTCAGCACAAGGCATATAGTCAGTGAAAGAAGCCACAATGCCACAACTTGGATTCAGAGTGGTCTGGGAGGTTTCCAAATAGTTTCTCCCCATCATGAGATCTCACCACATTCTAGTGATGTGGGCCAATGTTGCCATGCTATTCTATGTAAATTAACAGGGAGGAGCGAAATTCACCCCTCTCTACAAAAGCTGTAAAACTCTGGAATTGATATATTTGACATCAGATAATTATGTCAACCGTGCACATACTGAGAATACCCAAGACCCAGGCAGACAACCTCGGCAGTTGCTTCTCTCAGGAACACAAGTGAAAGCTTCATGACTCAGCAGACCATATTCCATCTTTGCGGCTCCTTGTCCTGCAACCTCTTAGCATCCTACAAGAACAAAAAGTGTACGAATTACTGTTCTGGGGGACTTTGGGTCAGAACTTCATGGGAGATGTGCTTCTGGTCCCTGGTCAAGGCAACTAATGTATGCCTTTCCTCCCCATTCCCTTATTACCTCAAGTCTTGAGGAAAATCTGGCAGGCCAAAACATGGGTCATACGGATAGCTCCCATTTGGCCCAGGCAATTCTGGTTTCCCAGCCTCCTTCAGTTGTCAACTCATCTGCATGTCACCTTCCAGAACCGGTTGGTGCAGCAAAAGACAGAATCAAGCATTCCAATCCAGACTCACTGCACTTGACCAATTTGTATTTGGATGGGCATCCACCTAGAGACTGTGTGCCCTGGAGATGTCTAGTCTATTCTCAACAATAATAGAAGGGAGTCTACTAAACAATTGTTGTGCAGCCCATTTTCCATCAGGGCTCATAACCACTACACTTATCCAGAAGAATCAGACATCTCTGCTATCCTGATCTACCTCCTTCCCTAAAGTCTTCAGGACACACTTTAACTCAGTACATGTTCATTTGGCGGCTGTCCACACCTGCTGTCCTCCCATTGATGACTACTCCAATTTTGTCCATCCGATAAAGATCCACTTCCTTGAAGGCTTACTTTGGTTCTTTCCTCCTGTAAGCAAGCCAAACTCAGTTTGAACCATTGGCTTCCTGCTCACTATTGTTTAAGATGTGTGGTCCTTGTCTGTATTCCACTACCTGCCCTCTTTTTCATCTACTTCAGCGCATGACTTTATTGGCCATAGAGAAGGAACTGGAGAGGTGGTCAGTCTGCACCACCCCTTATGCCCTTGGTTTGGAGCATGAGGAGGCAAAAGGCATAGGTATGGAACAGTAGCCACTGCTGAAAAAATTTCCAATCTCAGGTGCATGGTGCATATGCATACTCCACAGTGGAATACAAATGGGGACCAGCACATCTTGAAGTACTTGGGTTACAGAACAGGTAAATAATCCCACTTTGTACAGTGAAATAAAAGAGTTTGTTTTCTGTTCATATTTAGATAAACCACTTGAAAATAATCTACAGAGTTAGAAATTAGTCTAGAGTGTTATTTTTTTCAATATCTGTGGGCAACTAATTTTGCCAAGGTATCTAAATTGGGTAAGAATAAATGTCTGTCTAAAAATATCCAGTGTACTTTCAGCTGAAATTATCTTTCACAGCCCCTCCTAAAAATAACTGCAATAAGGAGTTGCTGTCAAAAAGTAGCTGCTTGTATTCATCCTCAGAGCTGCATTTCAGTGATGTATGGATAATGTTTTTATATGCAATCTCTACAGAGTTTTTTAGGATTGTTCAGAATAATAAATGCTATATAAAATCTCATTTATCAGTATTTACAGTTGAAATCGGCATGAATAATGTTGTTAACATTTAAGATTTGTTATAGTTATGTGTTAAGGTGAGTCACTGAGGTACTTAAACATATGAGTAATCCAACTGTTATCAGTGGGACTACTCAAGTCCTTAAATGTAGGCATTTGCTTAAGTACCCTGACCTGGCCCTGGACCAGGGCCTAACTTAGGAAACTAATATATGCCAAAACATATAAATGCTTTGTTATACGTCATTAGAGCTAATAAATACTTTTAATATTGTTAGTTTTAATTATTATGGGTTAAATGAGGAATAGCTGTGATGTATAAATGAACACTTGCTTAGCTCTCTAAACTATACCAAATCACTGCATTGGTATAGAAAGAACCAAAGTGTGAAATTTTTTCAGACAAACTTGATTGCTGTTTTCCACCCCTAACGCCTAGAATTACAGAAATAGTGGATGAAGGGAAAGCAGTAAACCTAATATATTTGGATTTTAGTAAGCAGTTGTGGGATATGAGGGAAGGATTGGTAACTGGTTAAAAGATATGAAACCAAAGGGTAGGAATAAATGGTCAGTTTTCAGAATGGAGAGAGGTAAATAGTGGTGTCCCCCAGGGGTCTGTACTGGGCCCACTCCTATTCAACATATTTATAAATGATCTGGAAAAAGGGGTAAACAGTGAAGTGGCAAAATTTGCAGATGATACAAAATTGCTCAAGATAGTTAAGTCCCAGGCAGACTGCGAAGAGTTACAAAAGGATCTCTCAAAACTGGGTGACTGGGCAACAAAATGGAAGATATAATTCACTGTTGAAATAATGCACATTGGAAAATATAATCCCAACTATACATATAAAATGAGGGGGTCAAAATTACCTATTACTATTCAAGAAAGAGCTCTTGGAGTCATTGTGGATAGTTTTCTGAAAACATCCACTCAATGTGCAGCAGCAGTTCAAAAAAAAAAAAAAAAAGCAAACAGAATGTTGGGAATTGTTAAGAAAGGGATAGATAATAAGACAGAAAATATCATGTTGCCTCTATATAAATCCATGGTACGCCCACACTTTGAATACTGCATGCAGATGTGTTTGCTCCATCTCAAAAAAGATGTATTGGATTTGAAAAAGGTTCAGAAAAGGGCAACAAAAATGATGAGGGGTATGGAATGGCTGCCATATGAGGAGAGATTAATAAGACTGGGACTTTTCAGCTTGGAAAAGAGACAACTGGGGGGGATATGATTAAGTTGTGGAGAAAGTAAATAAGGAAGTGTTATTTACTCCTTCTCATAACAGAAGAACTAGGGCTCACCAAATGAAATTAATAGGCAGTACGTTTAAAAAAACAAAAGGAAGTATTTTTCACACAACCTGTGGAACTCCTTGCTTGAGGATGTTATGAAGGTCAAGACTATAACAGGGTTCAAAAAGAACTAGATAAATTCATGGAGGATAGGTACATCAATGGCTATTAGCCAGGATGGGCAGGGATGGAGTCCCTAGCCTCTCTTTGCCAAAGGCTGGGAATGAGCAATAAGGAATGGATCACTTGACGATTACCTGTTCTGTTCATTCCCTCTGGGGCACCAGGCATTGGCCACTGTCAGAAGACAGGTTTCAGAGTAGCAGCTGTATTAGTCTGTATTCGCAAAAAGAAAAGGAGTACTTGTGGCACCTTATGCTTAAATAAATTTGTTAGTCTCTAAGGTGCCACAAGTACCCCTTTTCTTTTTGTGAATACAGACTAACACGGCTGCTACTCTGAAACCTGTCATTATGCAAGACACTGAATTTAGCCTTCTTAACTTGTGTAAATTTGATTTTAAATATTCACTTTAATCAATTTTTTAGATCTGTTCTGATCAGTTTAGTATCAGATCTGTCTCTGTGAAAATTTTATATTAACTGGGTGTTTGGAATAGAAGATTGTTCCATCTACTGCACACATTAACCTGGTATTGCAGAACTGTCAAGAACGGTGCATCTTCCCTGGGGAGAACGTTTTTTATAATACTTACTCCTGCCTTGAGTGCAGGGGACTGGACTAGATGACCTCTCAAGGTCCCTTCCAGTTCTATGATTCTTTGATTCTATGACATAACTATGCTGACATAACCCCCAGCATAAGTGCAACTACGTCTAGAGAAGAGGGCTTCTGTCTACTTAGCAAACGTTGTTTGAGGAAGTGATTCACTACACTGACAGTAAACCCCCTTCTGCTGGTGAGAGAGTAGGCTGCATCTACTCTCAGGACTATGCTGACACAGGTATGTCAGTGTAGTCTCTGTAGTGTAGACATATCCTCAACCTCTTTAAGCATCAGTTACCTCATCTGTAAATTGGGGATGATTTCCCTCCTTCATAAGATGCTTTGAAATAAAGGTGCAAAGTGTTCTACAAGAGCTAGGTATATTTTTTTTATTTGGAATGTGTAAACACAAAGGAAAGGGGGAATTATTTAAAAAAACATTTTTGTAAGATCTCTTATAGCTTGATACATTTAAATTTCTCTGATTTCTGCTCTGATCCAGCATGCTGTACTTCAACACTCTATGGGCACTCTGATCTCAATTGGTCCCTAGGGATTGAAAGGGACTTTAATTGCAATGCTGAAGGGCAGTGCCAGGTGCTGGGATATCTGAGAGCCACTCGACTTCCTTAGACAAATTGTCCTGAAACAGCAATGGGGAATAAAGGTTCCCATTGAATGTAGTATGAAAAACAGACAAAATTATTTGATGTCAGAGGTCGGAGAGGAAAAGGCTTCTACTTTAGGAAGTAGGAAGGACTTGGGAAGGGGAAAGGAAATGTGTTTGAGAACATTAATTATGGAGTTGTTTTAAGTGTGAACAATGTTATTTTTTAAATAAGATAACCACCAAGATCTGGGCATATCTCACTTTAATCATTTACGTGTCATTGAGGGGGGCCTCAGGCACCGATGCATCTCAGTCCCTCTTATTTTGTGCCCCACATGATAACCTCCCATCTTCTGTGGGCTATAATGCTTTGGTCAAATTTTGGCTATTGGGTTTAGCATGCAGGTGCTGGGTTGTGTTGGAGGCCTTTGATATATAAGAAGTCAAATTGGCGAAATTTTAATTTCTATGGTTTTGTGACTGGTTTCTAATACTAGTTGAGATGCCTTACTTTCACATATGCTGACAATCTCTTTCCGCTAAAATAGTCCAGGTATGAAAAATATTAGTATAGATGCTTAAAATAGACTGAGACATTCTTTGATATTCATCATCTATTTTAGTTCCGTCTCCAAATTGCTCTAAAATAAGTTACTCTAGCTAATCTATGCTGTGCTCATTACCATGGCATCTGAGCACCTAACTGACTGATTTTTAAAATTTTGCTATCACATCCCAGTATGTCAGCTTGAAGCACTACAGTGGAGCAATAATTGCATATATACGGCCTTTTTTTCTTTTCAAGTTATTTTGAGGTGGAACAGAAATGTTGGTGTGCTAAAAGAATAATGTCTAAAACTGATGAAACATTTCCAAGATAATGAAACAGATTAATGGCTTTCTGTTGCAACTATATACCAAAAGTAAAATAATCAGTTAATTTTCCATTAGTAAATTATTATTTGAAAAAGAAAACCCTATTGATGAAAAAGTAAAAGGCAATTAAACTACTATTATTCATAGCCAAAGTGTGATTCCTGACATCTGATTTTCTAAATTCCCTAATTAACAATGTATTGCAGAGAAACCCATCTCCAACAACTACACTGCTTAAAGGGCAGCTTGGCTTTCAATAGCAAGAATGGCTGCTCTGGGAGCCTATCATTTCCCTCACTCCACTGAACTGAGTGAGTAGCTTGTGGGGGAGGGGGCAGATCTCTGCTCCACTCACACTGGTGCCAGAGGGCACACACCCACCCCTCCCCCCCACACTCCAACCAGGAGCCAGTATGGGGCAATTCCTACATGCACACACTCTCAGTTAAGTCAGGAATGTGCCCCTTTATGTTGAAAAATTGTTTTGACTTCTTTAAACTGCTAAAGCACTTCTGTTATTTGGAGCACTGACTTTAAGTTTGGCAGGGAGAATAGTGATTCCTGAGGTCAGAAACATTTAAATATACCCAGAGTTGGCTAAATTATAAGCTATGGAAAATTGCTATTTGCACATGTCCAGACATTTTCTGCTGCTTAATTTTCTGAACATTCCAACTGTACTATCATAGAGTCATAGGACTGGAAGGAACCTTGAGAGGTCATACATGATCCTAGGCCCCACTGAGATTTCTGAACTGTTCTGAAGTAGCCACCCAGAACTGAATCTCTGTATGAGATACGGACATAATGGATCTTACTCCTGCCACTTTTCTCTAGCAAAATACTATTGGGCCTATGGGAGCAGATACTAGCACAGAAGACAAAAGATTGTGAGTTCTGATCTCACCTCTTCTACAAAGTGGTTATTAATTTTGTGCCATTGATCACCTTATTATTGAGCAAGACCTTATCCCTACCCTATGGGACACGCAAGTATCTTCATACTCTTCTCCCCATCCCTCACCAGGCTGCCTACACCCTTCTCCATTTTACAGGAGTAACTAAAAGTTTGCACAAACTCACTCTGGCAGACTTTGGGCTTGATCCCAGACTTGTAATATGCCAAACTCAAGTCTTAGCCCTGATACACCTCAGAAAGAATCTGCCAAATCTGTGCGCTTGGGTATGCTGTCTGTAAATCTTGCATATGTTATGCATTGTGTAGTGTTTTATGTGTTTATCGTCTAATGGCTAGTCCACTGCTGCTGTTAACTAATAGTTACTCCTGTAGCTCAAATCATTAGGTGTCTTTGGGGAAGTAGTAAATATCCTACATTTCTAGCCTTATGGATGATTTATGCAGAGGGATTTTACAAATGTGCCTCCTGAGGAGAACTTTGGCAGACTTCAGATGCTCAGAAGGAGTCCCCACTAAGTTCAGATATTTACTGACTGGTCTGTTGCTGCTACCTAACTAAGCTACTCTTTTAGTTCAAGCAGCAGAAGTCTTGCTACAGGTTTAAGGGTCCCAGATTTAAACCCTGCTGATGTGGGATATTACAGTTGCACATAATGACATTTTTTAAAATTTACTTTTCTGTTAAGCAATGTTTAAAATGCCTAGGAAGTTCCATATCAACCCCCTTCCCCCCACCCCCCAAAAACCCCATATTAAATTAACAATATTAAGTGTCCAAACTCAAACACTTGAAAGTTGTGTCCTGACAGAATTAAGATTACCCATATAACCCTAATTCTGCCCCCTGGTGCACTATGATATACATTTTGTTCTACTGTTGAGGAAAACAGCTGGGAATGTTGTGGATTGTAGCCTGATCCCTTTCATGGTTAATAATTGTATTGATTGCCAATTGATATTAATTTATTGAACTGGGGGTAACAGGGTTTTTGTCCCAGAATCAGGCTCCACAGAATTAAAACTAACAAGTTCTATATCTGCAGGGTTATCCTGGGATGTGTGGCAAAGACACTTGCACTGAAGGCAAAGCAAAGCCTTAGCTGCTTTTAGTTAAACAATCAGTAAAGACAAGAAAACTCCAAACCACATAAATAAATAGCAGTAATATAGCATTAGGGATATCTTTGATGTCATCCTCTGCATATGCTCATCTATTTATATACTCCTACCCTTCCTTGAGGACCTGGAAGTGAGAGACAAAGCCCTGTCCCTAGTCCAGATGCCCAATGCCCAAAGGTCAATGGTAGATAATAACAACGAAGAGCTGAAGGGTCAGTGATGGAAAGTTGGCCCTTGCTGCATGGTAGCTTTGCCTATTATAGGGCCTGGGTAGTATCACGAATATTCATTCAGATGCCCAACCTCCCATGTCCAAATCTAACTTCCTCAGCCTTGTAATACTGGTGTGCCCTTATCAACTAAACTTTAATATATTAATGCCTTTTAGCTTATTATCATATTCATCATCACTGCTAAAGCAAATTTATGGTTAAACATCTGCCAATGATTCTAACCTAAAATATCCAAACCCAATATCAGTTCATTGTTCCTGCAGTTGCCTGGTATCATTCTGTACCAAGTCACTCTCTTGAGCAAGCTATTCCCAGTTCCCCAAAATCTAAAGTAACTGTCAGATCATTTTATATATGCTAAGCGTCATAGGCCCACTTTACTCATGCATGTCTGCTTAAGCCAATGTCTTATAGGATACAGACCTGTAGGTTCCTTGCATTACTGCTAAGGATAAATAAAAGGCTAATCTAGCTCTATGGGATAGAAGATGCCATCTGTATAGAGCAAGAAATCACTTGGGATATACCCATAGTGTTCTTTTATAGCAGCCATAAGATCCTAGGACAAATTGAACTATTATTCACATGAACAGTGAAGTCACTGAAGGCGGTAAGCCTTGGTGACTCCAGTGCCAGAATGGAATAGAAGTCTGTTTAATGTAGAAGGGAGCTCTGAAGTGCAATGGAGTGATCTGTACATTATGGCTATTCCCAAATTAATCCAACCCTAGCATTCACAAATATACGCTCAAATTAATCCATCCTTGGAGCCAGACAACCTCTTGATGATGACAATGCTTATTCCCTCCGCCCTGGGCTCATGTTACATATGATATGTATGTAGAGAAAGAAGCTAACCAGAGGACCAACTGGTGGGAACCTCACCTATGTTTAAATCTTTATTAGGCGCTGACATTGCATTGCATTAATCAGGATACAGCTTCCAGTCTGCCAAAATCACATGCTCCAAAAATGAAACCCCAGGCAAAAGCAGTGGGAGAGAAATTGGAGCACTGAGGTTTCTGCTGTCTCATCTTCCCATGCTTGTCACAACAGGAATTGAACCTCAGAAATGTCATCCATGTTCTCAGCTCACAGCACTTTCCGAGTTTCTAGGCCACCTGTGAGGCAATGCATCAGTGCAACAGTGCCCCTTCTGGCCAAGTGTGGTGCAGCCCCTGGACTCGCATGGTCTAGTGGGGCTGACGGTCTATTCCTGGTGCCCAGGAGTCTGAAAACCTTTCTTCACTGCCAAGTTCATCAGGGTTAGTAGGGGAACCCAGGCCCTCCCCTCTACTGGGTTCAGCTCAGGGCCATTGAGCTAGATAATGACAGTGCCCTGAGCTCCTTACTACTTGCCCCTTGGGCATCTGCAGGCTCTCCACTCTGTCGGTCAGTTCATACCCTTCTGGGCTGTTGTCTCTGGGCGGCTCTTCAGTAGCTTGCTGGCAGGAGCTCCTTTTTCCAGCCTGCTCACTCCTCTGGTAGCCACCCCACAGCTCCATCCTTCAGTTTCCCAGTCCTTTTATCCTCCTAGCTCCTGTGAGGCTGCCCATCAGTAGTGACCGCCATGCCTGTGTTAACCCTTTGGTTGCTGGACGAGTGTGGGATACATACACCACATGACAGCACCCAAGAAAGCAATTTCACAATGAGCTGGCAAATCTGTCCATTAACCAAAAGCTCCCTCCTCCTCATTCATTGCAACTTTTCTCAAATGAATCTAGAAGCTGAAATAATTTCTCAGTAAAATGCCCATTGTCAGATTAAGGTTGACTCTACCTTTTAAATTATTAATCATGTAGAAGGACTCTTAAAGCAGTGTTATTTAAATGTATGAAACGTTGTATTTGATTTCCCTTAGTAATTACATTTTGTTTCTGCATACTTCTCATGAAGTTATTAGCCTCGTAAATATTAGTGCTATAAAGTTTTCAATATTCACATTTCTTTACATTCTGTTATTGTTCTGATATGTAGGCAAGTAACATATATTTAGCACCTAGCCAACCCTGCTAAGGAAAATGCAGTTTTGGGAAGGTACAGTTGCTTCACTAAGAAATATTAGATGTAAAGCTAAAATATTTTATGAAGATTGTAACAGGACAACATAAATGATGGTGTTTATGATATACTGACATTTGGGACACTTTGGAAGATGCTGATTTTTGAAGGTGCCGATACTGTATGAACTGTATTCCCGTAAAATATGTGAACAGTGAGTCACAACGGTGCTCTATAGAGATGGCAATTCACTGTCTCTCCAGACTAAGAATTACTGCCTGTCACTAGATTGAATCACAAATTATGACATCTGGATCATAATCAATTGCTTCTGTGCCACTGTGCCTGCTATGTAGTGCTATCTAGGGGTATTAACAAAGAGATTTTGTCACTTGAATGCTATTGGAGGGGTAAAAACTTTCTGTAAACTTGCATTTTTGTCCTTGTTTGAATTACGATCCTTGACTACTCCAACAACTTGGACTAAAAATCAAGGGAGAAGTACGAATCTAAGTGGAAACTTACTAGAAATCCTCTTTTTGAGAGGGTCGGGGGTGGGGGATCTTATTTAAAAAATAGTACAACTTTGACAGATTTAAACTATAGTTAACATGTGCCAAAACCACCAGATCAGAGTTTGCAGCTTGAAAAGATCTCTGTGTTGCACCAAATGTCAACTGCTTGACACTTGGACAGAAATTGACAGATTTCAATATGGATTTTGAAACCTCTGGCTCAGGAGTGATCAGGCCTGGGTTTTGTATTGTTTCCAAGCTCTAATTCCCTTTTCACATTAATGTTTGTGTCCTTGAGAGAGAGAGATGTTGGACTGCACAGGACAGGGCTTATCACAGATCTCTCACATGGCCCAGCTGCAATACAGATGTCGAATGGGTTTCTGAAATTGCAGAACAGTCGTGCAATCCTATGGGGAGTAGATCTCAGCAGTCCAGAAACTCTCATTTAATAAATTGACAATTTATAAGATCTGAATAACTGAAAATATAAAACTTTTATAATTAATTAAACCATAAATTGAAACTCCAGATTTAGCTGTTTCTCAGTTAAGTACAGAAGCAACAACCAGAGCTACTGCTATTGTGCTTGTTGTCGACCAGTAGGCCAGCACCGATCACTTTCACCAAATTATTAATAATTATTTTATTATCATAGTATCCAAATGCCCCAGTCAGGATTGAGTTATTGTGTCAGGTACAGCACAACATAGCTCTTGCTCAAAAGAGCTTAAAGTCTAATTAAGAACAAGATGCAATTACTGAATATTGTTGGCAGTGCATGCTGTTGAGTTTCTTCATATTTCAGAAAGTCCCTGTAACCTGCAAGGACCACTTTTCCTGGGAAATGTCATAGAGAATAGCAGAGCATGGTGTTCTGGGGGGGAGGGGGATAGAGGCTGTGTGGTCCTGTGTCTCTAAAATCTTGGCTCCATGGAGTGTGTCTTGTACTGCACATCTGACCAGGCATCTCTGCTTACTGCATCTTTGTGAAAACAACGAGGAGTCCTTGTGGCACCTTAGAGACTAACACATTTATTTTGGCATAAGCTTTTGTGGGCTATAACCCGCTTCATCAGATGCATGGAGTGGAAAATATAGTATTCCATGCATCTGATGAAGCAGGTTATAGCGCACGAAAGCTTATACCAAAATAAATTTGTTAGTCTCTAGGTGCCACAAGGACTCCTTGTTGTTTTTGCTGGTACAGACTAACACGGCTACCCCTCTGAAACCTGCATTTTTGTAGTTAAGGTGCAAGCTATGGAGAAATCCCATGGTAGTTAAAATACATCAGCAGTCCTTAGCTACTGTTAAAGGTATTACATTAAGCTATAGAGTTTCATCATAATTGAAATCTGTGACTACATAATTTATTATAAAATCAAAATGGTATCAAACACTCTCAAATTCGTATGGTCCAGAAGGCTCAAGAAGATAGACACGTTAACTAATTAGGCCATAGAAGAATCACATTCTTGTTTTGCACTTGGAATCTTCTCAGCCTAGTTGAAAGGATAAGCTGTTAAAGGTTTACATTTCCATGTGCTTCTAGAACATACTATTTTTATTATCTTCTCTCTCTTTAGACATCCAAAAATAAGAGTGGAATGGTAACTTTTGGTTGAAACCTAAAACTTCTGAGGCTTGACAAAATGCCTGAAAAGTTTAAATCCGAGCTTGTGGCTGTGGCCCCTTTGCTTTGGGGAGTTAGAAATCTTGGATGTCTGACACTTAAAGATAAAATTTCATGATCTTTCTTGTGAAGATAGCCTTGGAAACATAAAGTAATAGCTAATAAAAGCAGTCATGAGAGGTGAAAATAACAAACATCTGGGATGTACTTGTGCAGCAGGAGACTTCAAGACCCCACTCCTGTTTACACACACACACTTTTCACTTAGAACAAGTCAGTTAAGCTTCGGGGTATCTCAAAGAATCATGTTAACCCTCCCAAGCCATGTGTAGAGGTATGATAATGTCATACAGGTGTTATTTGAAGGGTACTGCAAAAATTGTTCTATAGTTCTGCCCCCAAAATGCTAACTCAGCTCCTATGTAAATCAGGAATTCATGTTGGAACTACTCCAATTTAGCTTTCCTTGCAGTCTTTCAGTTAGTCTTCCCTCTTCTCTGGTTTGTTAAAGATTGATTACATTAGCTGCCTGCAAACAATAATAGTTGTTCAGCACAGCTATAAGGTGGAAAGCGTCAGGTCACTTTATTGTTCTTCTGTGTGTTAAGAGGTCAGTTCAAAAAGCGTAATAATTAAACTTTTTATAATTGCCTGTGCTACCCCTATAATTCTGTATATTGGTTACTCCCGTATATTAGCCAACCTGTCTAGCATTTTACATTCAATCTGTAATCCATGTGAATCAGGATAGTCACCTATGTAAACAGATTGTAATTTTATTACAAAAACTTCTAATTCCGATGTGTTGGCCTGGTCACAATTAGACTAACAATTTGGAAAACCGTTGAGATAGTCACAGAGGGAAGAGTAGGAGAAATATGAAGGAAGAGAAAATTTTACATGTTTTCAAACAGCTAATTGCTTCTTGCCACTTCTGTCCACATTCTTGATAGGTTTAACAATAGAATACATGGATGTAGCTATTCACTACAACTCCTCTAGTTTTAGCTAACTGTTGTAACAAAGAGGGTTTTTTGTTGCAAAATATCCCCAAAATAAAATCAATTTTAATAAACAATCAAAATTTTTCTAATTGTTTTCTGGAAACACGTTCAAGAATACTGGTGAAATTTGAAGCACATTTTTCTTTAATTTTTTTGTCAGGACAGTTGGTTGCGTTTGGTCACATTGTGTTGTTTTGGTTTGTGATTGGTTGGGCCTGTTCCATGTAGTAAGGAGGGTTAGGAATATCCATTTGGAATCAGTTTCTCAGAGGGAGAGGCTCTACTTTATGTTCTCTCTCTGAGCTAGCCAGAAAATAAAACATGTCAGGGAATGGCTTTGTGTCCTGACCCAGGTTCTGTATGTATTTTCCCCTCCCTTAAATCTTCCCATTCTGAAATCCTGGATGGTGGTGTTTCCTGACCTCCCTGCCTAAACAGTGGAGTAGAGACCTATCTACCCATTGGAGAGTACAGTCCATGCTGGTGTTTATATGACCAGGTAGATCCCTATGCCACTTCTGAATGTGGAATAGTGTGACCAGACAGCAAATGTGAAAAACTGGGACGGGGTGGGGGTGTAATAGGAGCCTATGTAAGAAAAAAAAACCCCAAATTCAGGACTGTCCTTATAAAATTGGGACATCTGGTCACCCTAGTGTGGAACAAGAGAGCATAAACAACCCTGGTCACTTAAGTCCTCTTTGGATATTGGCTTTGTATTGAATATATATACACACCATCAATGGTAAGCATTTAGGTCAAAAACTGAAACATTAGAAAACCTTGAAAAGCTGAAGTTAAGGTTGCATGTGCCACATTAACTTTAGCACCTCATGAACATCCATTTTAAAAGACTGCCACCTCATGCACATCCACTGTAGATATTGGGAAAGAATCAGGGAAGCCAGAGAAGAGAGAAAGCAGAAGAGAAGGCAGCAGAGAGATTAAGAGGATAAAGAAGAGCCGCTTAAGTCTGGCTAGGAGAAGGCCATTTGTGACCTGGATTGGGGTAGTTTCTGAAGAACTATCAGCACAAAATCTTGAATGTGAGGCTCAAGGGGAGTTGTAACCTGTCTGGACCAGTGATTTAGAGATGAAAGGCTTTATATCTTATTACTAAAACAATGTAGTATTTAAATATTTAAAACAATATTTAAATGAATATGTTTAAATACTAACCTTTATGTATCTATCAATGAGGGTTGTAGCTTTTAAATGAATAGTTGTAAAATTAATGAAATGCATGACAGAATTTAAAATCTTTATTTTTCCCACATTAAAACATTGTGGAAGTATTGTAGTGCCACATAATTCTGATGACATAATCAGTCTTAGATTGGTCAGATTGACACAAGTCTGTTGTCAAGTTTCAATGAGGTACAAAGATTACCTCTGGTAACACAGAAAGGTCACCAGAATACTGTTACCACCTTGCTGCCTTTCAATGTAATATCTTCAGCTTATGAATTGACTGTGCCCAAAGTACACAACACTTCTCTAGCACTTCAGGAGCATTTTAGTTCTCTTTTTTGTGATTTGTGGAAAGTGCAGCTAAATATTTCAATTAATAAAATTAAGAGGTAATAGTATTCAGTAAGAGGTTTCCACTGTTACGTTAAGGAACCAAATAATTTTGTCTGATACAATATATAAATTGCACACTGCCTGTTCATGATTGTGAACTTCACCGTGTTTATTCATAAATAAATTGTTGTTACCACAAGATCCTGTAAGATTTCACAAAGGCAGCGAAAATCTTGAGATGTGTTACAACAAGAAAAATATATTTTTATAGCCACTGTGACTCATGTTTAATAGGTATTAATTAATATCTGCAGATTTATCAATTGTAATTCAATCATAAAAATGCTTTTGTGAAAAAAGATTTACATGTGGTGTAAGAACAGGTTAAGGACTATTTATAAAAGCTGGACATTCACAAGTCCATGGATCCAGCTCTAATGCATCCAAGGGTGCTGAGGGAGTTGGCTGATGTGATTGCAGAACCATTGGCCATTTTCTTTGAAAATTCGTGGTGGTTGGGGGAGGTCCCGGATGATTGGAAAAAGGCAAATATAGTGCCCATATTATAAAAAGGGAAAAAAGAGAACCCAGGGAACTACAGACCGGTCAATCTCACTTCAGTCCCTGGCAAAATCATGGAGCTGGTCCTCAAGGAATCCATTTTGAAGCACTTGGAGGAGAGGAAGGTGATCAGGAACAGTCAACATGAATTCACCAAGGGCAAGTCATGCCTGACCAACCTGATTGCCTTCTATGATGAGATAACTGGCTCTGTGGATATGGGGAAAGCAATGGATGTGATATATCTTGACTTTGGCAAAGGTTTTGTTACAGTCTCCCATATCCAGTCTTGCCAGCAAGTTAAAGAAGTATGGATTGGATGAATGGACTATAAGGTGGATAGAAAGCTGCCTAGATTGTAGGGCTCAACAGGCAGTGATCAATGGCTCAATGTCTAGTTGGCAGCCGGTATCAAGCGGAGTGCCCCAGGGTCCGTCTTGGGGCTGGTTTTGTTCAACATCTTTATTAATGATCTGGATGATGGGATTAATTGCACCCTCATCAAGTTCACAAAGGACACTAAGCTGGGAGGAGAGAGAGATACATTGTAGGGTAGGGATAGAGTCCTGAGTGACCTAGACAAATTGGAGGATTGGGCCAAAAGAAATCTGATGAGGTTCAACAAGGACAAGTGCAGAGTCCTGCACTTAGGAAGGAAGAATCCCATGCACCACTACAGGCTGGGGACTAAGCAGCAGTTCTGCAGAAAAAGGACCTGGGTATTACAGTGGACGAGAAGCTGGATATGAGTCAGCAGTGTGCCCTCATTGCCAAGAAGGCCAACAGCATATTGGGCTGCATTAGTAGGAGCGTTGCCAGCAGATAGAGGGAAGTGATTATTGCCCTCTATTCGGCACTGGTGAGGCCACATCTGGAGTATTGTGTCCAGTTTTGGTCCCCCCACTACAGAGGGGATGTGAACAAATTGGAGAGAGTCCCGTGGAGGGCAGCAAAAATTAATGGGGGTCTGAGGCTCATGACTTACGAGGAGAGGCTGAGAGGACTGGCGTTATTTAGTCTGCAGAAGAGAAAAGTGAGGGGGGATTTGATAGCAGCATTTAACTACTTGAAAGGGGGTTCCAAAGAGGATGCAGCTAGGCTGTTCTCAGTGGTGGCAGACGACAGAGCAAGAAGAAATGGTTTCAAGTTGCAGTGGGGGAGGTCTAGGTTGTATATTAGGAAACACAATTTCACTAGGAGGGTGGTGAAGCACAGGAATGGGTTACCTAGGGAGGTGGTGGAATCTCCATCCTTAGAGGTTTTTAAAGCCCAGCTTGACGAAGTCCTGGCTGGGATGATTTAGTTGGGTTGGACCTGCTTTGAGCAGGGGGTTGGACTAGATGACCTCCTGAGGTCTCTTCCAACCCTAATCTTTTATGATTCTATGACTTACTGTAGCAAATGTGCTGGATTTTTTCCCTTTCACTTACTTATATGTGGGGTTAAACCAAAGCAATTATCATTAGCAATTACAAGGTAACTTTTTGAAAGAAGGATAGTCTTCTGCTTGAGTCCAAGGATTGGGAAATATGAGATGTAATTTCTATTCTGAACGTTGCCACAGACTTTTAGTGTAGTCCTTTTTGGCAAATCTCTTAATTTCTCTGAGCCCTCAGTTGGCCCACCTGCAAAAGAATTACCTACCTGACTCAAATAAACACATTAGTGTTTGTATGAGCTTGAGATGCTCAGAGGAAAGGAGTTACAAGTGCACAATATTATGATTATGTGATACCTGTTTTACATAGATTCTTTTTTTGTTTTCTCCCAACTTCACCTGATTTGACAGGGGTCGCTTCCTTATAACAACATGCTCTCACCCTGATTGGCAGGAAACATTATTGGGTGTAAATGAATGGATGAGGAGAAAATAAACTGATGCATAACTGGTGTGCTTTGTACAACTCCAAGTGTACACTTTATGCCAGTTGTCTAGCTAATTAGCATATTTGAAAATTTGCATATAACCATAATCTTCAGTTTATGATCAATATACCCTGTCTAAACAGTGGCAGGCGCAGAAAGGTAGTTACAGAAAGCTTGGCACCTGTGGCTGGGATAGCTGAGAGGGTGTGGGTGTCAGGCACTTCTGGATTTAGTGTTTTGAGTGTCAGGGAGGGGTAGCTGGTGGTTGAATAGGGCATGCCTGGAGGTTGGCTGGGGACTGGAGCCAGTACTGGGCCCCTGTCTCTCACATTCTGGGTCTGCTGCTAGCACCATCTCCAGCCTTTTCTTCCCTGATTGGATCCAGCATGGGAACAGTGAGATGGGGAGGCAGAGTGTCTTACTGCTTTGGTGACACAGCTTCCCCTACTGGCCAGGAAGAACACACGCAGGCAACCTGGAGTTCAGCTGAATGTGTCAAATATCGGGCTGGGCTTCAGAGATGTGATATGATTGCATAAATACATGATACTTGGTAGCTCTGCTGATGCCCATGTTGATGAAGCTTTGACTCCAAATATTTATTTCTTCTGTTCTTCCAAAGCAATGTACTCTAGCTTTAGTTAAATTTCATGGTGAAAATTAGTGTAAGATGGATAAAATATAAAGCCTTTTTATTAGTTAATATATTATCATGGGTGTGTGTGTGGGGAGGGGTAGATAATCCCACTTGCAAATGGCCCTGTGTAGACATCAAATTTGTGCACATCATTCTTAGAGTGAATTAAAATCAGCAGTTATGTCTCTAAATAATTTTTTTTGTACAATGTATAAAGTCACAGTTCTACTCAGCAAGAGTATGGACATTTACATAAGAAAACAAGTTATTGGGATCAGAGCTGGACTTTGTGTTTGTGAAGTTCGCATTCTCCTACCCCCTTATCCCCTACCAAAAAAAGTGCAGGAGTTAGTGTAAATGCAAAAATCTATTCTTTGTATTTCCCATATAGCAGTTTGAAATATTATATCAAAATGGCAGGACAATAGCATTGCTCACAGAAAAGTGATTTTCTGATCTTCAAAAACATATCCACCCATCACTTCTGCCTAGTTGGCATTATCATGTGTCATATCATGGTCTGTCTGGGTTATTAGTAGTTAAATACAGGAAATAATTTTAGTATATTGTAGAGGTTAAAGTCAAAGTAAAATATTGGAAAGCTGTAACATTAGATTTTACTAATTACACTATTTCAGCACATAATGTTAAAATTAATATCCAGAAAGGTAATGAGCATAGTGTGTTCAACAGAAATATTACATACAATAAGTTGATAATAAAAAACCCAGTGCCAAAATGCCAATCCTGGTAATACTTTCTCAAACTCAGTGGCAATGTGATTCGGCCCATAGTTAAAGCAACTCTGATATAATTAATACTGTGGTTACCAAACTATGGCTTGTAGCCGTTCCAGCTTTCAAAGAATGATTTTGGAAATCGGCAGAGGGTTGGGAGTCTCTGAAGGGTTTAAACTGCTTTCTGTTGAGTTTGGGGAGGAGGGTGGGTAGATAATTTCCTCTCCTCCACCCATTCTAGGAAAAAATTTAACTCAAAATTCACCAGAATGCCCACTTGACAAAAGAAGGATGCTGCTTTGAAAGGACAATAGAAAGGAAGGATAGAGGTTGGAACTAGGAAGAAGAAAAGAGTTGGTGCCGAATTAAAAATTGAAAGGGGGGAAGAACAAATTTCTCCCTTTTCCAGCTTGCTGCTTCTCTTGCTTTTTTGCCCTTCTGTTTGTGTGTCCTCCTAGCCTTCCTTTCTGCTCTCTACCTCCTCATTTTCTCTTGCCTTTGGGAGTTTTTGATGTAATGTTTTGGTTTGGTTTGAGAACGTGAATCTTGTTGTTCAGGTTTATTAATGATACAATGTAGTGGTTGGCTATTGTGACACACAGAGATGAATTGTAGTGGATTGTAAATAAATTACAAATCTGTTTGCTCCAAGGGTCATATCATAGGATGTGCAGGCCAGTTAAGGAACTTGGGCTCAGTCCCGCCTGTGCCTCATTATCTGACCTCAGGGGATGGACTTGGGCTTCGGTTGGTTATTGGGTCTGGTGACCAGGATCACCTGACAGTGGTCTAGAGGTGAGACTTCTATAAAAGGGAGGTTCTAACAGAGAGGAAGAGAGGAGTGTGGCTTGGACCCAATTGTGGATTGTGGAAAGGGTTCTCTACACCAGCAAGATGGAAAGGTCTATCTGGAGCTATCTGCAGTGAGGAGTGTGAATAGAAGCCTGAAGAAACTTAAGGAAACTCTGGGATTCAGGTACTAGATTTTGGGGAAAGAACTGTTGAGCCCAATGTAAGGCAGAAGAAACTGGAGTGGGGGAAAGACTTGTCTAGATTTAAGTTCACATTTGAACTATGATGTTGTTTTAGTAAACCAGACCTGATGAAAGGGGTGGTGCTTGACTTGCAAACAACTAGTTGAAGTTTCTGAGAAGCCCAAGAAAGAGAAACAGAGGCATCAGCAGGGTCACACACAAGATTGGGCAAGATCTTGTTATGTTATTATTGCCTTTACGTTCATTGTCCTTTCTCCTTCCGCCTTCCCACCCTGTGACTGTGTTCTGGGCCACCGTGCTTGAAGCACCACAGGTCCGGCAGGAGTACTCTGAGAAAAACGAGGCTTACACACTGCTGTGAGTTATCGGCTTTACTGAAGGTTAGTGACCCACCCGCAACGGGGACTCCAAGCATTGCAGTCACGAGGGCGGGGAACCCAGCACACCGGAGCTCTGCCTGGGACGGAGTCCAGCGGAGGGGCAGACAGTCAGCGTTAATAAGCATTACACAAAAACAGCTCATGAATATAAAATTAGGTGCTTCTTAAAGGGGGGCTTTCTACTACCTGGCGAAGGGCCGTGCAAAGCAGCTATGTCCTTCAAGAACTATCTATATCCTGCAATAACACAGCAGCTGTCCCCTTCAAGAACTATCTCCTACAATAACAAAGCAGCTATCTATGTCCCACAGTAGCCTCTCGGCTCGAGAAAGGAAAGTTCCCTAGCTAGGCCGTAACAAAGTCTTCCGCAGTCCCTTACAGACTGACAAATGAATTGCTCTCTGTGGTGATGATTTAGTAAAGCAGAGGCTCAGTAGATATTTTCAGCTGCTACAGTAACTAATATGCTCCGGTGTGTGTTGTTGCAGGAGGAAATTCAGCAGTATTACACTGGGAATTATGAAACCATTGTTTCTCTATGTCAGAAACACAAGACTTGGAAATTAAAGAGAAGATTACATTACTCTCTTTCTAATCAGCATAGGTAATGTGTCTTACAAGCATGAAGTAATTGTCAAAGCACTTGTAATGTAATCTGACAGAAAGCTAATGTATTCCCCCCCCCCCCTAGTCATTTGCTATTTTCCAGTGCAAAGTCACTACATAAGCTGTTAGAGGTCATACACTTCATGTTCTAGGGGATGAGAGAACTGCTAAATCCCCTATATTTTAGCTGCTGTAGGACTTCTGTACTGTAATGTTCAATAAAACAAAAAGTCTAAAAGAAGAGGAGACACTGCTTTCCAGATTACAATGCAGTTCTGTAAATCTAGCAGTAATAGACACCTTGGAAAAGAAAAACAGGAAGGTCTGTGTCATAGCTTCTCTGGGTGTTTTTGGATCTATAATGATCAGAAATACACTTCATCTCCCCCCACCTTGTCCATTCACTGTTGACCCTGTTGCTCTTGATCTGTTTACTATATGCATTCTTCTGTGCTCTGAGGCTTGTCTTTCTACTCGATGGCTCTTGGTTCTTTGTTTCTCCTTAAAGACATTACTATTCTCTCTCCTTCCAGTAGTGTCTTCCCCCCCCCACACACAGATCTCTGGCTACCAATCCAATCTCTTTGCTTTTCTTGCCATGTTTCTATATAACACTAGCACTTGCCAGCACTGCGTTCCCTCATGGACATTACTCATTTATATGGGGGGAATATTCTGTCATTCTGAACGTGCTGCTGGGATTATGTTCCTCCAATTCTGGCATGGCAAAACTGCTTAATCTAGGGCAGTTGCTGCCAAATACTTGTACATATGTAGTACTAGTAATGATTCTCAAGGCTTTTGTGACTGCCAAGCTCCCCATCTGTGTTTTGCGTAGAGCTGTGATTGAGAAATTTTCTGACAGAACTGTTTTCCATAGGAAAATACTGATTGGATGAAATCAAAACATTTTGCTGGAATGCATCAGCATTGGAATAATCAAAATCCTTCATTTCAACTTTATTATTTTGACTTTATTCTATTAATATAATAGTATAAAAACAGACCACTTCTGTAAGGCTTTGTTATTTTTAAAATACCATTTTCCAAAACTTTATTTTGTGGGGAATTTTTGAAAATGTGACTTTTCATTCTGATTCTGGGATGAAAGGAAATTTTGAAATGTTGAAATTTCCCACCAGATGGAACTTCCAAGTTTTGACCAGCTATAATGCTATAATGAGTATCTAGCTTTACAGGGGCCCGGTCAGGTGCCACTACCCAGTCAGCTGCATGCTCTCTGCCATATGAAGGAAATTCGGTGGCTCCATTCCAGAATATTGTATCTGTGCCTCTTCACACTTTTACTGTGTACGTTAAGAAGTGGAAGGGTTCTGGCTGCTACATATATAAGCATATGTTTTTCTTGCATGTTGTGTTGCTGCCTTAATTTGCACCTCCACATCTTGTAAGCAATTAATGCAATGGTATGCTGAGATATGGTATTTATAGACTATAAACTTTTATTTACCTAATCCAAATAGCAAACTTACTGAAAGAATGCCAATTAGTAACAGTAAGATAATTGTGCTATAAATATAGGTAACCTATGTTCTACTGGTTCCAGGTTGTGTATTATTTATTTATGTTATGGTAGCACTTAGAGGCCCCAACAGAGACACTGCCTCACTGTGCTAGCCACTCTACAAACAGAATAACAGATGGTTTCTACCCTGAAGAGTGTACAGTCTAAATAATAATCTTCCACTTTCATACCCTAAGAGCTTGATATTACAAGTCACATTTAGAAGTGATGCATAGAGTGGTATAAGTTAGACACCCTTACACTCATTTTGGCACCCATAGATCTTCTTGTGCATGAGTTGGTCCAGCATGAACTGGTTGTCAGAAGTGTTTGACTGCTGCCTCCGTACTTGTTACTAGGAAGTATCACTTAATGAAAACATTTTTCCTCACATTGCCATTTTAATATTTTAAGAACTGCTGTAACTTTTAGTAACAATTCTGTTGGTTCCTTTAATGTTAAAAGCTAATATACACTAGTCCATGCATTGAACAGTCTCATGTTTTTGGAGAATTTACTCTTCCAACAGGTGCCAAATAGAATAAAGTGAAGTTTCCTGTGTGAGGCACTCCAATGTAACACTTCTCTGAGAGTAAGGAATTTTTTTTTATTTATCTGAATGTTCCAATGCATATTCTTCACAGAAAATTGTATAGACCTTTTTATATCCATTGGCCAACTTTCATATATTCTTTGTGCTCTCATATTACTGTGTGTTGAGATTTCTTCTACAATCCAGGAATAAAATACCCAAGTTTCTCTTTGGAATGATAAAAATGTGTTATTTTCAGTTGTGAGTCTTTTTTCCTCTGGTGCACAATAAATGTGCCCATTTCCATTGAAGAGTACAGTATGCTGGCATTTCAGGACAAAAGGTGAATGGTTCATTTGGTTCAATTTGCCTACTGAACTATCTCTCTCATATATGCCAAGTGCTTGTAATTTTGAAATAAAAAAATGCATCGTTGTCACTTTTATTGTTGCTTTTGGTAGTCTATTCCTAACATGAAGTTTTCTCTTAAGAATCTCTGGGTTTGTCTACACTGCAGTCAGAAGTGTAATTGTAGTAAGTGTGGATATACCTGAGGTAGGTTTGATCTAGTTAGCTTGAGTAGCAATAGCAGAGAAACCCCGGAAGTGAAGGCTACAGCATGGGCTAACCTCTTGAGTAAATTCCAAGGGGTGGCTTGGATAGTCTATGGAATAATGGTTTCACTGCTATTATTATTCAAGCTAGTTAGATCAAAGCTACTTCAAATTGCAGTGTAGATATACTCTGTGTATGTGGATCTTTCTTTAGTTCAGTTAACGTTCCCCTTATATACTGAGACTGTTTAAACTTGTACAGCATCCACCTTCTCTATTTACCCTCAGTATTTTATGTAAAACAGTATGTATTTGTTTTCATGAAATACAATTTGAGCCAAATATTTGGCCCTGAACAAGCGTCTACCATGGTGCTCCAGCCATAGTAAGGGCATTAAAGCCATCTCAAACAGGTAGCTGAAGATTCCTTGAGTGCAGACTTTGTCATACCTCATATGGTGGGCTGGAGTGAATGTCAGAGGTAGGAAAAGGATATGTTGGGTAGTAAGGGAATTGGGAAAACAAATGTCTTACATGTGGTTCATGATTGGCATAGTTGAGGATCTAGGCATATAAATTGTACTGTGAACTAGGGAATATGCTGCAAGTAGCTTAGTTATTGTTTCTCGTTGAGCCCTAGCATGTGCTGTATTTTATGGGTTTAAATTCTCATCAACAGTGACACAACATTTTATGGAATTTCTTTGGTTCTTTATTTTAAAACGTGAGCAGGGAGGAATAGAGAGAAAAACATGCTACAATTCAGCGTGTGTATTTATTCACTTGAATGTGTAAAGTGAGATGGTTATATGTAATGACTGGGATGCTGATCTCTTAAAAATAACCTGTTAGAGTTATAATGAAAAGGCTTATAAAACATGGAAAAAACATTTTTTATCATTTTGTACAACTCAAAAAATGGCCTGATAGCATTGTTTGAGACTTTTCAAATCAATTCATGTCTGGCTGTGGACAAGCATGAGAAATTCTAATAAAAAAAGATTTTTTTTTTAAATTAAAAGCACCTGAAAATGAGAGCTTTTTTTTTAAAGTGCCTTCTCAACTATAGCATTGTTGCTGTGATGCTATAATTACTGTCAAGTGAAAGAAACTTTTATAGCAGATGTACCCTCTATAGACACTAGTGAGTTAATTACTTTCTGCAAGTACTCATTTTATTTTCTGATGTTCAATATTCACATTTGTTTCTTCACAAAACTAAGTGAATAATGTCTTTAAAAAGAAGCTTGTCAGCTGAAATAAGAATTTAAGGTACATCATGTTCAGAACAAAAGAATGTTTTCTGCACTATGTAGACAGCTAAATTCAGACTGTTGATAGCTTTTTTTTTTTCTTTGGGGAAAAAATTGCAAGCAATTAGTAGTACAAAGTGCAAGTACCTCACTAGGGACAATTGTTCCATTAGGCTGTAGTTTAAGTACTGTATTAAGCATTCCCACTGCACAGAACTGGGTCTGCTTGTATAAATGTTTGCTGCATATGGTCAATGTAGGGAATCTTTGTTTCAGACTTTTGCTTGTGACTTCATGAAAAGTACAATACATTTTTAAAGAATTACATATCCTTAAAAGAGAGCTCCACAGACACAAAGCCTGTGAACATATAGCTTACTTTCAGATTTTTTACCTGCAATAAGATGATAATTTATCTGCAAATATATATTTTACACAGAGTTGTTGGTACAGTATTTCTTTTAATTCTTGAAGACTGGGTTCAAATTGGGTTTACTGAATATGTAAAACAAGTTTGATGGTTTTAGTCTAATTTCAATAGCTTTTGTGTTAAGCTGTGTACATAATAGATGCAATACATGCTCTCTGGAAAGGCCTGGGGCATTGGGTCCAGGGTGTCCACTGTCACAGCTATATAAAGAAACTTCTTCAGGACCCATGTGGCACTAGCCAATGCTAACAAGATAAAGTTAGAGAAATGTAGACAAAACAGAGAGCTTCCACAATAATGACGTTTAATTGAATCTTTCCTGCATTTGGGGCATGTTCCCCCTTCTTTAGGACCAGCATTAACAATACAGGGTACTCATTTTGTCACCAGAATCACACATTCAGTAAACTAGTCTTTTTATTTATTCAAACTGTCAATCACATTGTACATGTGACTAGAGTACAGCTCTGAGACCTTTTGTCCTGAGCCTTCTCTTTTGATTTCCTTGTTCTCAGGAGCCTGGTTAGCTGACAGTGGCATTCCCTTCATAATTCAGTGTAAATCAAATAAAATACAGCCAAGAAAGGCCTTCAACTTATTTGTTCGTATTAGGTCTCTTGGTCCATCGCACAACAGGGGCTCTCAGGTTCAGATAAATCTGTCTGGTATTCTGTCACACAGAACATCTCCATTGCATGAGAGGAGAAACTCATTTTAGTAACAGCTCCACTATGTTTGTCCTGCTTGCCTCTCTACCGTAACCTTACCTGCTTTGTTCTTCTGTTTTTGTGGATCTGTTGCACAGAAACTATAAAGGGAAAACATTTAACACAAATGGGATTATGAAGCCATAAAACTTGGCAGAGAACCCAAGTGGAGTATCTGAAATTACTTAATTTTGTTTTGAAATGGTCTGTATTTCAAGTTGACTCTGTCCCATACAAACACAAAGCACAGGATATGTTTATCAAATATGTTGTTTTGTAACACCATGGGCCTAGTTCTGAGCTGCACTTTGGCTCCTTTATGCTGCAGTAGACTGCTATTGTCTCCTCCTCTCCACCTCCCTGAAATTACAAATCAGGAGGGGTGGTTACACAGGGCTAGCATAACAACTCTATGCCACCCTCCTTCACAGCTATCATTATAGGAGATGTGGGGGAAAGGAATGGATGCGACCAGAGCACTCAGCTCTCAAGGTATTGTGGGCTTCTCGATTATTCCTATTCCAGGGGATGGGGAGGGGCGTTTCCGAAACCCAGCAACCCCAGACTCCTGAAGGTGTAAAAGTGTCCTCCTATGAGGCACAACTCAGAATAGGCTTTAACTTCTTCAGAAGAATTCTTCTGTGCTCACCTCTGTACTGTACCTTCCTGCATGCTCATGTTCATGCTTGGTAACTCCTACCCTGTTCCCATGCTCCCTTTCTCACTTCAACTCCCTTCTTTGATACTTCATCTCCCCCATCACCATTTTTTAAAAAGATTAAACCCTCAAGATATGTATTCTGCTCACCTAAACTTACACATGGTCATTTTGTTATCCCCATTAGCTCTTCTCCTTACCATTCTACTGTCCCCACAGTAAAAAGAAAAGAAGGACTTGTGGCACCTTAGAGACTAACAAATTTATTTGAGCATAAGCTTTTGTGAGCTACAGCTCACTTCATTGGATGCATTCAATGGAAAATACAGTGGGGAGATTTATATACACAGAGAACATGAAACAATGGGTGTTACCATACACACTGTAACGAGAGTGATCAGGTAAGGTGAGCTATTACCAGCAGGGGGGCGGGAAGGGGAGAACCTTTTGTAGTGATAATCAAGGTGGGCCATTTCCAGTAGTTGACAAGAACGTCTGAGGAACAGCGGGGTGGGGGGGAGGGAAGGGCACACTATCAGAGGCTCGTTCACTTGCACATCTACCAATGTGATATGTGCCATCATGTGCCAGCAATGCCCCTCTGCCATGTACATTGGACAAACTGGACAGTCTCTACATAAAAGAATAAATGCACACAAATCAGACGTCAAGAATTATAACATTCAAAAACCAGTCGGAGAACACTTCAGACTCTTTGGTCACTCGATTACAGACCTAAAAGTGGCAATTCTTCAACAAAAAAAACTTCAAAAACAGACTTCAACGAGAGACTGCTGAATTGGAATTAATTTGCAAACTGGATACAATTAACTGAGGCTTGAATAAAGAATGGGAGTGGATGTGTTTATTCCCCCCCCGCACCGCGCTGTTCCTCAGATGTTCTTGTCAACTGCTGGAAATTGCCCATCTGGATTATCACTACAAAAGGTTCTCCCCTCCCTCCCCCCCGCTCTCCTGATGGTAATAGCTCACCTTACCTGATCACTCTCATTACAGTCTTAGGCATCTTAGGCATTGGCACCCTGACAGCAGGATTGTCTGGCTATGTAGACTCCCTCCTCAGGCCCTTCGTTACCAGCACTCCCAGCTATCTTCGAGACACCACTGACTTCCTGAGGAAACTACAGTCCATTGGTGATCTTCCTAAAAACACCATCCTAGCCACTATGGATGTAGAAGCCCTCTACACCAACATTCCACACAAAGATGGACTACAAGCCGTCAGGAACAGTATCCCCGATACTGTCACGGCTAACCTGGTGGCTGAACTTTGTGACTTTGTCCTGACCCATAACTATTTCACATTTGGTGACAATGTATACCTTCAAATCAGCGGCACTGCGATGGGTACCCGCATGGCCCCACAGTATGCCAACATTTTTATGGCTGACTTAGAACAACGCTTCCTCAGCTCTCGTCCCCTAATGCCCCTACTCTACTTGCCCTACATTGATGACATCTTCATCATCTGGACCCATGGAAAAGAAGCCCTTGAGGAATTCCACCATGATTTCAACAATTTCCATCCCACCATCAACCTCAGCCTGGACCAGTCCACACAAGAGATCCACTTCCTGGACACTACGGTGCTAATAAGCGATGGTCACATAAACACCACCCTATATCGGAAACCTACTGACCGCTATTCCTACCTACATGCCTCTAGCTTTCATCCAGATCATACCACTCGATCCATTGTCTACAGCCAAGCGCTACGATATAACCGCATTTGCTCCAACCCCTCAGACAGAGACCAACACCTACAAGATCTCTATCATGCATTCCTACAACTAAAATACCCACCTGCTGAAGTGAAGAAACAGATTGACAGAGCCAGAAGAGTACCCAGAAGTCACCTACTACAGGACAGGCCCAACAAAGAAAACAACAGAACACCACTAGCCATCACCTTCAGCCCCCAACTAAAACCTCTCCAACGCATCCTCAAGGATCTACAAACTATCCTGAAGGACGACCCATCACTCTCACAGATCTTGGGAGACAGACCAGTCCTTGCTTACAGACAGCCCCCCAATCTGAAGGAAATACTCACCAGCAACCACACACCACACAACAGAACCACTAACCCAGGAACCTATCCTTGCAACAAAGCCCGTTGCCAACTCTGTCCACATATCTATTCAGGGGATACCATCATAGGGCCTAATCACATCAGCCACACTATCAGAGGCTCGTTCACCTGCGCATCTACCAATGTGATGTATGCTATCATGTGCCAGCAATGCCCCTCTGCCATGTACATTGGCCAAACTGGACAGTCTCTACGTAAAAGAATGAATGGACACAAATCAGACGTCAAGAATTATAACATTCAAAAACCAGTTGGAGAACACTTCAGTCTCTCTGGTCACTCGATCACAGACCTAAGAGTGGCTATACTTCAACAAAAAAGCTTCAAAACCAGACTCCAACGAGAGACTGCTGAATTGGAATTAATTTGCAAACTGGATACAATTAACTTCGCCTTGAATAGAGACTGGGAATGGATGAGTCATTACACAAAGTAAAACTATTTCCCCATGGTATTTCTCCCTCCCACCCCACCCCCCACTGTTCCTCTGATATTCTTGTTAACTGCTGGAATTAGCCTACCTTGCTTGTCACCATGAAAGGTTTTCCTCCTTTCCCCCCCTGCTGCTGGTGATGGCTTATCTTAAGTGATCACTCTCCTTACAGTGTGTATGATAAACCCATTGTTTCATGTTCTCTGCTTGCGTAATGAAGTGAGCTGTAGCTCAGGAAAGCTTATGCTCTAATAAATTTGTTAGTCTCTAAGGTGCCACAAGTACTCCTTTTCTTTTTGCGAATACAGACTAACACGGCTGCCACTCTGAAACCTCTCATTACAGTGTGTATGGTAACACCCATTGTTTCATGTTCTCTGTGAATATAAATCTCCCCATTGTATTTTCCACTGAATGCATCCAATGAAGCGAGCTGTAGCTTACAAAAGCTTATGCTCAAATAAATTTGTTAATCTCTAAAGTGCCACAAGTATTCCTTTTTCTTTTTGCAGATACAGACTAACACGGCTGCTACTCTGAAACCTGTCCCCCCAGTGTTTTTTTCCACATCCTCATGTTGTATTTTGGTCTTACTCAGACTGTGAACTCTTCAGGACAGATACTTTTCTGTATTTGTTTAACACTCTATGATCATTTATGGCACTATATAAATAATAATAATTGTGGCTAGTAATCTGGTGGTAAAATGATCTTGAGTTCTAAAATGTTCCCAAAATGACAGGCTTACTGTTGCTGGATGAAACATTTTGTGAAAATCCTATTGCCCTCTCCTTTCAATATTCTCTTCTCCTATTCTGTACCTTGCAGTTTCTCCCTCCTTTCACCCAGTTGCTTCCTTTCAATTTTCTGTCGTTATTCCCTTTCCCCCCACTCATTTCTTGTTTTAAATGTTCCTGGGCACTCTTAAAAAATGCCCTGCTATATATGTCCCCTTTTTCCAAATACCAAGTAAAACTCCTCTCAGCTGAGAAAGCATGAACAAAAGGAAAAGAAAGAAGCTTCTGCAAGACTTCCAGTGTGACATGGCCTCCGTAGAAGAGTTCCCCTAGATCCTGAGCTGCAGTGACTGAGAGGTCAGCTCATTAAGTCAATCAATGGAGAGGGAAGTTTTGAAAAAAATGATGATCATTTGCTTACACTAAAGTGATAATTATGAGATCATTCTTACGAGTGTGTGAGGACCAACACAAAGAGCCATGCTTTAAGCAGGAACTAGAGAACCCCCTGTCCAGAAAATTCCCATATTTATTAAGCTCCCCAGTGCAAGAACATCCTGGTCCTCTCTGATAATTGTGGAGGACCAGAAAATCTATCACCACCCCCATCTCTCTTTTTTATAGTAAAAGATTAAAACTTAAATTATAAACCAGTGTGTATACAAACAATTCAAAATAAACTTTACATTACTATGTCCCCTTATCAATTTTATTAAAATAGTCTTGAGCAGTAAAGATCAAGTCTTTGAGTCTTCCAGACCAGGTTCTGACTTCTGTTGAGTTTGTGCATGGAGTTCCCTGTGTCAGAGGGCTCACATCCTGACAAAGTACTCATAGATCCTCTCTTTGTTGCTTTTGGAAATATTGGAGATGAACCTGATTCCAAAAGGACTTCTCTGGAGGAGTCTCCACTAGGTAGGATGTCGGCATTTCTGCCTTATTCTGGACAGTTCAGAATGTCTAGGAACTTTAGAGCCCACTTTTGTTCCCTGGTCTCAGTTCAGGTAGTGCTTTTTTTCAGCTGCAGATAGTGCAGATGCAAGCGGTGTTGACTAATATGCCAAGAAAGCTTTGTGTGGGTCCACTGATTTTTCTAGAAGTCTTTTCAAAATCTGCACTGATCTCTCCACCTTCCAATTGCTTTGGGGGGAAATCTGGGCTACTAGTACAATGGTCAAAATTGAAGTCCTTTGCAAATGCTAGGAATGTTTCCGAGATAAATTGAGATTATTATCTGATAGGAAGACTTCAGGAATTACATGTCTGGCAAATATTTATTTCAGGTTTTGGATGACCTGTGCTGATGAAATCTGTGTAAGTATAGCCAAATCCAATACATCTGGAGAAGCAATCAGCTACAATAATGTGCTCGTGTCCTTTCCAGAAAAACAAATATGTTGCTAGCTGCTGCCAGCATCTGCCAGTTTGCTTTGTAGAATAATGGTTCTGGTGGTGGTAGTGGTTGTTATCTACCTTGCAAGCCTATACTTAAGTGTGAATGTGCCTACTCAGACTAGGCCACCATACAGATTGTTGTGTTCATGCCCTACACTTGTTTATATTTTGGTGTCCCTCATGAATTTTGGAGAGCATATTTTCTTTGAAATACCATAGGGATGAAAATGTACCATCCTTTCAGAAGCAGTGCATTGGCCATGTGAAGGTCATTGCAGTGCTGCCGATATGATGGTAGAGGGAAAAGGTGGTTGAGGTATAATATCTTTTATTGGATTAACTTCTGTTGGTGAAAGAGACAAGCTTTTGAGCTACACAGAGCTCTTCAGGTAGTAGGTCAGTTGATGGTTGACTTCTTTGACCTCCCCTGTTTGGCAGAGTTGGGTAAGCTTCTAGCAAGTCTCAACACTCCCTTTTGTATTGTTTCCACTACTCTTGGCAACCTGCATTCTACTGAAAAAATGTCTCATTTTGTGACATCTTCTATATTCTGTCTTTTTAGCTGGACACTGTTGCAAGCTGTGGCTTGGTATCTTGCCTCATCACCCACTGCTTTTCCAACTTTCCTTTCTATTAAAGTTCTTTGGTCTCCCACTGTCTAGTTGTGTACTGTTCTTACGTTGTAAATTTGGTCTGACTGCTGCTTACACTTGTCTTTTCTCTTTACTGCTTCATCATTGTCTGACACACTCTCCCCTATGCTGCTAGCATGTAAGTCACATTGCTGTTTCTTGCATTCTCACTTTTGCTAGTGTGAGATTTGGGTCTAACTGAAGCTGTGCTGATAAATCGGTGTCTCTTATACCAACAATTATCACTTCTCTTATTAGTTCTTTTAAAGTTTTCCATTTGCAAGGTTCAGCAAGACTATGAACTGTAGTAATAAAAGCCTCTGCTTTTTTCTCTTATTCTTGGCACCTCCTGTTAAACTTAGATCTTTCATATGTAATATTCTGTCTACCTATGAAATGGGCATCCAAAGTCTTTCAAAAACTTCTTTCACTTTGGTGTATTCTTTCTTTTCCTCATCAGAGAGGAGTAGGGCAAGAAGATGATGTGATCCGCAGCATCACTCATGGCAAATATCATAGCATTTACCTGGTATTTTTGAGCTTTCTCTGCTAAACCAGAAGCCATCACTCTAATATCTGGATTCAGCAAGGCCAGCTGCTTGAGTGACAAAAATCAATCTTCTCTAACAGAGCCGTTTGCACTGTGGGCTTCATTGCTGTACTGAGACAGGGCTGTGCCTTCTTTCTGCTCTAGCTTTCACATGCCTCCTCCTTGATGTTCCCTTTTCCCATTCACTTACCACTCTGGCAATTTGAGAGGTTTCATTTGTTTCCTCCCTTCCTTCTTTAGAGAAAGGGATTCACTCACTCCTGACACCATATAGTGTTTGGACAAATACACAGAGCCATGCTTTAAGCAACAACTAGAGAATTTTATGACTAGGAAGTTCCCATGATTATTAAGCTCTCTGCTGCAGCACATCCAGGTCCTATGGTAACTGTGGAATTCTATAACCACTCAACAAAAACTTACAGCATTTCATTTTAAAATGGAATATAATACATGGGCATGCTTTTACCCAAGTATGCTGAGCTCAGAGAGAGACCAAAGCCTTTTGTGAGGACTCTGATTAAGCAGAACATTGTGATTTTGGTATCAGTAAGGAAGTATGCAGAAAAGATCACCCAATAGTTGGAATTTTAAACAAGGAACTTGATCGGGATATGCGGGCGAATGAAAGACAGAGGGATGGATTTAAGTGGCAGATTGAAACTTTATTAACGTAACATATATATGCTCACCCCCACTCTCACATACAAGGCATTTAACTGGTTTCAGAGTAGCAGCCATGTTAGTCTGTATTCGCAAAAAGAAAAGGAGTACTTGTGGCACCTTAGAGACTAACAAATTTATTAGAGCATAAGCTTTCGTGAGCTACAGCTCAGTCCAAATGCATCCGCTGAAGTGAGCTGTAGCTCACGAAAGCTTATGCTCTAATAAATTTGTTAGTCTCTAAGGTGCCACAAGTACTCCTTTTCTTAAGGCATTTAACTGCGTCCAGTGTGGGATTACAGGGCTCCCAGTATATAACCAATAACTCAGGTTAGACTCTCTTCAGCCTGCTCCTAGAACTCAGCTCACTTCTGAATCCCCTTCCCCACAGCAAAGGGGACAGAGTGTTCCAGTAGGGAGCTGTTGAGTTTCCCCTTTTTTACTTTTAGCATTTGAGGTTGTTTACACAAACAATTAGTCCGTGGAAAGATGTGGTGTGAAACTACCTTGCACTGCTGCAGGCCAACTTTCTGTGTGGACCCTGTTGACACTCATTAAGAGTTCGTTAGTGCAATTTGATCTACTTCTCTTTGAAACAGGTCTATTTCAAAGTGCATTAACAAACTAGGCTAGAGGAGGGTGGGTTCAGACTCTCACTTGCTGTGAACTAAACATTTGTATAGACAAACTGTATTTGTCCTGGCCACTGAAAGCGCCAGAAACTAGCTTGGTCGCATCTACCACCTGCACACCTAGTAGCTATTTCCAGCCTAATTCAATCCTCCAGGTCCCATAATTGTTAACTCCTTGAATCTGCCAAGTGTACGCCATAATCCCTAAAAAAGCTCCGGGACATTGTACCAGATGTCCTTTTATGTGATCACTGGGCCACCTGCATCCATAAAAGATTCTGGCAACTTTGTGGTTCATGCTGTTCTGGGCCCTGACAAAATGGGCTGGTTCGACTGCTCTACACCATACTCACCTCACAAGCTTTTCTGACCAAACCCATCTCATGTTTGGTCATGACTGCCTAGCCAGTCCCGTGTCCCTCTGAATTCTAACTCTCAAAAAAAGAGATAATCAAATGGTTGGAGTTTTAAAGAAGGGACTTTTAGAAAAGGGTGGTGCAACTGGTATGGCGCTCTGAGTTAGTGAAACTGCGGGCACAGGGGTGGCATTAAATGCCTCTTAGGAGCACTGAATGTCCTGGGAGGTCACGTGGCAGGTCTAGCAAAGGGGAGAACACAGAACAAATGAGATCAGCCACGCTAGTAGAAGCATTTGCAAGAAATGGAAGGAGGAAGAGGTTGGGAGGACATCTGTTTCAGAGAAGTAATAGGAAGAGACAGAAAAGCAAGGGTGAATAATGCCTATATCTTGGGATCTGTCTAAATACAGCATCCACGAGCAGGCTTGCACTGTTCATCTCAAGATGTGTAATGCTGCAAAATTGAAATTGATTCAGAGCAGAGATGACTGTGATTTTTGTAAGGAGACTTTGTAGGACATGAACCCTGGCCCTAAACTGGAGCAGTCAGGATAGTGCTCAATAGCTCATTACAACAGATAAATTGCTAGAATTAGTTCAAAGGCCATAGTAGGTACAGAGAAAAGAAGTATGTATTTGTCATCTTATCACTAATTGAGTTATGCTAAGTAACTTCCTAGACTAAAATATAGTCATTATGAGATATGACCTCCAAATGCAAAAGAGGATGTAAGCATATTTGTGGTGAAAATGGATTCCTTACAGCGAAACCACTGGTGATTATATTGAAGTATAATAGGGTCAACTTCCTCTAGCACCCCCTTGTGGCTGTGATGCCTCTGCAATGTCCTGCCTGTGTTTCCCCCTTCTTCGGGGCGTCACCGTGCAAAGGAAATTAAACATCCCCTACCTGGGGTCCAATTTATTCAGTCCTCAGGTCCACTGGCTCTCTAGGCCTCAACAGTAATTCAGTGTGTCTCTCCTGATGATCCAAAATAACAGTCTTTCAAAATAGGATACAAACTCTCAGTATCATCACAGCTTCAGTTTGGCTCAGCCCCTTCTCCCTCAGGATCTGTGTTTCTGCCTCCCAGCACCGTCCACCTGTAGTTTATTCTTCTCCACAGACCTTTCCCCATGCTGACTCAGGAGACTTCTTACTTTTTCCTTCACCTGTGTATTAGATAATTTTAACATTAGCTTTAATAAAAAAAAATTAAATCATGTTACTGAAACAGAGTGGTATGCTCTATAGTGCTTATTGTGGATTTTTTTTAAAAAAAGAGCATATCTGTATCAGCATAAATCTAAGAGATTCTATGAAGCAGTATGGGGGGAACCTATATTTCCACTATGAAAGATGTAATCACAAGTTGATTTGTGTAACAGTTTTCTCCTCATCAGATGCAGATAGTGTCCTTGACAAAGTTATACTGAAAAAGAGACAGAAGCTTCACAGGGTAATCTGCTTCTCCCACCTCAGAGATGGAGGTAAACTAGGATGGATGCAATTTACTAAAAGCTTGCAAAGAAAGGGGAAGTATGTGTATAGACATTTATTGCTTTTACTCTTTGCTTCATGTGCTATGTACATTTGGGTGAATGAATAAATGATGCTTTGTTTTGAAGCAGTTGATTGAGTCGCTCTAATCAGCCAGCCACTGTTGCAAGCACCTCATCGAAAAGGATTTACAGATGCTAAACACTGTTGGGTCTGTTGCGTTAAAGCGGTTGGGAAAAAGAGAGGACTATTGCCCAGTGATCCGATTTAAGAGTGGTAGGATCATGTGGTTCTACCCAGAGAGGGGTGAAGATAGTGAAACCTGTCCAAGGGGTGCACTCGAGAGGTACTAACTGGAGTCTAAAGTGCAGCTCTTCCTGTAACCATGACACATACACTAACTAACTTTTTATTTTGGTCCCTTTTGTTTCTTGATTTGGTCTCTGTTTGTTCTTAGTTTAGACAGGTCTCTCTTCTGGAATGGGCACGTTATGCCAAATTCATCACTGATAACTCCAGTGAAGTAAATTGAGTTCTATGTCAGAGGTCAGTTTGGTCCTGTATGGCTGCTGCTTAGAGCACAGTTCCTTAGTGCTAGTGCTGTGCTTTCCTCCCCTTCCCCCTCCCCCCATCGCCAAGAAATACCTTAGTTTTGTTTTATTTATGTAATTGGAATACACATTAGTTAGAGATCAAGAAACATTCTTGTGGCCCATCCTGATGCTATGGGTCATGCTATCTTGCTATGAATATAGGGCATTAACTCCTAAGTGGAGCCACACCAGCACACACGCAAACAGTGTGAGTCACTGCTAACAGCATTGCCAGTCTCCTACCAAAAAATGTAAGACAACTGTAAGCCAACAAATGAAAAGAGTAGTGCCCACTTTGTCAAATTTCTGTCAGTCCTTCCCAGGACCAAGATTGGCACTGTCCTCTCTGATACCAAAGCAGGAAAAGCAACTGGCATTAATAGCCTCTTTCCAGACTTCCTTTAATATCTTGGGCTGAGAGGGCATGACTGGATGGCTGCACTGTTTACGGAAGTCAGCACCACCAGCAAACTCCCCCTGGAGCTTGGAGATGATCGAAGGTCATTGTCATTTTAAAACTTGGAAAGTGGCCCAATGACCCCAAAAGCTGCTGACCTCTATCTCTCCTTTGTACAACAACAAATTACTGGAGTGTGCGATCCTGGTGAGGCTGACCTCCTATTTGGAGGCCACAATCCCCCAGAACAGGCAGGTTTCAGAGCAGGGTGAGGCTGCTAAGACCAAGTGCTTGCATTGACTACACGTAGAGAGGCCATCTTCCAGCAGAAGCTTAAAACAGTCACAGCTCTTTTCGATTTGTCATCAGCCTATGACACTGTCTAGCCCAAGGGCCTACAGCTGAAGCTTATCCAACCTGCTTCAATGCAACTGGACTTTTTGCCTCATTAGATCAATGGTTTCGAACAGAATGTTCCGTGTTCATCTCAGATGTCAGGTTAGAAAAAGCAGAGTCTGCACAATGACCTCCCATGTGGATCAGTTCTAGCACTGTTGTGTATAAGTGATGTGCCTGAAATGACATGCTGCAAGTTACGCCAACAACCTGGCACTAACAACACAGGCCACAACCCTCAAGGAAGCAGAAGATACTCTTAATGCTGATCTGAAGAGGAAGGAAAACTACTTTTGATATTGGAGGCTTAATTCCAATACATCAAAAATGGTGTAATCAGCTTTCCATCTCAGCAGTTATCAAGATAAGACGATGGTGAATGTAAACTTCTGTGGCAAGGCAGTTATTCGTGATCCTAATCCCTGCTACCTAGAAGTCATTCTCAGTTGAAGCCTTACTTATCAACAACATTTGAAGTAGGTGAGCCATAAAATGAAGAGTTGTGTCAATATCATCCAAAAGCTCCTAGTCTGTGACATCCTTGTTCATCTGCCTCGTACTCACCTAAGTCCTGCTGACCATTCTAGATGGCTGAAGAAGGTCTTCTGTCATCCAGTTTCACCCCAGAAGATACCTAGTGGATGCATTGGGCAGGATCTGACATAAGCAACAAGCACCTCATAGATGATCCCACTATTGTACTGTCTGGTTTCTTGCTCTGCCAAAGACATTAGATGACCAACAACTGTATTAGGATGATGCACACACCTGATACATAAATGGAGAATTCAGGATTCACCACAGTGCAAATACAGAGATGGTCAAACCATCAAACACATTGTGAACGGTGCCCCATCTTTTCATTTCCAGGAGGCATAGCAAAGTTGCACTGTGTATCTTCTGCAGTTCTTGAATGGATTTCAGACCTATTAACTTGCAAAAAAGAAGACTCCTTGCTAAGAAACTTTTAATGTGCTACACTAAAGTACACTTTTAAAATAAACTTTGTACACTTTCCTTATGAATTTTGAAAGAATATATAACTCCCTTTAAAAGACTTACCATTCTTTTCTTTGATAAATGGTGCTTTCTTTAGTTGTACAGAATATAATTCTGCAGTGTATCATGTTGCACAATTAAAAGCAAAAATAACTGGGAATATTCTCAGAAACATCCTTTTAATAAACATTTCTTTCAAAAGGGGGACTTATCAGTCAGAATTTTCTTAGTATAAAACTTTTTGGTGTGTATCGTTCTATTCTTCAATTGGCTTCCAAAAGGCATCATTATACTAGAGAGAGAGAGAGACTATCCATACAGTCATTTTTACTGTTAATTCCTGCACAGAAATTTATCTTTCATCCTCTTCTTTTCCCTGCCTCCCACAATATATAATTTGTGTGTATTTGTATTTGCCTATAGTTAAGGATGCCCAGATATGTTCTAATTCTGTACTTTCAATTTCAGATGCTAACAGCTTTATGATTTTGGTTGTAATTTGGCACATTCGATGTCAGTCTAGGAGTTAACTTCTTGGAAAGTTTTGATCAAAAATGGCTGGGTGATTTTGAAGAACAGATTTTGAAGAACTCTTTAGCCAGTATCAAAAAATAATTGTAAAACTGTGTGGTGTTTTTTTAACACTTCTAAGTTCAAACTTAAAATTTGGCAGTTGCAGATGTGCTTTCCATGGTTCAGTGATTTGTTTTCATTTGGCTAAATTGTAAGGATTAAGCAATATTCTTCATACTTGCACAAAGGCCTCTGTTAAACAATACAATTAATATCTGCCAACATTCATTTGGGACACTGCATGCATGTGTATCATATATAAATGGAGTGGAAATCTCCATTGTAAAGGGACTCTCATAACTTCATGTTGGATTTGCACATGCATGCATGACAGAACTGGGAAAGTAATTGTATGATATATAGGATAGTATGGCATGTGATCTGTGGTGATGTATGTGGTGGGAGCACATTGATGGAGTCAAGCTAAAGTCTCATTAATTCACACAATGTGGAGGAGGAGGATGATTATTTATTAGTAATAAAAATTATCATAGTGCCTAGGAGCCCCAGTCATGGACAAGGACCCTATTGTGCTAGGCATTGTGCAAACACACAATTAAAAATGGTCTTTGTCCCAAGGAGCTTACAATCTAAATATAAGACAGGAGACTACAGAAGGTAAAATTGTTATACAGGATATCCGACTAGATGATGATAATGGTCGCTTCTGGCCATGAACTCTATGAATCTCACACAAGGTAAGAAGTAGAGGGGCAGCTGGCACGCAAGTAGTTCAGGGACATAAGGTTATTGGCAAACAAAGCTGTAAGTATGCTTAAACAATGAAAACAGTTCCATCCCAGGAAAGTGTAAAGCTTAATATGTTTTAGATTCAGAAGAATGAAACATAAAATATAAATATTCTTCATTACAACACTATAGTGATAAGTGGAAACCTTGTCAATTAATTTAGATTTTACTTGAGTTTGTAAAGTTTTTTTTTTTTTTTTAAAGTCAAATGTACTTTTCTGGGTCATGTTGTGAGCATGTTTGCTTGGGGCCAAAATATATAAGGCACTCTCCTAAGCCTATAATAACCTGCAGTGTGGAAGCTCTGGAATGAAATCAGAAGGATCCCTGAAGTGTCGCTTATTGTAATTAGACGAAGGTCAGAGGAGTGAAGTTTTAGAATAGCCATCCAAGGGAAGAAGTAGGGGCAAAAGATCTATCTGGCTTTAAGATTAATCTCGATAAGTTTATGGAGGAAATGGTATGATGGGGTAACATGATTTTGGTAATTAATTGATCTTTAAATATTCATGGTAAATAGGCCTAATGGCCTGTGATGGGATGTTAGATGGGGTGGGATCTGAGTTACTACAGAAAATTCTTTCCTGGGTATCTGGCTGGTGAATCTTGCCCATATGCTCAGGGTTTAGCTGATCACCATATTTGGGGTCAGGAAGGAATTTTCCTCCAGGGCAGATTGGAAGAGGCCCTGGAGCTTTTTTGCCTTCCTCTGTAGCTTGGGGCAGGGGTCACTTGCTGGAGGCTTCTCTGCTCCTTGAAGTCTTTAAACCATGATTTGAGGACTTCAATAGCTCAGACATAGGTGAGAGGTTTTTCGTAGGAGAGGGTGGGTGAGATTCTGTGGCTGTGGGAGGTCGGATTAGATGATCATAATGGTCCCTTCTGACCTTAGTATCAATGAATCTATCTATGTATATTGATTTCAGAAAAGAGGTGCTGTCTGATCATCTGCATTAATATTAAATATCCCATTGTCTTTTTCCTAAGATGTAGGTATCTTGGTCAGAACTATTTCTCCAGTTTACAATGTGCCGTTATGTCAGTTGTCCTCTTGTCTGCTGTCTTTTTCTTCCCAGAGGTGGATATAAGTGTTTGAATAAAGTTTATGAGGTGCTTTGGTGTGCTTCTATAAATACATGAGGTATTATTAATAACAAAGTATAATTTTTCTAGTAAGCTGAAGTTTGGACTGGTGCTATTCAACATAAAAATAAATTTTGAGGTAGGTTTTTGCTGCCCTCCCAAAAGTTTTTATTATTTATTATTGCTTCTGCCAGCTCAGTTTATATGCTTTTATGGCTGACATTTGTTGTAAATTATACTGTACAATCTGTCACTCTTAATGTAGATTAAGATATTGTAAGCATGAAAATTTCTGAGCAAGAAGTAGTAGTACCCATTATTGAAGTCTGTCTAAACTTGACAAACTGCAGATGTAGAGTCATTTGCTACAGAAGTATGCTGTCTTCCTGAGGCCAATAGTGAGATTATTATCTTGAGATATGGGAAACTTTACTATGTTTTAATTCCAGAGAATGGAAGTCAAAAATAAAGCACTAAATATTTTTTAAATAATCCTGGCCCTGGGAGACTGACATTTTTTGTGTTTATAACAAAGGGTGTACACATAATTTTAGAAATCGGAATAAAGGAAGGCTGCTTAAACCATTTAGTTTACCAGGCATTTACATTTTGTACATATAGCAGGGATCTATAATCTTAAAGCACATCATCTGTGTTGTGATGTTACAACACAAAGTCAGTTAGAACATTAACAAAATTATTTCTCTGGAAGCCATGCTGGCTTAACCATATCTGCTTTATTGAGAGAAAATTAGGATAACTTTCATAAAAGTTAATGTTGTTCAGACATAAAAACACCATTAAATAAGGTAAAGGTTGTGCCTTTAAGTAGGCTGGTGGAAAAGGAGAAGAGAAAAATGTTATAGAAAGATGGAACACAGGATATGAAACGCAGAGGCAGTAAAAATTACATGGAATTGTAGGGGAGTGGAAGTAGATTGAGAAGGAGGTGAGGTAAAGGATGGAATGGGGTAAGTGAGACTGGAAACTGGTGAAAATTCCACTGAATTTGTGTAAAGCATAGATGTGTGGCAAATGTTATGAGTGATCGGGCTTGGAAAGGTCTGGTAAGCTAATGGGAAATGTGGGATCGGGGTGTGTGTGTGTGGTGCCATTCAGTTTCACTGGGGATAAGGATGTAGCTCACATTGCTAAACAGTGACCCACCTCTAGAAATTGCATTGTTGGGCTCTGGATGGAGTTCTGTCCATTCATGTGGTTGGATGGCTGATGTGGCTGAAAAGCCAGCTTAATGATTTGGGAAAGCCTAAAGAAAAATTCATGTTGTAAGAATTACTCAAGATACACAGAGGTTCCTATGCAGTTGCTTGTTCTTTTGTAAGGCTTTCCCTTCACTTCTGTTGGTAGAGATGAAGCTATATGTAATCCAGTCTTCCCTTCCTGCCCCAACAGGAGAGTGGGAGATCTGGTGGAGCTTTGCTGATGCCACACTGGTCTGTCTTGTATGTAAAAGTGATGCTTACAGAGTCTGTGGAGGAAGGAAAGGGGAAAATGAGGCCTTGAGATTCCCGTAGGGATTAATTGGACTGCCAAAGAAAACAGGAAGAGAATTAACAATTGAATATATGATACACCACCACCTACTTCTCAGCAATTGTTGAGACACTGGGAGGCAATAGTGTAGATTACAGCATTGCCAGAGCAGAATCAAAAGCTCCCACCCCAGTTTCACTTATCAATGATATTCAAGACTTGAACAATCATTCCTTTGAAACATGTTTCAGAATAATAAAGTGGTTAGTCTTAAGCACTGGTGTTTCTATCTTTGAAATCCCACAATCCTTTCTTTCCACTAGAGGGTTTAGAGAGTAACTTGTTGCCAGGCAGATATGGGTAAAGAAGTTCAGAGTAATTAACTGAGGGGAAGCAGTTGTGGGTAGAGTCCTTGTGAGATATGATTGTCCGACTCCTAACTACAGGAGCTCAGTGCTAAAGCTTTCTTTGTACCAGCTTCTAGATTTGGCTTGGGCTGTTTTTTCCCTGCTTAATGCCCTCTCACCCCTTATTAAACGTCATAATATGAACTTTATGTGAGACCCTACCTCAGATCTTCCTTAAAGTCTGATTGATTAGTTTGCTGACGGTAGAAAAGCCATGTGACCTCTTTAGCTAAAGGAACAGGAAAAAGTGGGTGTGATAAACTAGGAACGAGGGAGTAGAAAATGGGCAATGATTGGGAATGTGCATCTGATCAATTACACTTGTATCGAGAGTAGTCCTCTTCCACACCGCTTTGGGCCTTTCATGCAGTATTACAATTATGCAGGGTACTTTGAAAAAGGATGTGTGGGCTCTCTTATGAATGGGGAGATCACAGGAGGAGGATTTTCCAGTGGTTACAGAAGTAGCCTAGAAATTGGGATACCTGGGTTCAATTTCCTGCTCCGCCACAGTCTTCCTGTGTGACCTTGGGCAAGTCACTTAAGTTTGGTCTATACTACAGAATTAGGTTGATGTAAGCTGCCTTATGTTGATCTAATTATGTCAGTGTCTACACTAGAATGCTCCTTCCACTGAAGTAAGTGGCCTTCTACACCAACATCATAAATCCACCTCCAAAAGAGGCATAGAGCTTATATTGGTGTAGTTAGGGCGACGCTCTGTCTGTGTAGACACAGCGTTACTCATACTGACTATTTGCTGTCATTCTGTCAGGAGCCCTGGCTCACAGCTGGAGCCATGAAATTGTCAAGAATGTCAATTTCACTGCTAATAGAGTCCCTGCTGTGAAATTGAGCTCACAGCTAGTGCTGTCACCCGAGGGAAAGTGGGGGGCTCCAGGTGTGAGCCCAGCATGGCTGTCAATGTCCCACACTTGGCTGTCAGTGCCCCACAATGCCCCCATTTCAGTCGGTACAAGCACTCCTGGTAAGGACACGCACCATCAGCAGAAGAAGGGTAGGGTGGACATCAACAGCCAATTGAATTACTGTGGTGGCTGTTGATTACAAAATTAGGTTGACTTAAGATAAGTCAGTGTAGACAAACCTTTAGTGTCTCTGTGCCCTAGCTCACTGGGGTGTTGTGAGGATAGCTATGTTAAAGATTGTGAGGCATTCAGACACGATAGTGATGGGCCATATCAGTACTTTAGAAAGACAGATCAAAAGGAAGCATCTTCCTTTTCTCCACTTCTCTCTGAACATTCTGGCAATTGCATTGGAAGACTGCCTATAAAAGCAGTAAAATCCTTATGAAACTATGAGGAAAATGTTTGTGTACATACAAAGTAGATGTTTTTAACTGAAGCGCCTCAGTTTAATTGTATTTCTTTTGTCATCCCCCATATACATCAAGGGCTTTGTTCTGCACTCATTATCCACTGCTTGCTCAGGGAAAACTCTCATTCACATCATTTGAGGGGCACCAGAAAAATCAAACCCATTTTGATCTCAAAACAAAAAAAGTGGTTTCTTTGAGAATTCTCTGAGGTTTTTGTATGGCAAGGGTCAGCCCAAAGTGAATTTTTATGACCACAAAATAGTGGGATAATAGAAATTATCGTACTCTGAACTGAAGAGGTGTTAGCTAGAACTGTTATGTTTTTATTATAGTTGCTGCTATAATTAGGGAGGAAAACAGGCCCAGTGTCAGAGCAGACAGCAGCAATGAGTCCAAGCACATCTTGAGAGGTCACTGCAATGGCAGAGGCAAGGCTGTTTCCTGTTAACTCCACATGGAACCACAATTAACAGCTTCATTGTTTTGTTTCAATATTGGGAATAATAAAGGTCAATGCCATTAAAAATAGCATTGGAATAAAAAAGCTGAACTAACACAATGGTCACAAAATAATTTAATATCAAAATAAAAAAATCAAAATTAATCTGTACCTTATCCTCAGAGTTAAATATCTATATATTGAATTTAATCAATACTTGTAAGATTTGGAAAATTTCAACCTTTTTCTTAACTGTGATCTCCTTTACCAAAGAAGGCGATTAAAATTCAGAGTGTACATTTCAGAAAGTTGTTCTTAAAAATATATGCTTTTGCCTGAATGCCAGGGTGTTGATAACAGAAATACACTTTGAGGTCCTTTCTGAAATGGTTCATGTTTGCTTTTTATAAATGATTTTCTGGTTATAACTAGGAAACCATAGGAAGCTTAGTATTCCACCACCCTTTTTTATTCCTGGGATATCTGGGCTATCCATGGCTCTTTTCTCCCTAACTAATGTATTCTTGAAGTCAGACAGAGAAATCCCAGCTTCTGATCATAGTACCTTTTAAAGGTCTTCCCTTGCAGGCACTGAGCCCCAAGTAAGGAACTTATCAATATGTTAAACTAATTGGGAGAGAACCAGACCATGTTCTCTGGAATCATCCAATATCGTATTTCAGTCATATTGTAGTAGTAATACAGTTTAGTTTGGGCTGAGTCTGAAAACTCTACTCTAGAGATTCTGTAGCTACTGAAAACAAGGCTTCCCCCCTAGAACTGTGCTCAGCCTTCATTGTTGCAGAACCAAAGAAGCCTGCAGAATTTGAGGATCAACCACTCCAGAGGCTAACTTTAGCTGGAAGCATTCTTTATTTGCTTCAGAATCTGGAATTGCTGATGATGCTACAAGTGAGATGAGTTAGAACTTTCAGATCTAAGAAGGCTGCTGGCCACAAGTACCATCACATGTATAGGTTGCCTTCAGACCAACACATTTCTTTCTAGTATTCTTTATATTTCTATTAAGACAATAATCTTTTAAGACAAAGAAAATATAGGGGTTGGGGGAAGGATGGGATGTGCCACAATTAAAGGATTGTGGACTACAGTGCAGTATATATGCAGCCCTGAAGAGGCTGCCATAAATTAGCACAATCAGTGGCTGCTTTAATTTATGCCAGAGGTTGTTTCAACCCCTATAGCAGCCCAGAATCCAGAGGATGTAAAGGTTCTATAAAAACCATATTTTCCCCAATTCCCTCTGAGATGTATCTTGGGTCCTGTGGCTCTCATAAGCCATGTCACAGAATCATTGCTATAGTGTATAAATGAGGGGGGACTACAGTTCTGTATCTTAGCTTGTATCAATGTACTTTTACCAGTTCTAAATGTATCTAATCTTGTCCTATCTGGTACTTAAAGAAATTGGCACTTTCTATGAGATCTTAGTATTTATGCTTAATCTATAAATGAGAATAAATAAATGGAGCTCAGCATGTCACAGCACTGACCATGGCTAAACAGCATGACACCTTATAGTAATGTATTATGCCAGCTGGAACTGCTGGCAGACAACTTAATTCAGCCATCAAATTGTAATGGAGGTTAATAGTGGCAACAGGCCATGCAACTGCTCCTGTCCATGGAAATTTGTTATATGTCAGTAGGCTGCCTTTTAAATTATTTGAAATATCAAAGAGGTTGGGTTGTGACAAACCCTCTTGAATACATGTTATGCAAGGTTATTTGCAGAGTTTGTGAGATTTCTGAAGTATAACTCCGATTTTTCAGGGAAAGTTTAATATTGCCAGTATTAAAATACAGAATAGTGTAAAAGTTGCCTCTTGCAGAAATTCTCCATTTTCTTCTGACCAGTTCATATTTGGCCACCCAAGAGATAAAGCAGATACTGTATGACTAATAAAAGTAACCTCACTTACAGGTTTGTTTTTTGATGAAATATTTATTTTTGTTGCTGTGTTAGACAGACTGATCTTCCACATAAAGTGTGTTCTGTTTTTCTCACATCTTCAGATGTTTAATGTACAAGCTGTCTGCTAGTGAGAATGTAAAGCTTGTGAAATTCTTTGTTACAGTGTACAATAGTTGTAATTCTAAAAATATTTTCAGCTCAGTAGGTGGCTTTAAATCTGATTTGATTTGTGTTTAATGTATGAATCATGACTACATTTTGAGTTGGTATTACGTATACAATATTCAGTTTATTTTTTCTTGTTTGCGGAAGTATATTTATATAGTTAACTTACCTAAATATTTTCTCATCTAAGTTGTATATATGTAATGTTAAAAAGCAGAAAACAAAACAAAGAAAAAAAAAGTCTTCATAAATAGTTTGGGATTTTTTTAAAATTATGCCTATATGTGATATTTGAAGAAAAAAAGATTATCAAATTGGGAATAAAAAATATCCATGATGGTATGAAATTGGATGTGTAGAATATGTAATATAATGCTAAGAAAAGTTTTATTATAAATACACTAATTATGAGGCAAAACCTTCCAAATAGCAAGAAATAAGATGCTAAATATCAATGATGATTAAATATATATGAGCGCATTTCCTCAGTTCATTTAAAAACAAAAAACAAAACAAAACAAAAAAACCCTCTTCCATTGACAGCTGTTGAAGTTTGGTTTTGAAGTTAACTGCTTATGCAACAGTTTTCAGAATTTAAATACAATCAATAGATACAAAAGCTGCACTCATTTTTATTGTATTGTTATTGACCAGCTATTTGTAGCAAGCCAGTCATCAAGCTTAATATAGTAAAATCATGTATTTCTATTAATGGGCCACAGCTTGGGAGCTTCTAAGCAAACACAGAAAAAAAAATCCTGATAGACTCCACTAGAATAAATTCTGGTAGCCTGCAGTAGGTTTGTAAATCAGACCTGGCTCATAGGAGCAAGAATTCATGCCCAGAACAAGGAACATAAGAGATCAAAGACTTATTCCAGCCTAGAACTGCAGTAATTCAGGGCTCATCTTATCTTGCTCCTCCTTCCACTGTACAGGCGTGTGTCTAAGGTCTTCTAGTTATTATATACTAATCTGCTGAACTCCACACAAATCTGCCTTCATGTTCTAATTCCAGTGTTTAGTCCTGCAGGTCTTCTTCAGAAAGCACAAAAAGTTGTGTGTGTGTTTTTGGGGAGTGGGGAAAGTGTTTTATTCCTCTTGGGACAACTGTACTCTAGAAACTCTGTTAGAAGTCACATACCTCCCACCCAATGTGCTGTGTAACAAGATTTGCTCCATTGCATGAGGGAGCATTTAATCCAAGTTACTACTTATAGTGCTTGACTTGCTCATTCAAAACCCTCTCTAAAATGGGCAAGTCATACTTCTGTGCAATTTCAACCTCTGACACAAGAGGTCTTGACAATCTGAGATCTCTTTCTGTTCAATAGTACAAAATTTCTGTCCCCCCATCTAATTTACCCAGTAGTGATGAAGTATAGGGGCTCTCCATTTATGATACCTCTCTATTTGGCCTAGTATTTGACAATTTATAGCGCATTCCATTGCTGGAAGGGATAAGTGTGCATAATCCTGTAAGCAGAAATGTGGTGTGATACCAGTTTTTCTTCTGTTACGTGTATGACTGTTTTGTGTTGCAATGATCCTCAGTGTCATTTGTTCTGTGGCCCAGAGAGCCAAAAAAAAATCAATCATCCAGCAACACAACATGTTCCAGCTACGAAGAACTGTGAGCTTTGGGTTTCAGTAAGAAGCAATGGGATGATTTTGTGTGGTGATGAGTACAAGGGTTGCTGATACTGCCATGAGATGGGATGGCTGATGCTGTGAGGCCTGTATATGTGTGGGGGGGACGGGGGGGGGGACAGGAGGCTAGATAGCAATGCTGGGGAAAGCTGTAAGGTTAGTAGGGGTGGCTAGAGCTGGGTTTATTTTTGCCAGTCTACCTGGTGATTGGGGTGCTTGAAGATGCTGGGGCTTAGTTGGCGGCCAGATGGAAATAGGTAGGGGAGCTGATTTAGGTTGCTGAGGGTGCTTCTCTTCTTTCTCCTTCCTCTCTGCAGACATGGTGCTGAGCTCCATTTCTCCTGCTGTCGAGCTGAGTGCTGGACAGGTTGGGAAAAGATCTAAGAGAATGGACTCCAAAGTGATTGGGTTTGGAGAAATTCAGAGCAAGGACAAGGTGAGAGCCAGAAATGGGAGTGAGTTGCTCCTTATCTGTCCTCCCTAGGCTCCCACTGAGTCTTAGCAACTACTTGACAAAGTTTAATTTTTTAAACCCCGGCTCCTTCATAAATCGCTTCTGGGTCACACCCAATGGGTAAAGAAATACTGTTTTGTTGGACAAAACCAGTGGTTAAAACCGAGCACCAATTCTAGTGGTTGTATGTCATCATGGGTATGATGTCATTGCACCATCTGGTTCCTGTATATTAACCATAGTGATTCTGTAGGAACATCATTCACTGAAACACTATGTATAGCCCATATTTTGAATAAGCATGTTTTGCATATAGTCGCTTTCTCAGTATCGTGCATTCCAAATAAAATGCAGTAGCATGCTGTTAACAGGTAAACAGTTCCCCTTACCTTCCTGAATAACTGCATACATACTCTTCTGAGAGAAAAATGGAGAAACAGTTTCTTATTGTATGTTAATAAGAACTGCTGGAGTGCCAGCTCTTTCAAACAACTTTCCTTTCCTCTCCTCTTTTTTTTTCTCCTGCTAAAGACAGGTATTGTTTAATAAATTCCTTGGGGCCTACTCTGCCAGTGATGCACCAAGGAATTACACATAGGAATCCTATTAATTTTAATTAGCATTGATGGTAGTATAGATCTCTTAATCTTTAAGTACTGTTTGTCTTAATTGGTTGTTGATACAGTCTTTGGTTATACAAGTTAATTTTGTATGAGGAAAAACAGATTCATTTTAAGCTCATCTCAGCAAAGTTACGGAATCCATATTAGTTTCCTTTGCTATTGAAACAACCTTTTCCCAAAGAAATAACCTTCTGCTATGATATACTTCCATTCCCTGAGAACTGTCTCTTCTTAGACAAAATGTCAGCTTAGTGAAAATGATTAGTGTATTGCAAAAGCCTAAGCTGAAAAAATGCTCCAAGTATTGCTGTAAGGTATGGCTCCCCCTTACTGTAATGAAACAGAGTGACAGTATTGCACTGATAGCACAGTATTATATACCCTGTTCGATGGACTGAGGTTTTATGTATAATGAATAGTGCTGCTTTTACCATAGAAGATATATTCGGCTTCCCGGATTTGCAAGAAGCACTAATCCAAACAAATACTGTGCACATATAAAAAGATGAGAAAATAGTTGCAGTTTAATTTTCCAATTCTAACTTTTTTCAACATGAGCACTCTTCTACTAGAACTCTATTTTCCCCTCCTCCTTCTTTGGGACTGGGACTGCATATCTCCCTTACTCCTGAAAATGTTTCAGATTTTAACTGCCACCAGTGGTGATCCTCATTGGCTAGAAGGATGGTGGCAACAAGCAGGATTAGATGGCGAACTTTTCAAAGCTTCACTTTTTGTGGTGGTGGTGCCATGAAGTACAGTTGGCTACAGTTTTCTGGTTTGACCACAATCTGAGGAGAGCAAGTTACCTACTGACCAAAGAAGTGAATGCTGCCAGCAAGAAAGAGTATAATAGTAGCTGTAAATAATTTATCCTCAATATGTGTTACATATGGAATATACTGTAGGAATTGTGTATGATGAAGATGTATGAAAGATGTGGTTGATGATCAGGATGCTAACTCAAATAGCATTAACCCCAGTACCCCAGGAACATCCTTTAGCTGTCTGAGTCCCTTAGGGTGTTTATAACTGGATTGCTCACTGTGTTTAACCGAATTTGAATGTTTTTTTTTTCATGTGAGGTTGGTAAACAATGAAAGATCCAGTGGCACACAGTAAACAATAACTCAAAATACTACATTGCAGCTTTTTGCTTCTATGCTAGTTATTCTTAATCAATAATAATCAAGCTGGTCAGATCTTTGTCTTTTTCTGGTTCCTAGTTAATTTTTGAATTTTTTTTTAAAGATGGGTTGTTTTTGTTTCAAAAGGTTTGAGTGTTTCTAGTTATGTTTTGTGAGGTTTTACATATGATCTTTAGAATTATTTTTGACAATTATGAAACATTGGTTAGACTCATAATTGTAACTGGTAGTAAAACCAGGTAAGTAATAAATCATTACAAGAGCTAGCAAGCCAGCCTGTATATAGAAATATTACAGTTTAAGTTGACAAGATAAAAATTCTAGCTCAGGTTGCAAGCTTAGGACAGCTGTGGTTAGGTGTACTTGATTAAGGATGACTTCCAGTGTTTGGAAGCTGGATAGTCCAGATATTTTTTTTTCTTCTCTCCCCACACATTTAACACTGCAGGACAAAGAAAATAAACTCTCAATTTTTGCTTCTGTTTCTAGTTAATTTAACTTTATCAAATTCACCAGCACAATACTACAGTGTTGTAACAGTGGTGATGAATGTTTCTTTGTTTTAAAATAGCTGTCTATTAGAATTTTTTAAACATATCAATATTTCTTTTGATCCTAGTTTTATTAGTAAAAGCCGCGTTTTACACAATCTACTTCTTGGGTCAATTTTGATTTAATGATGTATCACTTTAACGTACACTATTGACTCTGACATTCTTATATTTAAAAAAAAAACACACTGAAAACTTACTGACTGGGATATTTCTACCTTCTTTTGGCTCAGTCTTTAATAGTTAAGGCCCTACCAAATTCATGGTCCCTTTTCCATCAATTTCATGGTCATAGGATTTTTAAAATAATAAATTTCATGATTTCAGCTATTTAAATCTGAAATTTCATGGTATCATTATAGGGGTCCTGACCCAAAAAGGAGGTGGAGGAGAGCGCGGGTGTCACAAGGTTATTGTAGGAGTGATTGCGGTACTGCTACCCTTAATTCTGTGCTGCTGCTCACGATGGCATTGCCTTCAGAGCTGGGCAGCTGGAGACTGCCACCAGCAGCAGTACAGAAGCAAGGATGGCATGGTATGGTATTGCCACCCCTTACCTCTGTGCTGCTGTCTTCAGAGCTGAGCCCTCAGTTAGCAGCCACCACTCTCTGGCTACCCATCTCTGAAGGCAGCAATGCAGAAGAAAGGGTGGCATGGTATTGCCACCCTTACTTCTGCACTACTGCTAGCACAGCGCTGTGTTCAGAGCTGGTACTGGGCCAACAGCCTCCACTTTCTGGCTGCCCAGCTCTGAAGGCAGCGCAGAAGTAAGGGTGGCAATACCACAACCCCCCTACAATAACCTGGTGGCCCCCTGCAACTCCCTTTTGGGTCAGGACTCCCAATTTGAGAAGCACTGGTCTCCCCTGTGAAAGCTGTATAGTACAGGGTAAAAGCAACAAGAGACTGGATTTCATGGTCCATGACACATTTTTCATGGCCGTGAATTTGGGAGGGCCCTACTAATAGTGGATACAGATACTTGTTTTTGTAAACATAAAAGGAATTAAGCTGTTCATGTTAATGATCGAAGAATACCACATTTGCATACTTAAAACTAAACCTGCAGTAGAGATTCATATGATTGAAAATCTTCTATTTTCCACATAATGGATAGCTAAATGATGCTCTGGGAATTTTTGACCACAAACAAAAAACCACAAACAACTCTCATAATACAGTGGAAGTACGTAAAGCTTTTTCTTTTTTGACACTGTCTACCAGTTGTGGCAGTATTTCCCACCTATTCACTGTTGCAGTGACTCTTATACAAGAACATCTCACAGTGCAAGAAGTTTTGTATGACTTCTTTGTAGTTCCTACATTTATACTTATCTAAATATAGCTTTCATACCACTAGAAAAAAATGCCAAAATGTTGAAATACGTTATCCTGGAGTCATCTGTTCACCATTTAGTTTTTGATTTTTTTTAAATGGTTATGGATAGACACAAACTAACATAATGAGTTGTGGATAGATGAGGCACACTGAGAGAAGGATGAAATCCCAACATGACAGAAAATCATAAATATACATACTATGAATGAAATGTACTATCCTGGCACAGTCTTGTGTTCTGTGTACAGATTGGTTTGATTTAAATACTTTGTGTTTTAAAATGAAGCATTTATCACTTGAAACCTTGCAGAAAGAAAATTTTAAATCCATTTTCTACAAACATTCACAGAAATCTAATAAGATTATAATTTGTCCAATCATGGAATGGAAATATCATGTGGCATGTCACCAATTCTGATTAAGCAAGATAGCTTGAACTTTGTATTTCAAACAGCAAGTCATAAAATACTATTAATAGAATAGCCTTCCCCTATAGAGAACATTTCTCTTAATAGAATTCTCTTGTCTATTTTTATTACCTTGACTGTATTATTTAAGAATTATTCACTGAGTACTCTTCTGTTCTAAGGTGATTAAAGATTGAATTAAAAAAAAGAAACTTGTAATTCTCTTGTCTTACTAATATAGACATTTTAACTGTCTTGCATTTTCCTTTATTTTTATTACCTTATTTTTATCTTATAACGCTTGAGGATAGAAAAAAAATCTCTTCCCCCTTTGCCCTACAATAAATATTTAATTCATGCATATGTAAGCGGGGGAATAGTCCCGCTCTTGTGGGGAACTTTCCTGGCTTCTGCACTACCCCGGTGAAGTGGGCTAGTGAAAGGATCTGAGTCCTCGCTCCCACTTCTTTTACCCAGTGGCCTCCCTGCCCTTGAGGACTCCCCTTCCACTCTCCTGTCTGGCAGAGTCCTCCTAACCGCAACAAGGCTGGGCCCAGGATTCCTGGGGGGCTTGACCCCCAACCCTGCTATGGTTACCTAGGAGAGGAGCTAGGGTGTCCCCACTCGGAGTACTCTCTCTGCACTGGGCACTTCTGACCCACTGACCATTACATACAATTTAAAGCAAATGCAAGTTATTTAATCAACAATTAATTTTAAAAAGAATAAGGAAAAATGGGAAAGGTTAAAGGAAACACATCACCCCGCTCTGTGGCAGGGAACATCACAAACAGTGTCTCTGGAATGTCCGGGCAGTTCACAGTCTGTTCCTTGCAAGTCCCAGGCCTCCTGCTCAGGCCCTGGCTGTGCTGCAGGGATGCTGTGGGTTGGACACTTGCTCTGGTGGTGGCCACACGCTCTCAGGCTCTAAGTGGTGGGACCCTTCTTTCCAGTATCGCCCCCACCCTGTCGGGGTTACAATCCAAGCCTGGCCTGCAGAGCCTCTTGGCCGAGGCATCTCTCTGTGCTGGGCCTGCTGCCCAGGGTCCCCCCAGCTGCTCACCAAACCCAGCTCCAGACTGCTCCAGCCCCAACTGCACCACTCTGTCTCTGCACTGCTGCTGCTGCCTCCAGCTCCCTGGGCTGCTTTTTTGGCCCCTCTGCCTCTGGTTGCTGCAGCTTTGCTTCCAGGACAGGTCCACTCTGCAGGCTGCTTCTGTGACGCTGCTCCCAGCACTGACCTGCTTCCTGGGCTGCTTTTCTGGCCCCTCTGGCTCTGGTTGCTGCAGCTCTGCTCCCAGGGCAAGTCTGCTCTCTCTGGGCTGTGCCTCTGGCTTTGGTGCTGCAGCTCTGCTCCCAGGACAGGGGCTCTCTCTGGATCTGGCACAGCTCAGCTTGGGCCCCTGCTTTCTCCTTAGCTTGCCCCCACTCTGTCTGACCCAAGCAAATCTAGCTCACACGGAGGATGGGACTTCCCTGGCCTCCTGACTCGCCTGTCATTCAGGCTGACCTGGAGCATTGGCCTCTCCCCATTGTTCCTGGGGGCTGTCAGTCTCAGGGTCCTGATTCTCCACCCTTCTCCTTTTAGTACTGGGAGTTAGCCAACCAAAACATCCCACTGAATGTTAGTAAGGGGGCAACAGTCCCCTTACACATATATCAGTATAGCTGTAGCTGTTTTCACATGATATATAGCACTGCACTCATGTATCAGATCAGACTATCAAATCAGAAGGATTATCATATGGTATACAAATATTTTAGACTGCAGTTAGTTTGTTCTGTAAACAATCCTAACTGTAAAAATTATTCAGCCCAGTTGCTAATCTGTCTGTTTTAGGTATTGTGGCAAATTGCCGGTACAATTATGATGCGTCCTGCGCTTCCTCTTCTTGGGGGGGGCGGGTTCAGGGCACAGTATCTACTGTCCCACTAGTAACCCAGAGAAGGGTAGTGGAGAGGGAGGGACCCAGGCTCTACTCCGGGTCCCAGTCCAGGGGCCTTAGGTTTGTGGTAAACCACTTGAACTAGTGCTTCCTTCCCTTGGGCTACTTCCCTCTCCTGCTCTTCAGCTTATGGGGCTTCCTGCCCTGTCTTTTCTTTTCTTTTCTTTTCCTCTCTCTCTCTGCACAAGCCAGGTGTCTCTTTACCTAGGGTTTTGGTCTTCTAGCCAGCCACAGCACTTCTCCAAACTCTCCTCTGCTCCAACTCCTTCAAACTGCTCTCTGCTTCAACTCCTTCTTCTGGCTGATTGAAGCAGGCGGTTTTTATCAGGTGACTAGCTTCAGGTGCTCTAATTGGCTTCAGGTGCTTTAATTAATCTGTAGAAACCTTTCTTCCCTCTACAGGGAATAAGGCTTCTCCTCATCTTGGGACTTGCATATCTCTCCTATATTACTCTCCTGCTGCCTTCTGGCCATGCTGTATCACAGTATGTATATGGTATCTGATCACATCAAAATCTTTAATGTATTTTTCTTCACAATAACTCTTTGAGGTAGTGAAGTACTACTATCCCCATTTTACAGGTGGTGAACTGAGCCCAGAGAGACTACGACCTAGTTCCTGAAAATATTTACAGGTGTGCTTAGTTTAATTGCATGAGAAGCCTCACTGATTTCAATGAGACTACTCGTGGTAGTAAAGCTAAGTATGTGTGTAATAACTCTAACAGATCAGAAGCATACAGAGCACAATAACCGCACCTTGAGCTTCCTATTTCTGTGGGGGATATCCTGCTCTTTGTAGTGAAATCCACTGAGCACTAAATATCCCATTCTGCAGAGGATGAGGCATATTAATTAGGGCTGTTGATTAATCACTGTTAATTCCTGAGATTAACTCAAAAAATTAATCGTGATTAAAAAAAATTATCTTGATTGATCTGTTTTAGTCGCTCTGTAAAACAATAGAATACCACCTGACATTTATTAAATATTTTTGGATGTTTTGCTACATTTTCAAATATATTGATTTAAATTATAATTCAGAATACAAAGAGTACAGTGCTCATTTTATATTAATTTTATTACAAATATTTGCACTATAAAATGATAAACAAAAGAAATAGTATTTTTCAATTCATGTCATACAAGTTGTACTGCAATCTCTTTATCCTGAAAGTGCAAATTTATAATTGTTTTGTTTTTGAGTGCAGTTTTGTAACAATGTAAAACTTGAACCTACAAGTCCACTCAGTCCTACTTCTTGTTCAGCCATTCACTAAGACAGACACGTTTGTTTATGTTTATGGGAGATAATGCTGCCAATATCTTATTTACAATGCCACCTGAAAGTGAGAACAGGTGTTCACATGGCACTTTTGTAGCCGGTGTTGCAAGGTATTTACATGCCAGATATGCTAAACATTCGTGCCCCTTCATGCTCTGGCCACCATTCCAGAGGACATGCTTCCATGCTGATGACGCTCGTTTAAAAAAAAAATAAGTGAATTAAATTAGTGACTGAACTCCTTAGGGGAGAATTGTATGTCTCCTGCTCTGATTTACTTGCATTCTGCCATATATTTCATGTTATAGCAGTCTCAGATGATGACTTAGCACATGTTCGTTTTGAGAACACTTTCACTGCAGATTTGACAAAATTCAAGGATGGTACAAATGTGAGATTTTTAAAGATAGCTAGAGCACTCGACCCAAAGTTTAAGAATCTGAAGTACCTTCCAAAATCTGAGAGGGACGAATCTGAAGTACCTTCCACAAAAGAGCAGCACTCTGATGTGGAAACTACAGAACCTGAACCACCAAAAAAGAAAATCAACCTGCTTGTGGCATCTGATGCAGATGATGAAAATGAACATGCGTCAGTCCGCACTGCTTTGGATCATTACCAAGCAGAACCCATCAGCAGCAACATTATCCTCTGGAATGGTGGATGAAGAATGAAGGGACATATGAATTTTCGGTGCATCCTGTGATGTCAGCTACAACGGTAGCTGTGAACGCCTGTTCTCACTTTCAGGTGACATTGTAAACAAGAAGGGGGCAGCATTATCTCCTGCAAATGTAAACAAACTTGTTCAGCCAATCTGAGCGATTGGATGAACAAGAAGTAGGCTTGTGGTGTTGTAGGCTCTAAAGTTTTACATTTGTTTGATTTTTTGGATGCAGTTTTTTATATGCATAATTCTACATTTGTAAGTTCAACTTTCATGATAAAGAGATTGCACTACAGTACTTGTAATGGGGGAATTGAAAAATACTTGTTTTTTACCATGCAAATATCTGTAATCAAAAATAAAGTGAGCACTGTATACTTTGTATTCTGTGTTGTAATTGAAATCAATATATTTGAAAATGTAGAAAACATCCAAAAAATTTAAATGGTACTCTATTATTGTTTAACAGTGTGATTAATCACGATTAGTTTTTTAATCTCTTGACAGCCCTAATATGAATGTGTTTTCACTCTGGGAAATGTATTTTTTTAAAAGAGTGTTTCTTTATATAAAATTGGGTTTTTAAAGACCACAAAATATACAGAGTGGGAGAAGATTTAAAAAAAGTTCAGTTTTTATATCCCTTATTTTGTAGCTTTAAATCTTTAGTAAGTCTTATCAGTGTTGACATGCAACTTTTTTTTTATCATAAATAAGCACTATGAGATGTGATTTAGGACTATTTTTAAAATAAGTGTAAATGCACCGTCAGTACTTAGTTTTATGAGATTGGATTTATGACATGTTTTTATTGTGCAAAATATAGTTTTATGGTTGTACATTATTTTATGTTTGTTAAGCAGCATGCTATTCCCACAAGGTTGGGGAATTGGGTGCATGGGAACCGCGGTGAGATCAGGGGGTCCACATGACTTCAAGACTCACATGGTGAGGCACAACACAACACCATTGAATAGGGTTTCATTCTGGGTCTCTCTGCTTCTCCAGGAGACACTCTACCAACTTTCCTTGCACGCTTGCATGTGTCTGTGCCTTTCATAATGTGTCCTCTCAGCCCAGGCTCCTGGCTAGAGCCAAGGACCACTGCAATAACCCAAGTAATTCTTCTTAAAAGACAGTCTCCCTAATGAGGCTGTTTAGCCAGGCCCTCCCTCCAGAAATGACAGCTTGTGCACTCCCTTTGGGAGGGGACAAGTTTTTTCCTCCTTTTCAGAGAAGCTCAATTACCCCTTGCTCCCTTTGCTGTGGGCAGGACATATATCCCATCACAGTGTGCTGTAGACTGCTGGTGGTGGGGTTGTTCCCAACACTCATGTTTCCTTATGAGCTCTCTTCTCTATCATGTTTTGATGCGCTTTTTCAACAAACTGTTGTGTAACAGGGCTTGATGAGAAATGTATGTATCATAATAGAAGCAGACCTTAACTTTGCCACTAAGGATAGTAAGTCCCAGTTTGGGTTCCTTTCAGGACAGCTGTCATAATTCTGCATAACACATCTGGCATACTTTTAAAGTTGCATGTACTTCTCTAATTGGTCTATAGTTATACCATAATTACAGTAGCTTGAAGCATCTGGAACATGTTAAGTGTTGCCATTCACAGACAGGCCCTTCAGTGGAGCTACAATATTCACTTGTGTTTCTACTTGAGCTAGGCAACATACTATTTTTAGATTAAGTTGAACAAGGAAGGAGCTTGGGTATATATAAAATTCTCAATAGTATAGAAAAAATGTTTTGCTAATGAATAATAATTTTATGTATATATAACATTAAAGAGTGATGGTAATAGATTGGTCTTTATTTTCTGGCATCAGTCGCCTGACATGAATCGGGGTTACAAAAATGTAGTATCCATTTTCACATTGTAGGGATTAATGTACTCTGAGTGTAATGGCTGTACTCTTACATATATATTTTAAGATAATCACATGGTAGTTTAAAGAATCCTGCTGTATTTTAAAATGTTCAGCCAAGCAATGAATTTCAACAGATTGAAGTGGAAGTTTGACTTTGGCTAAACTGCAAAAAACAAAAAAACAAAAAAAACTAAAACAATCCCCACCCCACTCCAAAAAACTAAAATGATTTTTTTCTGTAGCTGGAAAATATCCATAGGCTGAGGGTATTAGAGCAAGCTGTAAGAAGAGAATGGATACAGCAAGAGAAAGACAAGCCCTATTGCTAGGTAGCAGACCTTGGGGATTTCGGAATAACTTTTATGGGGATGTTCTCTTTATATTTATTTGGTATAGGCCTAAAAATCACATGCGCTCTCTCTCTGTCTCTCTCTTTCTTTTCAGATCTTCTCTTCCGGCACCCAGATTGAGATTAGCCTCACATCTTTGTCCGTCTAACACTTTTGGGGGTACTGTACATTCTTCACTATCAAGTCATCAGTCCAGATCAGTTGTTGCCTCTTTCTTTCTAACACTTCTCATTTAATTATTACCTGTTTACCCATCAGACCATAGTGTAGTCTCTCTGTTTATCAATTTGACTGTGCTTTCAACTCACTGAGTGGATTATCCATTCATTGTCTGATGCATGCCCTTTTCCCCTTCCTTTTTGCGACTGCAAGGTCTTCCAACTTCCTGGATCCTTCTGCATGTTTGCCCAAATATCATCTGAGGAGGCAGTGTCCTTCCTGCAATGTCTTTGATCTGTCTGATTTGATTTCTCTTTGCTGGTAGAGATTTCACCTGCAGTGTTAATCCCTGCAGTTTATCTACCAAAATGGAAACTAGTTTGCGGAGCGGTGCGGGGACATTGTACCTCCTCTGCATCCTGCCTTGGTTCTTTGGTAGCCATCAATATTTTGTATTCCAGTTTATGCTTCTCACCTCTAGTGATGTAAACTTTGAGGATCTAGGCACTCTGTCACCTCTCTTTTTAGTCCCCACTTCCTCCAATTTGCCTAAGACCTTACTTGTTTGCCACTGTTATTAATCTCAGATAATCATTCATCTCTATACATCCACCTAAAAGTCCAACTCAGACCAAACTCACTTTCATTAGGATTTTAGTGTTTCTTCTTCTCTCTGCCTGTGTCCAAACTCCAAGAACAAATTGTGTTTGTAACCCAATCTTAAACATTGCTCCCTCTCTGAGAGGAGGGAGAGGAAGGGCAAACATATTTTCTGCATCAGGCACTGAAAACTTTTTGAGCTTGTCTATGCAGTGTCAAACCATGGTTGAGGGGGAGTTAAGTGGAGTGTTGTTGTTTTGGCATCATGTGGTTACAGCCTTTGTTGGTGCCTCACTTCTACAAATTGCTATAGTAGAATCTTAAATGGCACACCCTAGAGAGGAAAAAATGTGTCAATTAACCTGCTGTACCTGGCCAGTTCTCAGGCGATCATATAAATACACTGGGCTGCTAGATATTTTTGTGAATTGCTTTAAAAATAAGTTCTCTCCAAAGCATTAAAATATACTAAAGCAAGTGACTCTTATCACCTGTAACATGTTCAAACAGTGTGAAGTAAAAACAAAACACTAATTTACACCTGTGAATAGGGATCTAGCCAACACCAGACTAATGCACAAAATATCCCATTTATCCATTCTTTATTGCCAGTGAAAAGCATTATTCTGAATTTGTACCCTGGTAGTTACCTCAATGTAGCAGGTATCCTGGATTATCTGGATGCTAATTTAATAGTTTGTATAAAATAATTTAGCATCATTAGTTTATATTCCAGTTAGTTTTTTTTCATACTTGGTTGTAAATATTGTGATGGGTTCTTCCAAAAAAGGCCTTATATGTCTGTGGCTGAACATAGTGCCTGAAGATATTCGTTCATGTGTAGCTCAACGTAATGTGAATACGACATGAAAATCGTTTCTCCTAAAGTATTTTTTTGCTAAGTAATAGGTTTGGCCTGATTAAGTAGGAAGAAGTAAGAACATCTGTGCAATTTTCAATGTTCTGCAGGGTGTAGTCTATTCGCTGTCTATAAAATTGTCTGAAACAACAATACTTTGAATACTTTTGGTACCTTCTTCAGTAATCTTACTGTGAAAACACCCGCTAACTATTTAGCATATGTATGTCAAACTCATTGTGTAAACAACCCATTTTTACAATGTACGGTAAGTTAAATAATTATTTAAAATTAAATAGAATTGAAAAGTTGGGCATTATGAATAGCTGCACATTTTTAAAAAGCCAATCTATTTCCTTTCCTAGTGGAGACTTTCATTTTCAGCCATTTGGTACTTAGAAGTTATATAGGTTTTATGGTTCAGTTGTTTAACTGTTATTCATTTAAGATGACTTAGATGTACTGCACTATAGTGTGTGAGTCTAGAAAAGAAGTTCAAGCATTAAATTACACTTCCCAAGGCAGAACCGCTAAAGGAAGCAGCTGTGTAAATCACTTTCTAGTACTGCTATATGCATCCTCTGTAACTCTAAGATTTCTAGATACAAGGGAATGACTAATTAAATCCAGAATTTAAAATGATTACTTAATCCATTAACTCATGAAGCTGAATGAGAAGTTTGAAATGAAAGAAATCTGTTTTAATAGTATCTTAACAATCAATATTTAACATTTAGTCACACCCAACCAGCTGCAATTTAGAATCGATTGTAACGTTATTAATCAGTTTGACCTAATAGATCTTCTTTCATTACCTGCTTTCAGTACCACTGCAAGAGTTCTGTGGGTGCCTTCCGCAAAACACACAAATTAGAATGGAGATCGATCAATGAGTCTCTTCTCTTGTTCTGCCATCATTGATTAGAGAGGACCAAGAAAAATGGTCTTTAATTCCTGTGTGTTTATTTTAATGGGATCAATTTAATCAAAGTGGATTTCAGTTAATGACCTCAGAGTCTTTTTATTCTCATTTGGGTATCAACAACTGGCTATAACAGACAGCAACATATTATTAAAGGCTATTTGGTAATATGGTAATATGGGTACAAATCCTCTTCCCCTTAATTTATATGTTGCCTTTCTTATTCAGTTTTTAAAAATATATATTTTTTAAAATGCTTGGAAATAAAAGACCAAGCTGTCCCTCTATAACTGGTTAATTGGCTTCCAGCAATTGGTTTCCTAAGCGTTGCCTCTGTGATCGAGGCACTGAACCCTATTTTTTCCAATAAAAATGTTTCTGAAATTTTTTTTAAATCTGCTAATTAGGGTGATGTAGTCTTTTCCCTCCCTTATCTAGGTCATAGTAATGATTATAACCATTACAGAGCTGCTTTTAAAAAAATATTGTTTTATTGATTTTTAAAACAACTGTAAAATCTACTGATGAGAATAACTAAAAAAACAAGGAAGAAGCAGCAAACAACCCTTCATTAAAACAAAGTTTTGGACAGTGACATCACTCTATAGGGATCTCATGTAATTCTCACATACAGATTTGTTTTCTCCTTCAGGTAAGGGGTTATTCTGATATCATGTACCGTTCTCCATACTCAGCATCATAAACAAGATGCTCATTGGAAGTAATTTCTTCCATATCAATGAGATTCTTTCAAGAGTGTGGCAAAAGAGCTTTTCTACTACTAAGATTCAATCATTTGTTGTACAACAAAGGGTAATTGCCAGCCATATATCATATTTATAGCTAATGTATTTTATTTCATAGAAAACAAGAGTTCTGATTTAGCTGGTAATGTATAAGAACATAAGAATGGCCATACTGGGTCAGACCAAAGGTACATCTAGCTCTGTTTTGTTCATTCCCTCTGGGGCACCTTGCATTGGTCACTGTTGGAAGACAGGATACTGAGCTAGATGGACCTTTGGTCTGACCCAGTATGGCTGTTATGTTTCCTCATATGGCAGCCATTCCATACCCCTAATTACTTTTGTTGCCCTTTTCTGAATCTTTTCTAATTCCAATATATCTTTTTTGAGATGGGGCGAACACATCTGCACACAGTATTCAAGATGTGGGCGTACCATGGATTTACATAGAGACAATATGTTTTCTGTCATAATATCTATCCCTTTCTTAATGATACCCAACATTCTGTTTGCTTTTTTGACTGCTGCTGCACATTGAGTGGATGTTTTCATCGAACTATCCATAATGACTCTAAGATCTTTCTTGAGTGGTAACAGCTAATTTAGACCCCATCATTTTACATGTATAGTTGGGATTATGTTTTCCAATGTGCATTACTTTTCATTTATCAACATTGAATTTCATCTGCCATTTTGTTGCCCAGTCACCCAGTTTTGTGAAATCCTTTTGTAGCTCTTCGCAGTCTGCTTGGGACTTAACTATCTTGAGTAGTTTTGTATCATCTGCAAATTTTGCCACCTCACTGTTTACCCCTTTTTCCAGATCATGAATATGTTGTTTAGGACTGGTCCCAGTACAGACCCCTGAGGGACACCACTATTTATCGCTCTCCATTCTGAAAATTGACCATTTATTCCTACTGTTTCCTATCTTTTAAACGGTTACTGATCCCCCTTGTCCACATGCTTGTTGGCTCCACTCAAAGAATTCTAGTAGATTGGTTAGGCATGATTTCCCTTTACAAAAACCATGTTGATTCTTCCCCAACAAATTATGTATGTATCTGACAATTTTGTTCTTTACTATAGTTTCAACCAGTTTGAAGTCAGGCTTACTGGCCTGTAATTGCCTGGATCCCCTCTGGAACCCTGTTAAAAATTGGCTTCACATTAGGTATCATCCAGTCATTTTCTGTCAGTAGCTGATTGAAATGATAGGTTACAAACTACAGTTAATAATTCTGCAATTTCACATTTGAGTTCCTTCAGAACTCTTGGGTGAATACCATCTGGTCCTGGTGACTTACTACTCTTTAGTTTATCAATTTGTTCCAAAACTTCTCTAATAACACCTCAGTCTGGGACTGTTTCTCAGATTTGTCATCTAAAAAGAATGGCTGAGGTTTGGGAATCTCTCTCATCCTCATCCGTGGAGACCGATGCAAAGAATTCATTTAGTTTCTCTGCAATGGCTTTATTGTCCTTGAATGCTCCGTTAGCATATCAATCGTCCAATGGCCTCACTGGTTGTTAAGCAGGCTTCCTGCTTCCAATGTACTTTAAAAAAAATTGCTATTACTTTTTGAGTATTTAGCTAGTTGTTCTTCAAATTCTATTTTGGCCTTCCTAATTATGTTTTTACATTTCATTTGCCAGAGTTTATGTGCCTCTATTATGGTGTCTTTAAAATGTGTCCATGCAGCTTGCAGGGATTTCACTTTTGGCACTGTACCTTTTAATTTCTGTTTAACTAACTTCCTCATTTTTGTGTAGTCACTTGTTCTGAAATTAAATGCTACAGTGTTGGGCTGCTGTGGTGGTTTTCCCTGCCACAGGGATGTTAAATATGATTCTGTTATCTTTATAACACTTCCAACATATTGCCAAAAATGTCTTACATTAGAGAGACAGGTGGGTGAGGTAATATCTTGTATTGGACCGACTTCTGTTGGTGAGAGAGACAAGCTTTTGAGCCACACACAGGACACCAACAGAAGTCAGTCCAATAAAAGATATCCCCTTACTCACCTTGTCTCTGAAATATCCTGGGACCAACAGGGCTATAACTATGCTGCATTATATTAGGACATTGTCAGATATGTCAAATGCCACCTTAATTTCTATCCTGCTACCCCAAAGAGCTTTCTACTAGGTCACATTTAAACAAGTGTTCAAGAGTCCAAACAATTCTTTTTATTTTAAATTGTCACTAGCAGCTCTTGTTGTATATTCTACTGTGTTTTGCTATTCGTGATCATCAAAGCATGTGTTTTGTTTGGGGCACTCCAAACTGTGACCTTTTTTTGTTAACCACAGTTTGCTTTAGGCAAGGCTCTGTATTCTGCAGCAAATTGGACCTAATTTTTGTGGCAACATTTCTCGATTCTACCACTAAATCTAGTATGGCAGATTGCAAATTCTGCAGCAGCTTTAAAAAGTAGGTTTTAATCAATTAAACAGGAAAACAACACAGGGCTGTCACAAAGCTGTCTTCAGCAAAGTGCCCCCTTTAGGAGCTACATGGGGGTGGATAGCACTCAACTGCCCCACACTAGCAGGTGCTGTGGTTTGTGTTAGTTTAGTGAGGCTGATGCTCTGAACCTCCAGCCAAAGCCTGCTGTTTCTTTTCTTCGCAGGGTCCCAGGTGACGCAAACAAAACAGTCCACAGAAAGCAAGTGAGGTTAAATAAAACATAACGGAAAAGAAAGAAAAACCTGTAGGCAGCTTTAGTCAGAATATTGGCCTTTCTTACTTCAGAGTGCCCTGGAAGTATCACACTCCACCCAGAGTTCACTGGATCTGCAGTCTAGGTCTCAGTCTCTTTCTTTCTTTCTTAGTTCAGGGGATTTGTGTTCTCCTTTCTGAGAGGGCAGAGGCTCTGTTGGCTGTCAGACCTCTCTCTGGCAGCTGGAGAGCTCAACAGCTTGTTCCTTTCCCAGGGTTACCTGAGTGGAGGTCCTTACTTTTAACTCCTCCTCTTGTCCTGATTCACAGGTGTAGAAAGGTGGGGCCACTCTAGCACAAAGCAATTCCTTAACCCTGCACCAGCATGGAAGAGGTTGTATACCCTTTACAAGAGCTGTGTTTATTTTGATACCAAATTAGTAACTTGGTAATCTGGGTATGGGATAACACATTTATTGGATGTTTCTGCTAAAATTGTAGAATCATATAGTGATAGAAGTGGAGGGCTAGAAGGGGACCATGAGGAGTCATCTTGTCAAGTCTCCTGTACTGAGGCAGGACCAAGTATACCTAAACTATCCCTAGCAAGAGTTTATCTAACCTGTTCTTAAAGCCTATAATGATGAGTCTTCCACAATGATTCTTGGAAGCATATTACAGTACTTAATTATCCTTACAGTTGGAAAAGTTTTCCTAATATCTAACCTAAATCTCTGATGCTGCAGATAAAGCTGCTTACTACTTGTCCTACCTTCAGTGGACATGGAGAACAGTTGATTGCTATCCTCTTTATAAGCATATTTGAAGTATGTTATCCGGTCCTCCCTGAAGATTAAACAATTCTATTTTTTTAACTTTTCCTCATAGGTCAGGTTTTCTAAACTTTTTATCATCTTTATTGCTCTCCCCTGGGATTTCTCCAGTTTGCCCACATCCCTCTCAAAGTGTGGTACCCAAAACTGGACACAGTACTCTAGCTGTGGCCTTACCAGTGCCACGTAGAGAGGAGCAATTGTCTCCCATATCTTATATATGACATTCCTGTTAATATACCACAGAATATTAACCTTTTTCAAAACTGCATCACCTTATTGACTCACATTCAGTTTATGATTCACTATAACCCCCAGATCCTTTTCAGCAGTACCAGTGCCTAGCCAGTTACTCCCCTTTTTGTATTTGTGCATTTTATTTTCCTTCCTCAATATATGCTTTGCACTTGCCTTTATTGAATTTCATCTTGATAATTTCAGACCAATTCTCAAATTTGTCTAGCTGTTTGAATTCTAATCCTGTCCTCCAAAGTGCTTGGAACCCCTCCTAGCTTGATGTCATCTGCAGATTTAATAAACATATTCTCCACTCCATTATCCAAGTTATTAATGCAAGTGTTGACTAGTACTGGACTGCTATTGAAATCCTAATGTCTATAATTCCCTGGGCCTTCCCTTTCTAAAGATAGGAACTATGTTGGCTCTTCTCCAGTCCTCTGGAACACCATACATAGTCCATGAGTTCTCAAAATGATCTCTAATTGTTCCAAGATTGTTTCAGATAGTTCCTTAAGTATCCTAAGGTGAACTTCATCAGATCCTGATGACTTTTATACATCTGATTTATCTAAATATTCTTTAACCTGTTCTTTTCCTAGTCTGACTTGCGTTTCTTCCTCCTTGTTGTTAGAATTAATTGTATTAAGCCTCTGGTGACAACTAACCTTTTTAGTGAAAACTGGAGCAAAATAAGCATTAAATACCTCCGTCATCTTGGAGTCATCCATTATTAGCTTCACTTTTCCACTAAGTAGTCGACATACACATTCCTTAGTCTTCCTCCTAATGTATTGATAGAACCTCTTCTTGTTGTCTTTTATGTCTGTTGCTAGGTGTAATTCATTTTGTGCCTTAGCCTTTCTGAATTCATCCCTATATGCTTGTGCTGTTCTTTTGTACTCATCCTAGCAATTTGTCCTTGTTTCCACTCGTTGTGGGATTTCTTTTTAGATTTTTCAGATCATTAAAGAGCTCCTAATACAGCAATATTGGTCTCTTGCTATTCTTTCTACATTTCCTTTACATCAGTACAATTGCTGTTGTGCTTTTAATAATAATAATAATAATTAATAATGATAATGATAATAATTTATAATAATAATTCCATTGCCAAATGTTTGGAAATTAAATAATGAAAATATTATTCCTGAGACTTACCTTTCCTTCTTATTGTTTCAGAGTTAATGCTCCTTTGTAGTGAATGGGGCACACCTTACAGAGTTATTTTTTCAGGCTCTGCACAGACTCAGGAAGACACACTGTGTAGTTAAACTTGGGTCATGTTTTTATGGTTTTCTTTACAATCATGGCTAGAAACACAATATATTTTTCATTTAATCATTTTATAGCCTTGTAGAAACTGTCAGTGGAAGACATTGGTGGTGATTTGGGGCTTTTGGCACCCAAGAAGGTGAATGGAGATAACTTTGTTCTTTGGCATACATGACAGTTAATGTTTTTGTACCAGAAAGGGAAGGATTCATCTCCTCTTTCCTTTCCTGCAGAGAGTGAATTTAAAATTGTAGAGAGCTAGGGAGCCTGTTGTTAAATACAGGCTTCTTGTGTTTACAATTTTTATTTTAGAAATGAGATGCTAGAGCAATAAAATGATTTGCCTAAGGTTACACAGGAAGCTTGTGGCACAGCTGGCCATAGAAACCAAATCCAAGGTCCATGCTCAACAGAAGACCATCTAGCATCCTTTTATGCATCCTCATATAGGAAGTGGGAAGATTGCAACTGCAGTAAATGGAATGATGAAAGGGCAATCAAGAAAAGAGACATCCTCTTGCTGTAATTATTTTGAACAAAAGTATCACAAAAGTTTCTTTCTTTCTTTGGGAGACAGTCTCTTGAATTCTAATAATTTCCATACAATTGTGACCAACATGACAGGATTCTATAAATATGCTGTAAATGTGAGATTCCAACTGCTGTGTCCTTTTTGTTTTGGAAATTTCACTGTTCACATACAAGGAATGAGAATGAATGGAAGTACAATAAGTGAAATTGCTGCTCCGGATAAACACATTCATCTGAGACCAACAAGCCTGAATCTTCAAATGGTCTCTAATGAAAAGCAACATAAAAATAGTACAATCATTTTAGAAAATTTCTCTGCTCTATTTTTTACATCAAATAGAAGCGAACAATTACCATACTTGATTTAGTCTTGTAAGCATATGTTAGGATATAGATATTCAGGCCTGTCTGTAAAGGCTTATACTCCAAGAATTTAGATGTATTCTTATCACTTAGCTAGTTATAGAGGTATAAAAGAAAGAATCAAAATCACCGTCTGCCGGTGTAAGGTCCTTCTCTTACAGTGACAGTCTAAGGCCCTGTGCTTAGGCTAAGATCTTAGGCTAAGCAACAGAGGCAGCCATAAGCTGGGAAGCGACCGGTCACCTCCTCACATTCCAAACTAGTCAGATTGAAATAAGGTGATATTGGGCTGTTAGGAATACAATCCTGTCCTGATAATGCCGATCACCTCCAGAGAAAGGGAAGTGCCTAGAAGATGTAAAAGGAAACTTAGTTTGATAGCATCCTGTCTGGCAAGAACTCACTTATCAATAGCTGGGATGTGAAATCCTCATTTCTGTGTTTGTTCTATCACTGTAGTCCCCATTTCCCCATTGTTTGTCTGTACAATCTCTGTCTGGTTCTGTGATTGTTTCTGTCTGCTGTATAATTAATTTTGCTGGGTGTAAACTAATTAAGGTGGTGGGATATAATTGGTTAAATAATCATGCTACAATATGTTAGGATTTGTTAAGGTAGAGCTAAGCAGAACTCAAATTTTACTATATAGTCTGCAGTCAATCAGGAAGTGGGGTGGGTGAGAGGGTGGGAGGGGGAAATGGGAACAGGGAATGGGGGTGGGGAAATTGGAATCATGTTTGGCTAAGGGCAGGAATGGGAACAGGGACAGGTGTGGTGTAGGAGCTGGGAAGGGGGACACTAAGGAAGGAAACTGGAATCATGCTTGTTGGAAGTTCACCCCAATAAACATTGAATTGTTTGCACCTTTGGACTTTGGGTATTGTTGCTCTCCGTTCATGCGAGAAGGACCAGGGAAGTAAGTGGGTGAAGGAATAAGCCCCCTAACAGCGTAATTGACAATTTTTGACTAGCCCAGTTCAGAGGAAACGCATGCATCATTTATGTGGGATTTTTATGCACTTGGAAGAATGCATTCTGCGCTTTTCCAAAGTAAAGCATCCACTTTAGTATGTACAGTATGTTCATTAAATCCCTTTCCTTGTTTATACAAGTGCTCACATCTCCATTAGTCATTCAAGCAGAAGCAACACTATGTGGTGCATCTACTACAGCACACAAAACTCACTTAAAAAAAAGATTACCTTTGATTAAAATAGAGATAATTTTGCTCATTTAACAGGAATTATGGCACATTATATTTCATATTGGGGTTATCAACTAATCCTTGAGGGGTAGCAGGTGATGGCTTTAAAGGCTCTTACAAAAATTCTGGGACTGAGTGGGACCTTTGTCTAGACAGTGTTTCTCAATTTATTTTCCAGCCTGGGAATTTAATGGTAATTTTCTAGTGGTCTATCCCCTGCCATCCACTCCCAGCATATGGCAGACAGAAGCTTCGGGGGACACAGAGAATGGGGTTACATTCCTAACCATATTGGCTGTTCTGGGCCAAGGTGTTTGAATTGATGAGGCAATGGATCTGATCCTTCAAGAGCCCGTTCAGGCACTCAATAAGGCCGCTCGCTGTAGGCGTATACGGAAGATGGTAGTGCCAGTCCACTGCCACGTCTGTGGCCCAGATCCGTACTGCCTGGGCCTGGGTTCCCTGGTCGCTCTGTAGAGTGCGTGGAGTTTACCTGCCACGCCCTCAATATGGGTGCGGCAGTTTCCACTTGGCTGCCGGAGCAGAGGGCTCCACTGGCTTGGTTCGCTCCACACTCTTCTCCCCTTTTCCTCCGGCACTACATTTGGTAGAGGGCAGCTGCATCCACCGCTTATATAAGTCCGCCGTTGGCTTCCCATTGATTTCCTCGCGAGAGACACCAGCCTGCAAGAGATCTAGCCACAAGATCTTCCGGGGCATCCTCAACTCACCTTTCTCCTGTCCCCCGCCTTGCTGCCCCTTCGCAGCCCGTATGGTTCTTGGCCTAGCGCCTGCCAAGGCAGCCTCCAATTGCATAAGGGTGGCTGCCAAGTCTCCCACGTGCTCATTCTCTGCCATGACAACCACGAGGAGGGAAGGTTTTAACTCATCAGGGGCCAGGCGTAACACTTTGGCTTTAATTGATTTTGTCACCGGTACATCGTCTGGCCTCATCTCCCCGCCCATGGCGACGGCCGAGGCCATTCCCAATTGATGGAGGCCATTCCCAATTGCACCCCTTCAGGAACAGTCTTCCAGGGGCGCGCCTGTGCTTCCAATTCCCCCACCGAGGGGTAGGCTGCCTCCACTGCAGCCGCCAGCCAGTGGTACAAGGAGGGGCTTTCGACGTCTTGTCCCCGGACCTGCGGCCGTGGCGGGTTCGCCAATTGTGCACGCACCTGAGAGTCTTGCAATAGGACCCCCAACTGTTGAAATTCATAAGGGAGCAGCAGAACCATGTTACCTGCATTGTCCCAGACCCTCACAAGCCACTGCAGGACGCTCTCCCTGGGCTCCTGTCGGAACGTCTTCACAATGTTCTGCAACTCACTCGTTTTAAATGTGCGTAGGAGTTCTGGTTGTAGGGTGCCTCCTTGCACCCGCAACTCCCAGACCGGGCGTGCCTGAGCCACCGCGGGGGACTCCTTCCTCCCCTCGTCCAAGGGTGAGGAGTCCCAAATGTTCCCATCCCAAGTCTCGGGGTCCCAGGAGGGGGCAGCGGTCACCGCGCGCACCTGGCGGTGGTGACCGGCTGCCGCCCGTGCCTGAGGCACCTTCTATTCGCTACCCGGGCAACCAACACTTCGCAGCGTCGTGTCAGCTCCTGGGCGCACTCCGCCTGGGAGGTGACGACTCCTTGAGCCACGGCAGGGGCCTTCGCCTGTGCCGTGCATTCCCGAGTCTTCCCTTCCAGTGCCCGCTGTAAGCGGAGCACCTCCACATCCTGGGCCCGGACGGCGGTCAGCAGGAGCCACCCTAGCTCCCCCATCGCCCGCCGCTCCATCCCAGAGCACCGGTTCGCTCGTAACTGTTGTAACCCCTCTACCAGCTGCACGGCGTGACCCCCACAGCCAGTTGAAACTCCGGCCAATCCGCCGGGGCAGCCCACCCGGCCATGACCTGCGCTACCAGCCCCCAGCGCTCCATCGGGGGCCATCCTGGTATGCACTGTAGGGACAGCGACGGCTTCCCCACTTCCCCTACCTTCGGCCAAAGCGGCATCGCTTCTCAGAGTACCCTGTTCGCTGCTCCAAATGTTCTGGGCCAAGGTGTTTGAAGCACCACAGGCCTGGCAGGAGTACTCTGAAAAAACGAGGCTTACACACAGCTGTGAGTTATTGGCTTTACTGAAGGCTAATGACCCACCCGCAATGGGGACTCCAAGCGTTGCAATCACGAAGGCGGGGAACCCAGCACACCGGAGCTCTGCCTGGGACGGAGTCCAACGGAGGGGCAGACGACTAGCATTAATAAGCACTACACAGAAACAGCTCATGAATATAAAATTAGGTACTTTCCAAAAGGGGTTTTCCGCTACCTGGCAAAGGGCCATGCGAAGCAGTTGTAACTGGCCAACGGCCGGTTCTAGCTGGGTTTCTATGTCCTACAATAACCTCTCAGCACGATAAAGCGGAAGTTCCCTAGCTAGGCCATAACAAAGTCTTGCACAGTCCCCTAAATTGGCTAATAGCCATTGATGGACCTATTCTGAATGAAGTTATCTTTTTTGGCTCCAAGTTATATTTTTGGCTTTCACAACATTCACTGGCAACAAGTTCCACTGGTTACTGTGCGTTGTGTGAAGAAGTTTTGTTTTCAACCTGCTGCCTATTAATTTTATTGGGTGACTCCTGGTTCTTGTGTTATGTGAAAGGGTAAATAACACTTCCTTATTCAATTTCTCCACACCATTCATGATTTTATAGACCTCTGTCATATCCCCTCAAGTCATCTTTTTTCTAAGCTGAATAGTCCCACTCTTTTACATCTCTCCTCATATGGAAGCTGTTCCTAATATTTTTTGTTGCCCTTCTCTGTACTTTTTTGCATTTCTAATATATCTTTTTTGAGGCTGGGCCACCAGAACTGCAATATTCAAGGTATGGCATACAATGGACTTATTTAATGGCATTATGATATTTGCTTATTATCTGTCTTATCTGTCCCTTTCCTAATGCTTAACATCATCTATGATTTCTTGACTTGACCTCTCAAATCTCTGTCCTTTGTAATGCTGGAATCATGTAATGAAACCATTGTTGGCAGGTTTGGGGGCACTGGGGTTTGTGGTATAATACCGCCTCTAAAGGCTGCTAATAGGCAGTTGGGACAGAAGTACTGGGACAGACTGAGCCCTGGGGTGGAAAAGCCACCACAGAGAGGAGTTGGCTTCTGAGCAAGGGGCCAGTGGCTCAGGAAAGCAGCGGGAAGAGAGCAGCATTAACAGGCTGTGCAGCTTCCAGGATCTGGAGTGCCAGAGGCCTCTGGGAGAGGTGGCCCTGAAGTCTCGGGCCAGGCATTGAGTTAAGACATTTCTGTTTGTTGCTAACATCTGTTAAAGAAATAAGCCTCCATGCAAAAGACTGGGTATGGCAGCATGTGCTTTGGCGCTGGGGAGAGACCTGGCCTGATGATATGTGGTACCAGAAGCAGGCCTCTGGCCTACTCCTAGAATAAGGGGAAAGAGGGAGGAGGTGATCTGCCTGTTAGGTGCAGAACAGCAGCAAAGGGTGGTCCCTATGCAGCAGCAGTAGCAACAAGAGAAGCAGCAGCAGATCCAGGCCCTGCTGATGCAATTTACAGAAAATTAACAGAAATAGCAGAAGGCTCAGTTTGCTGCACAACGGATGTGGCAAGAAGTCTACTCCGAACAGGCATGGATACAGGAACAGTTAGACTGAGCCACACCCAGTAACACAGTTGTTGATGGGGCTGGGGGTCGGTTGGCTCTGGTGAATCTTGGACCAGAAGATGACCCAAGGTCTTCCTCTGAACATTTGAGAGGGTGGCAAAGGCAGCAGACTGGGAGGAGTTGATTTGGCTCTCATAGCATCGTTCCTGACAGGCGAGATGCAAGTAGCTTATTGGGCAATTAGTGAGAAGTTGGTGATTAAAAGGGATGGAACAGGGCTGACTGGAAGTGGCAACAAGAGGAGAAGGGGGAAAGCAAGTTGTTTTTCCCATCTCTTGCCTGCACTCATGCTGGGTCCTAGCACCCACAGGATTTTGTTGGTTTCTTTTTCAGGTGTGACCAAGCTGCATATCACGCCATATCACACATACCATATTTGTACAGAATTCTGGCTCTTGATGGCCAGTGAGGGCCATCCTTCATTTCCTTTCCAGTATCTTTTGTAATATTGGGCTTTCAAGATGACGAAACAGGAATAGACATTGGGGCCATGCTACAGGATGAAAAGAGCATCCTTGCCTGCTGCTGTATTGCATGGGATTCTTGTATAGAATTTCAATCTGTTGTTCTGTGGCCTGACAAACAAATCTAGCTCCAGAGGTCCTTTGATGTGTGACAACTTGCAGGAAATCTTTAGGTTAAGTCTCTGAAGAAGACTTTAGCTATTCCGTTTTTTGCCTCCAAACTGTGCTGGATGATGGAGTTATTTTCTCAGGTGCTAATGCCTGGATATATCTTCTTCAAATCTAGCATGTCAACACAGTCTGTATTTAGGTTTGCCCTCAACTCCTCTTAGGTTTTTCTTATCTGATGACAGATGAGATCTGATGAGAGATTGGATCCTTGGAGTAGAGGTCACTAGTTCCCCCTCATGTGTAGGGGTCTGAGTTCATAATGGACAGGTGGATCCCCCTCAAAAGAGTGCTCAAATCACTCTGCAGGAGTTCATGTTCTTGTCATGGTCAGGCCTGGAATGTGGGAAGTGTCAACCATCCGCTCTCTCTGACTGTGTGGTAGAGGCTGCAGCCTTTTATGGCCTCTGAGGCAGCAAGTATCTTGGGCTAGCCTGTGCAAGACATCTTGAGCTGTTGAAATGGCTCACTGTAGAGGATTAATAACCAGGCTGGAAGGAAGAGCAGAGGCTCTTGCATTGAGGTGTACCAGGCCAAGAAATTTTCTGTAGAACAGAAGTGACATTCAAAAGCATCGACAGGTATGTGATACACACTTCTCCAGTACCTGGAGTTGGTCTTCTGCTGTGGTCAAGATTCAGATGGAGGCACTTTGAAGAGAGGTAAAGCAAGATAACACATGGTGGCTGTCAAGCTTCCTTCCCCACTCTGAACTCTAGGGTACAGATGTGGGGCCTGCATGAAAGACCCCCTAAGCTTATTCTTACCAGCTTAGGTTAAAAGCTGCCACCACCAAAGTGTTACACAAATAATAGCAGGGGAAGTGCCCACTTGGAAACGCCTTCCCCCCCCCCCCCCAAAATATCCCCCCAAGCACTACACCCCCTTTCCTGGGGAAGACTTGATAAAAATCCTAACCACTTTGCATAGGTGAACACAGACCCAAACCCTTGGATCTTAAGAACAATGAAAAAGCAATCAGGTTCTTAAAAGAGAATTTTAATTAAAGAAAAAGGAAAAGAAAAACCTCTGTAAAATCAGGATGGTAAATATCTTATGGAGTAGTCAGATTCAAAACATAGAGAATCCTTCTCGGCAAAACCTTAATTTACAAAAAGATACAAAAACAGGAATATACATTCCATTCAGCACAACTTATTTTATCAGCCATTTAAACAAAATAGAATCTAATGCATATCTAACTAGATTGCGTACTAACTCTTTACAGGAGTTCTGACCTGCATTCCTGCTCTGGTCCCGGCAAAAGCATCACACAGACAGACAGGCCCTTTGTTTCCCCCCCGCCTCCAGATTTTAAAGTATTTTGTCTCCTGATTGGTCATTTTGGTCAGGTGCCAGCGAGGTTATCTTAGCTTCTTAACCTTTTACAGGTTAAAGGACTTTGCCTCTGGCCAGGAGGGATTTTATAGCACTGTATGCAAAAAGGTGGTTATCCTTCCCTATATATTTATGACAGTGGCATAGGGCAGTCCTTGGTTCCAGTGCTTCCTTTGGGTCATTCATCACTGACCCACCATCGGATCAGGCTCTAGGTGGCAACTCATATGTGTGCATCTTGGAAAAGCACCTGTTGTGAATGTGTGTACAAACTCTGTAGCTGGCTTCCTTTTTCTCCTTTAAAGATGCACATTAGTGTGTTCTTGTTATTGGAAGGAAGCCTCATGATAAAAACACAGAAGTTAGAGAGAGAGAAGAACTATTTCATCCAGTCCATCTCACTGCCAATGAAAGATTGTTCTTCACAGCACATTTGCTTTGTCCAGTCTAGTTCAAATAGGCTTTGTCACAAGGTCCTCCCTTAGCTATGCTGCACTGCATTACCTGCTTCTGTCACCTCATGGTCAAAAACACACCCACGCCGTTTCTCTTTAAACCAGGTGTACCTTTTTTATTCCACAGTTCTTTTGCAAACCCAACAAAACACAGGCATAGTTCAGTAGGTGCGTTCTGCACAGCTCACCCTCTGAGCTCCTCCCTCCTGTTCCTCCCACTTTTATCCTCCCAATTACTGCCAATTGTATCAATGGCTTAGTAATTACCACCCAGATGCTCATCATCCCCCACTAGAAAGTGGTTAATTTTTCCTATGTGAGCCTACAGCCAACTCCATGTTGCAGCAACCTGTGACCAGGGTGCTACTGCTAGCACTCTGTCACAGTTTTGTTTCCTCCACTTACTTTGAGAGTTATTCCACAGGCCTGATGCATCTCATTGACAGGCTTTCTCTGATTTTTTTTCAGCCTAAATTTTGCCTTTCTGAATTCAGTTTCAGTACTTCTAGTTATACCCTGGTATACAACACTAAATAAATCTTCTCTGTTCTTAGTGTATACATGATTCGTGTGTTTGTAGAACGATTGCACAGAGCCTCCTCAAGCATCTTTCTAGCTAAACATGTAAGATTGGTTCCTTAAATCTGTACTCTGACATGCTGTTTCCTCCAGCAAATCACTTTCCCTCTCTCTCTATCTTTGTTTTCCTACCTGGGAAATGGAAATATTATTTGACTATCTATTATCATTTCATTAATCTGCTCTTAAAAGCGGAATGAGTATTCCTTATCTCCATCGATGCATACTCTATGCCCTATACATATATACTCATTTATGGGTGATTTATTTTTAACTTGCGTGTGCTGTATGATTTTTCATGGTTTCTGTATGGTTTCCTCTTTACAGGTTTCCCCTCACTCTCAAAGGCCTATTGACAGAAAAGCAATACACCCTCCCATGTAGATGCTTAGCTGATTGATTGTTCCTTCAGTCTGCAGGAGTATACAAAAACCAGGACAAAACACCCTTTTAAACCAACAGGCCCTGGAAACAGGGATGTTTCTGGTTTTCAGGGATACATGATGATCCTAGATGTCGATATTAGTTATACTTTTTATATTTGTTACCATGTTAAATTCCTTTCAGTGGACCACAATAGTCTAATACCTTCTCTCATTGATCTTTCTTGTATATTACCCTTAATTTTTTCACTGTTCAAACGTGTACAAATCAAGAAGAAATTTCACAGTACCAAATAGTTGTTATTAAACTAAAACAGTAATTCAGAATATAAGAAAAACATATATACTTGCCAATGAAAGTAAAGATGGCTCAAATCTTTTTCTCTTCTAGGAATTGGGAAATATCTGGAAAAGGGGAATGAGATTCCTCCATTGTAAGATAGTCTGTCATAACTTATACATAGTTCAATATTTTTCCTTAAAATACTTTCTCTGCTATTATATGGACACAATGATAGCAAGCTAGACTTCAGACCAACAGGGTACAATAACTTGGCTTTTGTAAATATTCTGTCTAGCAGATAATTGCCAATAAATAAATCAATATTGTACTGACTTTTCTATTTAATTTTTCCTAAAATGATAAGACTTTGCACATATTAATCAGGTAAGCAGGCAAGTAAAAGTAATAAATAACTTGTCCACAGATTTACTTCATACATATTCGATACTGTATACAGTATTTTTAAAAAGTGTATTCATTTTTTTTCTAGATCTATTCAGTTTTTTAAGGAGTGCCCCTGTAGAGTTCCTGAGACTTGCCATAATCCAGCAGGCAGGACAACTTGGAAAATCATTTCATTATTGATAGGACATGATGACATCAGTAATAAGAAAGGGTCAAATTCTGCACTGATTTTTAAGACTTCAAATAAGAGAGTGCTGATTTTGGTTCATAGAATTTTCTAGATGAAGCAATATAAACAGGAAGTTGAAACAGAAGTTATTCAAGCATATGGAAATAATGTATATAACCCTGTTTTATAGAGAGAGATCTATTTTCAACTGTCTAATGCAAGGCCTGACTCAGGATTCCGGTGATTAAACCAGCAGACCTCCAGAAGAGAACAACATTTTTGTTTTGCATGATTGTTTATCTATTGTTTTTCTTACTTGGATGGAACATGTTTGTTCTGTGTGTTCAGAAAGGGATATGCACTTAAACCTGAATTATGCTAAGATGTAGCTGAGGTCATTGGCTACATCGTGATAATCAAGGTGGGCCATTTCCAGCAGTTGACAAGAACGTGTGAGGAACAGTGTGTGTGTGGGGTGTGTGTGTGTGTGAATAAACATGGTTAATGGCAACCATTAACTTAGGCTTGAATAAAGACTGGGTGTGGATGTGTCATTACATAAAGTAAAACTATTTCCCCATGTTTATTCCCCCACCCCCCACTACTGTTCCTCACACGTTCTTGTCAACTACTGGAAATGGCCCACCTTGATTATCACTATAAAAGGTTGGATGGTTTTTTTTTTTTCCTCTCCTGTGGTAATAGCTCACCATACACACTGTAACGAGAGTGATCAGGTAAGGTAACACCCATTATTTCATGTTCTCTGTGTATATAAAATCTCCCCACTGTATTTTCCACTGCATGCATCCGATGAAGTGAGCTGTAGCTCACGAAAGCTTATGCTCAAATAAATTGGTTAGTCTCTAAGGTGCCACAAGTCCTCCTTTTCTTCTTTCAGCACAGTAAAACTCTCCTGGTTTTACTATTCTTCATGCCTGTGAACGGGAAGGTTTGCCCCAAACGAAACGTATCAGGCACAGAAAGTTAAACTTCAGAGCAGATGTAATTTTTTACAACAGAAGATCTCTGCACTTTCCCCCCCCAAGTCTCACATTCAGAGTTCTCTATGCCTCACAGTACTACTTATCTGCTCATACCAAGGCTAAGCCTTGTACTACAACAAATAACATTTTTAGGCATTCATCTGACAAACCAAATGACAGCTATGCTCTTTTTTTTTTTTTTAAATAATCACTCTAGGTTATTTTTTTAAATTGGTCATCACTGTGGTAAGTCCCTCATCTATATGCTTCACTTAGAGGCCAGGGATAAAGTGTCCTCTTTGGTGAAATATGGGCAGTTCTGTAGCTGAAATGCATATCAACCCTGTTGCTGCAGCAGTGATATGTATTAAGTAGGGTCGGCTAGATCCCGGGAGAGTCCCTCGGTAATTTAGGAAGATTGATCTATTTTTTTTTCTTTTTAGGTGACATAATGGGGTGAACTGAGAAACTCATTTTGTAAATTTACATTTAAAATAACACTCCTCTCTGCATTTTCATTAAACATATTAAAAAATATCTGTTGTGAACAATTTTTTTTAATATGCATTCCCTAAAAGTTTGGGGAAAGTTTTCAAAATCCTGTTACTTTAATGGAGGCGGCAGATGAAATATAATCCTCATTTCTTCATAACTAGTCAAAAATAAACATTTTTTCCAGGCTTTAGAGCAGGAGTGGAAAAGTTCACGAACCAATCATTTTCAACTTTTGGCATACCATACGGAACTTTTCTAACAGCTATTTATAAAGCCCTAATGTGTTTATTTTCACAATAAATCTGACTTATTGCTGAATGTGTTCGTTTCATAGTAAAATAAACACAGAAGATTACAAACATAACCTTTTGCAAAGTTTTTTGAAGGCCCAAGGCTTAATTTAATACATGTGATATCTATATTGCCTGTGAAACACATGCCAACTTTTAAATATGGGGGCTGGGAGGGAAGAGGACTGGATGTAAATTGCAAAATCAGTTGTCACCAAGTTTACATTGTTACATTTGAGCCATTTGACCCATGAAATAAATGGGAATGGATTAGAAAACTGGTAACAAAATATGTTTCTAGGACAGGGAGGTGAAGGGTTGCCCCGTATACTAGGTTCTCCATCTTTGACACCGATTTTAATATACAAACTTAAACCAGTTGAATTCTTACTTTATGCTATTTAGCTTAATTCTGAATTTACTTACACAAGTTAAACACAGTTTCATAGATTCATAGATATTAAGGTCAGAGGGGACCATTATGATAATCTAGTCTGACCTCCTGCACAACGAAGGCCACAGAATCTCACCCACCCACTCCTGCAATAAACCTCTCACCTATGTCTGAGCTATTGAAGTCCTCAAATCATGGTTTAAAGACTTCAAGGTGCAGAGAATCCTCCAGCAAGTGGCCCCCCCCCATGCTTCAGAGGAAGGCGAAAAACCCCCAGGGCCTCTTCCAATCTGCCCTGGAGGAAAATTCCTTCCTGACCCTAAATATGGTGATCAGCAGAACCCTGAGCATGCGGGCAAGACTCACCAGCCAGATATCCAGGAAAGAATTCTCTGTAATAACTCAGATCCCACCCCATCTAACATTCCATCACAGGCCATTGGGCCTATTTACCATGAATAGTAAACGATCAATTAATTGCCAAAATCATGTTATCCCATCATACCATCTCCTCCATAAACTTATCGAGTTTAATCTTAAAGCCAGATAGATCTTTTGCCACCACTGCTTCCCTTGGAAGGCTGTTCCAGAACTTCATTCCTCTGATGGTTAGAAACCTTCGTCTATTTTCAAGTCTAAACTTCCTGATGGCCAGTTTATATCCATTTCTTCTTATGTGGTACTGAGCTTAAATAATTTCTCTCCCTCTCAGGTATTTATTCCTGTGATATATTTATAGAGAGCAATCATATCTCCCCTCAGCTTTCTTTTGGTTAAGCTAAACAAGCCAAGCTCCTGGAGTCTCCTTTCATAAGACAGGTTTTCCATTCCTCAGATTATCCTAGTAGCTCTTCTCTGTACCTGTTCCAGTCTGAATTCATCCTTCTTAAACATGGGAGACCAGAACTGCACACAGTATTCCAGATGAGGTCTCACCAGTGCCTTGTATAACGGTACTAACACCTCCTTATCTCTATTGGAAATACCTCGCCTGATGCATCCCAAGACTGTATTAGCTTTTTTCACAGCCATATCACGTTGGCGGCTCATAGTCATCCTGTGGTCAACCAATACTCCAAGTTCCTTCTCCTCCTCTACTGCTTCTAATTGATGCGTCCCCAACTTATAACTAAAATTCTTATTAACCTCTAAATGCATGACCTTACACTTCTCAGTATTAAATTTCATCCTATTATTATTACTCCAGTTTATAAGGTCATCCAGATCCTCCTGTATGATATCCCAGTCCTTCTCTAAATTGGCAATACCTCCCAGCTTTGTATGATCCGCAAACTTTATTAGCATACTCCCAGTTTTTGTGCCAAGGTCAGTAATAAAAAGATTAAAAAAGATTGGTCTCAAAACCGATCCCTGAGGAACTCCACTGGTAACCTCCCTCCAGCCTGGCAATTCACCTTTCAGTATGACCCGCTGTAGTCTCCCCTTTAACCAATTCCTTATCCACCTTTCAATTTTCATATTGATCCCCATCTTTTCCAATTTAACGAATAGTTCCCCATGTGGCACTGTATCAAACACCTTACTGAAATCTAGGTAAATTAGATCCACTGCATTTCCTTTGTCTAAAAATCTGTTACTTTCTCAAAGACGGAGATCAGGTTGGTTTGGCACGATCTACTTTCTCCTTCAAAATTTTTTCCAAGATCTTGCATACTACAGATGTCAAACTAACAGGCCTGTAGTGACCTGGATCACTTTTTCCCCCTTTCTTAAAAATAGGAACTATATTAGCAATTCTCCAGTCATAAGGTACAACCCCTGAGTTTACAGATTCATTAAAAATTCTTGCTAATGGGCTTGCAATTTCATGTGCCAATTCCTTTAATATTCTTGGATGAAGATTATCTGGGCCCCCCGATTTAGTCCCATTAAGCTGTTTGAGTTTCGCTTCTACCTCAGATATGGTAATATCTACCTCCATATCCTCATTCCCATTTGTCATGCTACCATTATCCCTAAGATCCTCATTAGCCTCATTAAAGACTGAGGCAAAGTGTTTGTTTAGATATTGGGCCATGCCTAGATTATCCTTGACCTCCACTCCATCCTCAGTGTTTAGTGGTCCCACTTCTTTCTTTGTTTTCTTCTTATTTGTGTGGCTATAGAACCTTTTATTATTGGTTTTAATTCCCTTTGCAAGATCCAACTCTACTTGACTTTTAGCCTTTCTCACTTTATCCCTACATGTTATGACCTCAATAAGGTAGTTTTCCTTTCTGATCCCTCCCATCTTCCACTCACTGTATGCTTTCTGCTTTTTGTTAAATCACCTGTCTGAGATGCTTGCTCATCCAGCTTGGTCTACAACTCCTGCTTCTGAATTTTTTCCCCTTTCTTGGGATGCAGGCTTCCAATAACTTCTGCCGCTTTGACTTGAAGTAATCCCAGGCCTTCTCTGCCTTTAGTTCCATAAATTCTTCAGTCCAATCCACTTCCCTAACTAATTTCCTTAATTTTTGAAAGTCAGCCCTTTTGAAATCAAAAATCCTAATAGCAGATTTATTTTTGTTTATCCTTTCGTTCAGTTTGAACTGAATTAGCTCATGATCACTTGAACCAAGGTTGTCCCCTACAACCATTTCTTCTATGAGGTCCTCACTGCTCACCAAAACCAAATCTAAAATGTCATCCCCTCTTGTCAGTTCAGCAACTACTTGATGAAGGAATCCATCAGCTATCGCATCTAGGAAAATCTGAGCCCTATTATTATTACTAGCACTTGTCCTCCAGTCTATATCTGGGAAGTTAAAGTCTCCCATGATCACACAGTTTCCATTAGTATTTACTTCTTTAAAAACATTAAAGAGGGCTCTATCCATATCCAAATTAGATCCCGGAGGTCTATAGCACACCCCAAGCACTATCACAGGAGGGGCTCTAATAGTTTTTTTCCCCAATGTGATTTTTGCCCAGACAGACTCTGTCTTATCCATTCCATCACTTCTTATTTCTTTACAGTCTACCTCATCATTGATATACAATGCTACTCCATCACCTTTGCCTTTATTTCTGTCATTCCTAAACAGCACATACCCTTCAATACCTGTAGTCCAGTCATGACTACTATTCCACCATGTTTCTGTTATCCCTATAATATCTGATTTCACTTCCTCCACCAGTAGCTCTAGTGCCTCCATTTTGTTACCTAGGCTCCTTGCATTGGTTTACCAACATCTTAATTTTTGCTGTTTGGCCTCGCTCACATTCTTTACCCAATTAGGCACGGACATTCTACAGCCAGTATAACCTATGAGACCGGTATCCACACTGCCCTTTCTCCTTATGTCCATTCTCCTATCCACAGCTATATACTTTCTTACTTTTTTTTCTTCTCTCTCAATGTTAAAATCCAGCATGGAGATTACCTGGACATCTCCCAGCCATCTCCCCCAAATTCCTAATTTAAAGCTCTCTTAATCAGTTGTGCCAGCCTCCATCCTAGAAGTCTATTTCCTTCCCTACTCAGAGGAAATCCATCCTGAGAGAACTGTCCTCTAACCATGAATGCCTCCCAGTGGCCATACATCCCAAAGCCTTCCTTATAGCACCACTGCCTGGGCCATCTGTTGATAGTCATAATCTTGTCACACCTTTGTTGCCCTTCTCGAGGAACAGGCAGAATCCCACTGAAGATCACCTGAGCCTCAATTTCCTTAAGCGTCTTCCCCAGTCTGCCATAGTCTCCCTTGATATGTTCCAGCGAGAATCTACCAGTATCGTTTGTTCCCACATGAAGGATGAGCAGTGGATTCTTTCCCGCTCCCTTTAGGATCCTCTTCAACCTCAGGTCCACATCCTGTATCTTAGCACATGGAAGACAGCACACCCTTCTATTCTCTGGATCAGCTCTGGTTACAGGCCTGTCCATCCTTCTCAGTAAGGAGTCCCCAATCACGTAGACCTGCCTTTTACTGGTGATGTGCAATTCTCTGGTCTATCCCCTGTTTCCTCTGGCTGCAAGTTCTTTCCATTCCTATTCTTCCTTGTAATCCTCTTCAACCCATCCTGTATCCTCCTGGGGCTCATATTTGGTGTAGTCTCCCTTGACTCTTCGCCTCTTCCTATTGGATGAGCTACTCTTCTCTTCTTCCTTGCCCTTCCACCTTCGGTGACCTCCTGCTGAGCCCCTTTTTCATTTTCCAACTCTGAAAACCTGTTTTTGAGCTCTATTTCTCCTTCACTAGCCCATCTTTTCCTCTGCCTGGTTCTCTTAGTTACATACTTCCACTGTCCTTCTTCACCCAGCAGTCTCCCTTCAGAGTTCATCGGTCCTGCTTCCGTCTGCAAGTCTGAGCTTTTCCCTTCATCCGCCTCATGTCTTTGCTCCATAATCCGCTCGAACCCCCTTCTAAACTCAACCAGACTTTCCACCTGCATCTCCAATCCTTGGATCTTTTCTTCCATCAGCTCTAGGTTTAAACTGTTGTTAATGCATCTACTAGCTAAAACTATCTTTTTAAAGATTACATTTATGTAACTGTCATTAAATCCCTAAAATAATCTATTAGATGGTTAGGAAATGAACCTGCCTATGATTAGGTATATTGCTGAGTGCCCCGTGAGCGCTACACTGTTTTACATAAAATGGTATTGTTACAATATATCAGTTATTTTCAGAAGGACTTGAATCATAGCCATAGAATGTTGTGTATGTGCATGCTTTGTTTTCAGATAGAAGCCTGTAAAATCTCAAACAATTAAAAATAAATTGCCATTCGAGTTGTTGAAATGCTGGTGCTTTGGGGATAGTTTGGGAACCGCTCCAAAGGACATCGGTGAGAGGGTGGGCCTGGATAGCAGATTGTTTGCAGGGAAATGTCCTTCTGCTGAGTGATTTTTATGTATAAAAGAAGAAAGGGACCATTGAAATCCAAATCCATTAGAAAAAATGCTTTGTATTTTTGGGAACAGATTTTAAAGTTGAGGCAAAAATAGACCAGATGGACCAAGAATCTTACTACAGTAGCTATCTGTTTTCTGGGTTGCACCGTGAATATTTATGAATGCCAGGGGCATCAAGATGTGCCAGGTTATTTTTTCTCTCAAGATGAGACAGACCTTTTGCTATTGAAAAAGTGTGAAATTCTAATACTTTCATAAAATCACTACAGTGCACTAATTATTGAAGAACGTTTTGTCCAGTGGGAGTCATCTAAACCACATTTGAATAAGTCAGAAGAAAAAAAAGGATTACAACAATAAACGTGCTCATTATATTCCACATTCCCCTGAAAAGAAAAGGAGTACTTGTGGCACCTTAGAGACTAACAAATTTATTAGAGCATAAGCTTTCGTGAGCTACAGCTCACTTCATCGGATGCATTTGGTGGAAAAAACAGAGGAGAGATTTATATACACACACACAGAGAACATGAAACAATGGGTTTATCATACACACTGTAAGGAGAGTGATCACTTAAGATAAGCCATCACCCACAGCAGGGGGGGGAAAGGAGGAAAACCTTCCATGGTGACAAGCAGGTAGGCTAATTCCAGCAGTTAACAAGAATATCAGAGGAACAGTGGGGGGTGGGGTGGGGGGGAGAAATACCATGGGGAAATAGTTTTACTTTGTGTAATGACTCATCCATTCCCAGTCTCTATTCAAGCCTAAGTTAATTGTATCCAGTTTGCAAATTAATTCCAATTCAGCAGTCTCTCGTTGGAGTCTGTTTTTGAAGCTTTTTTGTTGAAGTATAGCCACTCTTAGGTCTGTGATCGAGTGACCAGAGAGATTGAAGTGTTCTCCAACTGGTTTTTGAATGTTATAATTCTTGACGTCTGATTTGTGTCCATTCATTCTTTTACGTAGAGACTGTCCAGTTTGGCCAATGTACATGGCAGAGGGGCATTGCTGGCACATGATGGCATATATCACATTGGTAGATGCGCAGGTGAACGAGCCTCTGATAGTGTGGCTGATGTGATTAGGCCCTATGATGGTATCCCCTGAATAGATATGTGGACAGAGTTGGCAACGGGCTTTGTTGCAAGGATAGAATAGGTCGGAGTATGAACAAGAGGCTACTAGGCAGCTCTCCAACACCACTTTCTACAAGCCATTACCCTCTGATCCCACTGAGAGTTACCAAAAGAAACTACAGCATTTGCTCAAGAAACTCCCTGAAAAAGCACAAGAACAAATCCGCACAGACACACCCCTGGAGCCCCGACCTGGGGTATTCTATCTGCTACCCAAGATCCATAAACCTGGAAATCCTGGACGCCCCATCATCTCAGGCATTGGCACCCTGACAGCAGGATTGTCTGGCTATGTAGACTCCCTCCTCAGGCCCTTCGTTACCAGCACTCCCAGCTATCTTCGAGACACCACCGATTTCCTGAGGAAACTACAGTCCATTGGTGATCTTCCTAAAAACACCATCCTAGCCACTATGGATGTAGAAGCCCTCTACACCAACATTCCACACAAAGATGGACTACAAGCCGTCAGGAACAGTATCCCCGATACTGTCACGGCTAACCTGGTGGCAGAACTTTGTGACTTTGTCCTGACCCATAACTATTTCACATTTGGTGACAATGTATACCTTCAAATCAGCGGCACTGCGATGGGTACCCGCATGGCCCCACAGTATGCCAACATTTTTATGGCTGACTTGGAACAACGCTTCCTCAGCTCTCGTCCCCTAATGCCCCTACTCTACTTGCGCTACATTGATGACATCTTCATCATCTGGACCCATGGAAAAGAAGCTCTTGAGGAATTCCACCATGATTTCAACAATTTCCATCCCACCATCAACCTCAGCCTGGACCAGTCCACACAAGAGATCCACTTCCTGGACACTACGGTGCTAATAAGCGATGGTCACATAAACACCACCCTATATCGGAAACCTACTGACCGCTATTCCTACCTACATGCCTCTAGCTTTCATCCAGATCATACCACTCGATCCATTGTCTACAGCCAAGCGCTACGATATAACCGCATTTGCTCCAACCCCTCAGACAGAGACAAACACCTACAAGATCTCTATCATGCATTCCTACAACTACAATACCCACCTGCTGAAGTGAAGAAACAGATTGACAGAGCCAGAAGAGTACCCAGAAGTCACCTACTACAGGACAGGCCCAACAAAGAAAACAACAGAACGCCACTAGCCATCACCTTCAGCCCCCAACTAAAACCTCTCCAACGCATCATCAAGGATCTACAACCTATCCTGAAGGACGAGCCATCGCTCTCTCAGATCTTGGGAGATAGACCAGTCCTTGCTTAAAGACAGTCCCCCCAATCTGAAGCAAATACTCACCAGCAACCACACACCACACAACAGAACCACTAACCCAGGAACCTATCCTTGCAACAAAGCCCGTTGCCAACTCTGTCCACATATCTATTCAGGGGATACCATCATAGGGCCTAATCACATCAGCCACACTATCAGAGGCTCGTTCACCTGCGCATCTACCAATGTGATATATGCCATCATGTGCCAGCAATGCCCCTCTGCCATGTACATTGGCCAAACTGGACAGTCTCTACGTAAAAGAATGAATGGACACAAATCAGACGTCAAGAATTATAACATTCAAAAACCAGTTGGAGAACACTTCAATCTCTCTGGTCACTCGATCACAGACCTAAGAGTGGCTATACTTCAACAAAAAAGCTTCAAAAACAGACTCCAACGAGAGACTGCTGAATTGGAATTAATTTGCAAACTGGATACAATTAACTTCGGCTTGAATAGAGACTGGGAATGGATGAGTCATTACACAAAGTAAAACTATTTCCCCATGGTATTTCTCCCCCCCACCCCACCCCCCACTGTTCCTCTGATATTCTTGTTAACTGCTGGAATTAGCCTACCTGCTTGTCACCATGGAAGGTTTTCCTCCTTTCCCCCCCCTGCTGTGGGTGATGGCTTATCTTAAGTGATCACTCTCCTTACAGTGTGTATGATAAACCCATTGTTTCATGTTCTCTGTGTGTGTGTATATAAATCTCTCCTCTGTTTTTTCCACCAAATGCATCCGATGAAGTGAGCTGTAGCTCACGAAAGCTTATGCTCTAATAAATTTGTTAGTCTCTAAGGTGCCACAAGTACTCCTTTTCTTTTTGCGAATACAGACTAACACGGCTGCTACTCTGAAATCCATTCCCCTGAAAGTAATAGTCTTTACTGACAAGAGCTCACACTGGTAACCTATAAATCTTGTATGGCTCCTTAAATATATGTTTCATGAATACGTTTCCTATGTAAGGATGTGTAAGATAAATTTTGGGTAGAATCAGTAACGTATAGTCTGTGTTTGAGCATAATGCTCACGGGCCAGAACATTTGCTAGTTAAAATTGTCTTCCTTCCCCTGTTTCCAAACTAGAGTAGTTTGGATAATTTTTTTTAAACAAATCTTGTTTTAGATGAAGTTTAGTTTCAAGTATTCAGTATTTTGTATTGGATTCTTTAAAACTGTTAATTGCAACATCTGTAACACAAACACATCGTAGATTTCAAGGGTGAAATTTTGACTGAAAAAGCTCTCATTTACTTCTAGAGGGTCAGGATTTCACCCTAAGCTCTTTGGGGCATGGACTATATCTAGGTCTGTGGCTCCAGTGCTATAAATGACTGTATGCAAGTGAATCCTTGTAGGTTTGCAGGTTTTGGGGTCTAGATGCCTAACGCAGTGGGGCTCCAGTCTTGATTTGGACCTCTGGGCACTTGCACAATATAAATATTAACTATTTTCATAAGTTATTTTTTTCTGGCGACAAATTATTGAACTCAAAATATACAAAGTGAAGAAATACCACCTGTTCAAAAACTAATCACTGATATTATTCTCCTGTATATCAGCTTCTAATCATTGTCCTAGCATTTTAACTTGAACATAATAGCTAGACTTCTCTGTGTAACACCATGTAGATGAGTATGTCTGTGACAGGTCATATGCATTAAAAATTGCTAACATTATAAGAACAAGAGGGATGCTCCCACCCCAACCTTCAGAGAACCAAAGAATGACAACTTATTATAAATGTTAACAGTAGTCACTAAATTCATCACACTGGTACAGCTCATGAAAGAAACTCCTACAGTGAAGTTGTATCTAAATAAAATACAAGAATGACCACAGCACACATTTAAGTGGGCGTCGGAAGGGGTGGGAATATTTGGCTGGCTGGCTGAATGAAGGGAACTGCGTTATAGTTGGGGGGGGGGGAGATGAAAACTGCTGCAAAAGGGTCATGTGGCCGCTGACTCATCTCCTGGGAGTGAAGGTTTTAAAAGGGAAACTTTCCTTTTACCCAGAGCAGGCTGAGGCACGACCCACTCTCCCTCCCCTTTAGGTGGTAAAATACCAGGTTTGGTCAAGACCTACTGTGGGCATTATGCTAGCTGTCCCTTTTTTAGGGGGGCTGGGAAGGAATTTTTCCCTTACTACCATATTGGCTTGGGTGCAGTTGGGGTTTTTTTGCTTTCACCACAGTAGGTTCAGGAAGGGCTCTGTTCATGCATGGCCTGAAAGGGGAGAGGCCGTATGTTGTAACTCATTGTTTAAGTGTCGGGCAGGGTCCAGTGCAGGTACTCCATAGGAAAGGTATACAGTGAGTGGACATATGGCTTGGAAAAGGACTTTAAAAGAGGTGTTCATTAAAGGAATGAACAGGGGTTGGTTGGGGACTCCTGTGATTGGTATGGCAGGGAGCCAACTCCCTATACTCTTATAGTCCACCTTAACCCTCCTATGAGGGAGGTGGATGGTAAGGTCCCGGCAATGGATTTGCTGCAGGGACCTGGATGGAAAAAGAGGGGGAACTGGCAGAAATTATTGAATGAACATGGGTTTACCTGCCCTGTACACTTTTATCTGCCGGGTAGTCCCAGACATCAAATAATAAAGTTGTGGCCTGATTAAACCTATGTCAAATGTCTCCTGTCCTTTTTTCAGTATAGCCAGGCAAATATGGGATGTGGAAAAAACTACAGCTCGAATTGTACAATTTCAGGCAAGTTGCCCACAGACAAACAATTTAGATCCAATGCTGAAACTGTTTAAAAAAAAAAAATTCAACCCCACCCATTCCAGAACCCATTAATATATGGAAAATACCTAAATAGGTAATCTTGCTGCATACCAAAACACGTTATAAATTTAAAGCATTAGTAGTTGTAATAGGGAAGTTGTTGTTCCAAATATGCATCTGTTCTGTTTCTAATACATTTACATTACACGAGTACAGATATTATCTGAATATTATTATGTTTTATATATATATATATATATATATATATGTGTGTATATATATATATAGGGAGTATGATCTGAATTTGACCTTACCCCCACATAGAGAAATTTTGCAGGACTGGTGCTTTTTAATTAAAAAAAACCAAAAACCACTTTTTAATAATCAGTTAAGGTAATTAAATAACAGCAATTGAAAAATATAAGCAATTAAAAGTAGGACAATGAATAGTTTAAGATATCATACATTTTACAATGCCTGCATAATAAATATATTGTTTTAATCAATTATGGAGAAATGCAACCACAATAACAATTCAACTTTACTGCTTACTGATTATGATGAATTTTGTAGGGGTTAGAAAATGTATTTTTTTATTATTTTGTCTGTGATATCTAAATATTATTTCAGTATATATTCTGTAATATGATAAATATTTAGTGTAATATATTTATCAATTGACAGTATATCTTTTGGTAAAGTACTTATATTTTAAGTTCCTTGAGAACAATGCTGTATATGTAGTTTATTAGGAAAAGGACATAGTACTGTTAATGGTAAAAATACTTGAGGACTTGCATATGAGGTTAATCAGTCTATGTCATTAAGGTGTACACACATAATTTTTGTTGCTTTCCCAGAAGGGTTTTGTGGCTGGTTTATTCTGAGATTACTGATTTAAGGGTCCGAGTTAAGCTTATTGTGTTGTGTTTGTGTATGTATCTCTTTATAAGTGGTGGGAAAAATTAGCGTGTGCTATGTGAACAATTGACGAATTAAGAGATCCTTAACACTCTTTTAGTTGCTTTTAAAAGTTTGGGTTTTACAAATGATGTATTAGGTAATAGGCTGTCATCTAAACAATCTTAATTATTTTATTAATTTTATTTTGTTTTTGCTTTTGGAATTTCTCAGTTTTTTTTACTTCTGACACAAATTTCATATATAACATTTGGCAAGTGGTAAGACTTTCTTCTTCTCTCCCTCTTCCCCTATATAGTATTCATGATATTAGTTTATTTTATTTCACACAGTGCTTAGCCAACGGGGGCTCTGAATCTGACTAAGGTCCTTATGTGCTACCTAATATGCTAATGTCATAACATCTGTTCCTCAGTTTTCCTTTGAAAAATGGACTTGTGCACATTTCCATTAGAAAAAGGGCATCTTAGTGGGGCTCGCAAGGGTAGGAATCAGTTTATCATATCCTGTAGGTTGCTTTCCCATTTGAAAATAGGTCAATGAAGAAAATATTCACCATTACCACGCTGTTTTTCCTATTTAGATTCATTGACCAGAGAATTGTGTCTAGCTTTCAAACAATGGCAACATTTTTTCTTTCTATTTTTGTGTGTGTTGTAATGCATTTCCTTAGATTAAAAACCTGATAATTTCTAATATGTATTTGATTTGTGTACATTTCATTGTAATTGGCATTTGAAAGGAAATGCCCATTATTTTCATGATGTGAAAAATATTATACATTAATGAATGAGCATGTAATCTGTGTGAAAAATGTTTAGTTAAATCATTAATACTAGGTTGTTTGTATTTGGATCAACGACCTTTTGATGGCAACAGAGATTTCACTGTGATAGTTTTTAATATTCCTCTTTTTTCCCAGTAGTACAAGGAGCAACAGTTTTAAAGCAGCCACTGTTTCACTTTGGTATGAATAGATAATTGTCAAAGCTGCCAACAAGAGTGCTTCCATATTACAGGACTATGTTGTAAGCAACACTACATGCAGTGTTCTTGCTGGTAAACACAAACTGTGCAGATTTAGTAGCACTGCTCAGTTCTCATCCTTCAGTTGAATTTAATGAGCTGTAAAGCTGTGGTGAGATTTGGGAGAATGGAGTTAGTGTGTACTAAGTGGGAGCCATATATGGCAGGACATTGTTTCTGAGCTGCCCTTTCTCATCACTTATCAGCAGAGGGGAGGGGATGAGGGTGGAATATGTGCATAAAATGTATTGTACAGCTGGAAAACACTGTCCTCAAAGACTACCCCTTTCTAAAACAGCCTATATGAGATGTGGGAAACTGAGTATAAAGTTGGTTTGATACATTCTATTTGAGTTTAGTTTTATGCTCGGAGATAGCTAGGACTTCTCTGAATTAAAGAGAATTCTGTGTTTTTAAGGTGCTATCCATGATATTTCTGTTGGATCAGGGATATAGCACTATGCCATTATTATTTAGAGATCTAAATTGCACTCCCCAGTTACATTCCTTTGCTCCCTGGACTGCTAGGGAGCAGTGTGCATTGGCTATACTCTCTACTCTGGGAGAAGGGGCAGGCAGCACCACAGCCATGTATTCCCTACTTCTTTAATTTGAATGTGAAGTTGCACCCTAGACTAGGCCTATTTCTTGTTAGAAACAGGTTTCTAGCAATTTACAGATTTAAACATATCTAAACCGTACCCAACTGGCAGCAACCAATCTAGAACAAACTTTAAGCCTCATGTGTGGTCCTTGATGGGTAAAGGAGTCTCTGTGTGGTGGTGGTGTGTTTTGGATGTTATTGCAGTCCCAAGTGGTTCTAACTTGATTCCTGGTTTTGATATGGTTGTGGCTTTTGAAAGGTGTTGAAAATAGTTTCTATGTCACTCATGATTAAAGGCAGGTTTAGCTCATTTTGCTTTTTATCTGGCTCCAGTTAGAATCCACCATCTAAAATGTTTATGTGAGCAAGATATCTCAGGATGGCTTATGTCACAAACTTCTTTTCTGAAACTGCCAAAATAGTAGATTTATGAGCTCTCTGGAAACAATGTCATCACCACAACTGTATGTGCTGGGTCCTTTGTCTGGCAGGCCAGAAGAAAAGAAGCGTTTTCCCCCATATGGGGCTTCCTCTGCAACTGGTGGTGGAGCAGAAGAGGGGAAAAGTTTACCTGAATAGAACAGGGAGGAACAAGAAGTGGCTGGACCAGGTGGGGAGCCATTGCCCTTCCATGTGACTGGAGGAAGGGAAAGAGGTATTTATACCTCAGGCAATTCCAAAGAAGCCCTCTCACTGTGATTAGGTTGGCAACACCCACCCTCCCACGTATGGAATCAGACTAGTACTGGGTCTCTTCATGATCCATTGTGGGCATTACTCTAATTGCCTTTGTGCTTGGAGGCTGGGAAGGAATTTTCCCCTCCATGTCAGAGTGCACCTAGGCAGGCTGGGGGTTTTCACCTTCCCCACAGAAGGTTAGAGACCTGGTGGGGTGGGCAGGGCGGTTAGGTTAAAATGCTACAACTTAGTAATGAAAAAATGTGACAGAAGTCCAATGCAGGGACTTGTTATGGAAGGGGTATGGTTATAAGATAATATGCACTGAACAGGGATTTGGAGGAAAGCATCCTTTAACGAAGTTGAGAAAAGTGGGTTCAGGCCTCCTAACATTTGGTCAGACTCTGCCCCCTTTCAAGGTTCCTTAAGGTTCACCTGGGGCAAAAGCTGTGGGATCCCAGCAACTGGCTGGTTGGGACCAGGTTAAGAAGGGGGAGGGCTGGTGGCAGTCCTTCCAAATAGGTAGACACTATTAAGAAAATAGTGATGAGCTGCACCATACAATATATTGCCAGGTATTCCCAGTTATTTTCAGTGAATAAAGTTGCAGCCTAATTAAACCACATTCATTGCCTCCTGTGTTTTTCTGGCATGGTTGGACAGTTGCTGATCTTGGTGAGATGAATTATTTTCAGAGCTTATAAAGTCATCTGTATGTGCTGTGTAGTCCCCAAGAGAAATGATGAGATCTAAGATCAACTTTAGAGGAGAATCGGTGACCTGCTCCTGGATAAACCAGGTCCATCTATTACACAGAGCCAGAGAGATTTATTTGGAGAAAGAAGCAAAGGTCAGATTCCTCCACTCTTTATATTCACAAATAATTAAAATGCACTTCTTTTAATGTACAATTACTTAAATATTGAATCAGTATGAAGCACAATTGTCAACTGATTCTCAGCTGTGGAAGCCAATGAATTTTATGAGATAGTTTAGCAAAATGCTGCTCCTGAAAAGGAAAAATCCTAGCTTGAAATACCATTTTCCCCTTAAATCTATTCTAGAAGAGGCAATATTTTTATGTTTTGAATAAAAAAGACAGATGCAGAAGGTCATCTTTCCATCAAATGAGTTTACTGCTTCAGAATGTTTTTGTGAAAGATTAGCTGCTGAAACTTAATTTATGAACTCCAGTGTAAGATATAATATTTAGTGAAAAGAAAAGCAGTACTTGTGGCACCTTAGAGACTAACAAATTTATTAGAGCATAAGCTTTCGGATGCATCCGATGAAGTGAGCTGTAGCTCACGAAAGCTTATGCTCTAATAAATTTGTTAGTCTCTAAGGTGCCACAAGTATTGCTTTTCTTTTTGCGAATTCAGACTAACACGGCTGCTACTCTGAAACCTGTCAATATTTAGTGAATGAGACATTACGCCCTGACTTCTTTCTTAGATGGATACTGTTCTGGCTGTTGGTCACATTGTTTATAACTCTCTGAAAAAATCTTTTAAAAGGTCAAAGTACACTCCCCAACACTTATTCTAATGTAAACCCCAGTTTATTTCTAACTGAAAAGTGGTTTCTTTTATGAACAGAGGCAGAAGACACTTTGCACATAAGTTCTGTTTCACCTATTCAGTCCTTTGCTAACCATTACAAATGGCATGTAGCAAATTCAAATGAAGTGGGTAGAAAAATTCCCTATATCATAATGATTTAGTGGATTGGCTGTACTTTTGTTTGTACTGTTATCATCCTATAAGAATACTTATGTCTCTTAGATAGCCAGGAAAATTTTGTTTTTGAACATAGGCATTTCAATAGCGTTCATCACTATAGTACGTTAAGTGCTTCATAATACAGTAGACTTTATTCCTTTAATTATTTTATTAATCTAGTTTGGATGGGGGGAGAGGATGGTTGTGTTGGAGGTGAATTTTCCTGAAATAGGATATGATTAATTTTTTCAAAGTTTGGACATATTAAAAGGAAAGTTCACAATTCTACTTAATTTCTTTGGTCTAAAATTGTTTGGTAATGGACCTTGCTCTATAGTACATGTTATGAATAGGTAAAATCAGATGTGGATTTACCATCCTAAAGGGGAAAAACATACTGTACGTTTCTTTTATCTTTAAATTATTCAGCAAAATAGATGTACTAAAATGGGAAAATGGACATAGCATATGGTATGTTTGACTGAATTTTTTTTGAAGATGTACTGATGATGCAAGAAGACAGGCTATACAATACATGAAAGAAAATAGGTATTTTATCTACTCAGCTTGAAATTCAGTGGCAATCCATGCGATCAAAGGGCAATAAATTATTCATTTGCTTTTGAAACAATGAGTAGGGGAAAGTTTGACCTCTCTTGTTTGGGGTGGGAGTGGGGTGGGGACAGGATTTAATTCATATTTATGTATTAGACAGCTGTAAGCATGGGCAAAAGGTTAGGATTCACAGTTTGGATTTCAGTATTAAATATAAGAATTCGACTCTGTGTGTGTGTATGTGTCTAATTTCAGTATGTCTTTGTCATAAATGTTGGTTTTGTTGAAAACTTTGCCATTTCTAGAAAAAATAGGAGCAATTAAAATTATCGGTGGTATTTTCCCAAAAGGAAATTCTTTGTTGTAAACTTGGAATTAAATAATACGTTTGGTGTGGAGTCTGGTGCTTGTATGCTATGTGATAGGTATTACTTATGCAAAATAAGTACAGTATTAGTTCATTTATATTAACCTTTACTGGACTGTTTTTGTTTTAGGGTATATTATAGCAATATATTCTTGCAGGCACAGGGCTTTGTGGGATATTTTTTAGGACATTGTTTTTAAATGAGGCTCAAAAAGCAGCTGTAACTTTGAATACCTACTGTTTATTAAACAGACAAATACAGAGTATCCCCTAGCAGTCTTGTTTTTCAGTCACTATTTAAAAGTTGTATTGTTTTGAACTATTATTCATTATTGATTATATACTGATTCCATTTCACATTACAATGATTTTCATAAACAGATTTAAAATAACATTAGACACCATTAAACTAACAATTTATGATGTGTATCATGCACCAAAACAAATATATATAGTGTGTGTTCCATATAAAATTCCAATATTTGCATTCAAAATGGCAAAAATATAAAATAAAATATCTTATAACATTAATTTAGAGAGTTGTTTAAATTACAGACAATATGATCTTTAAAAATCAGTATAATAGGTCTTTAACAAATGTTGCGGTATTTCAGAAAGTCACATAATTGGATTTATGGGCATCCAGTCTTCTGTTTCTCAGTAACCCTGTTCAAATAGTCAAATTAGTTTGACATGCAGTCTGCCATCTCAGCTAGATGAAATATACATCTGACATTTTAAACGATGTCATTAAGGTGACAAAAAAAATTGTATTGGATACAGATTTATAAATTTACATCACGTAAAATATACTTTAGGTGTAGCTTGAAAATGTACTCTGATTCTACAAACATACTAAAATCTTTTACCATGTTAAATTGGCATTTAAAATAGTGACTGTGTACCTCTGCTTCCACGAGCATTTCCTCACTGATACCTCTGACACTAGGGTAGGAGCAGGATAGGACCTGGTCACTGGGGAGGGACAGTGCATGTTAAAATACTCTCCTCCACCTCCAATTTGACTCCCTGCTTATTAATGATATAGTACCCATCAGGCCTTGCAGGGAGCAAAGAAAGCAGATTGCTGCTTCCCCGTGCACTGATGTTCAGTTTTTCTGCCTCCTGCAGGCTTGTATGGGCTTTTCTGACATAAAAGCTGACCTTTTTGAGCAGCAGATTGGATGAATCTAAGGCTTAAAGGGAGCACTTAAGAAATGGAGGGATGGACTGACTGAAAGCTCAGACACTGGCGAACTTATGATGGTGGCAATGGCACTGGAACATTTTTAATAGTGGGGGTACTGAAAGCCAGCCACCTTACCCTTGTCCATCCCTTCCCTCCCGCCCCTGAGCTGAGGCTAGGAGCCTCAGGTGTGGGGCCAGGACCCCGGGGTTGCAGGACCGGCTGCTGGGGCTGTCTGCTGGGACCCCGGGGCCAGCTGCAGCACCCCCCACACTGCTTGTTCCCATGCCTCTGGGTGGTGCAGAGGGAAGCTGGGAGATGAAAGTGGGGATGTGGGGGAAAAACTGTGAAGAAAAAAATTATTTCTCTGATTGTGAACTCCCTGAGGAAGGGACTATATCCTTATCTGGGTCATATGCAGCACTGAGCACACTGTCCGCATTCAGCAGTAATTTTCATTGATGAACACAAAAGGCCAAATTCTTTACTGTGACTGAGGGAGTTCAGCACAGAGGGGAGTCTATTAGGGAGTTATTTTTTCTGCCCAACTGGTCCACAGCCTTTGAGCTCCAACCTAAGTCAGTTGGCAAGGATTTCAAAGTAACTGTGCATCAAATAAGAATAGCTGGAGTACATCAACATTCCACCTATGCCCACTGCACACGCCATACTACAGGGCGAGTGGAGAGTTCCCTTGTGCGTGGAGAATTCTCATTTGGCCTGATTCCAGCCCCTTTGTGCCACCTGAGCAACTCCAAGGACTGGAATGGGGAGAAAATCAGGTCCTTAAATGCATAGGGCACAGGGATGCTGCTCCATTATATGAGAAAATAAATTCTTTCAGCGAGAGAGAGGGAATACATAAATGCATGAGAGAATGCTAAACAGTAGAAACAGAAGAGGAAATAGAAATAGGTGGAGAGTAAGACAAAAAAGAATATGAAAGGGAATGAAGCAGTAAGACAGCTTTAAGTAGAACCCAGCCCGGATATAAAATTTGTATCCGCAATCCGGTCCATGATCCGCAAAAAAAGGTCAGCAGATACAAAGCAGATATCCACAGATTTGCAGGGCTCTAGCATTAAGATAGTAACTTTTACTTTGCATAGTCAGTTGTCACTGTGAACTAGTTTATTCCCCACAATCTCCATTCCTTCAGTGAAGGAAGCTGGAGGATGATGTCTATGTATATTTCTCCTGACTTTGGACTTGTCTGCACTACAGGCTTGAAGGCCTTATTACAGGCTTGAAGGCCTTACCTAGACTAAGATTTAAAGGGGTGAGTTAGCTAACATGTCCTGAGTAACACATTTAAAAGCCTGTGTGCACAAAGCACACTAGCTTAAATTGGTCAAGTTTAATACGTTAAAGCTTTGTCTACATTAGACTTAAATAATGTTTGCTAACATCACATCTTTAAATCTTGGTCTTGATGACATCCAAGTGATTGTGCCTTGATTGATTTGCATAGAATGAAGCTCAAATAAATCAGTGTATCTACGCGCACCTGGTAGACGATTTTTTGCTGGATCCACATTAGGTTTACTCTAAACCGTTGTGGGTTAGATTAACTATTAAAGATGGCAGCTCTTGGTGTCAACAGCACACTGTTGTCAGCTAGGTGCATTGGAAAAAAGATGGGAGGCAATTGATGTGGTTTAATTAGGCTGCAACTTTATTCTCTGAAAATATCTGGCAGTAGCCAGCAACAAATTGTACAATGCAGGTCGTCATCCTTTCCTTAATCATTTCTACATAACCCCAACAAGGTCCCAGCCTGCTGCTACTGGGACCCTCCTGCCTTCTCCTCAAATGAGATGAAAGGGGGCTATAAAAAGAAGGGGGTGGCTCCCCACTGTCCCCCCCGACTGTTCCATATGTAGGAGCCCCAACCTCCCTTCCCAAGCTCCCTTAAAGGGTCCTAGGAAAAGGATGGGGGTTGGCTCCTTGCTGTAAGAGATGCAGGAGCCCTAATCCCCCTAACTCAGATCTTTCAAGGGATGCTTTCCTTCAAATCCTTTTCCAATATATTTTGTATGATAACTGTATCCCTTCCATACAGAGTGACTGTACCTCTGCTGCAAGGAAGTGCCAACAAAATACTTGGCTGCCTCCCCCACACCTCTAAAAAGTTCCCAGATATTGATTGATTCTTCCCCAGCCCCCCTCCCCCCTTTTGAAGTTAAAACATTCTTATGTTTTTATGTTCTAAAGTTTGGGCTACTATTTGGTTCCTGCTCTTTCAAGACAGGGGCTGGAAGACTGTGGCCCAACTAGAGCTAGACACTGCGGCGATTCAGGCATCTGGTGAACTATATTTGTATCTGATGTACTCTCCTAGGCTGCCAAGAGTATACAAGGGGCATCAGCTGGTTCCATAGCATGCCCCTTTTTTCATGCCAGCTCAGAATTGCCTCACTCCCTGGGTCCAGATGTGAATTGCCCAACAACCTGTAAACCCTGCTTGTGCACCCAGTCTACAATACTGTGCCTGCAAGTCCACATCACTAGTCTCTCTGCATGGTTCTGAAAGTATAAAATCCGATTCTTTAATGGGAGGGTCTCACAATGTCCTGTGTGTACTTGAATGCCATTGCCCAATTGCCTGAATCACTGCGGTGTCTAGCTCTAGTTGGGCCACATTCTTACATCCCCTGTCTGTAAAAAATGGGAACCAAAAATAGTAGCCCAAACTTCAGAACATAAAAACATAAGAATGTTTTGACTCAATATGGCCATTGAGCCATCTAGCCCAGTATCCTGTTTTCCAACAGTGGCTGGTGCCAAATGTTTGAGGGAATGAACAGAACAGGACAATTTATTGAATGATTCATCCCTTGTCAGCCAGTCCCAGCTTCTAGCAGCCACAGGTTTAGGAACACCCAGGGCATGGGGTTCCATCCCTGACCATCTTGATGAATAGACATTGATGGACCTTTCATCCATGAACTTATCTAATTCTTTTTTAACTCAGTTATACTTTGGCCTTCACAACATCCCTTGGCAACTAGTTCCACAGGTTGACTGCATTGTGTGAAGAAGTACTTCCTATTTGCTTTCAACTTGCTGCCTATTAATTTCATTGGGTGACCCCTGGTTCGTGTGTTATGTGAAAGGGTAAATAAAACTTCCTTATTCACTTTCTCCATTCATGATTTTATAGACTCTATCATATCCCTCCTGAGCCATCTCTTTTCCAAGCTGAACTGTTCCACTCTTTTTAATCTCTCGTCATATGAAGCTGTTCTATACCCATGATCATTTTTGTTGCCCTCCTCTGTACCTTTTCCAATTCTAATGTATCTTTTTTGGGTGACCAGAACTGCACACAGTATTCAAGGAGTGGGCATACCACGGATTTATATAATGGCATTCTGATATTTTCTATGTTGTTATCTATGGAAAAGACAAGACTGAGAGGGAACGTGATAACAGTTTCCAAGTACATAAAAGGTTACAAGGAGGAGGGAGAAAAATTGTTGTTCTTAATCTCTGAGGATAGGACAAGAAGCAATGGGCTTAAATTTCAGCAAAAGAGGTTTAAGTTGAACATTAAGGAAAACTTCCTAATTGTCAGGGTCGTTCAGCACTGGAATAAATTGCCTAGGGAGGGTTTGGAATCTCCATCATTGGAGATTTTTAAGAGCAGGTTAGATAAATACCTATCAGGAATGGTCTAGATAATACTTAGTCCTGCCATGAGTGCAGGGGACTGGACTAGATGACGTCTCGAGGTCCCTTCCAGTTCTATGATTCTATGATGTCTTTCCTAATGGTTCCTAACATTTTGTTAGCCTTTTTGACTGCCACTGCACAATGAACAGATATTTTCAGAGAACTCTCCACAGTGATTGCAAGATCTCTCTGAGTGGTAACAGTTAACTGAGACCCCATCATTTTGTATGTATACTTGAGATAGCTTTCCAGTGTGTATTACTTTGCATTTATTAACAGTGAATTTCATCTGTTTTTTTTTTTGGCAAGTCATCCAGTTTAGTATGATCCCTTTGTAACTCTTTGAAGTCTGCTATGGGTTTAACTATCTTGAGTAATTTTGTAACATCTGCAAACTTTGCCACCTCATAGTTTACCCTTTTTTCCATCTCATTTATGAATATGTTGAACAGCACTGGTCTCAGTTCAGATCCTGGGGGGACTCCACTATTTACCCCTCTACTGTGAAAACAGAGTCTTTATTCCTGAGTTTTGTAACTCTGTAAGCCCATTTTTGAAAACTGTAACAAATTGGTATGTTATGACGGGATTTCCTTCACCATGAATAAAGAGGGGCCCCTCTCCAATGAGTCTCTTTACTGTCTATGTCCTCACTTCCCTTACTGAGCCAATACTTGCTTTGTCCCGCCACCCTCCTGTAGCATTAAGAACTCACCTCATTGCCTCAGTTTGGTTTTCAAGATCCTCAGGGTTAGGGATGACTGATTGCTTTTCCCATGGTAAACTCCTCCATTCCAAAGTGGTTCCCAAAGTATCTCTTGCTCACCCAAGCACTAGCTTGCTGACTCTAAAAGCTGGAAAAAACACCATCAGGAATGCAGCCTTGACCAAGGCCACCTCCTGTCAGCTTCTACAGATTTGATAGCGTACCTTCATCAAATTTCTAAGCTTTTTTTAACAGTGATGGGATGATTTGGATCCTTTCTAGGGACCATCTTCCAAGATGACTCCACTAAAATCCTTTGGACTAAGAACCTGCTACAAGAACATGATCCCACCTGTTTTCTATCCTTCGTGTCTATCGCTGTAAACTTTCCCCTTTCCCCACCCCTTGTAAGGGAACCTCCCTTTTCTTTCAAGCTTGCCACATGAAGGTTCCAGTGAGCACATTGTTCTCAATGAGAGCTTGTGTGCTCTTTTAAAAATCTAGTCACTTTATTTAAGGGTATGTCTAAACTGCAATATAAACCCAGGATTAGTGGGACTTGAGTCTGTGGACCTTTGTGGTTCATAAGCGTAGGGTTTGAGCATCCACACTGCATATTGACCCTAAATTTAGCATTTCTAGACCCAGGCTTCAGAGCTGGGGCTAAAGCGTCCATGCCACTTGGGCTTGTATGGGCTATTGGAAAGGAAAATAAGTATATCTGTGGATGTGCTTGTACAATATTTACAATAAATGATGTACTGTCATATCATACAGTGAAATGGTGTGGGGTAGTGGATTGCCATGCATTGTAATTGTGAATGATCTGACTGCTTATGAAATGGGGTTGGGGTAAGGGCCAGAATTGTGGGTTATCAATGTGGCTCGATGTAAAGAAATGTATTGAGAAATAGTGTTTGCATCCTACTTCCCAGTTCACCCTTACCATGTGTTTACTTTTATTATTTGAAATACACATTATATTAGGTGATGCAATGATGGCCGTAAACTTTCTTAATAAAATAAAAACCTTCATTTTTGAACATATATTAGAAAATCACAATATTAAACCATTGCCGGGCAAGCCAGCTACCATTAGCACACCAAAACACCAGTCATCAACCTACACCAAAATCTTAAACAAACACAAAGGGCTTGAACAGCGCAAACAGTGAATCCAGTTCCAAACCATAACCTTCACAACTGTTGTGTGTCTCCTGGTCCCTCATGTTCCTTTCCATTCCTTCCGCATTTAGTGTGCACATGGCACCACTGCAGCAGGATGAAACTGTTCATGGGGCAGGGGTCAGCATGAGGGTGGACGACTGCATAGGGTAGAAGAAGAGCCTATACTCTGGGGGCCATAAGCATAAGCAGCCTCTTAAATATCTTTCTGCTCGGCTATATCCTCCCCCGTCAGATTATGTTCCTGATTCAGAAACTGTACTACAAGCCTCTCCTCCCATCATGAAATTCTGTCCTCTTGCTCTGCAACCCGCCTGCACCTTTCTTCTTGCAACAAATCCTTCTCCCTCTGATACTGCACCTGCTTGTTGGCCCAGGTCCACAATGTCCACCAAAAGTTCATCAAGGAAACACTTCCGGTTAGACCAGTCCATGACGGTTCTGAATCCCAGGGGCCTGCCACCAAGGTGGAAGGACCAGCAGAGGTCAGAGTACCATCAGAGCTTGAAGAGTATAAAAACAGACATCAAACCATGTATTGCTGTTTCAGTGCTTCCCAACCAGTTCAGTGTACCCCCAGGAAAAAGTGCCTTGTGGAATCTCAAGGCCACAAATGACTTTGTAAAACAGCTTCACTATCTTCTGAAAGAAATGCCTCAGGTCCCTGAAGCTCCTTGGACAAAACTCAGCTAACCACAGTAAAAAGACTACACAGACAATGGAGTAAGTTTTATACTTTTTTAAAAAAAAATTACAGAGATCCCTGGGCTTTTTGGTGGGATGGGGAGGAGAAGCCACAGCTTACTACATAAGCCTTCTCTGTGCTTTCAGGCATTCCACATTCTTGAGGACATAACAATCTGAGAGGCTCCAGAATGGCAAAGGGAGATTTTATTTCAATCTGCCATAGCAATCTAGCCATGTATGCTACAGAGTTTTCAAATTTGTGGTGACAGAGCAGCACCTTTCTGAGTGGAGTGAGCTATAGAGCTGGGCCTAGAAAATGCACCCTTCTCCAAAATGTGATTATCTATCTGGAGTTCCTATTACCGGAAAAAGTTCGCGGCTATCAGCGCTCAGGATTGGGTCCAAATTCATGGGAACTCAGCAGTATGCTGTGTTAGCATCCTCGTAAATGACTACCTCTGTATGGCTTTGTACAGCTTCTAATGGAGGCTGCTTTGAACTCATCTACTCAGGGACTAGTAGATGCAAACACACATATTACAGATTCTCAAAGAACTACACAGCCACCCCCTCTCCCCTGGCATGTTTCTGAACTATATACAACCCCCCAGCCATGCTCCGTATGTTGATTTTTGTCACCCATGGACAACATTTAACCACCCTTCCCCCATCCCTGGACAGTTCTCTGCTTACAGGTGGCTCATTATGTCATGGTGTGCTTGATTTGTATGGTATGGTGTACTAAAAGGGAAGGCAATATAAGGTTCTTATTTTTAATACCACAGCACATCTCTCTAAAAATTTGAGAGTTTCTAATAAAAATTTTAATTGTAAATCATTGTTTCACTGCTGTTTGTGCTTCCTGGTCTCCATGTACACCTCCACTCCGATGTAACGTGACCCAATACAACATGAATTCAGATATATCGTGGTAAAGCAACATTCTGGGGGTCGGGACTGTGTGCTCTGGCGGATCAGCACATCAGTGTGTCTGGCTCCGACACGCTGCTCTGAGCCACGTGTTAAGGGTCCCTGCCAGGGTGAGGGGTTGGATAAGGGACAGAGGTTCTCAGGGGGCAGTCAGGGGACAGGGAGCAGGGGGGTTGGATAGTTTGGAGGTTCTGGGGGTGGAGCGGTCAGGGGACGGGGAACGGGGACATTGGATAGGGGTGAGGTCCCTGGGCCTGTCAGGGGGCAGGGGTGTGGATGGGGTCAGGGACAGGGAGCGGGGGGGATTGGATGGGTCGGGAGTTCTGAGGGGGTCAGTCAGGGGGCGGGAAGTGACTATTAATAACGGAAATGCTCGAGGCCAAAGCAAGTTCGATATAACACAGTTTCACCTATAATGCAGTAAGATTTTTTTGCCTCCCGAGGACCGCGTTATATCGGGGTAGAGGTGTAGTTGTGTTGGGGAGGTGCAGGAGAGGCGCTGACATGCAATCCACCATTAGCAGATGCATGCTGCTGCATGTGGCTTGCAATACATTTTGCATTGGGTCAAAACTGGAAATCCTGCCCATCTCTATATTGATAATAAACATGGAGCCAGAAGCTTACCGGACTCAGGGCCTACTTCTGCTTCTTGTGTTCTGATACTGGTGCTAGGGTGGGTAGGGGTCAGCTCCTTTTGGGGCGGGGGAGGCATCAAAATGTTTCTCTGATTAGGGACCCTGAGTGTGCTGCAGCTGCTCCAGAAGCAAAGCCTCTTCAGGGACTGGTTTGAGTAAGAGTCAGTTTGGCAGTCTCATCCAACCCTTGCTGGCTCCCCTCCAGTCCTGTGCTGGATTCAGGGGTGAGAAAGTCGCCGCCACAGCTGATCAAGCTGTTGTGAAGCACTGGTGGTTCAGGGTATGTCTACATTGCAATTAAAACCCATGTCTGGCCTGTGTCAGCTGACTTATGCTTTGGCTAAGGGGCTTTTTAATTGCAGTGTAGATGTTTGGGCTCGGGCTGGAGCCTGGTCTCTAGGAAACTATGAAGTGGGAGACTCCCAGAGCTTGAGCTGCAGCTCGAGCCCGAATATCTACTGGAATTCATTGGAATTAAACAGCCCTTTAGGTTGAGCCTCATGAGCCGGAGTCACTTAGCATGGGCCAGCTGCAGGTGTCTAATTGTAGGCTTACCTCGGTGCTTGGAACAGTATTGGACACCTGGTCAGACTCCTCGTAAAAGGGGCAGATGATGGGGAGTTCACAGAGGTGCAGTGTTCATCCCTGGCTTTCTGATAGTTGGTCTTGAGCTTCTTAATTCTCTGTCTGCACTGGTCACTAGTCCGGCGAATGCCCAACACTGACAGCTTCTTTGTTATTAGCTGGTATGCGTGGTCCTGGAACGGTTTGCTTGTCTTATACCAGAGATGAACCAAAATCTAGGTGTGCTCCCATGATCAGCTAGCAGCATGCTTGGCAAAGCACTTCTTCATGTCCCTGGCCCTTGCAAATGCAGGAGAAGGCTCACTCTGTGTGCAGCTCAGTGACCAGAACAAAAGGGGAGGGTTAAACGCCAAGCAGCTATACCCTTCCATTTCCTGGGAGTCAATTGTCCAGTCTTGGGATAAAAAGGACAAAGGACACTGTCCCATGAGATTGTGGGATCATGTTGGTGGACTCGCTGGACTGGTAGACCAGGCCCGAGCTGCATCCTCTCAGCAAACAATGGAGTTTGGGCCCAAGCCCTCATGGCTTGGGCTCAAATCCTCCACTCCTTTGGGATCCTGGGGCCTGAGCCCAGGCCTGAGTTAGACAGACTTTTGTGTAGACAGAATAGTGTGGGGTGAAGGGTGGACTTGAGTCTGAGCCTGGACTTACAGGGTAGACACACCCAAATTGTCCAAATCAGATGAGGTCTTGTGAAAATTTGGTTCTTAAAGTACCAAGAGAATCCCTGGAGTGAGGAATGGTCTAAACAGCATTTCACCAACGTGGGTGAAATTCAAGAAAGCTGTTTCCCTAGAAATGGCACAAGGGTACAGATGATGTAATAAGCAATATATCTGATACGGAGCATAATAGAACAATGGATCACACCACCCTTACATGTGTCCACTAATGACTTGCTTTGTAAACTTTGTAGAGTGCTGTCCTTATCTGTATTGATTAATATTTCTTACTTAAAATTTCATAAAGTTTTCTAGCAATACCTGGGTGGCTAAAGATGTCACTTTCCTTCCATGTTCATCTATGCAGAATGTACAGTGAAAATCCCTGTGAACTCTCTTCTATTTGTACGGAAAGGGAGATTATTAATCACAGCTACCCAGTATAAAACACTCTGCGTGCTCTGTCATTTGCATGCACGAATGCTTTTGAAATTATTTTCAAAAGCTACTGTTTTACATCCACAGATGTTTCCAGGGAAGAGTTCCTGGGCCATCTTTTTAGCTAATTTTAATTCTTGTGAGTAGTACTGCAGACAAATGGTTCCACTCTGTCCTCAGTTCTAAAACCACTTCCCTGAAGTGGTTCCAATTTCCCTGAAAAGTACCTGTAATTTTGAGAGTTAATTGAAAGTCTCTCCACATCTTTAAAACTGCCTCTGTCCTGTTCAGATGAGTAAAACTGAATTTAAATTTTTTTCTGTTAACTGCTTCCAGTGCTGGTTTAAGATACAGTAGTTAGAATTTATCCAGTCACAGTTACTGCTTGTGGGTATTAAACTACCCATGTAAATAGGAAGAACAGCTGAAATTCTGCGAAGCAGTTGTAGGTAGGGTAACGTTTTTTCTAAATAAGCAAAAACAACTAGACAGTTATAGGAGGCAACATGAGAACTTCGGCAGGACTTAACTAGGCTAAAAACCCATTTCGGATTAATTTAACAAATTGACTGGGTTCTTTGTAACACTATTTTTGCACATAAACTCTCAATTCTTCTTGCAGAATTATACTGACCAAGAGAGTGGACTGGAAACCAGATTTCCTTCTGTGGGGTTTTGAATTCTAACACTATTAATTAGTAATTTTTAGAAGTTTTTAAGATCCGCTTTAAGGTGTTTTTAGAGTAACCTAAAAATGTCTAGGAAGATAGATTCATTATCAAATTTATACAGAATAGTAAATTCATTCATTTTGGGCTCAAATCTGGTCTCAAATATTTGGATTTTTGTGCAGACACACACACTTGAGGGCTGAATTTCTCCCATTTTTAGTATAGCCCAGTCTGACTTTTTATCCACTGTAAGCGACATAGTTTACAATGTTCTAAATTAAATGTAATGACTTATTGTGTGTGTTCTTCAATTTCAGTCTGGGATAATCTTCCACAGCAGAACAAAAGTAAGAATCAAGCATGTGTTTCCCTTTAAAATATTATGTCCATGTTTCAATAATTCATTTATTATAGTTCTCAAATTATTAAACAAAGTGCATGCTCACTTACCCTGTGTATTTGTTAATTCAGTGTGAAAATACCACTTCTCTAATTTATTATAGAAATTTAATTTAAATATACTTCTGAAATACAGGCATGAGATATTTAATATACTGTATCAAAAGTGTATATTTCTGTTGTTAACTGGTAACTTCAGAAGAGTGACTGGAATTTGATCTCTGAGAATATTATATTGATAATGTTGGAACTTTGTAAATAAATAAATAAATAAATAAATAAATGCATTGTTAGAACAGAGAATAACCATTCCGATAACAGACCTGAAATCTGCCACACAAATAGCAATTATTATATTGTATTTCATTTTCACAGTCTTTATTTTATATTTCATTTGTTCTATATGCTTAGGGTGCAGTGAGTACCGGTGGCCCTGGGACACAAAGCAGCATATAAATGTGAAAGTATCATTTTCTATCAGATTTTTTTTTAAAGGTCAGGCGTACATTTTCCCATCTTCTCTGCAGGCAGCTTGTTCATTTGCTACTATTGTGCTCTGAATTTGTGCCCAGAAAGCAGATGTGTGAGTTAGCCAGTTACAAAAAGGATCAAGCATGTCTAAGGAAACCTAGTCCACACACAGAATTACCCCCTGGACATACATGCTCAGAGGGGTCCCAATGGGTGCACAAATTAAAGAAGCCTCAGGCTACTTTCAGCTGCCAAACTCTTCATGCTCATCAGTGTCTCCATGGAAATAGCTAGACTGCTGGAAGGCTGCTGTGCATGTCTAGCCACAGGTAGATGTGGAGACAGCATGTGCAGGGCTGTAGAGGAAAAGATGCCTGATGAATGCAGTGTGGTTCTCTAAAAGCTGCTTGTAATGAATCTGTGGGCCATGGAGAACCAGTTATGGACAGACAAGCAGCCATCAGCAGTGGTGATCAGCAGAGAACAGGATTTAGCATGTAGGACATCTCACTGTATATCAGTACGGTGCTGATATCTAGTGCTCAAAATCCTGTTTCCAATGCATCACCCACGCATTGGTGTAGGCTAAGCTCCTCCATTCTGTACGCCTCCCTTGGCATTCATTGCCTCCATCCATTCATTCCTACTGATTCCCTGTAGCACTAATTCTCGACCCCCAGCTGATTCTCTTAGTTATTACCTCCAGCCACATGTGGCAGTATCTTTTGCAACAATTAAAGCCACTGATTCACAGACCTTAGCTGACCCTGGTATGTATCCCCTGTTCTCATCTATTCTGTGTCTTTTCATTGCTGGTCTTTAACAGATAGTGAGGAAAAGACCTAGGGGAAGTAAATTAATAATATGTGGCTGTTCTGTTTGCGGAGAAGGAATTGTGTGGTTAGAAAATGAAAGGTTAAATAAGTTCATGAGGAAAACCTAAACATCTGTCAGATGCTTGGCTACTACCTCATTAATTCTGTGTAGGAAGGATAAAATGATTCTTTTGCCTGGTTGGAGATTGTATTTATTGCTAGCCTGTGACTTCTGGGTCAGCCTCAAATAATGTAAAAATTGGTAAAGGTTGAGATGTTAATAGGTGCATTCATGTGTTATTATCATAAGTTTTAACAGAAAAGCTCCATTTCAATAAGATGTTTATAAGTTTTATTTTTAACAGGTAACTATGCGCGATGAGGCTATGATTTCATCAAGGAGTTCTAGTCACTCCACAAACCATGAGAAGAAAGCTTGAGTGGTTTATATAGTCATTGGAATCCTTATAGGAATGTCAGCTTCCTAATTCAAAATAGTCTTGTTATTTGATATAATTTCTGGACATGACTCCTGGATTCATGCCCTGCAGAAGCTTTTGCTTCACCTACTTTCTCTTCTCTGAAATATGACAGTTCAGCTCCTGCCCCAAGCTCCCTTGTATACTACTCTCTCTATCACCCTTTTCTGCCAGCAACTTCTGTGCTCTTGTCTAATCTACAAAATGTTACTGTGTTTGAGTACTGTTGTGAAAGGTCAGCCTAACTGAACACAGTTTAGCAGTCAGTGTAGACCAGCACAAAGCATATGGCTAACCATGATTAAGTTCTGCTGAGATCAGAGTTTAATCACAATTGGCTGATCTGTGCTGAAGATGATTTATCCAAGTTTACACTGATGGTTAAACTGTGTTCAGTTAACACGATCAATCACAACTGTGTTTATGCATTTTGTAGTGAAGACAAGGCTTATGTCAGCAGCCAGAGTGGCTGTTGCCTTTGCTTTCAGACTGATTTCTCCATGCAGTGCAGTAGTTCTCCATTCATTGCCTCTGGAATGGACCAGATGGGGCTCAGAAGAATCTTGTAATTCAAAGGTGGGATACTACATATGTTAATTTATGTAGGGGACATTTTAGTGTATGCAGGGATGTGTTTAAAACTATGGTTTGTATATTAGGTAACAGGAGCAGAATTTGTGTTCTTGGAGATCTCAGTATGTTGGAGTTGAATGAGAGGAAAGCTTTCTAAAAGAATAAATATCTGCACTTACAATTTGCTTGTTAATTAGTAACAATCTGGAGTATATTCATTTTTTTTTCATTTTTAACAATATACTACCGTGTCTATCCCATGGGGATATATGAACTCAAAGCTGTATGTAGTGCTCAGCTTGGGTTTTCTGCTTCAGATTAGCTGCAGCCACGATGACTTTCCCTATATTTATTTATATACAGTAATAAAACACCAAACCTAAGTTAAACTCCAACTGTGATTGACAGATTCTAATTTCTGTGCATCCGCACTCCAATTTCTCATTGGTTGGCATCATGTTTAAACTTAGATTAGAATTTGTACCTGCTCAAAGTCACTCTATGAAGCCAGCATGCTATAAATTAATATTTAAAAAAATTCCAAATTAGTGAAAGTGCAATCTTCCAAAATATATTTAAACAATCCCCCCCCCCAACATTTAGGACAACTATCTTTACTTACCAAGTATGGTAGTGTTGTTTTAACTACAGTTCTGATTCCATTTCTTTAAATATCTTTAGGTTGAGCACTGTGTGGTATGTAGCACTCACATGCGGCTGTTTTTGTGTAAATTATACACGTGAAATTAATTCCTTTTGGTTATTTGGTGCTGGTGAATAGACCATCAGGTTTGTGAGTAGGAATATAAGCAAAGAACAAGGTCGGTAGATCACAAGATAGAAGGGAATGCTGGGCTTATCATGAAAACAATGACAATGAACAAATATGTACAAACAGTGCTGGAAACTTGAGTGCATCAGGCAATGTTAATGTGACCAGCACTTGCAAGAGTAAGTTAGAGCAAGTAAGATGGGACAATAGCAGAGGAAACATTGGACAATCACCCATGCCAAATAATTAGCCTAGATTTTCTCTGAGTACATGGAATGCACAGACGAAAACACCATTCCATACACTTACATTTTGATTATTTATACTACGAAGCAAAAAAGAGAGTCTAACAAAAGTTTACTTCAAAATTAACAATGTGTTAATGTGGCTAAGTTGCACTTTCACATCTGGACTAGAAGTTTAAATTCAGAGCCCTGCCAGGAATTAAGGTCATACCAAACAATAGCACTGCAAAGTATGCTGGGAATTATTACACTGTTGGAGGTATTGTTCTTCATAAGAAATGTGATAACTGTGGTAACTCTGATGGCAGCAGATGTGAAAGTGAAACATCCCACTGCACTTTCTGTAGAGGTCAAAGAAGAACCCATACGTCTTGGCCAACATAACGCTCCTACAATTTAAAAAAAAAATCTAAATGGGCTGTGGGAGATAGTTTTCAGTAACAAGGTATTATAACAGTCACTGCGCTATTATCATTAAAAGTAATTACATTAAAAATGCTTTAGTAGTTTTCATATTCAAAGCATTCCATAATGCATCAAATTCTGTTTTGTTTCAGCTATATGTTGATGCTCTTTATTTAATATTTTTAAACTTGTCTCTAAATTGCAACTTGCTGCCTAGTTATTGCAGCACAATAGGTTCAGTCTATGTGAGAGACTTTGGTGTTTTAATCTCATAGCAATTGAAAGTGGCAGGGTAGGAACTGCTGACAATTCCTAGCATTTTGTAGAGGTGGGAGGTTGTGGGGTTTTTTTGCTCCTGTCCTCAGGTCTATTGGCATAGGTAGCCCTGCTAGTAAGTATCATGAATTGAAACATAAGATTCGTGTGTGTGACGTTCTACAATTTTTAATTATTTAATAAAGAAAATTAAACAAAGAAGACGTAAACATTTAAAAGTGAATGAATTTTAACCCAAAACACTGTAGTGGCTCCAAAGAAGCAACTACTGTCTATCTGATATCTGGTAAATAGAAATATCTCTTGGGGGGGATTCTTAAGATAAGCAGGGATGTATTCTTATCTCTTGACATTTACATTCAGTGCAACCTTGACTTTTCTGAAAGGTGGTGTAAACATACTTAATCTACAAACCCCACCCCCCTTCCAAAAAATGCAAACCCCAAGAGTTTCAGAGAAGCATTGTCTGCTGTATTGTTGAGGGTGTTAACTCTGTTATTTTGGTTAATAGAGAGTTAGCTTATACACTATTCCTCCCTCTCTCTCTCAAATATGTATGGTTATGTATGTAATACTGTGCAGTTATTAATAAAAATAGCTGTACAGTGGGAGGTGAGAGTATGCTTCACAATATCCACCCAATGAAAGGAAAGGTGGGCACTGAATTGTTGGCTCGAGCCAGGCGTAATATGGTCAGATCCTCCTGAAATGTCTTCACATAGATTTGCCAACTCACCTTCGGTCTGGGTCTCTGTAGCCATCTGATGAAAAGTGATCATCTTAGAAAATGTTTTCTGTTATGACAAGGCAATTCCTACTAAGTAACTCCACCCTGTTATTATTTTTCCCATTCGTATTTAGTCAAGATCATGGTACCACACCATAAGTACCTCTAACAACAGTAATATAAAATGATGCAAGATATGACTTTCCAATAAATATTGTAGTAATATTTTTACAACTGTACAACCTTGGTATAAACATTTCAATTATTACAACTAGCGTGGACTTCATGTAGCTTCGTGTATCTGTAATTGTAATAGCAGTTTAGTTTTGATTTATTTTCAGGTCGTGCCACCGGATGTATACACCCACACCACAAATGACACATCATTTAGACTAAGAACAGCAACTTAGAAGTTAAAATTCACTATCATAAAACCATAACTGTAGTTATAAAATGCAATTTTTGGTCACTTTAACTGGGTCACCCTATGGTGGTAGGTCTTTTTCCTCCTTTCCTACGCTTTGCTGATGCCAAAATTGCTTGCACAGAGTATATGTGTGCGTGTGTGTGGTCCAGCCTGGGCTGTTGCTTGGCATGTTTAGGATCAATCCTTTTGCCAAACCTCAGGAATATCTTCTTGGGAGGAAGTGTAAACATACAACCAAATTAGCCTGGTTTCTTTATTTAACTCAGTGAAAGTTGATACTTACTTTAAAGCTTCAATGTAACCAGCTGCTTTAGCTAAATTAGAAAATGACAGGCCTATACTTAATATTTTGGCAAAAGTCATTCTGTTTGAAACAAAAATACCAGTTAAAGGTAAGGAAGTAATAATAATCAAGTAGCATTCCTACTGCAGAAATAAGAAATATAGATGGTATGCAATTGTGGTAATTTTCACATTTATTTTGACAGTATTGTAGTCTAGAGTGGGTGCTAGATAGGAAAAGATGAAGTTAACAGTGTACTGACACATTATGGAATAATCACAAGAAGAACATACTTACCGATATGGTGCCAGGACTGTGGATAGTATATCTACAGTTTTCTGGGAAAAGCCATCACTAAAATGACCTACCAAATTCTAGTATAATTTCTAAAATAAGGAGAACAGATAGCCTTGCTTGGCCATCCAATTGATAGACAGTTTTCCTGGAAATGGTCTGTTTTTTACTAACACTAGGCTGTGCTTTTTAATTTATGCAGATGATAGTTCAGGATCATGCTTCTTTTTCCTATGGGCTTTTACAGGTTACCTAGAAATAGAAGAGATTTTCCATGGGCAAATACACAGCAAATTTCAATAAGTCTAAAACCTGGTGTCTACTTTTCCAATTTGACATACATTAAAATGCACCCATCAACAATGTTCTCTCCATTCTGATTCTTTTAGATTTGTTAACTATGAGAGAGGATCTCCTCAGAAAGTTATCAAATTTGTATATCATTTATGGTTTTACAGACTATAATCAACAACTTGAATTTCACATTGAAATTAATTGGCAACCAATGAAGGATATGAATTATTGTTGTAATGTGTTCTTGTTAGTTTAACCTGTCTAAACGTGGACGTCTGCACGAGATGAAGCTGACAAGTGGTCTTCAAATTTATCTCCATATAGAGTGCTGTGATGGTATAGACTGAACATACTAAGCAGACAAAAGGTTACATCTGTAAGTAGCTGAGGTATTTTTCAATTGTCTTGACTGGAGAAGGCTAACTCCTGATGTTGTTTGTAGACAGAGTTCAGTAGGCTGCAAGGTTTATTTTGGATTTTGGAGAGTTAAGGGAATTCAGTTGTGGTTGAAGTATATATAGGGTGAATAACCCAGGATCACCAAAAGAAAATAAACTCTGCTGGTTAACCTTAACCAAAGGCTCAAGTATGTTTTCTGAAAGGCCTGGGACACTATTCAAGAGATCTACAAATGCATTGCAATAGGCTAGTCTGGAGGAATATATATATGTGTGTGTGTGTGTGTGTGTGTGTGTGTGTGTACACACACACCACTCTTTCTATATAAATAGTGAGGTTCTTATCTAAAAGAAAAATTCACAACTTCTTGGTCAAGTGAAGGTGAAAGATGGCACTTCTGGCCACTGCTGCTTTCTTGTAGTCCTAGGACAGCAGATGAATCCATTTTATCCCTAGTCTGCAAACCACCTTGACAAAAAATAGAAGATGAGATCACAGCCTTTGCTGATTCCTGAGGGTGTGTCCCCTTACTAATAAACATCACCTGTATCTTGCCCAGCTACAAATGCTTTCATCCAAGTTCCTATCTGTACCAGACATTGAGCAATCCAGACACTGCCATTTTCTTGCTTTGATAACAAAGAGATGGAGAGTAGAGTATCAGTAGTGTAATGATGACACCATGTCCCACAAATTCTCAGTCATCTGCTATGTGGTTTCACGTACACTTTGAGCAAGAGGAGGACTGTGCTGCAGTTGATCAGAATCCGCGCAAGTCTTTCTCAAGTCAAGTCTGTGCCTATGTATTTCTCCTGTCACTGTTGTAATTAGTGACTGCCTTTCATTATCCTTCCATCCCACTTCGTCTGCTGCACACTTTTGGCAAACTACTGTGACTGAGAGAATGAGAGGAGGACTACTACAGGTCCATGCAACAATGGTCATGGCAGTTAGACTGTCCAGCTACAAACTTGAAGAGAGATGACCTCCAAGCATGAGAAGATAGTTTAGATTTATGGTTAAGTCATTGACCTTTATGCGGAAATTGACCATAGGACATGTCTATTTTGGGCCCATAAAAAGCCTGCAATAAAATGTGCATCTTTAGGGATAGATAATGAGTCTGTTATCCACTCTGTGCAACTTGAGAGGTAGCACCTCTTGTCCACTGTGAAGCAGAGTCACTGTCTCTTTCTTTCTCTGAATTTCATATCTCTTCCCCTCTTTGTCCCTTTATCTCAGTTCCCTTTTTTCCTGTCCCCTTATGTCTCAGAATCACCATCAAGTTTCCTCTCTCAAGCCCTTTGCCCCTTTCTGGCTGCTCCACTTTGTCCTGCAGCTCAATTGCTTTCCCCACTTTTCTGTTTGCCACCTGCAGCTCTTCTATTCAACCTGTCAGTGGCCAACTTTCCCAGGTTCTTGGGATTCCAAAATGGAGGAAAGGGGGCACTGATGCTCTCCCTTCCTCAGTCAACCCCTAGCACATTCACTTCCTGCAGAGTGACCATACTGGAGAAGGGAAGGCCTCTGGGCCTGATGCTTGCTTCCTGCCTACCTAGCAGCCAGCAAGAGAGTATGCATAAGGAGTAATTATGATCCAAGGAAATGGGATGCTGGACCATGCCCAAATATATGAAAATGCAATAAACCTCTAATGTTGGATGTGCACATGTGCATATTTGTGCATTCATGCATATTTATTAAAAAGTTATATCAATATTGGCTTAATTGAAACATATTAATATTTGCCAACATGTCATCGTAATGTTCAATTTATTTTTGTTAAAATAAATTTAACTTACTCTGAGTTATGTTTTGTATAAGACAATGATCAATGTATGTCTGATATTGGTGAAAATTAGGGCTGGAGAATAGCAACTGAAATAATTTTTTAAAAAATAAAATAAAATAAAACTTATACTTGCAATATCTGGGGTGGCAAGGAGAAAAATTTGCAAATATATTACTTTTTCTTCTTAAATCTTCACTTTTTTAGATTAAGTATTTAATTATAGGGATTAAGTAAACATGGACTCCTTGCACTACCTATATTTCATGTAAAAGGATTTTAGCTCAGCTTTAAAAATGCAGCTCCCTTCTCAGCTTTCTTATGTGATTTGTTCTAATGATGTCACAAGATGAAAAACTATGAGTCTTCATTATGAAAGCCCCACCCCTGTCGAACATGTTGACATAAAGAACAAAAGCTGATTTAAGAACAATAGAGTAGTTGATTTTTATAATACATGATCTCTGTGGTAGAAGCCAGGGGGAAATACACTATGAATGGTTTATTTTAAAATATTACAAATCACTCCATATACAGTGCAATTTAACCACAAATCACATTAAGTTAAATAACTTAATAACATGCTGTTTTTTTCATATTGGATTAAACATAAGCAATACCAGTTTATACTAATTTTTAAAGGTCTGGGTTTTCACATTATTTTCACATTTATTTGTAGGTAGATCTGGGTCTTGTCACATTATTGCTATGTGCATATAAATAAATCATCAATACATAAAATAAATGATGAAAATGAACTATGGTTAACAGAATCTTTGATAGTATGAATATTGGAGTAAATGTGAATATCGGAGTATTCAGTTCTTGCTTATGTGCGTTTGTAGATTGAGCTGTTGCAGAATCTTTGAGCTGACTAGGCTTTTTTTATTAGCTGCAGTAATAATCACAGTATGATTATCCTGACTCAGGTTTATATTTATAACTTCAACAAGTGACTACCTAAATAGGCTGAAATGAGGGATGAATAGCAGAAATGCTGTGAGGCATTCACTCCTCCTTCAGTCTCTTCCAGTAAGGTTCGAATATTACTACTGTTTGCCTGATAGCTTTGCTCTTTACTGCATAACGATAACCATATAAACAGTTTTTGCGTCAAGTCGGTAGGAAAAATTCAAATGTTCACAAACGTAGAAGTTACTGGAACTCCTTGTCTGTAAGCGGTCAAGATCTCCTTCTTAATGGAAGTGGGGGGTGGTTATGTGAAGTGAGCTTTCAGTCAACAGGTGACTGAGGAATATAAGGGAGACAGAGCATTAATAGGCTACCAGCATTAAATCTAAGCAGCATTAATACACAGCACCTTACTGAACCAGTGAATGTAAAGGTCCACCTACATAGCTAGCAAAAGATACAAAAGGTTGGTTTCTCATGTGTGGATCTTATTTGAAAATATTAGAAATAAATATTGTGAGAGAAATCCGGCCCTATTAAAGTCAATGGCAAAACTCCTGTTGACTTCAATTGGACCAGGATATCACTTGATACGCATTGTATTTGCAATAAAATAGAAAGCCATAGCTAGGGTGACTCATACTGGTGCTGATATAACTGCCCTGTGGTACTCCCAGAAGCAGTGCATCCATTGTAGAATGTTTCGCCAATCTGAGGGCAGGCCTAAACTACAGCCTAAATCAATATCACTTATGTCACTCCGGGGTATGAAAGCTCCCGCTGCCCCCAAGCGACGCAAGTTTCACGCTGTCCACAGCGGCGCTTTGTTGGTGGGAGATGCTCTCCTGCTGACATAGCTTCTGCTTCTTGTGGAGGTGGAGTAGTTCTGCTGACAGGAGAGTGCTCTACCATCGGCGTAGTGCATCTTCACCAGACATCCTACCACGGCGCAGCTGCACCGATGTAGCGTTGTAGTGTAGACTTGTCCTGAGAAAAACATCACTAATACTATTGAATGCCAGCCCTCCACTATGAGTTTCAAACTGTTTAAAAGATGAACACCAAGAGTCTACAAGAATTTACAGCAGATATCCCCTATGCTTGCCTTTCTAATTACTCCCAAAACGCACTTCAGAGTCCGAATCCTGGAGAGCAACAGAAAATCTCATAGTAAATCTCAGTAGAGATTGAATTGAGAGCAGAGTCAATGCATCCGATGAAGTGAGCTGTAGCTCACGAAAGCTTATGCTCTAATAAATTTGTTAGTCTCTAAGGTGCCACGGGTACTCCTTTTCTTTTTGCCTCAAGTACTGTGCCAGTAGCAGATGAGGTTACTAATGCTAGTAAAATATTCTTTATCTCTACAACATCTGATCCCCTGGATAGTTACCAAGTACACCTGTCTGCCAAATATGTATGTGTGCCAATGCACTGTGCTGATCTATCTGCACAGTATACCAAATGCCAGTTGCTTTGCTTTCTGTAGTTGGGAAGGAAGAATATTTTGAGTGTAAAAGGGCACAGCACAGTGAATAAGCAAACCAATAGGTTGATCTAATTGTTTCACACACTTTAAAATGTTCTGTTGACTAATGCATTTTTCCGTAGGCTGGTAAAGCTGGCAAATTTGTTTAGGGAAATTTTTTAAAAATAATTTAAAACAAAGGGCACATAGCCACATATGTTTTCCCCCAATCTTAACCAACTCTTTTTATTGCAAAATCTCCCCATTGATTTCCAAACTGTGAGCTTGGTAATATTTTTCAGTTTTGCTATCTAAAATACATGCATTCTTGTTTTGGGTTAAACCAAATAAAGCTTAGGATAAGCCTTAGTATGTTATCTTTTTTGTTCTTCTGTTCATGTATGAGAATAGTATTCTAGGTAAAGTGCTAATTAATTGCCTCTCCTATTACCTCTAGAGATCTGAAGAATAACTTGATTAGCACTATTGAGCCTGGAACCTTCCAAGGACTTTCAGAACTGAAGCGCTTGTAAGTATTAATTCCAATTGAATTACCCTGCAAATTGTGTTCATATCAACATTTCTGTCCTTGGGGAACTTGAGTATGCCACCAAGCAATAATAACATAAGGATTTAGGGCAAAGGACATAAAACCATGTACTGTACTTGGATTCTTTTAATCTTTTTTTCTTCTAAATAGGTCTTATTCCTATTTTCTGCTCTATTTGGGGGCATGTTTTGGAGTATTTAAAAATATCTTTTTGTCTTCTAGCAAAGAAACACCCTATTAAATATCTAAATAAATAAGTCTGTAGCTGATTATGTTTTTTAAAAATGTGTAACTAATGACTTAACTAGTACATTGAAATAAAAATTCTGCGTACTAACCTTTTTTGTTATGAGGTCCATGTTTACTCATAGATACCATAGGCCAGATTTATAAAACAATTTCCTTGGAAGGAAGATTCTGCATGCTGAAGAAGTTAAATTTACCAATTTCTTGTCTATCAAATCCACTCTACTCTGTGTCTTTTTTTTTATTTGTTTGTTTTTTTAGCTCTTTGGTCATATTATACACCATATCCTTTCGAATACTGATGATCATGTGATAACTGTATAATTTTGAAGTCGGGTTTTAAAATATTACTTCCCTACTAATTTGATGCAAAATATTGGGGTCAAATTTCAAATAATACATTTTGGCATATACCTATATATTCTTAATTCGTTAATTCCCTATCAATATATTCAATTAACATTCTTTGGCTTTAGTAAGGACTTTGATATCTGCTAATTTTACATGGCTTGTAAATAGCAGTGTTAATAATAAACATAAAAGAATGGTGAATGCAGTTATGTTTATAAGTAAATCCCTATACTGCGTAAATTCTTCATTTAGAGCTTGTGGAGGGCAATTTTGTGAAAAATAAATGATGTTATATAATCATACACATTTGCTGTTTAGTTATGATCTCTATATTTGATTTTTTTCTGTATTGCATACACAGATAATTATATTGTAGTGCAATGATGCGAATGAATGTTAATTACTGATGCAGCCATATGATCTAATAACGCAACCCTGACCTCTTGTGGGAAGAATGGGTAACCTGTAAACGCCATGATTTAATCTTTCTGAGTCAGAGAAAAGAAACATTTTGAGGAAGTCAAAGGTTGGCCGCAAAAGAGAAGTCAAAGAAAGGAAAAGGTATTATGAGATGGGACAGCTAGCAAAAAGACTCCTCAGCAGAAGCTCTCGTCACCTACAGAAATACTGAGATTTACCATGCCTGACTTTAAAAAGAAGTATTCTGTGTTTGGTACTGATAGGTTCCACTTTTATCCACTAGGAAAATGTTCTTGAGTAGTGGAAGATCACTACACAATATCAACCAGAGCTAGCTCTAAATGAAAACCGTTACTGAAGTCTGAATGCTGTAATTACTTTGACTGTACTTGCATTCATTTAGTATTGTTTCACATATGTCCCATGAGTAATACAGTAGGCAGCTGAAGCTAGTGTAGCATAGGCCGCTGAAGGCGACATAATTACAGTGAGTGAGCTGGGTAAATTGCAAGCTGTCAAGGTCCTATAAAAATTAACAATTTCTCCTGTGTATAATCCTTTCTGAGAACCAATTGTATTGTGAGAATTCATTATTTGCAATGGCAAACTGCGTTACCATTTGGGGTAATACAAAATAATGGATACATAAAAAATAAAATGTGAGGAAGCACAAAAATGTGGGACTTGTTTCTTTAACAGAGGAATATTTGTTTTCTGTAAGATCAATTTCATGAGCCAACATTTCTGATGTAAATATTTTACAACTAAAAATGAACACCAGATTTTTGTAACACGCAGTAAATTGGGCCTAAAATAATAAGGATCAGCTGATTAGCAAGCTGGTGCAAGCTGTCATTTCTCTTTGCTAATGTTTCATGAGGAAAAATGGTTTACAGTGATCAGATTTCAGTTGCTGCCAGCTTATGCAACATGTTGTGAAAATAGCATTTGTTATTTTAGAGGCTGAGAAGAGGATACATGTGGAATAGCTTTGTTAGAAATAGCCTGTTACTGCATGTCTCTTCTTGCGAACTACATGAATAGGATGGCAAGATCATTTTTAGTTTTGTGATTTTTTTTTTTCTTTTGGCTGAAATCTACTTTTGTTACCCAGTTTTGCCACATACAGTGATCCATATTCTGAAATCCCTGCTCAGTCTTTGCTCAGGTAAAATTCCTAATGATTTCAGATAAAGTTTTGCCCAAGTAACAATTTTAGGATTTGGCTGTTATTTTTTCCTTCTTTTTTTAAATTAAACTACAGATTTCCAGGATAATCCAGTGACACTGACATATTAGGAAAATTACTGATATTTTTTTTTTGCTTGTGTTCATTATGGGGTAATGATCCTTTCAGTACGAAAAAATATAAATTAACATTTTTAATATTGTTACACAAACTACGCTTTTTCTGGACTAGTCCAGCTTATATAATTGAGAAGTATATAAGAAAAATGTATGCTATATTTAAAAATTACTTTAAAATGTTTAGCTGCACAAGAATATTTTCATGTCTAGTAAGAAGATACTGTAACATTTGATTATCCAAAACTTTCATTTTTTTAAGTATAACATGAAACACAGTGAGATTTAAAAGATGCTCTGTTCTTTCAGTAATTTTTTTTTGGGTGGCTCTCCAAGATTCTGAGGATTTAGTTACAAGATGGCAAATTATTACTCTTGCTTTCTTATTTTGGACCTGTGTGTTGACAGATGCTGAGGATAATAGGAGAAAATAGGGCGGCAGAGAAAGGCGGCACAATACCTGAAGCAATACCAATCTAGTTCCCAAACAGAGTAGATTTAACATTGTAAAAGGTTATCTGTTCATTTGAAAGATGATTAGATCATTGCAGTTTTCACAAAAAACAGAGCTGAAGAAATTTAAGTTAAAATTACAAACCTAACATTTGAAAGTCAGGAAATTAGATTATAGTTGACAATACACATAGGGTGGAAAATCTGGAATTACGCAGCAGCTGTCATCTTGTAAATGGTGGGAGAGCCCTGGTAGCTGCCTCTTGAAAGTGTACGCTGTCGCAGTAATGAATTACATAGAGTGTAATCTTCCATACACTCTTCTGGAGACTGTAGTCACATAATAGTGACTTTATGCCTCATGTTATTACTCTGGTGTGATGGGTTGTACCAATCTTTTGGTACTCTTGAGAAGGTTCCACAAACCTGTTACAGCCCATCCCATCTGTACGTTTAATAACAGACATTGCTATGACAATCAGTGTGTTTGTGGGGAGGTTTTTTGGGAGGGAGCTGGTTATACCTTGATGGGGATTTTTGGAGTCCTTGCTACAAGTGCCTCCTTGAGCAGGAGGCATTCAGGATAAGTTGAAAACCTAGTGAGGGTTAGTATTTTATGAAGTGGCTGGTATACTCTTGCAGGAGGGCTAGGCACCCCCTACTTGGTGCTCAAGAGACATTACAGCTGCCCTGTTCATTACTTTGGTCAGATTAATATTATTTGTAGAGTTTAGTCTGTTAAACTGCAAGTAATATAACCAGAACCTTTGCTGAATTATGTTCTTTTGCTTGAACCAGAGAAGTTGATTTTTTTCCCCTTTCTTTCACCCGGGCCTTCTGTGAACTTTCTGTCCTAGCTGCTCATATCCTGTCCGTGTTGCAACTATGTTTTGTGTGTTGTGTCAAAAGCACACTGGAATATAAGAAAAAGGAGATGAAGAAAATCAGTGACACAAAACGCAGAAGAAATACCCCACTGGTGCCACTCACTCAGCTTCCATAACAGCCTCCACTTGGGTTTTATAAGTTACAACACAAATTGGTTTTTTGACAACAATTAATTTAGTGCTTTAAGCTTTCTATTATGGCTATCAGTCAGCTATATATAAGTTAGCTTTGAAATTAGAGTTTAAATGGGCATAATAATGAAAATTTACCCTAGGCTAATACTTTGATTTTTTGCTTGTATAACTTTTAATATGGACCTCCAATAAGACATTCATGGCTTATTTGTTAATATCACATGGGAGATAAGTGTTCAATTTTCCAGTCCTAATCTCTTTCCCTCTTGAGACCCAAGATCTCAAGATAAACTCCTGGATACAAACCTCTCTGAATTTTGGGATTTTGAAATCTAGATCCAAAATTTATGGTTGGGCCAGTCTCTCTAAACTTTTGGTCTGCAGACCCTAGGCATGCTGCAGAGGCAGCGGTACACTGTTTGCATTTCTCAAGAGTTATATTTCTGGTTAATTAAAGAGTGGCATTGAAGGCTTCAAAACTCTCATACAGACTTCCTCAGCTGGAAGAACTTTGGAAACAAGGTGGATAAAAATCAATGATTTCAAAAAAATCAGATTTTTTTTAATTTAAATAAGTTTTTTTTATAAAATGCTTTTTGAGGAAAAAACCTATCCAAAGATCATTTTAATTAAGATACATTATAGCTCAAAGATATCTCATCATGGAATAGGGATTAAAAATTCTAATTCTATAGTATGAGACAATATATTCATGTAATGTTTAAGAAAAGTTTTGTGAATGAGTTCCAATAGTTCATGGATTAGGGACCCAATCTTATGGGGTACCAGGGGCTTCTGTATAGATTATTTAGGTTAATCTTTCTATCTACCCAATGGCACTCAGTGCTTGGTCTAGAAGATACCATCAGAGATGCTTAGTTTTGCAGTTCTCAAACTCTGGATTTGTGTCTCCAGAGATAACATGCTTGTTAACAGCAAAAACGTTTTAAAATCAATAAATAATATATAGAGGTGAAAAATAACAGACCTCAACCCTATTGCCCCCTGCAAATTTGTGCACACAGAGTCAATCCCTTACCTCTCTATAAAAATGCAAAATTTCAAAAAGTTCAATGAAGAGAAGATTATTGGGGGTGGAATAGATCTGGACAAGGAGAAGAAGTCTGGAGATAAATGTGAGAAGGGAGGGACAGGCAGTAGAAACAATGAAACTGTTTGGGCAGCATATTCCAGAAGTCTTGAGGTCTTTCTGAATGTAGTCTTCATTAATTTAAGACCTACTATCCATTCTCTCACTAGAAGGGAAAACCTATAATGCCAGCAGGCCGTAAAAGATACCCAGTATAGGAATATTTTAATGAAGTTCCTCTACCTGTGGGTAAGACAGGCATCCATGCAAAATGCAAACAGTGCGACAAAGAAATGCAAGGCCTGGTTGCCTGAATGAAACATCCTGAGAAGTGTTCCTTCTCAGGAGAAGGATGTTGAAGATGATGAAAGGAACATGTCTGAACATGCAGGATCTTCAGGTTGGTAAACTTTTTCATTTCATACTTCTTTCTTAGGACTGCCTGTCTTCCTTCCGGACTATTCTTGAATTCTCATGTTTGAGCAAAAAATATGGTTGTTACTCTATGGTACTATCCTTTTAGATGCAGTTGTGATAAAAAATAAATAGCTGAAATAGGTAGATCTTCCTTTTACAATTTCACCTTTAAAGTAGTACTGAGTGTCAGTGAAATCAATGAGTAATACTAAATGAGCAGTACATTAATAATAATTAAATAACTGCATTGACTTATTTTGTTTAGGAGAATCCATCCTCAACATACGGGATTCTGAAGACTGTCCACCTTCAAGATCACCATCATTTTCTATAGTTTCAGAGTTATCTGCCAATGATAGTGTTTCAGTCACATCATGTATGTCAAATAGCCACACTATATTACCTGTAGCAAAAAGAAAAAAAATCCATCATCCAGAAACAACCCCCATAGATAAGTTTGTGATAGGAACTAGCAGATTACAAAAAGAGGTAATAGATGAAAAAATTGCTCAGTTTGTTTATGGAACAAACTCTCCTTTCTGTATGATTGAGAACCCACATTTCATTAACATGGTTCAGTCATTAAGACCAGGATACAGTCTTATCCAACAGAGCAGATGTCTCAGGCAAATTGCTGGATAAAGTGTATGAAAGAGAAATTGAGCCGTGTGCAAAAGGTCTAGAGGTAAAGGCAAAACTGTTAACCTGAGTCTTGATGGAGCAATGTCCACAATGATCCTGTTGTATGTGCTTGTGTCACAACAGAAGAAGAGAATGTCTTTCTTACAGAAACAATTGATACATCAGGAAATGCGCACACTCAGCAGAATACTTACAAGAAGTAGCAGTAAAAGCTATAACAAACTGTGAACAAAAATTCAAATGTCTAGTACACAGCTTGGTCACAGCAATGCTGGAAATGTATCCAAAATGAGAAGAAATTATTTAGAGGAAAGTGAAGAGAGTCTCAAGCTAATAACATACAGTTGCTAATGTTGTTGAAATTGCAAAATACTTCCGTAACAATTACTTTGCAGCAGCTGCTCTGAAAAAAGTGGGAGGAACCAAGCTTACTTACTCTCCCACAAGATTTGTGATGTAACTCAGTAGTGGACTGTTTTGAGCACTATATCAAGAACTGGCCTAATCTGATGACACTTTGTGACCAAAATTATTAAAAAGTAGATGGCACTGTCACAACCAAAGTTCTTAACACTGGGCTTAAGAGAAATGTTGAACACATACTGAGTACCCTGAAGCCTATTTCTGTAGCCTTGAACAAAATGCAGGGAAATAGCTGTTTTATTGCTGATGCTGTCGAAATTTGGAAGGAACTGAGTGAGATCTTAACAAGAGAAATATGCAATGACAGAGTTAAATTACAAGCATTAAAAAATGAATGGGACAGCAATATCTCCATCTCATTTTCTTGCAAATATTCTAAATACTTGGTACCAGGGTCAAACCCTAATTGCTGAAGAAGAGGAGTTGGCTATGAAATGGACATCCAGCAATCATCCCTCCATAATGCCAACTATAATAAACTTCAGAGCTAAGAGTGAACCATTGAAGAAATATATGTTTGCTGATGATGTTTTAAAGAAAGTCACACCAGTGAACTGGTGGAAGTCACTTAAACACTTGGATTCAGAGACTGTTGAAGTGATAATCTCACTTTTAACAGCAGTAACTTCTGCTGGTGTAGAAAAAAATATCTTCTTCCTTTGGACTAATTCATTCCAAATTTAGAAATCGTTTGGGACCTGAAAAAGCAGAAAAGCTTGTTTTTTCTTTTCCAGATTATGAACAAACAGGAAAGTGAGGGTGAAGACGATTGAGTTAGCTGCAGAAGCCAATATTTTAAGTTTCTCATGTTGACTTGGCTTACATAGTCGATTTTTTTAATATTTCATTTAACTATTTTAGTTAAAAACAATTGTAACAAAAATAAACCTGATTTTAAAAAACTTGAATGTTTAACTAAATTCAAAAATTCATATGAATGTTATGTAAAAAAATTCTATGTTTGCTGTTGAAGAAAAAATTCCAGACTATATAACATGTTTGTTTTAGTTAAATAAAACAATTTAAATGTCTGTCTGATGATTAACCTGTTGAATTGGAGGTAGTTTACCTCCCAATGACTTCATAAATATCTGCTTCAATTATCTTTGGTAAATGAAATAACCAAACAATCATTCATTTTCTGATATAGCTGTAAAGCTAATCTGAAAAGTTTTCAGAATAAATCACTTTAAAAATGTATAGTGTGTACCTTCTAAAAATGAATCTATCTACATCTATCTATCTCTGAGTTGTGAAGAATATGTATTAAGGTTATAACAACCAATAAGAATGCACTTTTATGTAGAAATCCATGATTAAATCGAGTTTTCCTGTATAGTCATTTAAATCACGATTTAAATCAATTTGATTTAAATCAAATCCACCCTGGTTGGCAATGATAGGAGGCCTTGAGCATGGAGTAACTTAATAAGGGGAAAATAGATGATACTTAGGGTTCAGTCCAGGCTGCAGAAACTATTGTATGCAGCAATTCCTAAAATACATGCCATTTTCTAATTATTAAATAAATGTTGCTAAAAATTATTGCTATGAGATGAAGACTGATTTTACTTTGAGGCCTCTAGAGACATGACACTCATTTACAAAGCAATTAATGTAAAATTCAATCCAGTGTGTTACAGGAAAGTTTAACTGTTAAGTGAGATTCGTAACTATGTTAAATTCAAATATGTTACAGTACAAAAAATTGTATTTATTCTTTCATTTGTAGCTTTCTAACTCCTAAAATCAAAACTAACAAAGCTGTTTGTGGCTATGTAGGTGTGTACGCCAGTAGTACAAAACTAATGTTTTTGATTTTTTTGTTTGTTTCAGGGATCTTTCCAATAATAGAATTGGATGTCTGACCCCAGAAATATTTGAGGGCCTTAGCAATCTTCAAAAATTGTGAGTATAATACCATTTTGTAATAATCATTTTTAAAAGCCTTTAACACATTACAACTAGGAGAACAAGAAATTGTCTGTCACTCATGTTGACTGAACTATCTGCAAAGGATTTTAAAATAAGGCATGTCTGTACATTTTAAACTAGAGAAAGTCAAACTTTTTCAATGGATTTCCCCTGGACACTTAATGAAAAACAGAGAATGGGATCCTGTCACTCAAGCCTGCTAAGACAAGAATGAAGCAGAAGAACATAAAAGTAAACCAGCCATTATCCGATTTGTTTGGTATGTTATGTAAGCAAGACAGTGGGGTGTGCAGAGTATGGGAAAGACTGCAAAAGGGCATTTTCTGTGTTTAAGTCTGACAACACTGGATTGGGATGTGGAATAAATGGATTTTTTCCTGGTTCTGTCACAGATTTGGGGATATTTGGGGCAAGACTAAGGTTTACGTGGACAACCTTAATTTTGGCACTTCCTACATTTGAATAGAACTGATTCAAAAGTAAGATTTTTTTCATTAAAAATTTCAAAAAAGTTGAAAATCATTTTCAAAAGGATCCCCTTTTTGGTGAAAATTTGGTATTGAAAAATGGGAGTTGTCAGGGTCCCCCCCCCCCACACTCTGAACTCTAGGGTACAGACGTGAAAGACCCCCTAAGCTTATTTCTACAAGCTTAGGTTAAAAACTCCCCAAGGCACAAATTCTCTCTTGTACCTTGGATTGGGTAACAATGCCACCACCAAGTGATTTTATTAAAACTCAGGGAAAGGATCACTTGGAGTTCCTACTCCCCGCTAATATTCCCCCAAACCCCCACACTCCCTTTCCTGGGGAGGCTTGAGAATAAACAAGATGAGCACAGACCAACCTTGGGTTTTTTTAGGACACTAAAAAAAAACCCCCCAATCAGATTCTAAAAGAAACAGAATTTTGTTATAAAGAAAAAAAGTAAAAGAAGCACCTCTGTAAAATTAGAATGGAAGATAATCTTACAGGGCAATCAGATTCAAAAACACAGAGGATTTCCCTCTGGGCCAAACTTTAAAGTTACAAAAAGAAAACCAGGAATACACCTTCCTCTCAGCACAGAGAAAATCATAAGCCAAAACAAAAATAAGCTAATGCATTCCCTTGCTAGTACTTACTAATTCGAATGGAGTTGGATTGCTTGCTTCCTTGATCTGTGTCCAGCAAGCACACACAACAGACAGACCAAAACCCTCCCCTCCCCTTCCCCCCGCCGAGGATTTGAAACTATCTTGTCCCCTTATTGATCCTTTTGGTCAGGTGCCAGCCAGGTTACCTGAGTTTCTTAACCCTTTACAGGTAAAAGGATTTTGTGCCTCTGGCCAGGAGGGATTTTATAGTACTGTATAACAGAAGGTCGTTACCCTTCCCTTTATATTTATGACAGGAGTAGATCTATTTTTTCCCTCCTTTCTTTCCCTTCTCCCCACTTGCTCCCCTCCCCCAACCCCCGTTCAAGTCCTATTCTGCTTTTGAGGGCTTGATTTTGCAGCCTTACCATTCTTCTAACGTACTTTCTATATGTAATTATGATATAAGCCAAGTTACCTATCAAGCCTATACTCTACAAAGAACGCAACTGAAAGTTTAACTTTCATACCAAGAAGAGGCAGAAGATAAAATATGATGTCTTTCATTTTGCATAGTTTGAAAACTCAGCTCAGATCAAACATGCTAATGATAATCCCAAATATTGGTATTCATAATGGTAAAAAAAATCACCTGTTTATATTCCGTACAGATGGCATAATATTTTATCATCTTAAATGTGCAATAAACATATTACAGTGAAGACTCAAAATGGTAGTTGAGAAAAAGTAGTCCATAGACTATTAAATTAGGGGAGATTTAGGAAACCAGGGTACTTCAAATTGGGTTGCTTCTGGAAATATTAATTTAGGCAGCTCAATTTTAAGGAAGTAGTCAGCATCCTATTTGCCATTAATTTAACTTGTATAATTGCTTCATTGTACATGTGGATCATTCAGTCCTGAATTTCTTGGCGTTTGTATGTAATGATATGTTAGTGCAACAAGGATGTCAAAATGCAGAACAAGTAGTGCATTTAATAAATCTCTTCTTGTAAAAGCTATTGATTTAGTAGTAGAACTAAAGCATTCTGAAATTGAAGGGAGTGTGTCATTGCATCTAACAGATGATAACAGTTTATCCATGAGCAGAAGGAACCTTTGGAAGTTTATTTATTTCCTATTGGCTGATCAAGACAGCAGTTTATTCTTAAATCTTAGTTCTTATGTGAATATGTAGTATATTCTGAACATAAAACTATATATTACACTTATATAGTACTTGTCAAACAAACATAACCAAAGTTCTTAAATTCTATAAATAGATCCACCAGTTAGCACTCTTTGATTTCAGTGGGCTTGAGAATATGATCCTTGGGCCTGATTCGAGTTAACACATGTTTATAGGATATATAGAATTCTCCTCACTCACCAACAAAAGGAAGCCACCCTCTGAGATAAACTGTGGCCATTTCTAGCATTATGAAGCAGTATTGTATAAGTGAGGAATATCGGATCTATTTGAAACTGCCAAGGCTATTTACATGAGTAGAATGAAGTTTGAATTTAGCCAGGAACACTGGGATTAATACCCTATTCTTGTGAAAAGAGTCAGGGTATTTTTTAATTATCACAAATGGTCAGGACCTCAGTTTTCCTCTTGTCCAGAAAGTGGTAAAAGTGCACTGCCTCCTAATTCCATGCTAGTTCTATCTTTTGAATCTGTATAGCAGCACCCTGGGGTTTTCTTGGTGGTTCATGAACAAATACTTTCCAGGCTCTCCCTTCTTTAGCACCTGTTTGAAATACAGAAAATTGTCTGGTAGTAATGCATTTGCCATTGATATAATTAGAAATGTGTTTACTAGTCAACTGAGGAGCATGAGACAGCTAAATTGTAGAAGAGCTGTGTAGAAACATTTATTTAGCATAACAATAGTACTGACATACACAATTTTGAAAGCACTGAAGCAGTAAAAATGAGCAAGTGATATGAAGGTGACAAGTTCTTAAACTAGTAACGGGCACTGATAAAGCAATCAAGCCTGGTCCAGGTAACTGAAACAGCAAAATGGAAATCACATACATACTCTTTGAATGCTGCAACTACTGAAGTGAGCTGTTGCTCACAAAAGCTTATGCTCTAATAAATTTGTAAGTCTCTAAGGTGCCACAAGTCCTCCTGTTCTTTTTTATGGATACAGAGTAACACGGCTGCTACTCTGAAACCTGCTTGCTGTAGAAACTCTTCTAAGCTCTCTTGCTACCTTAGCATGACAAAGTACAAGGAATCATTTGTAGGCCATTATTAGAACCAGTAGAGAGAGCCATAAGTGTACTGGAAAGAGCAAGAGAGGTAAATCTCTAGTCATCTTCTGCTAACTATAGAGATTAGGTTTCTTACAGTGTTTAAAAGCATAAATATCAGGTGAAACAAAGGCAATTGGAATATGTTTCATTTAGATTAACATAATTCAAGGTCTTTTAAGAGTTATGTGTTACCCTTGGATTTAATTTGCAGAACGTTTTGGGACACCACTGGCTTAACTTTCATTTCATATTGGTTTTTCATCATGTACTGTAAGGTATATATCCATACCCAGCAACATGGGGAAGGATTTAAATCCTTCGCTTGAATTAGGAAGGTCAACTTGGGCTGCCCTGAAAAAACTGTCAAGAGGTGCCAACTCTAATGCAAAGGTCTTAAACTAGTTTAATTAAAGGACTGATAGAGGGCAGTTTGGAGCTGATTGTCTTCAAAACAGGAGTAAGAAGAATATTTATGTCCATTGACCTGGGCAGGATTTTGTCTGCTGGCTCTGAAAGCCAAGGGCCATGGTACAGTATATTCTCGTAGAAAGGGTAGACAATTATTTTAGACCTGGCCAAACCACAGACTTGCTTTGGTTAAGTTTCAGAGTAGCAGCCATGTTAGTCTGTATTCGCAAAAAGAAAAGGAGTACTTGTGGCACCTTAGAGACTAACAAATTTATTTGAGCATAAGCTTTCGTGAGGTACAGCTCACTTCATCGGATGCATTTGGTGGAAAATACAGAGGGGAGATTTATATACACACACAGAGAACATGAAACAATGGTTTTTATCATACACACTGTAAGGAAAGTGATCACTTAAGATGAGCCATCACCAGAAGCAGAGGGGGGGAAAGGAGGAAAACCTTTCATGGTGACAAGCAAGGTAGGCTATTTCCAGCAGTTAACAAGAACATCTGAGGACGAGTGGGGGGTGGGGTGGGGGGGAGAAATAACATGGGAAAATAGTTTTTCTTTGTTTAATGATTCATCCATTCCCAGTCTCTATTCAAGCCTAAGTTAATTGTATCCAGTTTGCAAATTAATTCCAATTCAGCAGTCTCTCGTTGGAATCTGTTTTTGAAGTTTTTTTTGTTGAAGGATAGCCAGCCTCAGGTCTGTAATCGAGTGACCGGAGAGATTGACGTGTTCTCCAACAGGTTTTTGAATGTTATAATTCTTGACGTCTGATTTGTGTCCATTTATTCTTTTACGTAGAGATTGTCCAGTTTGACCAATGTACATGGCAGTGGGGCATTGCTGGCACATGATGGCATATATCACATTGATAGATGCGCAGGTGAACGGGCCTCTGATAGTGTGGCTGATGTGATTAGGTCCTATGATGGTGTCCCTGAATAGATATGTGGACAGAGTTGGCAACGGGCTTTGTTGCAAGGATAGGTTCCTGGGTTAGTGGTTCTGTTGTGTGGTGTGTGCTTGCTGGTGAGTATTTGCTTTGGTTAATAAATTCATTGATAACTGCCACGTTTAAGCTAATTTGGGTTTCAAGTACAACTACTGAATCTACTTAAAAACATAACCTCTTTGATGGCACCCATAGAGATGAAGGATTTTGCCCAAAGCTTGTGCCAAAAAAGTTTCATACCTTGCAATAAATAGGAATTGAACTTTTGGTTAGTATTGAAATCCAAAGTTTTTACACTATTCAAGGAATTTGTCACTGCCTGTCAATGATTTGTGATTATTTTCCCTGAGATTGATCCAAGTTTTACACTTACTTGGAGCTGATGAATTTGCCAAAATGGAAGAGTACCAAAATGATCCTAGCGCATATATTTATGTTATATGACAGGTGTAGTTGACTGCAATCCAGGTAGTTCAAAAAATGCTTTGTTATGACTCGCTAATCTATTGGCTTGGCTTTCCTGGCTTGTATTTTATCCTTTGGCCATGCTTATATTTGGTGAGCTTCTTATATTCTAAACATGATTATAAGTGACATAATTGAATGTAACATGTCTTTCATATCTGCTTTTGGCCTTCTCAACGGTCATGTTTCAATGCTATGTTCCAGGAACCAGGTATGCAAATGGATTTCTGGTGTGTAATGGGGCTCTTAATAATTTAAACACCTGTTCTACTCGGAACTAAGTATCAGGAGGAGCAGAAGATTATGGGTATCACTTTAATGATATATCAGAGTCTATTTTGATGAGCCTGGATAAATTAGCACCTCAGACTATAAAATGTTCCAGCCTGAAACATGCTTTGACAAACAGTTACTTCTGAATCTTCTTTTTAAAAGTGTGAAGCACACCTTGCTGCTTACTTGCAATTATTTGATTAAAGTACATCTGATTTATATTTCTGAATCATCATCAGTAGTTATCTTTATGATAATATCATATAATAAATTCTCTTGTGACATTGTTAATGTCATTGAAGTAGCTAATCACTATGTACACTGTAGAGATAATGTACAAAACAAGTAACATGTAGGGAATCCAATTGGCACTACTGTAGTGGTATCAAGAAACTATCCACTGGAACCTGCCCCAGCCTACACCTCCCCTCTCATTTTTATCCCCTATCCCCTCATTCTCTTCCCACATTTAATTAATCTCTCCTTGCCTCTCCCTTTATCTATTCATCACTTTCATCTTTATACTTTCTTCAGTGCTGTTCTTATGCCTGGAACACACTCCCTATTCAAATGCCCCTTTTGTCCTCCCTATTTTCACTTAAATCCCTCCGCAAACTTCACTTCTGTCATACCCACAAAAAACCATCCTGTCAGTCAAATGCTGGAATCGCTCCCTCATTTGAAAGAGAAAAAAACAACTAGAAGAAGAAAAGAAAAAAAGACTACAAATTAGCATTATCCTCTTCGTGTTTGTGTGTGTGTGTGTGTTACATCTTTTGAGGTGTTAGAGTTGTGCAGCTTTAACATAGATTAAAACACTGAAGAAAATATTCCCATCCTTCATTGTTACAGCAAATAAGAAAAACAGAAAACCATTGATAGCAGGATATTCAGAAATATTTAGGTTACCATAGTGTAGGCCAAATCCTGATCAGTCCAGTTCACCCTGAGAAACCCTCAGCAAGGTGTTTAAGCATGTGCCTAACAGTAAGCACATGAATGGTCTCACTGACTTTAGAGTTAGGCATCTGCATAATTGAAGCTCCCATTGACTCCCCTCAACTCCCATTGATATCAGCAAAACAAAAACTATATTTAATTAGAGTTAAAATTACCCAGAGCATGTTCCATCTACGCTATGGTATGCTAAAAGCATAGACATAAGAATTTATGGGGAAAGTCTAGTGCATTCCTTTATATTTTCATGTTTCCTACAGTCAGTAATGTACTCCAACAGCCAGTCAGGCTTTTACTTCCATCTCCAGCAGATCCCTAAAAGCAGTACATACTACAGCTTCATCAAACTTGGAGGGTGACACAAAACCTTAACAGTGACCTCATCTCCTTTCAGATCAAGTGTCTCAAAAGAACAGCACACCTGACTCACATGTTCCATGTACTTGGGAAGTTCTTTTGCTTTAACATTGCTGAGGTCACTGTTAAGGGTTTGCTTTAGAGTGCAAATAAAATATCAATTTATTTTTTCTGTATAAATTTGTTTTTTGTCAAAGCATGATAAAATTCATTGTACTCAAAGTTTATATTCTGTGTTTTGCTTTTTGCCATTTTGATGAGATTATTACTAAATAAAGATGTAAAGTTCTTGTTTAAACTGAGCTCTGTAATAGAGCCTTAACTAGGGTGCAGTTCTTGCTACACTATGAGAGATCTGTGTGCAAGGTACACAGCACTTCACAAATTTGCACCAACATTTCTAGTAGGATGGAAATGGGTTTTAACATCTCCCATTTTTACAACATTTATTCAGTTATCTTCATGGCTTCATACATTATCATCCACGTTGTATATTTGTCATTGGGCTTCATGCACAGTACAGTTTTCTGGAATAAACACCCTAAACGTAATATTATCTTTCAAGAATAAATGATTTTCTTAAAAGAATTCCATAAACTTTTTTGAGCTGTGATACTTCCTCATCTCTCTGGCAGGAACTCATCAGGGCACATGTTCCTGTACATAATGAAGTCCCTGCAAAGATTTTTTTTAAAATCAGATTATTTACAGCTTGCCAAAGGCTTCATTTGGTAAACAGTACTTTTAAACTTAATTCTTACCTTCAGTTTAGTTTGAGTTCTTTACTTTGTAGACAGAACAGAAAAATAAATCAGTAAAAAATCAATTTTTCTGTCAAAAAGGCTTGCATCTTTATTTTTCGATACAACTTATTTTCTTCTTGGTGACAACACATTTCCTGCTGAACAATCCTCTGAGACATGAAATTTTGCAGCCATCTTAAATGTAGTCATGTAAATTCAGAAGGCTTCAGGCATTTACTTATTCGCATAGATAGAAAAGAGCATTTTTCAGCAATCCAGAAATATGTGCTTTATCTGAAAGGAAACTTTAATCTTAGATGCTACACCAATTTTTATTTATCTGGTATAGCAATGGAGAATATGATTTAACATTTAGGCATTTGCCATTGATGTTAACATGTATTGAGAACAACAATACCGTTAGATTATGCAAAAGGAAATTAATATATTTGGAGTCATGGAGTTAAAAACTATTCAGGAATCAATTACCAAAGACAATTAGAGCTATTTAGAACTGAGATGTTCAGACTAGTTCCTTAAAGACACTAGTAAATTTTCAAAGCAAATTCATGGACGAATCCTCTTACAACAGACATTTCTTGACTGACCCCATGATGCTGGATCTTTTTGTAGTTTATAGAAAAAGTTTACATTTCCTAGAAGTTTAATATAAAAATATTATTTTCATGAAGGTATAATGAAATGCAACCTTAGAATATGAAACTAACTTGCTTTATAGTTAGTCTCATTTTACACATAAAACATATTCAGTATGTTCTCTAAACTCTTCTCAATATTAAATTAATCAATTTATTTGGTCTGGATTACCTTGAAGTATCATGTTACATAGATTTAAAAGAGCACAACATAGCTCTAACATAGGTCTAACTGTTTACATCACTATATCATAACTTCAAATTTAAACACTGAAAATATTATTGGATCTATAACAGCTATGAATATCTGTATTAGAAGATATTGCATCATAGAAATGTGACTGCTGTGAAAGGAAGATGAAAATGGGTGTGTGATTTGCTTTATACATGTTTATATATTGTCTTCCATCAAAAAAGAATATGTAACTTTAAGAAAGTATATCTTATTTATTCTTCCCATGGAAGAAAGCAGCAAAGTTCAAACCTTTTTTATTTTTTTAACAGCAGCAAAAATTCTGCCATATAAATTAACAACTGGTTTGCATCTTTTATTTGTTATAGTAACTGTATATTGTTTCTTTTCTAGGAATTTATCAGGGAATATTTTTTCAAGTCTCATGACTGGACTTTTTTCTGAGCTATTAACTCTGAAAGCCTTGTAAGTATGGCTTCATTACGTAGAATTCGATTTTGGATATCATACAAATCTATTGTTGTCATATATGTGTACAATATTGTAGCTAAGATATCTTGGTGGTATCTAGTTTTTACATGTCAAAAGCACAGAGGTTTAATAATCAAGGTTGAAACTACATATTAAGTCCTTCTGTTGATACCATAGACTATATACAGGTTTCAGAGTAGCAGCCGTGTTAGTCTGTATTCGCAAAAAGAAAAGGAGTACTTGTGGCACCTTAGAGACTAACAAATTTATTAGAGCATAAGCTTTCGTGAGCTACAGCTCACTTCATCGGATGCATTTGGTGGAAAAAACAGAGGAGAGATTTATATACACACACAGAGAACATGAAACAATGGGTTTATCATACACACTGTAAGGAGAGTGATCACTTAAGATAAGCCATCAACAGCAGCGGGGGGGGGGAAGGAGGAAAACCTTTCATGGTGACAAGCGAGGTAGGCTAATTCCAGCAGTTAACAAGAATATCAGAGGAACAGTGGGGGGTGGTGTGGGGGGGGGAGAAATACCATGGGGAAATAGTTTTACTTTGTGTAATGACTCATCCATTCCCAGTCTCTATTCAAGCCTAAGTTAATTGTATCCAGTTTGCAAATTAATTCCAATTCAGCAGTCTCTTGTTGGAGTCTGTTTTTGAAGCTTTTTTGTTGAAGGATAGCCACTCTTAGGTCTGTAATCGAGTGGCCAGAGAGATTGAAGTGTTCTCCAACTGGTTTTTGAATGTTATAATTCTTGACGTCTGATTTGTGTCCATTCATTCTTTTACGTAGAGACTGTCCAGTTTGGCCAATGTACATGGCAGAGGGGCATTGCTGGCACATGATGGCATATATCACATTGGTAGATGCGCAGGTGAACGAGCCTCTGATAGTGTGGCTGATGTGATTAGGCCCTATGATGGTATCCCCTGAATAGATATGTGGACAGAGTTGGCAACGGGCTTTGTTGCAAGGATAGGTTCCTGGGTTAGTGGTTCTGTTGTGTGGTGTGTGGTTGCTGGTGAGTATTTGCTTCAGACTGGGGGGCTGTCTGTAAGCAAGGACTGGCCTGTCTCCCAAGATCTGTGAGAGTGATGGGTCGTCCTTCAGGATAGGTTGTAGATCCTTGATGATGCGTTGGAGAGGTTTTAGTTGGGGGCTGAAGGTGATGGCTAGTGGCGTTCTGTTATTTTCTTTGTTGGGCCTGTCCTGTAGTAGGTGACTTCTGGGTACTCTTCTGGCTCTGTCAATCTGTTTCTTCACTTCAACAGGTGGATATTGTAGTTGTAGGAATGCATGATAGAGATCTTGTAGGTGTTTGTCTCTGTCTGAAGGGTTGGAGCAAATGCGGTTATGTCATAGAGCTTGGCTGTAGACAATGGATCGAGTGGTATGATCTGGATGAAAGCTAGAGGCATGTAGGTAGGAATAGTGGTCAGTAGGTTTCCGATATAGGGTGGTGGTTATGTGACCATCGCTTATTAGCACCGTAGTGTCCAGAAAGTGGATCTCTTGTGTGGACTGGTCCAGGCTGAGGTTGATGGTGGGATGGAAATTGTTGAAATCATGGTGGAATTCCTCAAGAGCTTCTTTTCCATGGGTCCAGATGATGAAGATGTCATCAATGTAGCGCAAGTAGAGTAGGGGCATTAGCCTACCTTGCTTGTCACCATGAAAGTTTTTCCTCCTTTCCCCCCCCCGCTGCTGTTGATGGCTTATCTTAAGTGATCACTCTCCTTACAGTGTGTATGATAAACCCATTGTTTCATGTTCTCTGTGTGTGTATATAAATCTCTCCTCTGTTTTTTCCACCAAATGCATCCGATGAAGTGAGCTGTAGCTCACGAAAGCTTATGCTCTAATTAATTTGTTAGTCTCTAAGGTGCCACAACTCCTTTTCTTTTTGCATAGACTATATAGTGTTTCTTTTTCCCCATTTACCCTAATTTGAGAACTCCTCAGAACCAGCGTGGCAGAACTGCAGTATTAATTTGAATGCTTGCTTTTGTCAGTTTCTAATTACTTAAAATGTACTGCCTTTTGCAATAATTTTCCTTTGTTTTTTATGGAAATGGAAAAAAAGAGGAAAAACAAATTAATACCAAATAATTTTCATTTGAAAATTTCCAATAATTCATGACTGAATGTATTAAATACAAATATTAGAGGGTTTTTTAAATGGGTAAATATTGTTTGTATGGTGTTAGAGACAGAGGCTATATCTACACTGCAATAAAAACCCTATAGCACAAGACTTGGGCTGCAGGGTTAAACATTGCAGTGTACTCATTCAGGCTCGGGCTGGAGCCTGAGCGCTGAGACCTGTCCCCATTTCCCCCTTTTCCCCAACAGGGCTTCAGAGCTTAGGATCCAGTCTGAGTCCAAACATCTACACTGAAATTTTTAGCCTCGAAGCCCTAGTCCAGTGAGCCTGAATCAGCTGCCCCAGGCAAGCCATAGCCTAGCCATGCCATGAGTCTTTCATTGCAAGGTAGACATACTCTAAGGGGAATTTTTAATATACAAAGTAATAGCTTAGGATCATTTTGCTCAGTAGGATCATACAGGTTTTAGCTTTGAGTGCAAACACTGATGCAAAATTAACGTGTGTAGTGGCCAAATAGTGTCACTGTAATTACATGCATATGGACTATGGTGGGCCAAATTCTCATTGAAGTCAAAGGATGTTGCATTGTACCCAAGAGCAGAATTGGGCATAGTATTTTGGAATCCATATGAGTGAGGAGAATGTATATTATTTGTCATGTGATGCCTGTCTTTATGTTTAGATGCATCAGTCTAATTTTGTGCTGTATACATTAATTTATTTTGCAAAAGTGCATTTTGGTCCTTCAGTGTTATTTTTTTATCTTCCTAGACACTTCAACACTGATTCGCTCATTTGTGACTGTAATCTAAAATGGGTTTTGCAGTGGGCTAGAAATGCTTCAGTTCGAATAGCAGAAGAAACAGTGTGTGCTTACCCGAGTACTTTACGAGGATTGGCATTTCATAACCTGAAGGAAAACCAGCTGATATGTGGTGAGTTACACACTAATTTAACATTATAAATTGAAGTAGATTTCCCAGGAAAAGGTGTAAACTGATGAACGAATGTCAAACAGAATGTGCTGATGTATAGCCTTCTCATGAGTGAAAGAAAACCAAGGTACGGTGAACAGAAAATAGCACTAACATTGAAAGAGAATGAAGAGTCCGGTGGCACCTTAAAGACTAACAGATTTATTTGGGCATAAGCTTTCGTGGGTAAAAGCCCACTTCTTCCGATGCATGGAATGAAAATTATAGATACAGGCATAAATATATATATTGGCACATGAAGAGAAGGGAGTTACCTTACAAGTGGAGAACCAATGTTGAAGGCCAATTCAGTCAGGGTGGATGTGGTCCACTCCCAATAATTGATGGGGCAGTGTCAATACCAAGAGAGGGAAAATTGCTTTTGTAGTGAGCCAGTCACTCCCAGTCCCTATTCAAGCCCAAATTGATGGTTCTCCACTTGTAAGGTAACTCCCTTCTCTTCATGTGCCAGTATGTATTTATGCCTGTATCTGTAATTTTCACTCCATGCATCTGAAGTGGATTTTTACCCATGAAAGCTTATACCCAAATAAATCTGTTAGTCTTCAAGGTTCCACTGGACTCCTCATTGTTTTTGTGGATACAGACTAACACGGCTACCCCTCTGATAATTGAAAGAGAATACAACTTGGAAAAAATACAGCTGTCTTGTTTCATATAAAATGGAATTTGTAAATCACAGAAACATAACTGTCATGCCCCATATATAAAATAATATTTAATTATGGTGTAAAATAAACATCAATCCATAATGGTAGTTCTACATTAATCAGTGTATTCCTGCAGGGATTAAAACAATATTTTTTTAGGTTGTACTCTTAACAGCATGGCATAAATGTGAAACCACATTGCTACATCTCTCATGTTTATGAACCTGCACAGTATTCTTTACCACTGTGCACTGGAGAAGAATAGAATTTTTATATTGAGAAGAGTTCCAGTTAGGCAAAATTCATTATTTGAAAATGTATAAAGGAAATAGCTCTTTGAAAAAGCTTTCCCACTATAACCAAAGTGATGGGGAAAGGAGGAGGTGAGAGAGAAGAATATGAATGAATGAATGAATGAATGAATGAATGAATGAACGATGTATCAAGCTGAGCCTCTTATAGTAACAAAGAGACTAAAACAGATGACTCAAAGCGACAATGTTATACATTAGTAAGTGCAAAAAAGTATATCAGAAGCTCTCAGATACCACAGTGATGATCTCAATAGAAAATCCCAACAGACAGAAATATCACTTCACAGACCCTTCAATATTAATATGATCTTTATGAGGAGTTTCTTGAATTACAATAGTTTGCTGGGATGCATGCTAAATATATTCTAAAAACATGATACAAAGACCAGTGTACTAGTTGCATTCTATGTGTACATCTATTCTGTAGCTGAGAGCTGATAGAAACCTGTCAAGGCCCCCTGGATGTGCACTCGGGTGTCTAGTGTGAGCCACTGGTGCTACCTCCGTCTACCTTGTTATTTTGAACATGCTAGCGCAAGCAGAGCTAGCATGTGTCTGTCTACTTGCACAGGGAAGCAAGCTCCCAGCTGCAGTGTAGACATACCCTTATACTAAAAACTATAAAAGCAAAGAATAGGCCATGCTAATACCATCATGAAAGGAGGGAGGTAGGGCCCAGCAGTGATCCTACTACAAATTCTGGTTTTAAAAACAATTTTCAGGTATTAGAAGTTGGGAGAGATACCAAGAGGTGCAAGCGCCTTTCTCAGTAGCGAAAGGTATGATTGTGAGTAGGGCTGTTAATTAATTGCAGTTAACTCACGCAGTTAACTTTAAAAAATTAGTCACGATTAATCACAGTATTTTTCAATTCACCTCACACAAAGACTGTAGTGTGATCTCTTTATTGTGTAAGTGCAACTTACAAATGTAGATTTTTTTTGTTACATAACTGCACTCAAAAATAAAGCAAAGTAAAACTTCAGAGCCTACAAGTCCACTCAGACCTACTTCTTGTTCAGCCAATCGCTAAGACAAACTAAAGCTAAGTTTGTTTACATTTAGAGGAGATAATGCTGCCCTCTTCTTATTTATAATGTCAACTGAAAGTGAGAAAAGGCATTTGCATGGCACTTTTGTAGCCAGCATTGCAAGGTATTTACATGCCAGAGATGCTAAACATTCCTATTCTCCTTCATGCTTCGGCCACCATTCAAGAGGATATGCTTCCATGCTGATAATGCTCATTAAAAAAAAATGCATTAATTAAATTTGTGACTGAACTTCTTGGGGAGAATTGTATGTCCCCTGCTCTGTTTTATCTGCATTCTTCCATATATTTCATGTTGTGGCAGTCTTGGATGATAACCAGCACATGTTCATTTTAAGAACACTTTCACTGCAGATTTATCAAAATACAAAGAAGGTACCAATGTGAGATTTCTAACGATAGCTACAGCACTCGATCCAAGGTTTAAGAATCTGAAGTGCCTTCCAAAATCTGAGTGGGATGAGGTGTGGCGCATGCTTTCAGAAGTCTTAAAAGAGCAACACTCTGATGCGGAAACTACAGAACCCGAACCACCAAAAAAGAAAATCAACCTTCTGCTGGTGGCATCTGACTCAGATAATGAAAATGAACATGCATCGGTCTGCACTGCTTTGGATTATTATCAGGCACAACCCGTCATCAGCATGGATATACGTCCCCTGGAATGGTGGTTGAAGCATGAAGCATACGAATCTTTAGCGCATCTGGCATATAAATATCTTGCAACGCCAGCTACAACAATGCCATGAAAACGCCTGTTCTCACTTTCAGGTGACATTGTAAACAAAAAGTGGGCAGCATTATCTCCTGCAAATGTAAACAAATTTGTTTATCTTAGCGATTGGCTAAACAAGAAATAGGACTGAGTGCACTTGCAGGCTGTAAACTTTTACATTGTTTTATTTTTGAATGCAGTTTTTTGGTACATAATTCTACATTTGTAAGTTCAACTTTCATGATAAAGAGATTGTACTACAGTACTTGTATTAGGTAAATTGAAAAATACTATTTATTTTGTTTTTTATAGTCCAAATACTTGTAATCAAAAATAAATATAAAGTGAGTAATTGTACACTTTGTATTCTGTATTTTAATTGAAATCAATATATTTGAAAATGTAGAAAACATCCAAAAATATTTAAATAAATGGTATTCTATTATTGTTTAACAGTGCGATAAATCACGATTTTTTTAATCACACAATTAATCGTGATTAATTTTTTTAATCTCTTGACGGCCCTACTTGTGAGATGATCCTTAGGGCTAAATTTATGAGGATAGAGTCTTAAATAATGGGTAGGTAGAGAGTGAAGATACCCATCAGGATAAAACTCAAGGAGGAACTACCTCATAACTCCACAGCCTACATTATTAAGTCACTTCAAAATCTGCAATACCATTCATGGTCAGTCTGCCACTTTATAGCAATCCAGTATAGAAAATGCAGTGCAGGTGGAAAAAAAGGGCTCCTGGCTATTGAAAGTTCTGGAGAAGCCAGAGAAGTCTCAAAGAAGGCTTTGAACTGGTATTTTTAGGCTCTTAACTAATGTGAACTTCCCAGAGAGTCCAGTGAATGTTATAAAGGAAGTGAAACAATGATTTCTCAGAAAGTCATACTCGGATAACACTCCTTATAACACCACTGATATACTTGTAGTATTAATAAAATGCTGTTTATTATGTCCATAGAACACTTGTTTACCATGTCTGCCCATAACTCGATGCTGTTTTTAATATCCTCTGAGAGCTTCACAATGATTAGAATAATTCTTGAGTGGTTCACAATCTTTATAATGTCTTCCAGGTACTTCATGGTTCTATGCAGCTCATTGTGCTCAAAACACTGAGAAATTTAATTTTCAATCATTTAATTTGTACTTGGGTTTAATAAAAAGCCTCTGAAGCACTTTGTAGAGTGATTTTTTTATTTTTTATTTTTTTACTTTTGAAGTGAGGGAAAATACTATCTTTTGTGGTTCTTCCTGAGAAGAGCCTTCCAAGGGATCAGGTGGAAAACTCTATCTAGTTGTGTAGTCTGTCCACTGAAAACAATTAGAAATCTGCTTTGTTGGAGGGAGGGTAGAGAGGAGAAATGTCAGAAAGTAGAAAATAGCAGCAGGTTGCAACTAAACTGGCAAAACTGCCACCAGAATAGAAGATCATGCAGCAGCTGTCACAAATAGTAGAGAAAAGAGTCTCCCAACTAAGGCTATGTCAGTACTGCAAACAATGATTTGATTGCAGCACATGTAGACACACCCAAGCAAGCTTTGATCAAACTAGCTTGCTAAAAATACAGTGAAGCCGCAACACCATGGGGCAGATTCCCAAGTGGAAGACCTCCTGGGACAGTCTGCTAGCCTGTGCCACCACCCATACTGCCATGGTTTCACTGCTATTTTTAGTGAGCTAGCACAGTCAAAACCAGCTCAGTTATACCTACATGTGGTATAACCACACCTTTTGATTGCAGTGTAGACATATGGTTAGATGGCAGTGGTCTTGGATTTCAGAGACCTGGGTACATATCTTGACTGTGCCATAAAATTCTTGTCTGGAAGCACAAACTCTCTGTCAGATACTCAGTTTATGTAAATTGGTGTAATTCCATTAAAATCAATAGAGCTGCCTTGCCCTGTCTGTTTCCCCATTTCTAAAACGAAGAAAAAAGTACCCTGTGTGAGGTAGGTAGAGACTTTTTGTAGTGTCTAACAGTATGAAAATAATTTTCAAAATTTTGCAGCTGCACAGTCATTGAATTCATAGGGCCCTGACTATAACTAATGCATGCAACACACACACATCCCTTGTCATCAGAATAAATTCCAGGGTTAAAAGTGATTTTTAAAGAATCTTCGAGGTGTGGATCAAAACTTGGATGATGATAAAAATAGTGTTACAGACCAAACAACTACAGTGGCTTTATAACATTTTAGGAACAGTATTGCTCTGAAAAGTGGCTGAAAATGGCATGATGAGATTCCATGTTACTCTCTCTCTCTGACTCTAGATAAAACTTGCTCAGGTTATAGGCAAAAAGGTGACTTTTCTGAATACCAGCCTTGCAAACTCAGCCTGAGGTCTGAAAATCAAACTGGTTCCCCCCCCTCGTTTTCACACATCATCACTAGCAATAGCGACTCTGCGTGCTAAATTGTGCCTTTGGTTACACCTGTATAAGCCCTTTGGCCTTGTCTACACTCGAAACAGTACAGTGGCACCGCGGCAGCTGCACCACTGTAGCACTTCAATTTTGCATTTCAGGGTTCTCCTGTCAGCATAGTTAGTCCACTTCCTTGAGAGGTGGTCACAAGGCTGGCGGAAGAATTTTTCTGTCAAGCTAGCTCTGACTACACTGGAGGGTTACGTCAACTTAACTACATCACTCATGAGTGTAGATTTTTCACACTGAGTGAAGTCACTGGGTTAACCTAACTTTTGAGGTGCTGACGTTTGTCTTAAATGGAATTACACAAGTGAAAGTGATTGGTGCTGCAATTAAGGCTTAGTTAATTATTTTGAGTGACCCAGTTTAAGTTAGCTGTGTTGGCTCTACCAAGCTAACAGTACAAAATAATAAGAGTTTATTCGTTTTGAAATCCTGCAGATTAGAACCTGGCTGGGAATTTTCCATTGAACCTTTTTTTTCGTCCAAAAATGTTGATTTATCAAAGCCAAAATTGTTCCCAGGAATGGGTCAGTTTTGATCATTCAAAAAATTGCAAAATGTTTCAGAATTCTCAGAATGTCCCATTTTGAATTTTTGAAAGTTTCTTTTTTCAAATCATAATGACTCATTTAGAAATTTTAATTGTTAAAAAAGGATCAAAATCAAAACTTCATGTTTCAAAATTATTGATACAAGACATTTTGATCTGATCCAAAAAAAATTATGGTTTATTGGTGTGCAAACGATTTTGAGATTTTGACTTTGTCCCAATTCAGGAAAGGAAAAATTTTCAAAATCTTGAAAACTCCTCATAGCACAGGAAACCACCTCTGCTGCAAATACACATTGGGAGCAGATATTGATTAGGTATCATTTTTACACAGTCATTTTTTTAGGGTAGAGCAATATAGTATTTTATGAACCAAATTCAAATCTGTTGTCACCAGATGAAACTCCATTGACTTCAGGGCTTGAGTAATTTGGCCCTGTATTTTCATAGATTGATTTTTTTTGCCAGAAGTTGGGAATGGGCAACAGGATGGATCATTTGATGATTACCTGCTCTGTTCATTCCCTCTGAAGCACCTGGAATTGGCCAATGTCAGAAGACAGGATACTGGACTAGACATGGACCTTTGGTCTGACCCGGGATGGCCATTCTTATGATTAATTAAAATAAGGGAGTGATAGCAATGGCCGAAGCTGCCTGGAGAAATAGTTAGCCATTGGGCAAGTTTTTCTCACAGACAGTAGATTTGCACTTCGTCTCTGCTTCAAATTCTCCCTTTCCAAATTCTAGTCCTCTCTTGCATAAAGAAACCTGAATTTTGGGTGATTGTAAGTTTGGATGTTTTATGATATGCGCAACAACTGCTAGGAACTAAGTTATAATCATGGCACTGACTTTAGCTCACATCAAAGTTGATTTGAGCCTGGGTCTCCCTGAGGTACCAGCCCATTGATTCACTATTCATTTAGCCTTAATGGTTTTGATTTCTTATAGGAGTAGAGCAGAATTCTGTATTGGATTCACATACTTAATAAAAATATACTATTATTTCTGCTATTTTTTAAAAAAAATCCTAGCTTGTATTTGGGGTTACCTCACTAATGAGTAATTAATTAGCATTATTTTTGCCTCTGTTTCAGCTGGCTGAACAATGAGGCTGAATGCTTTCATTTTTCTTGGAGATGCATTTATTTCATGATATAATCACCTCAATTTGTGTTTCACAGATTCCTAGTTAAGAGTAGAAAGTGACATGCTATTATGCAATATCATTTTTGCTAATGCTTTCCTTGTATGTGGAGGCACTAACTTAAATTTTCAGTCTACATTGTTCAAGTATATTTTTTTCTTTACCGGATGTGGAGACCAGGAATGTTTTAATTATTTTCTTGTTGCCTAGGCTATTGCAGACTTGAAGTAATTTAATGCTTTCCTAAGGTGATTCATGTTCTTTCCAAGTCCACCCTTCACAAAACAAAAGGAACTGTTGTTGAGATACATAAAAATACGTAATATTTATTAGAATAAAAATGTGCAATAAAGGGCACAAGTGACATCTTTTTATAATCTGGGGTGGCCTTATGACTTGGTGGTAATATTCTGCACTTCTCTGTGGAAAGCACTGGTTAGATTTTTGGCTCTGGTCTCCTGTTTGTTGGGGTAATAGGGCATCTCTTGAGGGAGCATTCAAGGCACCAATGTAGAAGGACAGGTTTCATAGTAGCAGCCGTGTTAGTCTGTTTTTTTTCTCACCAAATGCATCCGATGAAGTGAGCTGTAGCTCACAAAAGCTTATGCTCTAATAAATTTGTTAGTCTCTAAGGTGCCACAAGTACTCCTTTTCTTTTTATGTAGAAGGAGTATCTTACAATGCTCAACACAGACTTCACTGCCAGGAGGATTCTCCAGTTGTTCCTATTCAGTTATCTTCTACTAGTGTCAGGGCAGTAAGGGAGTGGTCTGACCTAGTGACCAGAACCAGGGGTAGAGTCAGGGGTTGGAAGTCCTGTCAAAGGTCAAAGCAAGAGTCTGAAGCCAAGCCAAGGGTCCGAGCCAGAGTTAAAAACTATGCCAAGGATTAAGCCAGAGTTGGAAACAGAGGCCATACCAAGGGTCAAGCCAGAATCAGTAACCGGAGTTAGGATGACGAAGCAGAAACTAGGAACAAAGTGTGATGATAGGAGCAAAGAGCAGGGACCAGGTCAGTAGGCAGGAACTTTGTCTCAGAGGTTTGGCCAGCAACTAGCCGCTCAGACAAGAGTGGGACAAGGCAGGAAGCATTATAGCCGATGGTGTCCATTCATGAGTCTGCTGCTAATTACCTGACAGTGCTGAGTCAGGGGTACAGCCTCTGGTAGAGGGGCATCAGCTGCAGTTCCCTCATCTGATCCTGCAGTGCAGTGGTGCAGAGGATAAGTCTCTCAGATGGCAACCTTGTCCACTGAGTTCAAGACCTATGGTGCCTGACAGCTAGAAGGTTGATGGCTATGAGAAGAGGCCCTGAAAATTGCTCTAAGAAATTTCATCTCTTCCTCTCTTAGATATAAAGATTATACATTAATATATTTAACATGTTTTGACTCATACTCATGGCAATGTCTTGGCTTCATTAAAAAAAATGATACTGTACTTGGACTGTTTCTATTTGATAGTTGGGTCTAATTAGAACTGTGTGAATAATCTATTTCTCTGCTTGCTAGCCAAGCAAAAAAATCAGAAAAAAAATCATTTTAGGTTGACTTCTCTTGGTGAAACAAAAAACAAAAATTTCATTTTGGGTCAAATATAATGTTTAATATGACCTGAAATGAATGGGGTTTTTTATTATTATTATTTCAGTTTGGGGCATTTTAACCACTTTTTTTTTTTGGTTAGAGTACTTACTGGGCACGTTGGAGACCTGGCTTCAAGTCACCACTCTGCCTAATTCAGAGACGTTATAGAGGAGTGCCCTTACCTTTGGGCTATAGGGAGATTCTTGAGTGGGGCTGCTGAAGCTGTTCCACTTCATATAAATAATATTAAATATATATTGGGTCAGAGAGAGATAATGACTTGGTGGTTAGGACACTCACCTGCAACATGGGAGAACCAAGTGCAAATCCCTGCTTCAGTGACTATTAATGTATTTTCCACGACATAGAACAGCTTTCTTTTTCCCTTTAATTATTATTAATAAGAATTCTACTCTTCCATAAAGATAGCCAAGCTGGTGTGTGAGGATATCTCTCAGCTATGTGTAATTAGAACCTAATTTTCATAGGTGCTGAGTGCCCACAACTCCCATTGACTTTAACTGGAATTCTGGGTGCTCGGTGCATCTGAAAATTGGACCCAATGTATTTCAACCAACTCCACTGGGATGTTATACATGGACAAAAATATGTTAAATGAAAAAGTGTGTATACTCAAGGTTTATAGTAGTTACAGTTCCGTGTCTGTGAATGGCAAGAACAGTGGTAAGTAGTGTTGGTAGCAGCATGTACAAACTGTACAAAAGAAATTCATAGTTTAGTAAGTCCATGCTGGATTTGAATAATAGTGCAACTGATGACATTAAATTTGCGTTGTGAATTTACTTATTGATTGGTTTGTAATTTACAGAGCTATCCCTTGCGTAGGGTGAATTGGGGAGACCACTCCCAGCCTCACTCTTTCGGGGGCCCTGCGGGCCAGTGCAATTAGCCAGCGCAGTTGGTCCCAGAAGACATAGGCACAGGAACTAAGGGTGCGGGGCGGGGAGGCAAGCAGTGCTGCAGCACCCCTGGGCTGCTGGCCCTGCTCACCCGGCGTCCCAGTTGCTGGCTTTGTGTGATATGGGTTCTGCCACCCATGTTTTGGTGCAGCAAATCCTCTGCCCCGGCTGGAGCCCTGAGCTGTCATGGCCCTATAGCCAACAATAGCCCTGTGGTAGGCGCTTGCAGCTGCTAGCAGCAGCAGGGGGCACAGCACCAGGTTGGATCCATCCCACTGGCCTGGCCACCAATGCAGAGTGGGGCCCCTAAGCCAGCGGGGCTGATTTGTCCCAGCCCTGCACCTCCCTAGGGATGGCCCTGGTAATTTACATATAGCTTTAATTGCTAGTAAATCACACTTTCTTTTTTGATGGAGCAAGTGCTTGGGATATATTACTCTTGGCAATTTGACAACCCTATCCTGCAGAACTTACTGAAGCAAATGGGTTTGGTTTGTGTAAGGTCTGTAGGATTTGGTCTGTTGTGGGCATTAAAGTAGAATATATTTTGAAATGTGTTAATACTAAAGACCACAAAAATTCTCTTATTAAGGCTCGGGATGAAAAGAGTGAAAGAATGTCCTATCCTAAGTGATGGAGAATCATTTTTAAACCACCAGCATTTGAATGATTTTCTAGTCTGTATAGTTTGCAAACTACGTTAATTTTAAGTGTTAAGTCATGAATGAAATTAGCAAGTAGTGACACAAAATGTTATCTGAAATGCTTTTTTTTCCAGGGGGGTGGGGGAAGTCTAATAAGATGCCTTTGAAGAAATTTTCATAAGGATACCTTATTCTTTGCTGTGTGTTTTAGGATCCAATTAATTAAAAGTTTCATATGACATTTCAATGAAATCTTTGTGCCATTTTCTTAGGGAAAACACACATTTGTTAGGGAATTATGTGAGACAGTTCACCAGCCTGTCTTTTGCAGTTGCCCTCACTTCACTGAATATCAAAAGTATTCATCCCCAAGAGGAGCACAGTCAGGTAAAGAAGTAAGCACTTTATGCTCTGATGCACTCTGCTTATTCACACTAAAATTGACTCTAAGCAAAAAAAAGGAGAAGAACATGTTCACGTTCTTCTTCCACTTTCAGTCGCACAGAATTCTTAATCATTTTAAGACTTGTTTTGTTAGATGTGAGAAGGACACCAAGTCTTTTCATCATTCCTTATCCACTATGACATTTTCCAGTCTATTTTCCACTCTTTTAATGTAAGCAACACACTAAGGCATATTTCTGTCAGGTCAGTACACAGCTTCCTAACTTCTCTTCATAAGAAGTGTGTACTGCAGTTATACAGATAATGCCACAGCAATGCAGAAAATGCAAGACATCTGTCAATTACAGCTCTGGAATCTTTATAAAGAAGAGAATTTCCTTTTAAGTATTATTTTGTCATGAAGTATTCACCTATTTAGAAATGTCTTTTCCTCCAGTGATGTATTTCTAATATGGCACTAGCTCTTTTCATAATTGTGGTTGATTAATGATTCTCATGTCCTAGATGTGTTGAGGTAACCGCGATCTTTTATTTGACATGCATGCATGTAATCTCACCTTCATCCCTGACACAGCCATCTGAAACAGCCTGGCTTTATAATTAGAAGCTCCTTGGAGGGCACGTACTTTTAAGATGACAAAAATAAAGAGTGATTGATGATGGGAAAGTTTACTTTTGAATAGAACCTTTTCGGCATTGAGCTTCAATCCTGAAATCAATAAGAATTGAGAGCATTCAGCACCTTGTCAAGTCAGCTACTTTATAGACTACTGTTAGATAGTATGTGCCAATCATTGGTTGGAAGTGGTGGTTTGAAATGTTTCTAATGAGTGCCACAAATTAGTTGCCCGTGTTGGCACTTGAACAATAAATAAACAACAGTTTTAGTTGCCTACATGTAGATTTAGGTGCCCCTTCTGGAAAATTATGCTTACCCTGTGTGACATACTGCAGTAGTAACATCTAGTACAAAATTAATGAGAACTTTGTCCCTGTTTGGGAAGTTAATAACTTTCTTATATAATAATGGCATTCAACACTCCCTGTTTCTGTACCAACCCCTGTTTGATACTTTTTGTAGTAAAATTCTCCAGGGTTAGCGCACAGATAAGTTTGTTCTTAGAATCATAGAATTGTAGCACTGGAAGGGCCATGAAAGGTCTTCTAGTCCAGTCCCCTGTACTCAAGACAGGACATTCTTCATACAAATTCTTCATTCAGGCTGCTCTTTCTACTCTACGATAAATCTGGTACAGTGTAAACATTGGTGGTTTTTAAAAATATTTGCTGAACTGAGACTCACAAGTACAAAGTATGGATGGGTTGATTATCCAAATTAAGGTTCCAATCATGCAATGTTTTGCACCCTCACAGAGCTCCACTGACTTTACAAAACTGCAGGAGCAAGGACTTGAGACCCAATCCTGTGGGGAATTCTTGAGAATAGCTCTAATTAAATGTAAATGGGAATATGCACATGAGTAACGTTTTTCAGGATCTGACCATTATTTAATACATGCTTCAGGTTTCAGAAGAGATGAACTGTGATACATTTACCAGTGATCAGTAAATATATATCCTGTGGTATTTTATTTGTGTTAAATTTTTATCAAATCAAGATTTTGTAGCTATAACAATATATACCTCTTAACAGATTTACGTATAAATCAACTATTGCAGTTGAAAGTTTTTGGATGCCTTTTGAAGTGGGAGGTTGTGGGTTCTAGTTTCTTGCCAGGGCTAAGTGGTTCATTTTATATGTCAAACTTTGCAATAGATAACTCAGTGAGGATATGAGGCCAATAGTGTTGAACTAGCTCTGGCTACAAACCCTAGGTTTCTCATCCAATCTCGGGCATTTTTAGCTGGAAAATAAAACAATTATGTGCTGTCTATGTGAAAGTACTGGGAAAATATTATTTTAAGTCATTTTGTACTAGTATAAAACAAAACTGCCAATCTTTGGTCCTAACATTTATTAAAATTAAAACCTACCAAAATCTAACATTAATAGAAACTTTAAAAAAACTATTTATTTATGAAGTTTTAACAGGTTTACAAATCCTTGTGTGTAAATATCAGAAACAGGACAATAATCATTAAAACAAGGAGACTTTGTTCAGAGAAATATAAAGTAGCAATCATCAGAACTCTCTATTTAACAGTGTGTTACCACATTACAAAGGGAGTGCCTTTACCCTACCCATGGCATGCTGTTTCTAGTGATTTTTTTTAATTGAAATCTCTGATTACACACATTTATCAGATCAGGCATTTCTATTAAATGTTAATCCTTTTAGAAATGTAAATGAAAACTGCTATTTAAATACTTTCTTGCAGTTGTGCTAATGTGTGAACACTAGAAAATGAAATGATCTTGAAAATGATACCCCCTCCCAAACTGGCTAGTCTATTTTTTGAAAAAGAAAGTAATTAATTGTTCAGTGTAAATATGATTGATTAAAAAAAACCCCATAATGTACCATCAAGGCTGTATGGTTAAACCATCAAATGTCAGGAAGTACCAAAGTTAGGTTGACCTTTCCTCCTGTGCATGTGGATTGCAATAGCCTTCACTTCAATGATCTCACATAATTCCTGAAATCCAGTATGTGTAATTCAAGATAGTTAATTTTTCTCAGCTTTACACATGTAGCATATTGGAATATATTGTTTCATTTTTGTATACTTTATTTTCATTGTCATATTTTTCAAGAATATCTTTATTAACTTAAATTCAAAGTCTGCAATTAAGTTACAACCTACAACACTCATTGAGCTCAATGAATTGTTCATGCATAACACATATTTTATTATTGTGGTATCTCATACTGTTCCTGAGAGAAATACACAGAGAAAGAATTAAATGTTGTGGGTTTTTTTTTAAGATTTCATCTTTCAGTATGTCTCATATTTGGAAGCATATCTCATTTGTATTTTTCATGTGTCCTAACTTCAAACTATCGTAATGGTTGTTTGTGTAGTTTTGTGTCTAATTTCCTACATTCCCTCCTCCTTCTCTTTCTAAAAGAAAGAAATAGATGGGATTGCAGGGAAGGAGAGGAGAAAATTAACACAAAGGAGAGAAAAGGAGTACTTGTGGCACCTTAGAGACTAACAAATTTATTAGAGCATAAGCTTTCGTGAGCTACAGCTCACTTCATCGGATGCATTTGGTGGAAAAAACAGAGGAGAGATTTATATACACACACAGAGAACATGAAACAATGGGTTTATCATACACACTGTAAGGAGAGTGATCACTTAAGATAAGCCATCACCAGCAGCAGGGGGGGGAAAGGAGGAAAACCTTTCATGGTGACAAGCAAGGTAGGCTAATTCCAGCAGTTAACAAGAATATCAGAGGAACAGTGGGGGGTGGGGGGGGAGAAATACCATGGGGAAATAGTTTTACTTTGTGTAATGACTCATCCATTCCCAGTCTCTATTCAAGCCTAAGTTAATTGTATCCAGTTTGCAAATTAATTCCAATTCAGCAGTCTCTCGTTGGAGTCTGTTTTTGAAGCTTTTTTGTTGAAGGATAGCCACTCTTAGGTCTGTGATCGAGTGAGCAGAGAGATTGAAGTGTTCTCCAATTGGTTTTTGAATGTTATAATTCTTGACGTCTGATTTGTGTCCATTCATTCTTTTACGTAGAGACTGTCCAGTTTGGCCAATGTACATGGCAGAGGGGCATTGCTGGCACATGATGGCATATATCATATTGGTAGATGTGCAGGTGAACGAGCCTCTGATAGTGTGGCTGATGTGATTAGGCCCTATGATGGTATCCCCTGAATAGATATGTGGACAGAGTTGGCAACGGGCTTTGTTGCAAGGATAGGTTCCTGGGTTAGTGGTTCTGTTGTGTGGTGTGTGGTTGCTGGTGAGTATTTGCTTCAGACTGGGGGGCTGTCTGTAAGCAAGGACTGGCCTGTCTCCCAAGATCTGTGAGAGTGATGGGTCGTCCTTCAGGATAGGTTGTAGATCCTTGATGAGGCGTTGGAGAGGTTTTAGTTGGGGGCTGAAGGTGATGGCTAGTGGCGTTCTGTTATTTTCTTTGTTGGGCCTGTCCTGTAGTAGGTGACTTCTGGGTACTCTTCTGGCTCTGTCAATCTGTTTCTTCACTTCAGAAGGTGGGTATTGTAGTTGTAGGAATGCATGATAGAGATCTTGTAGGTGTTTGTCTCTGTCTGAGGGGTTGGAGCAAATGCGGTTATATCGTAGAGCTTAGCTGTAGACAATGGATCGAGTGGTATGATCTGGATGAAAGCTAGAGGCATGTAGGTAGGAATAGCGGTCAGTAGGTTTCCGATATAGGGTAGTGTTTATGTGACCATCGCTTAGTAGCACTGTAGTGTCCAGGAAGTGGATCTCTTGTGTGGACTGGTCCAGGCTGAGGTTGATGGTGGAATGGAAATTGTTGAAATCATGGTGGAATTCCTCAAGAGCTTCTTTTCCATGGGTCCAGATGATGAAGATGTCATCAATGTAGCGCAAGTAGAGTAGGGGCATTAAGGAGAGAGCGTCAGTCTCCAAAGCTTCTAAGCACCAGTGCCTTGGCTGGATGCCTTCAGAACCCAATCCTTAACCAAGACAATGAGAACACAGCCACCCTTGAATGAGACCTGTTGAGTACCCAAGAAAATGTGTCCTTTAATCTTAATTTGGCAACCTGTGCATTTAAGACTAGAGTTCAGAATTTCACACATATTACACTGGTTTAAAATACATCAAACTCTTTTGCTAAATTTATACTATTTGGCCTGATAAGCAGCAGTTATTACTGTTCACTATCAGTAGCTTAAATTAGTTTATTGAGAGATATTGGAATAGAGTAGCCATCCCGATATCCTGTGTCCCAATTACGTAGAAGATGCTGTAATGCTATTTTACATTTATGTAGCACCTTTCATCTCAAAGTACTTTCTTTAATGTATCTATAAAAAATATAATTACACAGTTCCATGGAACTGCAGTAGCTGACATGGTAGCCATCCGTGCTCAAGGTACTGCAGAGCAGTGGGTAGAGGAGAAATTTCTCATCATGAGAAAGGGGTAAATTCTTAGTCTGACAGGACTGTCAAGCGTTACACATCTCACATGATATTAATGCATATGGCATCTCTGTAAGGCATTCATTCCAGCAGCCCAGCTGGATCTTCATGCAGCCAACTGGACTGCAGGAAAATGGGGTAGCTGCCTCTCTGCTTCCCCTCTTACTGATCCCTCTAATGGATCTCTGCATGGAAGGAGTCAGAAGAGATGGTGTCAATGGGCAGCTGACTAGTAGTGACATAAGGTAGCGGTGATCAATATTGCCTCCAGACTTCCCAACCAGACCCACAGTACCTAGCCAGATCACAGCCCAGTTTCTCTCCCAGACAGCACCCAGGACGAACTCCACTTTTGTCCTAGACAGACCAACAACATCCAGATCCCACCAGAGAGAACCCAGACATCCACAGCAACCTTGGCATCCTTCAGACACCCTTCAGCAGTCATTGACGCACGCATCCCAGACACCGACCAGTACCCCAGATATAGCTGCCAAGTTTTGTGCAGCTTCATATCCTAATTTCTGCCATTGCTTGATCATTGTTATTGACCATAAACTGAAATATCCACACACTGCCAAGAGAGAGCCTCAGCTTGTTTGCCTTAAAAATAAAATTGTGAGTCATCCTGATTCGTTTTGAGTTATTGGCTACATGAAAACTAAAGGACAGATTCTATGATGAGTCAGGGAAAAATTGCACTAGTCTCCCAGTTTAAATGTATCCTAAACCTGGTTGATCTGACCAGTGGAGTAGCCTTCCTCTATTGGGGAATCCTCTGATGGTGTAAAGATACGTTACCACCCCAGAACATCCTTGCAACTTGTTGATCCCCAGCTTCTTTAATGTGTGGCAGGAGGTTGGTCTGGCAATGTAAAAGCCAAGGATCGGGCGGCAACAAGAGTGGCATAAAGCCACCTTTGCTCTGTCCACCCTTCAGAGACCCCTGTTCCTGTTTGAGCTCCTTACAGGATTAGGGCCTTAATTTCAGATCACACTTGGGATTAAAATGGATAAAATTTACCATTTCATATTATACATACACTCGTGCAGATTTTTCAGACAGCTACAGCTATTTTAAAACTGATTTTTCTGAAACTCAGTAGAGCATGCATTATACCCTGAGAACTATATTCATGTCAAATTTCAAGAGTTAGCTGTTACAACTGTTCCTTGCCCCTCCCTAAAACTAAACATGACATTTTTTTGTTAGATGGGACATGGTATTTTTGCTCTTGCCTTACTCAAAACTGGGTGAATGGGTCTGACGCAGGCAGGGACAATGTCTCACACTGGTGCAACTCCAGCTGTTTCCAACTCCCTTGCACAGATGCTCAGGGCTATAGGAGAGACTGTTGGAGAACTGAAAGCAGGAGAATGTGTGTGGCAAGGAAGGACTCCACACCCAGCTGTGGAGGGCTGGATGTTAAGTTTGATTTGTTAATGATAACTTAGTTTAAATTACACCGAGAAAGACTTACTCCGCAGTTGATTGTTGATTCACCTACCAGTTTGAAGAGTTCTTCTCCAACTTAAAATAAAATCACTTTTTGTGAGATCAAGCTTGGAAAATGTCAGTACAAAAAGTGTAAGCTGAAATAAGTTAAGTGACTGGAAACAGTGAGTTATCATGGACGCTGCATTGGAACCTTAACTATAGCTTCTGCTCACGTGTAATAAAATAAGTAACTTTAATATAATTTTTTTAAGTAAAAAAATGAGAGAGAACCAAAACAGAAAATAAAAATGCTTCAGGCAATTATCATACAAGACACCATTACCAGAGTCATAGTTCCACATCAGACCAAAAAGCCTTGTTCGTTGTATTGTGTGAAATGCCTCTGGTCCAGAAGGAGTTTCTTATTAGTCTTTTACTCCCCTGTAAATCCAAAGTCCTCAATCAGTTTTTCTTCCAGTTAGATGATATTCTGATGGCATCTTATTTACTACAAGTGGCTATATTCCACAGCATTTTGTAGTTTGAGCCATGTCCATATTGGGCGAGGTAAGTAAAACATTGCCATAGTGTGGGAGTGTCTTTAGAAATACTATATTTTGGAGGGGGTGAAGGGGAGCTTACTACATACAGAGTTGTAAATAAAAGCTCATGGGCATCATGGAAAATAGTTCACCCAGGATGCATGCACAGAGGGCCCTAATTTGTAAGTAGGGTGCAGACTTGGAGGGATGGGGAGAGACATGCAGTAGCTCTCCCAAGCCCCTGAGGGAATCCAATGCGGGATTAATTGTTTTGTGACCTTTCTGTCACATTGTAGACACCAAAAGTACTGCACAGTACACATTTCCTTCAGTGAAATAGAATGATAGATCTTCTTGCACACTGCAATTCTATTCTGAAAATGATAATGCAGGATGCAATATTGATAGTGTCTCAATATTTCTAGGGAAGACTCTACTTAATTTGCTCCCAGCCCTGCATACTGAATTTAGGGTCTATAACTCACACTGGGTTCTTTTAGTCTCTTAATGATAACATTTCTCATTCACATAGTGTTTACTCTGTTTAGAGTACTGTACAGAATTAATTCATCCTCACAACATCCCTGTAAGTGCCCCCATTTTACAGATGGAAAGCAGACTGAAATGTGAAGTGACTAGCCAAAAGCAACACAATAAGCCAGTGTTAGAATGTGTTTCTCTCGGCTACACTGACTTTATACATCAACTCCAGCAATAAAAATTATGCAGGTCAAATTAGACTCTTACTTGTAACTTTGCTACATTCAATGGTTTTTGCACACATGTAACCAACTGCAATTTAACCAAGAAGTTCTAGAATCCATCTCTCTCTCTCAGCTGTGTTAGTTCTGCAGAGATAACAGGAGTAAATGTAATAAAACTTTGGTCCTACAGACAGCCAATATGACTCTGCATACACACAGGGAGCCTCTCTCAAGTAAAAATCTGCCATTTTATACAATCACTTTTCAGAGTACAGCTGCACGTGGAGAAACAAACATAAAGCTGTGATTTAATTTTGAGATACTGCGAAAACAACTTCCATTTTATATTACTGACTATTAAGGAAGCAGAGGTTGTTAAAATGATTTGGAATCCCAATTTCCCTTGCTGGTAGTATGAAGTTGGTAGAAATGAGAAGCTATTACTTGAATGGAGGCTCTTCCCCTTCTTTAGTGAACAGTATGGGCATGGTTCACAATGTCTTTACCCTCAGCCCAGTAAAATTTGACTTGTTTTTATGCATTTTATATATCGTCTGGTACATTTTCTATAAATTATGTTGAAATCAGAGACTGGATAGGATTTCATTAAACTGAAACTTGTCTCCACTTCTCTATTCATTCTAGTCTGTCTCTCATGCTGTGGCGCTGTTTTTGACCTTCTGCACAGAATCCTGTGTCATGCTCAGCAATGTTTTGCAGTACATAAATTGGCATTGTTTTACTAACACTTTCCATACTTAGCAGACCCTGCATTTACAGCATTCCAGTTTTTTGTTTTCTTTGGTTCTGTATAGTCAGTGTCACTAGAGATAATTTGCTTTATCAGCAATTCAATTTTTAAAACATTTCCAAAGTTGTTTTTTTCAGTCCTCCTCCAGTTTTTCTCTTATCTTCATTATTGGACAAGTTACTTTACTTTGTCATGGCTTCCAGTTTCTTCCCACTGAACTCTGCCATGCATATTTCTTTCCCACTGAGACTGTATACAAATAGTAGAGCTTTCATCGTCAGTACATGCTACACTCAGTGTGCATACGCAGTTCAATTAGAAAGGCCCATTGGCAATACAACAAATCAATTGATTAACAAGAAATAAGATACCAAACTCTGGATTTCATGCCTCCCAAAGCTCACAGTAGGCTATAATGAGCTGGATAATATACACAAAGAGAGGCACAAGTTCACTGTTTTATTCTAAGGCATAAGCATCATAACAGTTGCATGTATGGAAAGCATGGTAAGCCACCTACAAAAACTGGATTTTCTTCTTACTAACACTACTATACCCACCCACTCCAAACTGGCAAAATAAGCTAATGTGGCTCACTAAATTTTATAACAGAAAGAAAGAATCATAGCAATGAATGGCAAACTGAACAACCAAAATGCTATAGAGTGGTAACCCCGAAGAATACTTGCCAACTCTTTGGCTGTGAGAAGTTTCTTGTTCATGCTGTAGTAGCTTGTGTGTGTGGAAGCCAGCATGGAAGGAGTTAGATTGTGTTGGGACATGCCTACAATTGCTCTGGTCATGCTCCCACATCTCCAGCATGCTGCGTAAGTCTGTCTCGCCAAAGAACGACAAAGAGCTGTTTAGAACATGTCCCAGTATGTCTACTTCGTGGGACAGCTACTAAGACTGAACATTTGTTTTTCACCACTTAAGCAGCAGGAAAGAGTATTTGTCCATTAAAAATACATTAATGCTTAATTTATTCAAATACAAAGAGCTATATTTAAAATATAATTAAAATTCAGAGTTATAGATGTATTCTAGGTGACGTCTGTCACATACATTCATGTGTTTCTTTTATGCATAAAGCTAGGTTAGAGTTTTCCTTTATTTCCAATACATTCTTCCCCACCCACCTTTTGAAATAGAAATTTAAAAAGGAAACCAAGTGAGAACTATAATTTGAATATTGTAAGTACTCAGTCAAAATTGAGATTTAAGGGTACTAGCAGTAAATGATTTAAATTATTATTAAATTATTTAAAGTATTTGTGTTCTGAATCTCATTATAAGGTTATTAAGTGTGTGTGTGTGTGTGTGTGTGTGTGTGTGTGTGTGTGTGTGTGTGTGTTGAAATTGGGACAGAATTTCTGTTGCCCTAGAGATATGCAATGGATCGACCATGCTATTCCAAATATGCTTTTCATATTTCAGATGCAATTCACAAGATCTTGTATGTCCTATCATTTCTATTTTGCTATCGTACATGCACCTTGTTATCATGCACTATTATAGACAGGCCCTTTAGCAGTATTCAAACTCACCACCATAGCATTTAGTGTAGAACCTAGCTGATTTTTGTTCCATCTTTGCTCTGTCTTATAAACCATAGCCAATCTGGAATTTAGGATTGATAGTGGTCATTTTTAATAGAAAGAATACAGCTTTCAGTCAAGAAAAACCTGTTTTTACATCAAAATGAGGTAGAGAAATAAAGAAAAAGATGGAATGATTATAACGATGGATTAGACCTTTGAATACATTGTGTAATCAGTGGTGCTGCACTGCAATCATCGTTCAGTGCTGACAGAAGAGACAAGATAGGAGATTACTGTAAAATACTTTAACAACTCTTGATCTAAATGCCTGTAGCAGAATCACACTTCTCTTTTCCTGCATGTTTGCAAGGTGGGCGGGTTTGTCTGGAAGGAGAGCCTACGAAGCAGAATATTTTTTTAATGATCGGTTAAAAAACCTCTTCTTTGGTAGTTATCTGTAAATATTTTTAACTCTCATTTGTCTTCTAAAACTCAGCAGTGGGGCTGTAACCGTTTGATGCAACGTCTTCATAATACTAGCTGAACAGATTGTTTTATTCTATACTTATCTGGGTCTTCAATAATTATTTAATCAATGAATAAATTGTTCTAGTGCCAGGATATGATTATCCTAGCATTTTTGTAGTTATATTTAGTGCTATCTGTACAAAGATAACTGGAAAATAACTAAGAATAGACCCTTAAATGGCTTCTGATAGATTCTTTCCTATTTTGTGCTTTGCTTAAAGTCTACAATTTGAAAATGTGGGTATTCTATCGGTAAATAAGCACTTTAAATTATAAACATTTCCAAAATTGAGGGATTGACAGATTATAGCTTTAGAAACAAGTGTCTCCATCTTCACTGCTCCTATTGCTATGCAGACATTTTATGACTTGGTATATAGTATCAAATCCTGAGATACTCTTTCCTGGTGAATAATCCTTGCATCTGTGATTAGTCTCTTTGAAGTCAATGAGACTTTTTGCAGAAGTATTAGTTGCATCTGTGATTAGTCTCTTTGAAGTCAATGAGACTTTTTGCAGAAGTATTAGTTGCAGGATTGGGCTCAGTCATTTGAATCAAGATTATCTCCAAGAGACAGTTGAGGATTAAAGATACCAATCATTTTTCCAGAGACATCCTCAGAATGAAAAACAGATGTTGTAAAGCAGTACTAAAATGTGTCTTCTGTGCTCTGCAAATGACATAATTCATAATTGATTAAATCAATTTCAGTTAAAAAATGTGTGTGCACAATTTTTTTGTCAGGTTGGTCAAACCAAAAATTTACATTCTGCAAGAGTTCATAAGGTTACAAGGCTGTCCTAGAAATTAGCGGTAAACCAGTAGCAGGTTCCATTCAGTATCACTTGGCAGTCTCCTCATGCTTTCAAGGGTTTGTAAATAACAAGAAAATGAACATGGCATGTTTGATGTCAAACAAAAGATTTTCTCCTTTTTTGACATCCAGCTGTAAACAAAGGTTTCTTTCGTTTGTGGTCTTTAACTTAAAAAAATCTGTTCAGAATATTTGGTGCTTATTTCATTCCTCATTTTGGTCTGATTCCCAAGGCTGAATACCAAAGTACTGATAGAAAAGAGCATCTAAGACCAGTTGTGAAGGGAGAAGTAAATTCAAAGTATTGCTGTTCCCACATTACTCTAAATCGATACACCATGCAAGTTATTTAGCTTGACTTATGAAATACCAATGTTATATTTCATGCTCTACTAGGTGCCTTTTGACACAATAGATCACTACACTAATGAACACTTAAATTCAATAATACAATGTACCCTCAGTAAACAGTGATCACATTCACAGAAAGCACCTTATGAATTAAGGATGCTAGTTTAATGAATTTTTGTTACTGATGGTATGTTTAACTTGTGTGGATTCTCTTAGGTTACTTTTCCATGTTCTCTGATCATGGATGCTTACATTTTGCTAAGCTGTAATTTTATTCAGCCAGGTGGCCGATCTCCTCTGATGCCATGATTTCTGCTAATATGTACTGCTTGACACCGTGCAACCATGCAATATCCTCTTAGTAGTAGCAGTGCTATCCTTTGAATGAGTTGTTAAATTGGCTTCCTTTCCTAATATCTCTTTTAGCTGTTCAGATGTACATTAAAATCACATAATATTTTTTTTAAAACTCCAGGGTATATTCCAAGCAACCTAGTGTAAAAAATTCATGTCTGCACACAACAGTCACCATTACTATATAAATTGTATTCCACACACACATGTCTGCACAGGGAGTGGGGACTAAACCCTTGTCTATAATGGCCAGAACCGACCTCTACCATTTTACCCGGTAGTATCAGCAGATCCATTAATCCCCTGCAGGCCAATCCCCAGAAAGCAATATCATACATTCATGCGAGTCCTGTGTATTACACTGGGTAAGTACATAAGACAAGTTCTAATTACAAAGGCAATCTATGAGTTATTACCAAGAGTACAATTGCTTCTGTTTACTTATACTGTTCCTCTACTACAAGAATTTAATCCATTACTCTATACAGAGTTTTGATATACCTTGAGTATGAAAGATACTATGTAAAAGAAACTTATCTGACTTTAAGCAGTATCTGTCCTTCTTGCTGTCACTTTCTTCTAACACCTAATGAGGATTAATATTAGAAAAATGAAAATCTTTTTATCCTTGGAGGTACTCTGCCTCTCTCTGGTTCACTACAGAGCTTCTGCCTAAATTACTTTCCCCATTCCTGTTCCCCATTACTGCCTAGCTTCCTGTTACAAATTTAAAGCAACAGTACATATATTCTCATAACACATAACAAGACAAATGTTGGACTGGAACCCACAGGGCAAGAGGTGATGAGGTAGACCAAGAATAACATGGAAATGCACAATAGAAGGAAAACTGAAAACTGTCAGAATGACAAGGGAAGATTGAAATAGGAGACAGACAAAGTTGGAAAGCAGTGATGAGGGCCCTATGTTCTGCATGGAATAGAGAGGCATGCGAGAGCTATATGATGAGTATGTATAAATTATTATACATAGAATATGCTGATGCACAACTGTAGAGAGCTTAAAAGTATATGGGGGTGGGGGGAAAGGGAAACCAGTGCAGAGATTCAAGTGTGAGTGGGCATGGTCTTTAGCATAAATTGAAGTTCAGTAAATTAACATAATTTACCTTCAGGAGTTTAACTGTTGATCTCAAAAAATAAAAATTCTTATTAACTTTAATGATGTGCATGACAAAAACTTAGAAGAAACTGGGAAGTATAGTTATATGCAAAAAAACAATTTACCAGAGTAAGCATGTGCAGCATTCATATTACCAGGCCGTGTCTTGGGAAAAACAGTTGAACCTGAAGGGTGAGAAATAAGGTGGAAAATAGAACACCTGGGAGAGATGGGGATAGTATTAAATAAATGTAGTGGAAGTTTTCTGGTTTGGGGAAAGATAGAAACAGAATAGGAACCAAAGGTGAGATGATTGTTAACATGAGGGAGGGGCATATATTAGAATGTGAAGGAAAGGGTTTGTCAGCTGAAAATAAGAGGTTGGAATAAGATACATTTTTGATGTTTTTCTGCTTCCAAAATTTGTGAATTTGTCTAGATATACAAAAATAGAAAATATCATCAAGTACATAATTATATGTCAAGAGACTATTGCCAAACATATGAAGTATCTTTTTTTTTTTTTTTGCCTCATGGAAGATCTCAGTTAAATGATTAATCCTTTCAGTATGATGCTGATGCATTTACTTGACGTGGTAAATTCTGTAGGATGCTGCCAATAAATAAAACCATTTGCATTTATTTCAGAAGGAATTATAATTGAAGAAAATGTGTGAGGTTTATGCATCGTGCATAGCAAGTTATGAATAATATCATGATAATCAACATGGAAATTATTATGAATGGCGTTGTTTTATTAGCATTAAGGGATTAACTGGCAAGTTAAAGTTTAAATCATTTTTGACACCCAGACCATCATACATTACAAAAAGTACTTACATATTCATGAGATTGACACACCACAATCTAATGCCACAATGTGGTACATTTTTCATGTTAATAGGAATTCCACATCTCCTTCTCTTCAAACTGCATTAAAAATTATCCCATTATGCTGATGGAATAAGATCAGGAGTGATCTAAGTTATCTGTCAAAAGCTGCATAGAGCAGGTTGTGCATTATAACTTGGAAGTTGAAACTATGAAGTATATTTTAAGTGTGCTTTCAAAATTAGATGAACTGGAGGTTCTATTAATGTTACTCATTTGCCTCAAACCTGCACTTGATTTACTACTGTGTAATAAGAGGAAGAGGGTTCAGGGAGCACAGCATGGGATGTGGTCTATGGATTGGAGGGCATGTCTACCTGTGCATTTTGGTAGTTTTAACTTTCACTGGTACAGAATTATAACTGATTTATATTTAACTAATTTTATGTGCTTTGCGTAGAAGGCCGTGGATCATGATTCTCAAAAAAGCCAATACGCTCAACAGAATTGATCTTAGCAATATTAGCCCCAACCTAATTAAAAATAAGATTACCAGTATGTATCAGAAAGTTGTAGATCTAAGTGGGAAGAGGAAAGCCCATGCAAATAATTTTAACCTTACAGCTCACAGTATCCAGTTCTTGAGAATTTTGAAAAATTCTTTGCCCACGAACATGCAACTCCAGTAAATTTCCTATACTTCCCAAAAGGATGAAGGAGAGGAGGGAAAGATGAGGATAGCCATTTCTTTGTAGGTAATATTACAAAATAACCATTCTAAACCACAATTTGTTGAACACACACATTGTAATCCACACAAAGAAAGGAGTAGTTCCATAACATTAACCAAAAATATAACTCCTAGGAGATTTTTTTATACTATCAGGATTTCATTATTTTCACAAAACTTTTTACATTACATGTAGTTGGTGAAGCATATTAAATCCTTACAAATACTTATTTGGCATCATACAGTACATTTTGTGATGTCTTAACATTCCTTTGTATTGTTTGCTCACTTAGCTTACTTGCTAATTCACCATATTCAATAATCCGAGTCATTAGTGTGAAGTAGTAAGTATAATGGATACTGCATAGGATTGCAAGGCTCATTTAATGAATCATCCTGATGTGAGGTGCTAGAATCCTCCAGAAAGACACAAATTACTACTGAGTCGGAATGCAATGCGCATCTTGTTTACTGTAGCTGGGGAACAAGAGGAAGCTGGTGGCAATCTCTTACAGACAGAGGGAAACAAGGCCTGGGACAGAGGAAGAGACTCTCTCTGTCTCATTTTCCCATCTGTTAACTGCAGATAATAGTACTTCTCTAACTTACAGGGGCATCGTGAGAGTAAATACATTACAGGTTGTGTTGGGTTTAGATATTGTGGTGGTAGGGAGGGCCATATAAACACCTTAGACACATCCAGCTCCTTCCTCTCCTATGAAGGGGCCCCCAACCTTTGCATACTCATAACACCAATCTGTAACCATCCCCTCAGTGATAAGAGATGGCAAAATGAGGATGTGGCTCAAGCTGTGTAATTGGATATCTGCATGTGATGCAGGGATCCAGGTAGACTGAGGTCCTACACTGCATAGACCCATATGGGTCTAAGATCTCCACTAAGGTCAGTCAGGGAGAAGTTTGCATATCATCCAGTCACTTGTACATTTCTTTTAGTACTAAAGGAACAAGAACCAAGTTGCTGACATAAATTGCTCTCACTGGCTAATGGACTGGACCTGTACTGGCCATGCTCTATCAAACATGACTTATGAGGAGAGGCTGGGGTAACTAGGGTTATTTAGTCTGTAGAAGAGAAGAGTGAGGGGGAATTTGATAGCAACCTTCAATTACCTGAACTGGGGTTCAAAAGAGGATGGAGCTAGGCTGTTCTCGGGGGTGGCAGTTGACAGAACAAGAAGCAATGGTCTCAAGGTGCAGTGGGGGAGGTCCAGGTTGGATATTCGGAAACACTATTTCACTAGGAGGGTGATGAAGCAGTGGAATGGGTTACCTAGGGAAGTGGTGGAATCGCCATCCTTAGAGGTTTTTAAGTCCCAGCATGACAAAGTCTTGCCTGGGATGATTTAGTTGGTGTTGGTCCTGCTTTGAGCAGGAGATTGGACTAGATGACCTCCTGAGGTCTCTTCCAACCCTAATATTCCATGATTCTGTGACTGGCCCTTTAAATATTCCCTAGTGTAAGAGGCTGGCCATTCAATCAGGGGAGGGGGTCACTCCAGTAGCAGAGTGTCTTGCTTCTTTTCTGATCAAAGTTAGTAGGCTTTCCACAATGTCACTGTCCAAATGCTAGTTGCCCATTTATAAGACATATGAGCTGGGCTGAGCAAGAATCTCTTCACTGCAAAGAGGAGTTACGGAATGCCTAGTAAGTTATTCCACAGCAGACAAAGAATGGCTAAATATTCTTACTTTCCCACAAAGTGGAAAATGGAAAACCCAGGAACTCATCAGATTTTGTGTATAGCGCACGCTTGGACACAGGCTACTTTCTACTATATAGGAGTAAGCTTTGGTTGTGTTTATGCATATTGAATAGTCAAATTGGAATCTGAATAGTATTGTTGAAATAATAAAATTACTTACAGGGTAAGGTACTACTCAACCTGATGAAGGGTGGCAGGATCTGATCTTTGAGCTGTGAGACTCAATTCTGTTTTGTACTCATAGAGAGAGAGAGTAGAAAAAATATGTTAAGCACAAGCTAAAGTGATTGTAGCCTTTGGACTGCTACCCCTTGCTATTTATCCATGTGGTCACCAATGATACTGCCAAGAATGACCCTGAGCAGAACACTGCAGACTATGTGGCTCTGGAAAGAAGGATAACAGAGTTTGGGGTGCAAATGGTGTTCTCATCCATCCACCTTGTTGAAGGAAAAGGCCCTGGAAGGGACTGTGGAATTGTGAAAGAAAATGCGTGATTATGCAGGTGGTGTTGGTGAGAGGGCTTTGGCTTCTTTGACAACAAGCTGATGTTCCAAGAAAGGGGATTACTGTGCTGAGATGGACTCCATATATCAAATTCTCAGAGCAGCATCTTTGGATGTTGTCTGGCTAACCTGATAAGGAAAGGTTTAAATGAGGTCCTATGAGGGATGGTGACAAAAATCCAGGCAAAGCGCATCTAGGCTAAACTAACTAAGATGTGTGTGTGTGGGGGGGGTAATTTATGGAGAAGGATGTAGAAATCACAACTGCATTATAAAGACAAAAAGAAAAGCAGCATGGCAGTCTGCAGAACATCTTTTATGCCTGTATACAAATGCAAGGAGTATGGGGAACAAGCAGGATGAATGGGAAGTCCTGATATATGAAGAAAATTATGACTTAATTGGCATCACATAAACTTGGTGGGAAAACTCCCATAATTGGAGTACCAAGATTGAGGGATATAGCTTGTTCCAAAAGGATAAGTATGCAAAAAAAGGAGGAGATGGTGTGCTGTATATCAAGTATGTGTATACTTGCTCCGAGGTCCAAGGGGAAGTGAGCAACAGACCTACTGAGAATCTCTGGGGAGGATAACAAGGGAAAAGAACAGTAGTGATGTTATTTAAGGGTCTATTAAAGACCACCAAATCAGGAAGAGGAAGTGGATGAGTCATTCTACAAGCCGGTAACAAGATTAGCTAACACACAGGAGCTGGTATTAATGGGGTATTTTAACTTTCCTCATTTCTGTTGGAAGACTATGGCAGTAAAACATAATATGTCCTGAAAATTCCTAGAATGTGTAGGGGACAGCTTTCTGATTTAGAAAGCTGAGGAAACAACTAGGGCATCATTTTGGATCTGGTTTTGACCAACAGGGATGAATTAGTTGCAAACTTGGAGGTGTAACTTGGAAGGAAGTGATCTGATAGAATTCAAGATACTATGGAAAGGAGGACATGAGAACAGCAAAACAAGGACACTGAACTTCAGAAAGGCAGATTTCAACTGACTCAGAGAAATAGTAGGAAAGGTCCATGGAAAGACCAATTAGGAAGAAAAGGAGTTGAAGGGGGTTGGCAGTTTTTGAAAGATGTAACATTAGAGGTTCAACATCAAGCTATTCAACACAAAGGAAAGATAAGAAGAGCAACAGGAGGCCAATGTGGCTGCAAAAGGAGCTTTTTAGTTATTTAAAAATCAAAAGGGATACATACAGGAAATGGAAGGAGGGGCATGTCACCAAGGAAGTTTTCACAATAATAGTGCAGGTGTGTAGGGACAAAATCAGGAAAGCTAAGGCAAACAATGAGTTACAGCTGGTAAGAAATGTTAGAGACAACAGGAAGGGATTCTTCAGATATGTCAGACAAAAAAATGGATCATGGATGGTGTGAATCCGTTGCTCAATAGAGAAGGTGAGCTGGTAACAGAAGATGATAGGACAGCAGAGCTGCTGAGTGCCTGTTTTGTTTCAGACTTCTCACAAAAAATGATATGTGACGGAACAACTAGCAAAATTACCATAGACAATAAAGGGGAAGAGATGCAGATCGGGATAAGTAAAGAACACATCATATATCTTTGATGAATTTGAATGAATTCAAATCAGCGGGTCCGGATGCTATTCACCCCAAGAGTAATGAAGGAAATAGCTGAAGAAATCTCTGAGTCACTGGCAATAATATTTACAAACTGATGGATGATAGGAGAGGTCCTGGAAGACTGTAGAAGGGCTAACCTACTGTCCGTTTTTAGAGAGGGGCAAAAAGGAGGCGCTGGGGACCTATAGACCAGTCAGTCTGACTTTACCTGTGAATCTATTAGAGCAATGTATAAAACATTCAATTTGTGAATACCTGGAGGATGAAGGGGTAATCTTTAGCAGCCATGTTGGCTGCTACTAAGAACAAATCATGCCAAACCGGCTTGATTTTCTTCTTTAACAGCATAACTAATTTGGTAGATGGGGGAATGAGGTGGACATAATATACTTATGAGGTGGACTTCAGTAAGGCTTTTGACTCAGTCCCATTGGACATTCTGATACGTAGCTGGAGAAATGTGGGTGTGACAGAGCTACCAATGAGTGGTAAAACAACTGCAAACAAAGAGTAACTATTAATGGAATGATGTGGGATTGGAGGGAGGTCTCAAGTGGGGTTCCACAGGGAGCTGTTCTGTGTCTGGTGTTGTTTAACATCTCTATTAATGACCTGGATGTAGGCATAGAGAGCATACTGATCCAGTTTTCAGATGAGATAAAGCTAGGGTGGGATTGTCAATACTGTGGATAATAGAGCTAAAATTCAGAGGAATCTTGATAAATTGGAGAAATGGGCTATAGACAACAAAATGAAATTCAACAAAGAGAAATGTAAGGTGCCACACTTAAGAAAAAAAAACAAATGCACAAATACAGAATGGGGGGAAACTGGCTTGGCAGCAGCACTGCTGAGAAGGATCTGGGAGTTGAGGTGGATCACAGCCTAAACATGAATCAGCAATGCAATGCTGTTGCAAAAAAAGCAAATGCAATTTTAGGTTGCATTAACAGAGGCATAGCATGCAAATCATAGGAGGTGATAGTACCGCTCTATTCGGCGCTGGTTAGGCCTCAGCTGGAGTACTGTGTCCAATTTTGGTCACTAATGTATAGAAAGGATGTAGAGAAACTAGAAAGAGTCCAGAGGCAAGCGACAAAGATGATCAAAGGGATGTAATGAAAGCCATATGAGCAAAGGCTGAAGGAACTGGGGATGTTTAGTTTGGAAAAGAGGATATTAAGTGGGGACATGATAGCAGTCTTCAAATACTTGAAAGGCTGCCATAAAAAAGATAGAGTAAAGTTGTTCTCTTTTGCCACAGAGAATAGCACAAGAGGCAATGGGTTCAAACTACAGCATAGCAGATTTAGATTAAATCTCATGAAAAACTTCCAAACTGTAAGAACAGTAGGACAATGGAACTGACTGCCTCAGGAGGTTGTGGAAGCTTATTCACTGTAGGTTTTCAAAAGGAAGCTGGATAGCCATCTGTCTTGGATGGTTTAGATGCTCAAATCTGCATCTTGGTACGGGATTAGACTAGATGATCCTTGTGGTCCCTTTTAACCCTATGATTCTATGATTCTATATTATTGGCCTCTCATCTCTTTTGCATGTGCCTGGCTGTGAAATGAACATTTTATTTACTGCAGTATTTTCCAATAATCATATAATAGTCTTGCCTCAGTCTATTTAAAGATATTTGAGCTGCCCAAACTGAACATATGATTAAATATATGTGGGTAGTTTATAGGCATACATTTTATTTAAGTGCTTTTAATATTGGGGTTGGTGGAAGCTAGAATTTTATACACTTTGTTCAATTTGCAATATATTATTCAGACAAAAACAGCTGGGCACATTTAAAGATTTAGCAAATCTGTTAGTTTAATCAGATGAATAACTACTCCACAGCAACCCATTGATTGTGGGGCTTTTAGTGGGTAGCAGTCTTGTAGTTTGAACAACCAATATGCTAAAGCATACCACAGGTAGTTTTATTGTTGACCAAAATATATTTAAAGATGTGTTTCAGCAAATGAACATGATTTCATGTTTGTCTTTGTGATGTTTTTAAAGAATATTTTAAATGCACTGAAACCTTGTTTTTAGGTTGTAAGATGTCCTGTTTGTACTGTAAAAGACACAAATGTCAAAAGCACTGGATACAGGTTGGTAAAGCATCTGTGCAATGTGGTTTATTTCCATCACAGTAAATGAGGTTTGCTGACTGATGTTTTGGGGACTACTCAGATCAGCAAGGAGTTGTCACTGCCTGCCCCGTAACCTTGAGAGCCTTTGTTTGTTTGTTTGTTTGTTTGTTTGTTTGTTTGTTTGTTATGGTTTGGATCCCTGACACGAGTAGTAGCCATCCCGCAAGCATTTAAGGAGGTTCACCTGCCCAGTTACTCTTTGCAGGGTGACTCCAATAGCTCTTCCAGTCCCTAGTCTTCCCAAATATTTCTTCCATGAGTTCTTAATTACCAGACACTCAGGCCATTCCCCTCTGGTTCATCACCCCACAAGGTGTGAAAACCTGACCCCAGTTATCAGCTCCCTTTGGCATAAACACTCCACACAGTTTGCACGCCAGAGACCTGCTTGGGATAAAAATAAACAAAGAGTTTATATAATAGAAAAATCACAGATGGAAAGGTGAAATCATAAGGGAAAGCAAACATAAAAGTTGCACAGAAAATAAAGATAAAGATACAACCTCAGGCTTTACACTTTCTTAGGTAAAATGTCTTTTCTAATATGAGGCAAAGAGTCCTGTGACAACTTATAGACTAACAGACATATTGGAGCACAACCTTTCATGGGTGAATGCCCACGTCGTTGGATGCGTATTTATACCTGCCTCTGAAAGCTTATGCTCCAATACGTCTGTTAATCTATAAGGTGTGACAGGACTCTTCGCCGCTTTTACAGATCCAGACTAACAAGGCTACCCCTCTGATACTTTTCTAATAAGAGTTACCTATTGCCTTAAAACAATTTCCCAGCATATCCCCTAGTTGTAGGCGGGATACACTGTTCATGAGCATCCTCCTTTCTCGAGACTGTCCCCCAAGTTCTGGAAAAAAGCTTCAATCCCAAATCTGCTTTTTAAAAGGCTTTTTTCCTTCTCTTCTCCCCTCCCTGCCCCCCAAGTCCACCGTGATTCACGGTTAATCAGAATGGGGAAATTTCCTCCTGATTTGATGTCCAGGAGTCAGGATATTCTTTTCAATTTTGAGTTGTCTAAATGTCTTTCCATGAACTCTAGTGGTCCACCGTTGTCCTTTCCTGGACTGGACAACAGAGAGTTAAGTAGTTAAGTTAACAGAGAGTACTTTAAGCCTGTTGCATGTAAACAACTGGCTTGGCAGATGCTGCTCTCTGCTTAACTGCTCACCATCCTGCCATGAGGTGTAGTTGAATTTGTGCCAGAGATTATAAGCACAATTTTCTATATACAAAAATACATACATTCATAACCAGTCTTGACCATTAAGTTCAGAACTTTACAGGCTTTCATAAAAGACCTTAACTGATATGTTTTTATTGTACAATAACACAATATGCAATCACTTGGTTTAGCTGATCATTTTGGGGGTTAAAACCTTCTGTTCTCCCCCTAGGGTGTCTGGACCATGATTGCCACACTGACTAAGGTTCGCTAGAATAGTTTTATTGGCTTTTTCACTAATCACTCAAACATAGAGTATTCATGGTAAAAAAAAAAAATCATTGCATAGGAGGACATCATTTACTGGGCAAAAGAGGAATTTTGTTTTAGTCTGGGTAAATTTCCATCTGGTAGTCTCCAAAGTGGTAAGCTTTTTTTTCAAGCATTTAAGGAGGAGAATTTCAGATTACCAGATTACTTTGAATGCATCCTTTTAACTCAAATATGTGGCGACATTTTTCAGAAAATGGAACTGAATCCAAAACCATTCTCAGTTGTTGAAACTCCAGCTAAATGCAACTTAATTCCTTTCTTTGCTCTTCCTCCTTCTCAGTGGTTGTAGCAACGATTGTATGTCTTTAATTTTTTTTAAAGTTCTGTTAATTCTTTTTTCAATACAGCTTTGCGAGAGTAATAATTTATATGTTTAAAGACAAACTTTCTAATTCGTCCTGTTTTGCTTTAATAATCAGCAATAACAACTATTGTACAACAGCACTAACTTTTTATACTAATTGTGGATGGCTGTAACAATCTGTGGATTTAGTCATTGCGGTTGCCAGCTGATCGCATAGGTGAACTGTGAAGAAAACAAATTTACCTTTTGCTCCAAGTTATGGTTAACCTAAAGGAGAGTTTTCATTGGAAGTGAGTTGTCTTAGGGGGCATGTCTTTTAAAGTTAGCTGCAGCAGACGTAGACAATCATCAGCTGACAAACAATTCAGCAGATCTGATTACAGATGGTCCTTGATAGACAACATCTTTAAGTCTAAGATGTGCACTTAAACATAGCTGCAGTGTGTGTGTGTGTGTGTGTGTGTGTGTTTCATTATTTGTAGAGAAAATAGATTTTCCCTGCAAAAAATCTGATTATTCATGCTAGGAAGTAAGTAGTGGGGCAAGTCATGATGAAGCTGAATTTCAGTTCCTTGGAAGCTGCTATACCTAGCTATGGGCTTGAGAAGCAGCTTCAGCCCCTCCACATCCACCTTAATTGTGAGGAACGCTGTATCTATGTAAGCAGATCCCATAGCTCCTTCCCCAACTCACCCTCAACAGTTCCTTCTGCCTCAGCATATTTTGGGATAGTGCAGAGCCCATCTTCACAATGCACATGAGGCACAAATGTCACCTGGGGCAGCCATTGTGCCATTGCTTCCTGGTAAAATAAATGCAGAGGCAATGAATGAATTAACTTCAGAGAATCCCAATCAATGAAGAAGTAATAAGACAAACTCACATGCAAGAGAATTCAGAAAAAAATCTATTCTGTGCAGATGGGTGCAGTATTATACATGGTGTGTAGCCAGTATTGTATTTTTATTGCTTTATGCAAGAAAAGCAGTAGTAGATGTAGAGTAGATATTTGATTGCATGAAAAATGTTTGATCTTATCTGAAAGTGTTAAATTGTAGAACACTTGATTTCTTCTATAATGCATGCTGACACTTATAGAAATAATAGCTATTAACAAAATCCAAGCAATTTTTAAAAAGACACTATAGCCTGTTTTCCATTCCTTAAATAACAGGAAAAACATTTTTTCTACAGCTGGACCTTTGGAACTGCCTCTTTTTGAACTGATACCATCACAAAGGCAGGTGGTTTTTCATGGAGACCGCTTGCCATTTCAGTGCACTGCAACATACGTTGACAACACTACCCAAGTACACTGGTACCATGATGGTCACCTTATTGGAACTGATGAAGAGAGTGGCATATTTGTGGAGGACAGCATAATACATGATTGCTGTTTAATTACACGGTAATGTATACACATTTTAATGATATACAGTACTGCAGGCAGTGCAAACAAATGCAAAATAAATAACAAGCCTAACAGGAATGTGCAGAAAGATTAGTTTGAGTTGGTGAAATGGAAGTGTTCCATATGCATGGTGTTGAACCTTAAGAGATAGTGGCATGGAATCATCATATCTATACATGGATGCATATTCTAACCCTCATTTTTCTAGTCTACATGCTATCATATTCAGATTAGAACTTGAAGAATCACTGAGAAAATGTTGGTGTCTCTGACTTGCTCTGGAATTGGGAGCTAAAGAAAACTCCAAGATAATGATTAGTGGTTCTGACACATGGAGTGATGAAAGGAATGGGAAAAAAATTAAATAAAGCTTTAATAACTCAGTAGCCTAGGAAAACTTTAACTCTTAGCCAAACTACTTTTTGCTGAGACTACCTGAAACAGCAAAGTGGGATCCAGCTATGAAAAACTATAAATAGAAGAGATTGAATGAATTCACTTAGGATCCAGCACTTTATATACTGTTATGATGGGAGTCTTACAGTTACTTTAATTAGATAATCTTGTCTTTTGCATCTGGTTAGAACCTGTCTTTACAAGTATCTACAATCTTAGCTATAACTATCCTCGGATATCCTCAGATGTTTTAGATGTGAAAAAATGTTGAAAGAATAGAGTAGCATATAATTGAAGTAAAAGGTTGATTGCATAAAAACATATTTTAAAAATATCATCTAATAAAAAGGTTGTCTGATAGTGAACATACCATGTTGACTTGTGCCTCTGTTTTGTCTTATAGTTTTTCCCTCCCTTTATTTTTATTCATATATTTGTTTTTGGTTCCCATTATGATGGCAAAAACTAGCCCTGAAAGCAAGTAACCTTTTGTAAATATCCCTTCAGCAGATCCCCAGCCAGTTTCCCTATGTGATCAGGAAGAATCAATCCTTCAAGGCTGTTTGTATTCTTTACCACCACCTTTCTCTGTCTAAAAAACACAGTGAAAGTAACCATACTAATTGCCTTTTGGAACATCATTAATTTATTTCCACCTCAAGCACTTTCTATTAATGTAATTTACCCAAAATGCTTCTTGAACTGTCAAACTAAGGTTATGGAAGGGTTGTTTTGTATATAATAAATTGCTTCCAAACCATTTGGGGCTTTCCTGCTTTAGTGATTTTTGCGGGGTCTCCTTATTGGTGATTTGACCCTATTTGTTTTTTATAGATGGAGAGATGTGGAAGAGATCTATTCTTTCATCTATTAACTTGTAATAGATGTCAAGGCGTGTAATGGATAATGAACAAGAATATTATACCAATTAAGATGGTAATGCCAAGTGTATGAGCTAGTATAGTGCTGCTAAATCACTTTAATTTAAGCATGTGCTCCTTATTTCCATGATATCAGAATTAAGAGACATACTCTTAATTACCATCATTACACTCTTCAACCAAATTATATTTTATAGTATATGATGAATTTGTAGGAAGGGAGAGGGTCATAGTACACTGAAGTATTAAACTGTCTGATCATATTAGGGTGTGCAAAATTGCTACTAGAAAAGGAGTATTTGTGGCACTTTAGAGACTAACAAATTTATTTGAGCATAAGCTTTCGTGAGCTACAGCTCACTTCATCGGATGCATCCGATGTGAGTTGTAGCTTACGAAAGCTTATGCTCAAATAAATGTGTTAGTCTCTAAGGTGCCACAAGTACTACTTTTCTTTTAGTGAATACAGATTAACACTGCTGCTACTCTGAAAATTGCTACTGCTTCCTTTTTAAAAGGTTAGATTATGGAGCAATGAAACTGAATTTATTTATGATTGCTAGCTTTTTTTGTCCAATCATAAAATAAAAATCTATGCCTATAGTAATACTTCAATAAAGATTACGGGGCTTCTGTCTACCACTTTAAAAGGTGCTCTTAAACAGATGCTTGAAATTACTATGTTATAACAGTGTATGGAATTTTGATGGATCTGGAAGCATTCATTTGCTGATGGACTGTAGACTAGAAAGTTTCTTTTTTTAAACAGTGCAATGCTAAAGGCATATTATATATATTATCAAAATAACTCTGCCAAGGTATTTTCAGAATATTTAAAAATTGGAAGCGTAAAACAAATGATTTTCATTACTGACTTTATTTTCTCGATTGGTGTAGATTTCACTTTTTATACATTACACCCCCTATCCTGTAATACTTCAGTTTGTTATATGTCAAGGCCCCAATCCTGCTGGCATAGTGCTGCCATTGAACTCATGGCTCTGTGTGGGTACTGGGGCCCACCAAAATAGGGCTCATTGTAGCATCAGGACTTACCGTTGCTTATGAGTGCAGTGCTGTTAAAACTGGTCTCTCTTGTTCTTCTATTATTATTAAACAAAACTATTCTTCAAATAATTAATGTTAAAAAAAATTCACAGACACAAGCACAAAATTGTTTGGACTCTGCAAACAGATACTAAAAATACATTAGTACAATTTTAGTCCTAAAATCACTTGACAGCATTTTCTAAGCTTTATGTTATTGTATAGAATGGTTTTGTTTATATTTGCTGCAGTTATTATTACTCTGTATTACTGTAGTGCTTAGGGTCCCTAGTCATAGACCTCCACTCTGTACAACTCTAAATAAAAAATCCCTCCCCTGAGGAACTTACATAGCATCAGTACATAAATAAAACTACTCCTTCCTGCAGTTCTTAGAGTACTACCTACTGCCCTCCTATGCGTGTAGCTCCTATTGAAATCCATTCCGTTCCTGTGATTGCACTGAGGGCAGAATTTGACCCATTATGCTTAGCAGCTTATTGTTCTACTTCTGAAGCTGACTTTGAACAAAGAGGTGCTATTCCAAAAGCAACTTATTTAAACAGTTGTAGATTATTATTTTATTTGCTAGCTCCAGATTTCCAGATATTTGTAGACATGGATTTGTAACAAAAATATCCTACTAAATCTTTCCATTTTATTAATTGGCAACATGCAAGGATAGAATATCAAATGCATATTTATTTCTCCTATGGTAAAGTAGAATAAAATAAACACTTTTTCTTCTGCTAATTATAGATTTTTGGAACCATATTCTGTCTTGATATTTTTCTTGGCAAAGAGTATTTCCTTATGGGATATTCAAAAGGGTGTTTTCAATTCTGCTGCTAACTCACATTTACCATTTCTTGCCAAGAATAATAGTATTTGATTTTGCTCATGTTGAACTTTCCATCATTATTCCTGTGTGTGTGTGTGTGTATATGTATATAGATATATAGATAGATATATAGATATATAGATATATATATTATATGTCATATATTTGTCATATCGAGAAATTGACTTGTTTGTACCAAAGCAGTGCTAGTTTCTTAGGGCTAGACTATTAGATTGGGGCCTAGCTCAAGGTAAGGGGCAGGGCAATAACACATGATCCCTGGAGCAGCCCAGAGGGGAGATTAACTCATCTGAGCACCATCATCCTCCTGATCTTCTCACTGTTCTGGGGAGGGTGTCACAGTATTTGCTCACTGATACACTGGCATAACTAAAACTTACAGGTGTGTGTGGAGTCTAGGCTCCAGCTACTCCCTTCAGCACTTCCCACCCACGTTTGGGGTGAGGGTGGGAAATGTTCCCACTTTCCCACTTTCCCACTTTCACAGGAAGCTTCCCACTTTCACAGGAAGCTATAATACAGTGCATTAGCACAAGGGAGTAAGGGAGATGACTAATACCCCCTGTATTCCCTGCTGCTTGCATGCAAGGTGGGCCACAATCTGGCCCTTAGTTTGTAGGGAAAATAAATCCAGAGGTTTGATATAGTAGCCACCCTTTTACTGATGACTTAGCTATTGGGGGCTTTTTAGGATTTAAGGACCTTTTAAAAATTGGGATTTTAAATGAAACTGAGGAGACAATTTTAAGTAAAGGTGTGAAATAAAGAGGAGGATTGATATATAGACAGTGAAGACATTGACACTCTAATTTATACTGTCGTCTCATTTTTGTCCCATTCTATTTGCTGTCCTTTGAGATTACACACATGGACTCCAATCCTGCAAACACGTAACATTGAGGGCTATTTGCATATGTAAAGTGATTTAATGTGTAAATATTTCAGGATTATAGCTTATGAAATGGTTTGGTAACACATAGGTCTTAGGTTTGATAACAGTTTATGATAAATTATAGAAATTCTAGGAGACTACACGTTATGAGCACTTTTCTAAAACTCTTCTTTTGGTTTTGTTTTCCACTGGCTGGGGAGATAATGTTATTTTTTACAAAAAAATTCTCTTCCACCTCAGGACTTGCTCAATTTTACTTCCAGGTAAAAGCAGCCTTTCTGCCAACAGAAGAGTTATGTACAGCAAACGACAACTATCTCCTCACACTTGAACCGATTTTTGTACTTTATTGTTCTGAGGAGTTGCCAGTAAGCAAGGTACTACAGTTATATAGTTTAGTATTGATCTTTTTTTTAGATTTTCTGTTCAAGGAGAAAATATTGTAGTTATCAAGAATCCATCAGCTCCTCAGTAGTGAGAGATTTTTTTCAGATAATTGCATTAGTTACCCAATAGACTGTAATAACTACTTTAGAGATACTTTGTTCTATCCTGTAAATACTTATTTAGACAGTGTTTAACAGCACTTATTTGGCTTTAGTGGTTACTGTGGGGCTATTATGGTTTGTGAGGCTCTTTTTGAAAATAGTGAATTGTGCAGTAGGTTAAGAACCCATGAAAGTAGATGTTGCTAATGGGAAAACTAGCATGCCCTTAACTGAAGCCGAGATAGTAGGTGCTATAAGAAGACACATTATTCACATCATCTAAGTATTTGATCATCACGCTATGTAGATTCAAATGCCACCATGAATTTATGCCGATATGTCCCACCCATGAACCATTGCAAATAGTTTTCCTTTTAAAATGTGTCCAAAGTATAGAGCTGTGAGCTGCTATAGATGTACATTTAGAGTATTTAGAATACACTACCAAAAGGAAATATGCCTAGGAATCTGAGCTTTTCATGCACGTAGCATTTCCTCATGCTTTCCCAGCAGAGTCCTCTGCATATGTTGTGATGAGCTGTCTTGGACTGAGTGTTAATGATTAAGGAAAGCGGAAACACCTGTTTGAGACAATAAGAACAAAATTACCACTGATCCTTTAAGAGATGCAAAGGTAGGAGAAAAAAGGAGTGAACTAAAATTCTGCAGAGTGCATATTCCTTAAAGCTCCTGTTCCTGGAGGAAAGTGATTAGATGTAAATCTCAGCTTTGATTTTTTTGTAAGTAAGTTTATAATCCTCATGGTTGCAGAGGAAAGTTTGAAAAGAGGACCCACAAAGACTCAAAAACCAGAAGGCAAATAAAAAGCTCAACGCTTTTTACAAAATATATCATGATCTTAAAGCCAATCTCATGATTTTTTAGTTTCTGACTCATTATTTATAAATTGTTGGGATTGATAATACTGCAGTTGGCAAAGAAATTTCATTGGGTGAGAGGAAGAGTTGCAAAAGCATGCTAACAAAATGAGGATGGGGCAAGGTGTGGCTGTTGAGAGAGAACACACAGTGGGCATCAAGACGTGCCAAGAGTTAGGCTGTCAGTTTCATGGCAATTTTGAGATCCAGCAGAAGGATTTGCACATTTGCAGAAGTTCTGGTAGAAAGGAAGAGGGGAACTAGTGATTTCCAGATTCTCTTATCGGTATTTGGCAAACTGGTAACCATACATTTCCTCGGGAAGAGATGTGAGTGAACTTGTGGTGGTACTAATATGTTAGGAGCATTTTGAGAGTTGTGTTCCAGAGATAAATAGATTGCAACTCAGATGCATAATTAGATGAGGCTATATGAGTGTAAAGTGATGACAGAGTCTGGGAGACTTAATCTAGGCAAGACAAAAAGACAACAGTTGTGAGGATAAGAGGAGAGACCAAGAAATCTGATTCATCCAATAGACTTTTGAGAAGGACTTTATGTACTGCTGTCAGTTACTTCTTGGTGATGGATGAGCAGCTAAAGGGCATATTGAGAGGCCAGTGGTAATCAACAGAAATTGTATAGTGCTGATATTTTATTTGTGCATCATTTGAGCAGCAATCTTGAGTTCTATTTGATGCTTAATTGCTGAACAGCTAGGTAAATGACTTAGCAAAGCAAAAACCCATTTAACTTGTAAATGAATGCTCCTACACCATTTTGAGATTGCCTTAAACTTCAGACTGTGCAACAGACAAAGGATACTGAAAGCACAAAAAGTCCTTATTGCTAATACTTTTAGAAAAGAATCGCGTCTCACACAGTGTTTTTAGACTTTAAAAAAATGTTAAAAATCAGTGCAGTTTTTTTGGAAGGATACAGACTTAGGGCTTAATTATCTGCAAAGAACAAGAGAGTTTTCACATTAATTAATTGGAAGAGTAATGTTAGGATTTTTCTGAAATAATCTGAATTGATTAAATAAAATCCAATGACAAGGGAGACAATTTACCGTTTGTAACTTATTAAAGACTTGAGATAGTGTAAAATAAATTCTTGAACTAAATGTACAAATCCTGTGGAAAACAATAGGGGCAGATATGGTACTTTCTACTTGTTTGATGGAATAAAGGCAACTGCAAAAAGTTGTCTTGTGATATACTATCTGACTGCTTAATTTTGAGAATACTGAAATATTAAGAGATAAGAACATTAATCAAAACAAGTATTGTTAAGTGTAAAGTTTTGGCTGAAAGGCTAAAAACAATTCTTGTTTCCTAAAGAAAATAGGAACTGTTAGCTATCTTGGGGCCCACTCATCTCCCTATGAGATGTTCTTAGAGGGGACCCTGCACAATTGAATCTTCCAGCATGGAATGGTGGAAGGGTCAGCTGCCTCTGTGGCACTGATCTCCCCTTCCCTCACTTCCCCCACCCACAAGCCATCAGCAGCATATCAAGTCTGGATCTGTGTGTGGAGAAAGAGTTGGTCTGGACTGGAGGGTGCAGGTAGTGCACACTGTTCCCCACACAAGCCCCACAGGGAATCTGAGCCTGTCAAGGCTCATTGAGAACATTCTGAGCAGCCCTTGGCAACTCACCACCCTGGCAGGAATCAAGACACTTTTTGACTATTTAAAGCCCTTTGATCTGGCAACTCCCCACTCTGGCAAAACAAGATGTCTAACATATTGGAGACAGGATTTTTGAAGTCAACAGTTTGCCCCATTGTCTTTCAGGTGTCTACCTAGATGTTCTTATCTGGGAAGTCATTGGATTGCTTACCTGTTTGTTATTCCCATAGCCTTCTCTTGCTAAATCAATGCATTCACACAGGCAAATCTTCTGACCCCAAAACCCTCTCTGACCAGGTTTCATACAGCATTCATAAATTGTTACATTTCAATATTCATAAGTACAAGTGATTAGATAGCAGCCCCACTTCAGCCATACTGCTGTGCAAGCATTTGAACTACAAACTTGAGAAAGAAATAATTTCAAATTAAAAAAATTAGTTAGTGTAGTGAACTGAGCATTGCCTTTTTCTGGCTAGTCCCAAAGGCCTGTAATCAAGTAATCAAGAATCATCAAAAAGAGGTTAACGCTTCTCGTGAATCATATCGGAAATGTTTTTACTTAAAAAGCTTTTTATGCAATTTTGACTCTGTTGGACTGATTGTCACAATGATATTTTTGTCTGAAAATCTCTCCTAGTGCACAAGTCACAAGAACTATGCAAATGGAATAAAACTTTCTCAGGATACAATATTCCAGTCTATAGAATACTACTACTCTGAGAGCAAATGGAAATTGTACAACAGGTCTAGCTGCATTGTACCAACCAACTGCTGTGGCAGTCGAACAAATTCCAAGATAGCTGACTATTGTCTGCTGATATTTTTTTAAGCAATAAAACAAACTACACGCCTCCCCCAAACCTTTCAACTACTGAACCATTGGTTAATTAATAAATGTACAGTATACTTTAAAAAAACACCAGGCCGCATCCTGCCCTGTTAGGGCAGCTTTATAACACTCTGCTGGTACAAACCCAGTTGTCAGATGATTTACCCAACCTAGGGGAATCCTTTCGTGGCCTGTACCTGCTCTTTTGACAAGTTCTATGTGGGCAAGGCTCTCTTATGTCCCAGCTAACTCTGGTTGCTGGGAGAAATTAGAGCAGCTTGCCCTCCTGATGAATGGATTGGTACAGATTGGCTCCAGGAGGCATAAGACCACTTTTGCATGCAGCCCTTTGAGCACTCCTTAGCTACAGCTGGATATCTGGGCTCTGAATATATCTGATGGGCTTCGAGATTAAAAAAGCTAATCTGTCATGTGTTACAGACAGTCAGATTTCTCATTGTCTCCAATATTAATAATTCTGTATTTATTATCTTATTTATGAGAAAGTATTTCAATGGAACTGTACACTGAGTCACAGAATCACTGATCCCTACTTTGAAAATATATACTTCACCTTTGGCTAAGTACTTGGTGGCAGATGGAGCGTATTATCCTATGACAATGTTGACCGTTGGTGTCTCTTCAGTCAGTATCATTCATTTGAATAACAGAAATAAAACTAATCTCCAGGATCATTTGTTTCCTGTGTTGAAGGTATATGTCTTATTTTTGTCAACATATTTTTATTGTAATGCAGCAATAGATCATTTTCTCCACTCCATTAACATCTCTTACATTTAATCCACAGTGTAGCATGTTAGGCACTATTTAAATCACAATAAAACTTAATGTTTAATATATTCAATATTTTGAGTGTCTGTTTTTTCAACACATAGATTGAATTAAATGATTAGTAAAGTGTTTTATATATTTGATCAGAAGAAATAGAAAATACAGTGTATTGAATTTGCTATGACTTTGACAAATTGATTATACCTGGAATATATTTGCTAGACCTCTTCTGTGTTGCATAGAAGACCCTGAATAAGTACTTTAATCTTCCCCTTCTCTTGCTGCTTCCTGACACACATTTTCTTTAAAAGTCCATCAGTTCTCTAAAGATATTTATTTCATGGGCAATTCTGACAATTTGTCAGAGAGATCAGATTAGCAATATAAATTTGTTTTAAATGCCCAGACTTGCACATTGTCTTTTGATTTTCCATGCTTTAACCTTTTATCCCCTATGAAAGACTGCATTCCAAGGAGCAGCAGACTCCAGGGATCATCATTTTTTAAATTATTTGTTAGTATTAATAATTGATGGAGGCTTGGGTTGGATATAGGCTATGCCGGCTTTTTGCCTAAATTGTGGAAACCAATTCTCTGCGTCTGACTGTCTGTTTGAAGAAGAGTGCCACAAAAATTAAAACCCTGTTCATGTTCCAATAATTTATTTTGGTTTTTCCCCTGTACGGAGTTTGGTTCTTGCAGTGTTATACAGGAAATTAGGTCAGATTCTAAAACCTTTCTGAAGGAAAGATTATCAAAATAGGCTGCTGTAGTCTCCCCCCTCCCTTGGTGGTTGTTTTTTTCTGACATGTAAATGACTATCAGAATGTAAGATAAATGTTGCTAAGGTATTACTTGGGGACAAGAAATGAGTAACTCTACAAAACATGACCTAGTTCCGATCTGCCTAATTAGTTATGCATAGCTATAATGAAGAAAATCTATGCTTCAAATGAAAATGTTTTGCCATAAGTTAACTGATTAAATGGATATGCTTTCTGCCTGTATTAAGCTTCCTCACTTAGCAATGACCAACACTGCAGGGTATTATAATGACTTTTCATAGAATAGTTTCAGTTGCATATTGTGGTTAATTTTCCAGCATGTCAATCATTAAATTTGAGAGAGGACTCCTATCATGCATGAGTTCTCCCAGCACAAAGAGGAGAAAATATGTATATCCTTGTGATGAGGTTTGCAGACCCCTCACTAAGACTAAAGGGGTGATGGAACAGTACTGGGCCAAGAAAGCCCTGGCCCTCAGCAGCTGCAGAGCATGCTCCAAATAGGTGACCTGTTTGAAATGGGACTCTGGCAATCAAGCTGCGGGGAAAGTGAAAAAGAGGCTGTATCCAGGGAGGAAGCCATTTAGTATCTTCTAGGAATACACAGGGGAAGAACTGTGAGTGAGACCCAGTCAGTCATACTGAAACCTGACCCCTTTTTCTCTCCCCTTCTCCCTGACAAGGAGGAAATCATTGAACACTGTGAAATGAGCTGGGAAGCCCCAGCTGACTATCTGAATCACTGAGACTGCTTGAACAACCTTCTGTCAGGAGGGAAGCAGAGGGCTGTGCCATTCCCCAAATGAAGAAATCCGGTGGGTGGTGGTGGGGGGGTTGGAGGTGGCCCAGGGGAGCTGGTCTGGGGTATCAGCCAGAGGGGACAGACACATCCCTTGGGCTCTGGGCTGGGACCATGTGCAGAGGGATCACCCGGGTCTCCTTACTCTTCCCTCTGCCCCCGTCCAACATAGAGAAGGATAGACTGTAACTTGGCTGTCAGACACTGAGATTGCCTGACAAAGCCCCCTATCCCTCTGGACTTTGGAGACTGTTGTGCCACAGCATGTCCACTGAGCCAGCTGGCCTCTGAGTGAACCCCACTACAATCCTCTTCCTTGCTTTTAAGGTTCTGTGTTATAAGGTGCATGATAAATTAAACAGCATTTGTGCTACTCGGCCCTTTGACCTCATCAGGCAACTTTCCTGTCAGAACACTTCCATTCCAAATTGCAGTAATCCCCTCTTGTGAACACCTAGGCTTTCCTGCACTGTACCTCGTGGCATGTCACAAGTTTCTATTGGAAATGGCAACTAATGCACTTCTCAAGAAGAGAGAGAGAATCCATTCCAATTTTAGGAAAGGCATGATGCCGGCTGCAGTGGGCTCTTTCTGTCCTCTGCTTCACCCCTTGGAAACCTCACTACTGCCACAAGGTCTGCTGAGTGAACTCGTGGGAATGATCCTCAGCCTTTGTGGGATAAGCAAGGTGTCTGAAGAAGAGATGGCAGCTAGAGGCACAACTAAATGCATCTCTTGTGAACAGGACGGACCAGAAGCCTCCATCCTCCTCATGTCTTGATTCCACTCTGATCAAGCTGCCTAAATTCAGCATTCTTCTAGGCTCATGTGGGGACTGAGAGTTTCTACCTGTTGCCAAGACTCACCACCATCCTCAAGAAAGCTCAAGAGCAGCCTGTTATTAGGAGCCAAAAAACACTGTTATTATTATTGGAACCTTTTGAGAAGGCTACTATAATAATGCCAAGACACAGCATAAGCAGTGTACCTCCTGGAAAGATTTACAAAGAAGTTTAAAATTCTGTACAGACCCATGCTTTCCTTAAAGTCTTCCAGAAACCTGAAGTTGCTAAGGATTATAGGTGAAAAAATGTTTAAGGCATCAAGTTGAGTGGCAGGACAATTTACAGACTTCTCTTTTTAAGAATGTAAAAGGTTTCTCTACTTGACCAGTTCCCAAAAAGCCTCTAGGGGAAATAAAATCAATTAATCATTTGTTATATCCAGATGGTAAGAAAATGAACAATTTCACCATTGGGCTCACTACCCAAAATGTTCCTAGAGGAATATAAATTAATTCTTAATTTGCCATGGCCAGATGGTAATTCGTACCCTAGTCATTATGCAGGGTCTTCTGCTTTGCTTAACGCTGGATCTGGCCTTTTATTTTGTCCACCATTAGTCAAGGCTCATAGAAGGCTAAATGAGTCTGAATGTCAGCATCTTCATATGATCTCGGAGAAAGCAGATCTCTTGTACTTCTAATGCAAGGGCTGATGTTATCCTAGTAAATATTTGCCTACGGAGCTGTGTGAAAATTGAGTTAACTTAATTAGCAAACAAAGACTATGTTTAGTTAAGTACTATGTTAGTAGTTAAGATTGTGGCAAAACTTCATGCAATCAGAACCTTAAAAGAATGCAAATAAGAAGTTAAGGGGAAAGACATGTACATTCCTTTCCACCTTCATATTCCCCATAATGCTGTTGATAATGCAGTCCAGTACCCCCATAAGGCTTTCACATCTGTATCCAGCAGATACCCAAAAGCAACTTCAGCTTCATCAAACTTGTACTCAAATGCAAAACCTTAACAGTGATCTCATCTGCTTTTTTATCAATTATATCAATAAGTTAGCTCATCTGACTGTCACATATTCTACGCATTTCAGAAGTTATTCTGCCCCAATGCTACTGTGAGGTCATTTTTTTTTAAAAAAAAACAACGTTGTTTTATTGAAAAACAGTTTCAATGGAAATTTTTCAACCAGCTTGAAGTTTTTGTCCCCAGCTGACTGTGAAGTTGATGTGAAAATATTTGTGGTCTGAAAGAGTAAATTTAATTTAGGAATCATTATCAACTGGTTAATGATATTGAAGTGACTAGCTGAGACGGTCGTCCTCCATTGTTTATGGGGAAAAAATGGGAATATAGGTTGCTGAGTGAATCAATCAGTTGTAGTCCATTTTTATATAGATGAAAGTATCTGTCCAACTAGTTTATATGTGAGGAAATTGGACACCTTCATGCAGCTAATGTGTTGTGATTTAATTTATTCATCATGATTTAAGTTGAAAGGAAGTGGAAATTTATCAAGTTTAAGATGACAAAATTCAATAACTGGTATAATTCTTTTTACTACACATTGCCTTTAAAAATTGTCAAACTCATTACAGATAACTTGGAGGACCACCAAATACCTACCAATAAGGTCTTGTTTTAACTACCTCAAATTTTGTTTTGATACCGGTTTGACAGTTACTGAACTATGTGATGTTGTTTTATCATGTACATTTATCACCTGCCCTGCATTCTGCCCATAATCCATTTCTTCCAGAACAACTAACATTCCAAGTCACTGAACATGTTTGAACAGCTGTCATTTTTGTAAAACAATAAATATTTTCAGGGAGATGTTGCCTTTTCCACCCTCCCAATTCCTTTTGAAATCTAGAATTTCTTTCTAGAAATGCCCTTCCTTGAGGATCAGAATGAGCAATATTCAGTTCTGGATCAGTGACAGATTTACAGTCTAATATTTTGTGATTTGTTTATCAGAAAGCAAGCTTTTTTCAATGGTGTAAATTTTTCATGGTAGATCATGACACTTTACACCTTTAAATATTAATATGAATTATGTAAATAAACGTTTTAGGTACCTTTTAAAAGTGTTTTATTATTTGTTTGTTTGTTTGTTAGTGACTATAATTAACAAGGCGCCTCCCAGAAATTCTGAAAGGGATGGGCCATGACACAAGAATCTCCCAGTGTAAGGACAGACACACAAGTTAGAAAAAGGGGAACAATGTTTGTTTGTTTCCAAGTAGATTTGTTGTAGGAAGGACTCAAACCAAGAATATTTGCTGTATGTAGCACAGCAGAAGTGCATCTTTAATAAGGACTTACATGTAGAATTTGCTTCCAAAAATTTAATAGTTAGAATTTTTTGTTTATAAGATCTATGGAATTGCACTCATTGGGTGAAATCTTGGTCCTGTTGAAGTCAATGGTAACATTCCCTTTAACTTCAATGGGATAAAGGGTTCACTCATTATACTAAGAGAAGCTGGGCTGACATGCGGAAGTCTATGAAAAATAGTATCAATAAAATTTAGAAATGGTTCTAAAATAATTCCCCAAACCCTGTAGAATATTTGTCATACGGAGTCAACATGTTAGTTTGGTGTGGTACTGCACAGAAGTTTCAATATTGAGGATGTTGATAGCAACCCATATATTTAGGTTTCTTAATACTCCGGTATAAGGGTTTGTGTGCCCCTTTTTTTTTTTTTTTGGACAAGTAGCAACATCCTCCACTGTTTGAAAGGAAGTCTTTTTCATATTCAACAATGAGAAGCCCCTGGCTTTACAAATGCCTTTTCTTTGTCCCTTGAAATGCCATTCAGATGTTCCTGAGTTGCACAATACTAAAAAAAATATCATTTTCATGTTCTAGTTTGCATTCCTCAGGAAACCGTTGACAGTTTGCCAAAATCACTGAAAACTGTAAAGAGCCAGGCCCATGCAGCTGCTACATGCACTGGACTGGGAATGCCTTGGAGTTCCTAAAACAGCTGTGGGGTAGAGGACAGGAGGACATCATGGCCAAATTAAGGTTGCAGTGGCAACTGTAAATCTGGCATTTTCTAACTTTCAGTTGTTTGACTTTGCAGCTTAAATAACATTCTTTTTATGTAGCTTTTTGTATGTAACTGATACTCATTTGGGATGACCTGTACAAATATCTGTGGCTTTGTCACTCATGGTCAGAACAGCTAATCCAAATTTATGCTGATGAAAACTTCATACCAAATCACCATGTTCCTCTGTCTCTACTGCAATACACATACACAAATGGGTTTGTATTTTTGTTGTAAAGCCCTAAAAGATAACTTCATTTTTTTCAAGTAACAAATGTCTACCTGTGCATAGATTAGGTGTGGTCAATAATTTGTATTTTATTTTTTTATATATACATATAGTGAGCTTATCTTGTCCAGCATTGACATTGGTGCGACTGGAGATTGGGAGTGTCTGATCAACAACTCTTATGGAACCAGTACTAAGCATGTAGAAATTGTGGTATTAGAAACAGCAGCACCCTACTGCCCTGAAGAAAGAATAATTAATAATAAAGGAGATTTCAGGTATGATTTCCTCTAAGTTTAAAATATACAAACATGAAGAAAGCAAAGGCCTTTGTCCTCTATAAAATGGATCTGTAAATTCATCCTGGACACATTACTTACAACAGATTCTTAAACATTTTCTCAGCAAGGACCTCATATTGATGCAAGAAATTAACCTGTGGACTGTTTTCCCTCTCATCCATGATTTATATAAATATCCTTGTGGCAACTACAACACGTGCTCATGTGGAAAAGGAACTTTAGGAAAGTATCTCACTTAGTTTTTGCTGTCTTTTTAATGTGATTTAGTAGGAGGAAGAACCAACACCCTGTGACTAGCCAGATCTCTGAGGACCACCAGCAAGTGCTCTGTGGTCCATAGAATGCATTATGAAAAAAACTGTTATAATGCTTGTAGTATAGTATGGGTTCTCAACCTGAGGCATGGAAGGTTTCGGGGGATCGTGACTGCCTTCCTTTCCATTATGGCTAAATGGGAGAAGGCTCTGAAAACTTCTGGGACTCTTTTTTTTGTTGTAACACAGTATCATAGTAAAGAATAAGTCAATAACCACTGCACTAAAACATTAAAAGATATAATCTTCAATATACTTCTGATGAATCCATTCCAGTTCAAATTGTTTTGCTCAGGTGTATTAGGAGCAGTAAATAGCATACAACTGTTACGGAATATTCCACTGGAGGTACTAAAAATTTAAAGTGAAAACTGTTCAGATAAACAAACAGATTGCTTGAGATGACTTTTTATGAATATAGTACCCAAGTTCCCAAAATACCTAGTAATATATAATAAAATTTGAAAAAAATATTAATAGAATACTTAACCCAGCTTTCAGAAAAACTTGTTCTTTTAAATAAATATGAATATTACTCACAAATTGTATTTTGAAAGAGATTAAATACATTAGTTGCATTTGGGTAGACATTCCCCCTAAAATTACATATTAAACCTGTAATCTGCACAAAGAGGTGACCAAATGTAACTTATGATTTAACTCCAGTTTAATCACATGATATGTTTTAAGAAGTTTTTAACTTCCAAAATGGAGGAGAACCAGAGACTTCATGAAATCTGTAGGGATTCCACTATTGCTAGAGATTTTAAGTGGGAGAAGTTGAAATATGATGGTGATGAATATAAAACTCTAAGATAAGTTTTTTTTAACCTGTCCTGCAGTAACACCAGTGGTGAGCTGGAGCTGGTTCATACTGGTTCGCTGGAACTGGTTGTTAAATTTAGAAGAGGGACAACCGGTTCTAAAAGGACTTTTAAATTTAACAACCAGCCAAAAGTGGTGCCTTAGGCACCACCTTTGTGGTGTTCTGGGACTGGAGCACCCATGGAGAAAATTTGGTAGGTGCAGAGCACCCACCAGCAGTTCCTCACCCGGCCCCTCACCTCACCTCCGCTCCGCCTCCTCCCGTGAACGTGCCGCCTCAATCTGCTTCTCCATCCCACCCCACCCCCAAGCTTCCCACGAATCAGCTGTTCGCACGGGAAGCCGGGGAGGACTGAGAAGCAGGAGGCAGCTTCGCACTCAGGCCCAGGGTGGCGAAGGTGAAGCAGAGGTGAGCTGGGACGGGGAGGCGCGAGGAGGGACACCCACAGTGCAGCAGGTAACCCGGGGGGGGGGGGAGCGTGCAGGGGAACTGCTCCCCGCCCCAGCTCACCTCCGCCTCCCTGGGCCTGAGCTTGAAGCTGCCGCTTGCTTCTCAGCACTCCCCAGCTTCCCACACGAACAGCTGATTTGCGGGGAAGTGGGGGCGGAGAAGCAGAGCAGGGCGGCACGTTCAGGGGAGGAGGTGAGCTGGAGCTGGGCGTGGGGCAGGAAGCTGTCGTGGGTCCTCTGCACCTAACAAATTTTCCCCATGGGTGCTCCAGTCCTGGAGCACCCACAGAGTCGGCGCCTAAGGCGCCACTTTTAATGTGATCAGTGGGGGGAATGGCCACTTCCCCTGCTCCCCCCCCAGCTACGCTATCCTGCTTCTAGGAGCCAGAGGGACCTGCTGGATGCTTCCTGGGAGCCGCCCCAAGTAAGCACTGCCGGGACTCCCCACCTCACCTCAGCAGGTCCTCTGGCTCTTAGGGGCGGGACGCGGTGGGCACCCACTATGGTAGCCCACGAGACCCTCCTGCCTGGTTCTGGGGCAGTCAGGGGACAGGGGAGGGGGGTGGATGGTGCAGGGGTCCTGTGGGGGGCGTCAAGGAACGCGAGGGGGTTGGATAGGGCAGGAGTCCCGGGGGGCAGGGGCGGGCCACGACTGAGTAACACCAATGTGTAATAGTCCCCAAAGAGCAAGAAGGTAACTTGTTGCCAGGTTGATTATGATAAGGGTTGATGTTGCATAATTAATTAAAAGAAAAGTAAGGTGGGCAGGGAGCTTTCCCTGTGGGAGCTAAGTGCTCTCTGTACAAGCTTCTAACTGGAATAAATATCTTCTCTTTTAATTTATCCTTAAACTGTGAGAATGACTAATTTTTTTTGGTACTTTGCTTCTGGCTTTCACTTATGGTACAACACTGATAGAGCTGTGTGGAGAAGGAAAACTTACTGCCACCAAAGATTCTTTTCACAATTCTCCAAAAAAACCCACCCCAAAACATACTTTTTTGCTTCACCACAAATTTCAAGGAAAATATTGAAATTAATGGAAGACACATAGCTAAATCTCTTGGATTCCTTTAAAAGTCTCAAGTAGAGCTTGTTGGGTTTATTTGTTACTGGCAAAACTACCTTTCTGTCCAGCCCCAAAAAGATGAATTGTGGGTGCTTTTTAATGAACCATTTTTGAAATAGATTATATAAAATTGTACTGAGTGCCACACAATGCAGCTTTCAAATGGCAACTTTAAGAGGCCTATTATACACTTGCCAGTAAATATCATTCTTTTATTTATAAATAAATATAAATAAAATTTATAAATAAAAGATATATAAATTTCTACATAGTGTCTCAAACTAACACCAAGGGCATTTTGCCTTTTTATATAAATCAAAGGAACAGGAATGCATGTTTCTCTCCTTATTGATCATCTTTCAGAAAGTCCAGACAAATTTAGTTTTGAAGCATAGATCAAAAGTATCTTGAATCCATGGATTCTTTTGCCATTTGAAGGGAATTAATGTAAAATTATAGAGAACTTCTTTTGAGCAAATTTAGCATTAACACATGAAGCTTGTTTCAAAGGTTTCTCCTCTGAGATGTAGCTAACGTGCCAGTAATTTTTCATGGAAAGATCTTTGAGGTTTTGATATCATAGCAAATACGTAGATAGAAAGATATCGTCCACAAAAGCAAAACTAAGAAGTACTGCCTAAAAAGTACTTCTGGGCAGAGAAGCAATAAATGCTGTCGAAGGTTGGTTCTTTTAGTTGGCAGGCCCAGGTGGTATTTATAATTGCAATAAGAATTTTATGCATTGTGAATCAGTGTGAACTGATCCTATGAACTAAGTGATATTTTGTGTGATGCTGTACTTTGCTTTCCACTAACTATAAGTCTGTTCTTAAATGCTAAAGGTAAAAGCTTTATACTGCATTATTCCTAATCCTAAAGGGTCAGATTCTGCCAGCCTTGCTTAGATTAGGTGCTTACTTTTCTGAGGAGCCTCATCGATTTTATGTTTGAGGTAAGAACTGGGCCTTTAGCTAATACAGTACACTACCTTTCACTAAAGGTAACATTCCGTTCAAAGGCAAAGAGGAAAATATGTGGTATTTTCTTTTTCTTTTTTTCCCCACAACTCTGTTCATGTTTCATTTTGTGTCCAATGTTTTTGCTCTGTGTGATGAGTTATTTCATTGATTTGTCAGCTGTGGAAAAGGAAGATAATTTTTCTTCTTGGCTTAGCTTTCTTTGGAATTGAAAAGATGTGGATGGCTCAGAACCTGTCAGCATATTATGTACTAGTGTTCAAATCAATCTACAGAGCACAAGTAAAAAGGGTTAATTTACATGTTAATCTAAACATTAATAATCGAGGTGTGCTACTACGTCACTGGGAAGCTGAGTACTTGTATGACTGCTTAGGTCTAATGATTACATCAGTATAATTTCAACTGAGGATATGTCTACACTGCATTTTGGAGTGAGTCTCCCAGCCTGGTTCGACAGACTCAGGCTAGTAGGGCTCATAATGGTGCTCTAAAAACAACGGTGTAGACAGTGTTTTGAAGTTGCAGCTCAGATTGTGAAGCTCCTGCCCCTTCCTAGACTTCAGAGCCCAAGCTCCAACTTGAGCTGCAACTTCAAAGCACTGTCTACACCGTTGGTTTTAGAGCATTAGTATGAGCCCCACTATCCTCAGTCTGTCGAACCAGGCTGGGAAACTCATTCCAAAATGCGGTATAGACATATCCTCAGTTGAAATTATACTGATGTAACAATTAGACCCAAGCCCTCCTAGTCCAAGTCTGTTGACCAAGACTAGGAGGCTCATTAGATATATGCAAAAGGGCCTGATCCTCTCCAAACTTATGAAGGCATCTGAAACTCTGTGAGATTGTAAAAAGAAAAGAAGTACTTGTGGCAATCTGTGAGATTGTAGTTATGTTTCCTTCTAATTTCCCCTTTTAATCATTTGAACACATTTTGTCCCCACTGCCCTGTAAATGGCACAGGATTCAGCCCCAAAAGTTTCAGATTCCCTGGGATTTGTGAGGCTCTTGAGAATACAGTAGCAGTACAGAGACACTGTATTGCCTACTGGTCCCCTCTAGCCTAGTTGAGCTGTGCTGACTGCTGTTGCCCTATGAGTTCTGTTTCCAGGAGTGACTTGACAGCAAAGCGGAGGAACTCGTGTACAACTTACACTGGCTTATCCACTATACTTTTTAGGTGAAACCTGCTAGAGCATAACTGTCCCATTTCACCTGGGGCTTAGCACCCTCCTCACCCATGGATCCCAAGTTCTGCAGACCCCCAATAGATTGGTTTCCACATGCTTAAGGCAGAAGGGGGAGCTTGCAAGTGAACTCATGATCTTCCCTTCTGTGGCTTTGGGCCAAAATCAGCAGTACAAATGGCCATCCCTTTTTGGAGCATTTTCCACTTGGTTTTTAATAACAGATGCAAATCTCAAATTTGCAAATGCAAATCTGTTGCATTTCCAGATAGTTCTGTGCTCTTTAGCTCTGCTCTTAGAAAGCTTCATAGACACAAATGGAGGAAAGATGCCATCAATATATATATATTTTTAACAACCAAACGCCTCATTAGAACAAATCAGTTGCCAGTTTTCATCACTGCCAGACTCTGGGTTAGTGTATTTTTGGCATTTCCCAAGAAAACAAAGTAATGTACCAAAAAGCACAAAAACAGGAAGCTATTTTTAGAAAATAAAATGTTTTAAATTATTACTTTGTACTGACAGGTTTTTTTCAAATGTTCTGCCATATTGCTGCCACATTGTAAATTGGTTCTAAATAAGGCATGTCAAGTTCAAATTGCTTATTATTATCCTCCTCATAGATGGCCCAAAACTCTAGCTGGGATAACTGCTTATCACCCCTGTCTTCAGTATTCATTTAGCTCCATTTCCCTCCACAATGGAGCAGAAGAGTCAAAGGCATGGCGTAAATGTAACCGGACAGGACGCTGGGCAGATGAAAACTATTCCGAATGTCCGTATTCACAAGAAGTAACTCAAGTACTTCATGCCTTTAGTCAGGTAATATTACAAAGTCCTTATTCATAGAATGTACTGTAGTTATTGTTAGGTTACACATATATATGTGAGGTGATCGTTGGTACTTCACATGAAACAGTTTGCATCTGTTTCTAGGGTATACAATAATGGGTTCCTGTCAGGATCCAAATACCATGGAGCAATATGATCATGGTGCTTTAAAGCACTAACTAGGACCACTTGCTGTAGCTTTGATTTATTGCACAGCTTGTAAGTAAACCTGAGTTTAGGCACAAGTTTAGGATTTCCACACTCTAGCAAGGCAAAATGAAGTACTTCATCTAAATGAGGCAGTCGTCATTCGAAAGGTTTGTGGAAACTGATGCCCTCAGAATAAGAAAAGGGCCAATACTGTCTTCACTTCTTTCGATTTCTCTATCACAAAAAAGACTGTAAAATATGATATATATAGGAAAATGTTTTGGGCCAGATTCACCACTATGGGTACATGCTGTGATAAAAGACCCACAGCACAGCTGTGGCAGGCCTGGGTCCGTGGACTTGGGCTCATGGGGCTCAGGCTGTGGGGCCATAAAATTGCAGTGTAGATGTACTTTCTAGAGCCCTTGTCGGGTCTCAGAACCTGGGCTCCAGCCCAAGCCTGTATGTCTACACTGCAATTTTATAACCTCCAAACCCGAGTCAGTTGATCCAGGCCAGCCACAGGTATTTTATTGCTGTATAAATATACCCTATATTACTCCAGTTTTACTTCAGTGTAACTATACTTAAACTGAGGTAAAACTGGAATAATGTAGTGCTATAATTGTGCTGTGCATGTGAGTGTGTACAGCATATCAGCACCTTTATTGCAATGTGTGTTTCTCCCTGTGTCTGGAACTTGCGTGAACATCAGTAATGGAGTGACATGCAGGTACTCACTGACAAGGAAGCTGAGACAACAGAGCACCACTTCCGTTTGTCTTTTCTCCTCCACACACACATTCTTGCCACAGTGGTGTTAGTTTCTCTTGCATTCTTATATTGCTGACTCCCCAGCTAGAATGCCTCTCCTCATTGCCATGATACTGGTTCTGTGGGCATTTCAGTTGGGTAAGAAGCAGAGCACAGATTAGAGGGTCTGTAAGAAAGAGGAAATGAGAAAGTTTTAGACTAGCATGAAGAGTGTTCAACACCTACTGGAGGCAAGGCTGGGTAGAGCTGGGTGAATAACTGATTATTTTGGTTTGGTGGGAGTTCTAAAAAACTGGAAAAAAAGAATGGTTTGGGTTGAAGTAAATCCGATTTTTTTTTAATTTCAGTGATTCAAAAAAGTCTGTTGTGAATCGAACAAAATGTTTCATTAACCCAAAATGTTTTGTTTCTGAACATTTTTAAAGGACTAGAGTCACAAAACGGGGGAATGGAATGTGATGTTCCGTCCCCCCACCACTAAGCTTTAGCGTGGCATAAAAGGCATTCCTCTGGGCTGTAAGGGAGACAGGTTCAAATCTCCCTCCTCCCAGGTGGGTGCTGTAATCACCAGGCTATTGAGTCATTCGTACTCCCTTGATTAGTTATTAGCCCAGAGAGAGAAGTGGGAGACCCAAGTTGAAGTCCCTGCTCCAATAAATATTTAATTATTTACAACGTGGAGCAGCTTCAACAAGAGAGATTCAGAAAGACCCACCAGAGAATACCCCATAGCCTGGTGGTTAGGGCACCAGAGTAGGGATTCAAACTGGGGTCTTCTCCATCCCAACTGAGCACCCTAGTCACTAGACTAAAGGTTGTAAGAGGGATACAGCTGCCATCACCTCCTCCACCTCCAGTCTTGTCTGGATAGCATCAAAGTCCAAAAAAAATGGGTGAGATGTTGAAAGAGTTATAAGGAGAGAGCAGGAAAGTGTATAGAAGGGAGGACGGTGGTTGGAACTGCACAGCACTATACCTTGCTGCACGTCTGCCCTCACCTCCCATATCAATCCCATGCCTCTGTTCTCAGCACACTCTTTTCACTCCAACACTCTTCTTCTTTGTCTCCTTCCATGCACTTCCTTTCATACACTGCCCCTGATGTATAACAGCCTCCCTTTCCTAGTGCACCAATTTACCCAACCTAGCCTGAAATTGTTTCTGTTTGCTAGATTTCTACCACACCTCCACTCCTAGGGCTTCTCTTTCACATTTTTTCTCAAGCTTCTCTTTGAAATAAATACAGTCATATGTCCTACCCGAAGTGTGTGGGCTGCACACAGTTAACAGTTCAGATCACATTATCTTGGTTTGTTGAAACCCTCATCCCTCCTGTCTCTCCCACCAGCTTTGTCCGTTATCTGTCCCTGTGTTTGCTTAATTTGATGCTGCAAATTGCAGAGTCTGGTCAGAGGTGCTGAACCCCAGACTGCATTGGAAATTAAGGTTGCTGAGCAATTAGCAGGATCAGGCCTTTATATTATATGTTTTCTGGGGTAGGGAGCGTTTCTACTTTCATTTCTGTAAAGCCTGATGCAGACCTACAATGCTGCATAAATAATATTAATAATATAAACTCTGCTTTCAGTCTGAAAAAGTTACTAGGAGCATTATATAGACAGGCAGCTGTTTCCACCTCTTGTTCTCAGTGCAAAGCTTAAATATGTAAGCCTAAATATTTTTAACTTGTGCCTGTTAAAGCCACTACCTGCAAAACTCCCCCTTTAAGTCTAGCTTATTTAAAAAAAAACAAGTCTTGATGGAATGATACCTAACACAAATAGTGCCATCAAAAGGTACAGGGGGAAGAAGAGAGTTGCTCTTTGATCTCTTGCCTCTTCTTCTCTTTGATCTCTTGCCTCTTCTACTCTTTGATCTCTTGCCTCTTCTACTCTTTGGACTTCTTCAGATGAATTATATCATAGATACAATGAATTAAAATATCAGAGTTAAACTGAAACATAAACAGAGCATCTTTTCATAACACAGCCAGAAAGTTCAATCTGGAAATATGATTTCCATTTATAATAATCTAGAGCAGTTTTTAAAAAAAATTCTACTTGTGAGAAAAGATAAAGATTAATCTGAGGAAAAGCATCTCAGGAAAGAGAATTAAAAGATTGGGTTGAAGAAATGCTACAGCAAAGCAATGCCTTTCTTTTGCCTGGTCATCTGTTTAGTCTGTGTGATTTCAGTGTTTCCGGATAATGAATCCAGACATTCTGTTTCCTTACTCTGGCTTTATCCTTGGAAAATATCTTTATCTCACACATACCCGTGAGTTTTCCTTACAGGACTTTTTTTCTTATTGCTTTTTTTTCCATTAATTAGTTTCCTGTCTCACCTCTTCTTCTCTTTGGAGGACTCTCAGGTCTCTAGAGAAATCGTGCTGCCTGTTGCCACAGCAGAAAGTTTATTAACAAATTGTTCAATAATCAGATGTTACTGTCAAATCCAAGCTAGAGAGCCAAGGTGCACAGAGTAATTATTAGCCTGTTTTGTGTAGCCTGTTTGAACTGCAGTCATCTAACCAATATCAGAAATAGTATAGTGAATGTGTGTAGTGCATGTGATAGTTAAGGATGAAAATCCCTTTCCATTATAACTCCTTGCTTATAATTTTCCCAGACCTTCAGAGTTGGGACGTGCTTTTCTACCTGAAAATTGTCAATACAAATAATACCGCTCTGCTTTTAAAACTGAATTTTTTACTCCAGTAAAAACCTGGACATGTTCATGACACAAAGACTCCAAGAGCCATGTATCCTGGTCACCTTCATGTTAGTGTAAATCCAAAAAAATGCCATTGAAGACAAAGGTTATTTCAGATTCACAGTTGTGTGTATGAAATAAAAATCACAGATCCTAGGGAATCCTGATTCAGTGCAGTATATTGATTCTTAGCTGCATGGTTCCATGTTAGTGGGAATCATCTGACTAAAGCCCTGATCCTGCAAAGACTTGTACACATCCTTCATTTTAAGTCAATGGCACTATTCACATGTGTAAGTCTTTTGAAGGATTGAGGGAAGTGATTATTCCCTTCTATTTGGCACTGGTGAGGCCACATCTGGAGTATTGCATCCAGTTTTGGGCCCCCCCCCCAATACAGAAAGGATGTGGAAAAATTGGAGAGTCCAGCGGAGGGCAACAAAAATGATCAGAGGGCTGGGGCACATGACTTACGAGGAGAGGCTGAGGGAACTGGGCTTATTTAGTCTGCAGAAGAGAAGAGTGGGGGTGGGAGTTGATAGTAGTCTTCAACTACCTGAAGGGGGGTTCCAAAGAGGATAAAGCTAGGCTGTTCTCAGTGGTGGCAGATGACAGAACAAGGAGCAATGGTCTCAAATTGCAGTGGGGGAGGTGTAGATTGTATATTAGTAAACACTATTTCACTAGAGGGTGGTGAAGCACTGGAATGGGTTACCTAGAGAAGTGGTGGAATTGCCATCTTTAGAGGTTTTTAAGGCCCAGCTTGACAAAGCCTGGCTGAGACGATTTAGTTGGTGTTGGTCCTGCTTTGAGCAGGGGGTTGGACTAGATGACCTCCTGAGGTCTCTTCCAACCCTAATCTTCCTTGATTGTATGATCAGATCCTAACTTGGTACACATTAAACAAGTTATGTAGCCTCAGAAATGTGAAAAGAGTGATAAAAGCCAAGCCAGATATTACACATAACAATTCTAATGTATTTCCAGATGCACGTCAACGCCACCAATGCTCTTGAATTTTCCCGCCAACTTACAGCCTACACAAGAGATGCTTCCAACTTTGCAGATAAGATGGATATTATATATTTGGCTTACATAATGGAAAAGTTAATAGCCATCGTGGATGAAGTCAAAGATGTAAGACACTGTTTGAATACTGAATAATCTACCACTTAAAATTGAAATCACGTATTTGTACATTTAGGGCCTGCTCCTGTTTTAACATATGCAGGCACACATTGCAGTGTAGATTCTAAAACTGCTCCCTGCTCTTGTGAATGCATATACTTTGTACAAAAGATTCAGCCATGGGTTGCTCAGTGTCTAAGAGGAGGATTGAGCCTTCTCATCTGCCTGATAGAGCCATTGCTGTTTTGGAACCAAATATTTTAGGATGCACATACATTTCCTTTACTTTGTGCCTTTTTAGATTATACAATGGATAAAGTATTGGAAGTAACTCCAGGTGCTTTTCCTTCTGGATATTTCCATGACAGTATCTGAGTGTCACAAAAGTTTATTTTGTTTGTTCTGTATTATCAACAGAATAACTATGGAGGATATTTTCACTGCATTTTGAAGAATTAAGAGTGTATGTATCACTTTATGTGAAGAGGACAATATGCCTCTTTAAGTATAACTTTCTGAAGAAACTTCTAGCACAGGGGGTAACATTTTACAAGGAAATCTAATCAGAACTATGCAAATCCCAAAGGAAAAAATAGCTTTTTATAGAGAACAGCAATGATACTCATAAAAGTTTTCACTGTTTAATTTTCAGAGTAGCTGCTTGCATAAAGATTTCATTATCTGTAATTTTTAACTACATGATAATTATAGTTAAAACATTTGTTTTTCTTTTGGTTTGGCATTGTTCATTTCATTCTGGCTTTGGAGTTTGTAATGGTTAACATTTTAGTGCCACTTTGAGAGTGCCTTCAAGTTTAATTTCATCATCATATGCCAGAACTAAAGTGCATACTAAGTGCTTCCCAGAGTCATATTTCAAAGCTACAATTGCTTTTCAGCCTCCTGGCTCAGAATCCCAATATGATGATGTTGCTTTTTGACCCCCTCTCCCCCGCAAAAGTAAGAATTTTCTCTCTGACAAAAACCAGCCTTATTCACAGTTATAGCTCTCCTTTGATTCTTCTTTGGTTTTGGTACTAGCACCTTATGTATTGTTCATTACATAAATTAGCATCAGCTCCAATTGGTTTGGCTTCTCCTTCCATGTAATGTTCAAACTCCTGATCCTCACCATCAAAGCATCCACACAACTCCACCCCTCATCGCGTGTTACTTCTCCACCCGTTTCTTTCATAATCCCTCACAATCAATTAAGGTTTGCTATTATCAGAGATAATCAAAGATAATAGCCCACCTTAATTGATTGGTCTCATTACAGTTGGTATGGCAACACCCATTTTTTTATGTTCTCTGTGTATATATATCTTCCTACTGTATTTTCCACCAATAAAGTGGGTTTTAGCCCACGAAAACTTATGCCCAAATAAATGTATTAGTCTCTAAGGTGCCACAAGTACTCCTCGTTTTTTTAACGTAAGTGGGTTCACAGTTTTGCACTGTTTTAAACTGATTTTAGTTAAATTTGTGCAACTTCTATGTTGAGGTCATGCCTAGAGCAGAAAAAGACCAATTTGATCATTTAGTCTACATTGCAGCCAGTGCACGTTTGTTTCTTACTGCACATTTTATTCTTGCATTGTCCCATCTAGTGTCAAATGTGCCAAATGAGAGGGCTTTCACTGCTTCTCCTGGGGCATAATTTAACAGTCTAGTACATCACGTTGTCAGGAAAATGTGCTTATGTTCACCCAATTTTTCATTTTCTTGATTTCATGCTATTACTCCTAGTTAGAACATTTTATTATGCTAAAGAATTGCTTCCTCTCCCTCATTTTCCCACCTCTTATTTATGTATATGCTATTATCCTATCCCTCACTTAGCTGAGCTATACGTCGTAATCCTTTCTCATAAATCATTGCCTCCAGTCTCCTAATCATTTTTAGTACTCCTCACTGCATCAGTAACACAATTTGTCAATAACCTGCTAGTAATTAGGTTACCAGAAATTAATATATTATTTCAGGTAGTCACAAAAGAGCCATATAGAGAGGACACATATCTCTGTCCATTGTTGTGTGACTGCTGTATATAAAGTTTAAAATTGCATTGGCTTTTTCAGCAACCATTAGCACTGCAAACTCCTGTTTAATTTCTTAATGTCTGCAATCTCCGACATCTCAGTATTGTTGCTTTACAGGTTTCTTCTTTCTACTGAATATCTGTACTTTGAACTATATGTCCAGATATATTAGTTTACCTCTTTCCCTGTTGAAACATTTTTTAGTTATTTGTATGCCCCTGAATGTAATCTCTCTTCCATGCATCATTTTTGTGTGAGTTGATCAGTAAACTCTTTGGGATGCTATATCTGTGGGTTCTGAAAACTGCTGTATACATTTACAAGGCTAAATTACTTTGTAATCTGATTAAAATTAAGTTTAATTTCCAAAAAAGTTAATATTTTCATTTCAAAATGAAAAGTCAATAAAGAAGCCATTGCATCATTGATTCAATTCAAGATGAAATCCTTGGAGTATCATTACAATCACATTTTCTAAAATGTTTTTCTCTTCAATTTTGCTATTTAGGGCATTTAAGGCACCTAGAACAGTGGGGCTCTTCACAGGCTTCCTGGAACTACTGCAATACTCATACATAGAAGCAAGCAACCAAAAATGTAAACTGACTATGAGCCTGATTTTCAGAGATATGGAGGACCTGCAACTCTCATTAATTTCAAATTGAGTTGTGAGTTCTCCACCCTTTTGAGAATTAGGCCCTCTCTCCCTATATATATAGAGAGAGTGAAACTGACTATACACAAAGTGCTTTCAAATGCACAAAGTAAAAAAAGAAATATGTTTTTTCAAAACCCTCTCAGTTACAATAAGTGTAGGTATTACTTGAAACAATACCAGGGAAAGTGATTTTCAGACAGAAATGTGTTTTTTAAGTTGATTGTGTTTTTAAGTCAAAGAAACATTTCAGGCTTTCTGATGAATCATTGTACCCATCAAAATATAAAATGATTGTATCTTGGGTACCACAGTATTAATCCCAGAAACACCTTTGTTTTGGGGCATTGTTCACTCTGCTGTCTGATGAAATTTGTCAGACTCTCACAAAGTGCCAAAATTCTGATGGAGACTGTTGTCAGGCAAGTATTCAGTCATATAGAGCATTTCCTTTCTTGTACAAAATGCTGTAAAATATCAAGGGATATTGCAAGTTGCACTGTAGCAGTTATGGCTGTTTTCTTGTTTCCATGTTAGTCTCCTGTTTTCTGAAAAAAAAAGATTGTAATTCAGAAAACAAGAAGTTCAGGGGTGGAGTGGGGGGTGGTGTTTGTTTTTGGTTTTGATTCTGGTATTTTGGTTTGCTTTTATATAAATTGTGAAGGAAATCTTTTTACCTGGTTAATCCTGGTTAAAAATGTACTTCATCCGTAGAATGCTTTCTTGGGTATATATAACTCAAACAGATTTAGTTTTAAAAATTAATTTGGGAAAAGATAAATCCATACAAAATAATTCATATTTGTTGTTATAGGGAAGATCCAGTGGCTGAGACAGTAAGAGGAGAACTGAAATTCTTTAAAAATAAAGACTTGTAAATATCCCACATTAATAAGACAAACAGTAGTGTAGAACATATTAAATTAACAGAGCAGAATAAAATACCAAAATAACCAGAGGAATGATCAATAATCAATAATCATATTTGTAATAAACAAATAAAAAATTAACAGTGTTACTTTATTTTAATTGATTTTAGTTAATAGGAAAAACATGACCAATAGCACCTGCTTTAACCCAAAATGGTGACATACACAAATAAATAAATACATAAAAAAAATAAAAACTTGAGTACTGTGGGCATATTACACTTAAATAATGAACCAGAAAGTATTTTCTTTGATGTCAGTTGGCACTTTTGTCTCCTCTTCTCCTTGGTCTCTGTATTTGTTTAAATGTAATGATCTAACAGAATGACTAGTCTCCTTAAAATGACTGCCATTAGGTGAGATAAATTTCAATTTCAATGCATAATTTCAATTTCACTCTTGTGTTCTTTGTTGCAGTTTTAATGGTATAATAGTTTCCCTTGTAATTACTTTTTCCTTCAGCTTGGAGATGCTATAGTTGAAATTGCCAGCAACATAATGTTGGTAGATGACCATGTGTTGTGGATGGCCCAGAATGAAAACAAAGCCTGTACCAGGATTGTACAATGTGTGGCACACATTACAAATCAGACGCTGAGCAGCCATACTCAGGTTATATCAAAGGTATGTAATAAAATTACAAACATTTTGGGGTGGGGGGTTGTTCGAAAGATCTGTCATTTTTCTATGAATTTTTGCATTAGTAATTTATATAAATTAAAGTACTGTTGGAAAACAGAAAAAAAGCACAAATACAGCAGGTTTATCTAACATTACTGATTAGGCTCAATAACTGACATCGATCTATTTATTATCATAGTGGATTGTTTTGTTTGTGGAGTGTTCTTCAAATATGGTATTGCTGTTCACTTCAGTTTACCCATCACTGTTGGTATCTGTGTTCATTTTAGAAGGCTTAAATTGGGTCAATCAACATTTCCAATAAGAGGATAAGACAACATGCTCTGTTGTTGCCTGCAGCTTTTGATATGGCTGTCAGAGAGTATTCTAGGTATTAATAGCATAAACCGGTGAGAAAGGCCTGGCTGAAAAGGTGCATCTTGTTGCTCTTGGTAAAGATAGCAGCTAGTTTCGGGTTTAAGCTTATTTCTATGGCTCTAGGATTTTTGCCGCCCCAAGCAAAAAAAATTTTGGCCACCTCCGGTATTTTTTCGTGCCCCCCAACCCCTTCCCCAAATCCCTGGCCTCACCTCCTCCCCCGGGTGTGCCGGATTCCCCCCCCCATTGCTTCCAGTGGCTTCCCCCCCCACAACCACCTGCCCTAGTTCACCTCCGCTCCGCCTGCTCCCCTGAACATGACGCCGCTCCTCTTCTCCCCCCTCCCTCTCAGGCGAGGGAAAGGCAGTGCGTTCAGGGGAGCAGGCAGAGCATAGGTGAGCGAGGGTCGGGGGGAGCGCAGGAAATAATGGGAGGGGTAGAGGAACTGCTCCCCAACTCAGCTTGCCTCTGCTCCACCACCACCGCCTCCCCCGAGTGCGCTGCTGCTTGGCTTCTCCTCCCTCCCTCTCAGCTTGCCTCACGAAACAGCTGTTTTGCATGCAGCAAGACTGGGAGGGAGGGAGGGGGAGAAGCGGAGCGGCGGCGGCACGCTCAGGGGAGCAGGCGGAGACGGAGCGGAGATGAGCTGGGGTGGGGGGGCACATTTTTAGGGCCAGCATGGCCAGCGCCGGAATGCCGCCCCTAGAAATGTGCTGCCCCAAGCACCTGCTTATTTTGCTGGTGCCTAGAGCCAGCCCTGTCTCTGGGGAGCAAACTGTAGATGCATGGACCTGCTACCAAAAATGCCCAGCCTCCAGTTCACAAGAGTTCACCCCCGGGACACTGAATATGTTTTATCAATTTTTCAACATTTAAATAGTAGAAGTGGACCAAAATCAGAAGCTTAAATCCAAACCCTTTACAATTTTAAATTAAATATTTAAAGAGTTATTGAGTTTGTTTAAAAAAGAAAAAAACATTAACAACTTGCAAACCTTGCATATTTTGGTCAGTTATCTACAGAATTTGTTTGGGGATATTGCTTGAAAGTGAATTCATTGTTAATTTTAGTTACTGAACAGTGTGTATTTGCAAACATACATGTGCATGCAAGAGTGAGCAGATGTCCAGTCTCGATATTTGGGGCTTTTTCATAGAATATCAGGGTTGGAAGGGACCTCAGGAGGTCATCTAGTCCAACCTCCTGCTCAAAGCAGGACCAATCCACAATTTTTGCCCCAGATCCCTAAATGGCCCCCTCAAGGATTGAACTCACAACCCTGGGTTTAGCAGGCCAATGATCAAACCACTGAGCTATCACTCCCCCACCCTTATATCCCCTTTCTTATATTGGCTCCTATTACTCCCCACCCCGTCCCGTTTTTTCACACTTGCTGTGTATTCACCCTAGTGCATGCGTAGACACAAAAAGGCGTTGATGGCCTGCCTATATCTTTAGATCCTTCAACAATACAACTTAGGTGAGGTGGGAGGGTCCTAGACCTTGCGCTATAGCCTGAGCCCGAACATCTACACCACAATTAACCAGTTTTTTAGCCCGAGCCCTGCGAGCCTGAGTCAGCTAGCATGGGCCAGCTTTGGGTTTTTAACTGCAGTATAGACATATCCTTAGAGAAGGATGGTTATATATAGAAAAGAAATAAATCACTTTTGATGCCCATTTTTATGTATGTATCTATTTAGAATACATATAGACAGTAAAGTGTCTTCCTAGGGTTGACTTTTTATGTAACAGCTAAGGGGATGCTCTATTTGTATAAACTTCTGGTTTATTTTAAATGTCAAGTTCCATAGGTCATTTTTCTTGTCACTGCTTCCGGAGGATGTTGACATTCCTATCCAAAGTAATTCTTTCTGTTTATGCAAGCTGTAAATCTATATCCTTAACCTATTAGCTGTGCTCTATCTTTTTTATTCTTATAGTTTTCTGTAGGAGATTTAGTGCACAGTCGAGTGCAGCTTGTAAATAAACAAATCTGTGGACTTTCTTGTGTAGTCTCATGCAATTCTGTTCCTTTTGGAGACCAGCCAGCAAGCAATTAGCCAGTTAACTAGCTCATAGAAATTGCTTTAATTTCTTTAAACAGAGTAAGACTGCACACAGCTTGAAGTGGTCACCAGTTTTAGATATAATTTCTGAAAAATTAAGTCTCCTACTAAATCTGTCAATTGTATGACATGAACCTGGCCATTTTCATTCTAAGTCTATTGAAAAATTCCTTAAATGGCAATGATTTTTGAGGAAGACAGACATGTTTTTCTCATGCACTATGGGATGGGTTATCACAAAGGAAAACAAACTCCTGAGTTGAAAGATAGGGCAATAGATCAGTTGTATTTCCTTATGCCTCCCTCAGTTTGGGGTGGTGTATATATAAACATTGTTCTTTACATAAGTAATGGCCTGTTACATCTTCTCAAATGTATAAACCCCAGATACTGTATCCCATATAATAATGCATTTAAGGTAGGAAATTATATATTGTCTTCACATTAATATTACCGTGCAGAGAGAAAAAGAAACTCTTCTTCTGTATGTTATATTAAAAAGTAAGAATAAATTCCTATGAACACAAAATTCTTCCGATGGGACAGAGAAGTGAAAAAGCTGCTATTTTTTGCTCTTAGTATGCTAACCTGACACACTCAAATTAAACCAACTTTATTATTAATGTATGTATAAATGTACTAAGTAGTCGGCAATATCTTTCCATGGCTGGCTATCTATCTATCTATCTATCTATCTAATTTACGGTAACTGTTTAGCTTTCAAAAGCAAACTATCCTGCCTATATATACCTAGGTAGTGACCTTGTTGGCAGCCTCTTTGCCATGAAATAACATGTTCTATGTTAATTCCTCAGCCCATTTTTGGGAATGCACAAAATAGTATTAAAACCTTCCTTATATTTTTTTCACATCTTTCTCTAAATCAGGGGTTCTCAAACTGGGTGTCAGGACCCCTCAGGGGGTCACAAGGTTATTATATGTCAGCTTCCACCCCAAACACTGCTTTGCCTCCAGCATTTATAATGGTGTTAAATATATAAAAAAGTATTTTTAATTTATAAGGGGAGAGTGGGGGCTTGCACTCAGAGGTCTGCTATGTGAAAAGGGTCACCAGTACAAAAGTTTGAGAACCACTGCTCTAAATAATCCCACTGAAACTGTCAGAGAATTTCAGGTTAATTGTTAATGAGGCTTTCCCTTTGTAGGCTTATCTTTGTGCCCTTTGGCATTGTCCTAAGCTGCACACCCAAGGAGCTATTCTTTCCATCATCTTAAGTGTTGCCCCAACCTGCTGTTACATGCATGGATACCATATTATTTTATATATTTATAGCACTTGGAAACAAGAAGATTAGTTCGGTAGCTTTCTATACAATGCTTGCCATTCTGTAACTTGCTAAGATGGTGTGAATGGAGTAGAGGGTGGAAAGTTTTAGTTAAATAGATACATAGATACTAAGGTCAGAAGGGACCATTCTGGTCATCTAGTCTGACCTCCTGCACAACGCAGGCCATAGAATCTCACCCACCCACTCCTGCGAAAAACCTCACCTATGTCTGAGCTATTGAAGTCCTCAAATCGTGGTTTAAAGACTTCAAGGAGCAGAGAATCCTCTATCAAGTGACCCTAGCCCCATGCTACAAAGGAAGGCAAAAAACCTCCAGGGCCTCTTCCAATCTGCCCTGGAGGAAAATTCCTTCCCGACCCCAGATATGGCGATCAGCTAAACCCTGAGCATATGGGCAAGATTCACCAGCCAGATACTTCAGAAAATTCTTTCCTGGGTAACTCAGATCCCACCCATCTAATATCCCATCACAAGCCATTAGTTCTGCATCTATCCTTGCCCATGATGTATCTAATTCTGCGGACTTACTTTGGATGCCTTACCATATCATATACCATACCTTACCGATATATTCTTCTGTGCTTGGCATGAGAGAACTGCATGGCATTTGCAAGAATATATTTTAATATAATTGTATATATTTATAAAAATAGTAGTGTTCATTATTGCAAATGACTTTACTTCTGTTTACATGCCCTCCATTATGAATATATCTAAGTTAGCATTAATGAAATTGTCTCTATTATCCCCATTTTCCAGAGAGAGAGATCTGAGGCATGGGGACACTACATGACTACATGACATCACTACATCTAAGGTCACACAAGAAGTCTTTGGCAGAGCTGGCGGTTGAACACATATCTTTTGACTTTTCCACAAGCATAACGTATGCCAGTGAAACTTGTCCGCACAGCACAGAAATCTATATGTGTAGGGTGCATCAAGTTATCCAGGAAAACCTGGTTTCAATTTTAAAGCTTTCCTGCCTGGCTATTCCAGCAATTAGACTGTTCAAAATAAAGTCTCAGGATTTTTTTATAGTGGGGGAAAAAAATTCTGCTTTGTGTGTTCTAAAATGGCTCAACCATTTTTACTCAAAGTTAAAAAAATCTGGACAGGTGAATATTTTAGAAAATTAGCAGCAACTGAAAACAAGGGTTTAGAATGGAAATATTATGGAACCTTAACTGTAGCGAAGCAGCAGTTCCTGCTATAATTAGCCATTAGTGCTACAGCCTAAATATAGTGTTGGAGGTGGCAGCACTTGTGGCCGACAGGAATTTACTGCACTTCATAGCTTCATTTTGAGCACACACAGATAAACCAGCCACTGAAGGGTTATCATGAGGCACCCCACTGGCTTATGACAGAATCCAGACAATCTGAATTGACAAGGCACGACCTAAGGGAAGCAAAGCCACCATATTTCCTCCCCACCTTACAATGAGGTTTTAATGTTTTGGTTCCAAGCCTACAACGTCCTGAGTAGAGCGCTGATCAGAAAAAGGCTGACAAAATTTTCTGTTTTGGAATTTGTCAGTTCATTGAGATCAAACCATTTTGTTAGACTGGTTGGATTTTCACAAATTTCCAATGGACCCCAGGTTTCAAAACCTGCCTGCCAGTCAGGTTTCCATCATAAATTTGCCTGGTTTCCTTCCAGCTTGCTTGACCAGCTCCTTGGCAGTCCACTGAGCTGGGAGTCTCATAACATAGGAGCCAGTGTTTCCGGGCTCACAGTTCCACTTCAGCCCACCATACAGGCTGAGGGAAAACAGGAGCCTGAAAGCCCCCACCAAGTTGGCTGCTTTGGAGCTGGGGGCTCTGGAGGACCCTCAAAGACCTGGCCACAGGGGGCTGAAATTGACATAACTCTTGTCAGTTTCATTGCTGTCCTCACTATCAGCAGCAGTGTTACTGACCAGACTCTTGTTAACAGCATCTGGTCAGTTTTACTTTGCTGTTCAGTTGTGGGCAGTCATAAAACTGATAAGAATCATTTCAACTTCAGTCTGCAGTTGCTAGGGCTTCCAGGGTCCCCAGCTCCATTTCAGCTCACCAGGTGGGCAGTCAGGGATCCTGATGAATATATTTCCCTTCAGAAATACCACATTTCAGTGCTTCCAAAATGAAATACTGTGATATATCCATTCAGCAAAAAACTTCAAAATTTCAGCTTTTTATTCCAATCAGGACAGGAAATATTTTCAAAATTTCAAACATTTTCTAAGGACAGGAAAACAGTTTCCCACCCAGCTCTAAACTGAGTCTTATGTTTGCTTGTTTTTTTTGTTTTGTTTTTTTCCCCGCCAGGTAGAAAGTACTTTCTTTTAGCGTGAAGTCATGTGAAAATCGTCTGCAAAATAAACCTTCAGCAGAACTGGCACCATAATCCAAATTTGCTGGGGTTTGATGTGACAATTTTACCCCATTCTAATCAATACTGAGTGGAGTTGAGTCTTCTTGTGGAACACTATTGCCTGAGGGTTTGAGGAGTATCCTAGAATGCTTGGAGCCTAATACACTCTAGAGTCTCTTCCTTTTCTAAATCAAGGGGCAAAATTTCCCTGACAACTTAATCCCCACAAGTGAAAAAGAATGTATAAAGTGCCATGTGCACCTTTGTTACTCTACAAATAATCATCAAAACTGTGTTCTTGCTGCAGCAAATATACCCGATTAACAAAAATCCAGGGGTAGAAAACTTGCTATTCTTCTGAGCAGTGCTGCTGTTAAAACTTTCCCATCATCATTAATTACCACTTTGCATAATGAAAGATGAAACACCGTCTCTTTAGGACTAGTAAAGACGGTGCTCTTCCATTGACTGCACTCAGCAAATGTGAGCCCACTAATAAGCCCTTCATAGAATCATAGAATATCAGGGTTGGAAGGGACCTCAGGAGGTCATCTAGTCCAACCCCCTGCTCAAAGCAGAACCAATCCCCAACTAAACCATTCCAGCCAGGGCTTTGTCAAGCCTAACCTTAAAAACTTCTAAGGAAGGAGATTTCCCCACCTCCCTAGGTAATGCATTCCAGTGTTTCACCACCCTCTTAGTGAAAAAGTTTTTCCTAATATCCAACCTAAACCTCCCCCACTGCAACTTGAGACTATTACTCCTTGTTCTGTCATCTGCTACCACTGAAAACAATCTAGATCCATCCTCTTTGGAACCCCCTTTCAGGTAGTTGAAAGCAGCTATCGAATCCCCCCTCATTTTCTTTTCTTCTGCAGACTGAACAATCCCAGTTCCCTCAGCCTCTCCTCATAAGTCATGTGTTCCAGTCCCCTAATCATTTTTGTTGCCCTCCGCTGGAAGTTTTCCAATTTTTCCACATTCTTCTTGTAGTGTGGGGCCCAAAACTGGTGAGGCCTCACCAATGTCGAATAGAGGGGAACGATCACGTCTCTCAATCTGCTGGCAATGCCCCTACTTATACATCCCAAAATGCCATTGGCCTTCTTGGCAACAAGGGCACACTGTTGACTCATATCCAGCTTCTCGTCCACTGTAACCCCTAGGTCCTTTTCTGCAGAACTGCTGCCTAGCCATTCAGTCCCTAGTCTGTAGCGGTACATAGGATTCTTCCGTCCTAAATGCAGGGCTCTGCACTTGTTCTTGTTGAACCTCATCAGATTTCTTTTGGTCCAATCCTCATCAGATTTCTTTAGGTCCCTCTGTATCCTATTCCTACCCTCCAGCGTATCTACCTCTCCTCCAGTTTAGTGTCATCTGCAAACTTACTGAGGGTGCAATCCACATCATCCTAATCATTTATGAAGATATTGAGATATATAAGGCCTGAGGACGACCCTTGGGGCACTCCACTTGATACCGGCTGCCAACTAGACATGGAGCCATTGATCACTACCCTTTGAACCTGACAATCTAGCCTACTTTCTATCCACCTTATAGTCCATTCATCCAGCCCATACGTCTTTAACTTTGTGGCAAGAATACTGTGGGAGACCGTGTCAAAACTTTGCTAAAGTCAAGGAACAACACATCCACTGCTTTCCCCTCATCCACAGAGCCAGTTTGACCTATGTAAGTTGTAGAATGTATACATACCCATTTTGATTGTGTGAACCAGAACACGGAAAGTGCAAAAACAGCTTTTGTATGAGAGGGAAGTTGCACCAATGATAATATTTTTCCCTGCTTTCCATGCCTGTGTCTTAACGGCCATATTAATGGCTTTTATTGCTGCACAGCATAGCGTGGATATGCTTTAGTAGGGAAAGTATCTTAAACTTTCCTGAGTTCTCTCTAATTGTTTCCTGAGTGGAATAGAAACATAAGGAAAGTCGGTAGTAATTTCACTATAAAGGATATAATTTGGAAACGAAACCTAAAGCTTATCTCTCTCCTTAGCTCTACTACATATACATTCAAGATTTTATACAAATCAGATTGAATATGTATGGATGTTTCATATTTTCTATTTTAGGCATTTTATTGAAATGGGGTTGTCTCAGCCGGTCACAGTGAGTGGGGGTTGACTTCAGAGTTACTGACCAATAACTGCTGCCATAGGAGAATCTCCCTTCTTTAGGTCCTGATGTAGAGGCAGTAGCCAAGAAAAGCAGGCATGGCAAGAGAAGTGCTCTCCAGCAATTTCTAGATGCCAGAGAAAACCTTTATGGGCCGCTGGAGCCTGTGTAGCTTACAGCAATGCTCAGATTGCTCTGTGTTACTACTTACTAGACTTGACTGATGCCTGGTGGATTAGCAATCAGGGAGCGGCAAAAGTACCTGAACAGTGCCAGTTGCCAAACAGCCAGGCATGAAAATCTGGCCTCATTTATATTATCTGTATTAGGAGGAAGTGAGCACATTCTTGCCTGCTATTTAACATATTTACTACTAATAATAAGTGAATTATTCTCCTTGCAATTACACTGCTACAAATCTGGATTAACTCCACTGATGTTGGTAGCTACAGTATTGTAAAATTAGTATAAGGAAAAGGAGCATCAGGCGTTTTGTACATTTATTTGATGATCTTTCTTCTATCATTATTGTATTCATAATAAAGGTGCAAGCAAAACCACTGTACCATTATAGAATTAATATTTTCTTTGATCAGTTTACTTTTTCATATGTTTATTTTATATGTGTGTGTGTGTGTATATATATATATATAATATACAGTGTATACAAAATGCATATTTTGTAACAAGGATTCCTTTTAAAGTATGTTAGCAAAATACCAGTTTCTCAATGTGTTTTGACAGATTTCCCTTAATATTGCTCTGGAAGCCTTTATGATCAAGCCATCTAGCTTCATAGGAATGACTTGCACTGCCTTCCAGAAAATATCCGAAAATTCAGACAGGTCACTGATCCATGAGGTGGGGAGCTTGGAAGCAGATTATCACCCAGACCAACATTTGAATTTTAAGTGCAACGATGGCAGTCTCAGTGGTTCTTTCATGAATTTTTCTACCAAAGTAAGTGGTATAAACAGTTGTGTACACCTGACTCATGTGTGTATATATATATTTTTCATTTGTATCTTGTATTCAAAGCAGATTACTACTTTACCACTGCAGGACTCAAACTGATTATATTAAATAATTATATGAGCTTTTAATCTTGTAAATTGATTAATAAGAGAAGTAATTGTAACTTGTTACTGGTCTTAAATATTTAACTTCAAGTATGATAAAAATGCATATTTTACTTCCAATACCAGTGTTCTGCATTTACAAATATTGCATAAGTGTTTCCATGCATGATGTAAAAATTCAACATATAAACAGAAATGAGTATATATTTTGCAATTATAATCTTTGGGCTCGATCCTACACAAACTTCTACACATGTGAGCAATCCCATTGAAGCTGATGGGAAATACTTAGTTTTGTCAGGAACTCTCAGGTGAGTTAAGCTTGCATGGACAGTGACGTTTTCAGAAAAATTGTCTTTACTTCCACTAAATTGTTTTACGGTTCTTATGTCTAAAACTTGATATAAAAGAAGAGCATTACTTGGAAGTTTTGGAACAGCCTAAGGAAAACAATAATAAATAAGCCTCTTATTTAGAATGCAGTATTATTATCAAATAATGAAGTGGTACAATGAAATTTTTATCTGGCGGGAAATGGAAATTTTGCATTTGGTTGAGTGTGTTATTAAATTTAAGAGAACTAGGGTTGAATTTTAGTTATCCTCCAACAGCATCTCATTTTAATAGGCTTACTCATGGAAATGCTGAGTACTCCAAAATGATACTTTTTCTAGGTAATACTACAAGCTTACTGAACTCTGAGAGTACTTTGATTGCAGTTATTTTCCTAGTGCTGCCTTTGGAAGCTCTGCGTAACTTAGGTAATGGCAGTGATGTGCTGGAGGGAGCTCTTAGGAGAACCTTGTAAAAATTCTGTCACCAAATTGAAGGAAGGATTGGGTAACTTTCCTCCCTTTGATAGTTTAGCAGCATCCAGGGAGGGATGAACACTATCTGTACCAAGAATGACTTACAAAAATGATTCTGAAGACCAACTTTTTAGTCCTTGGAATGCACAAGGTAGAACCTAATGTCAAGGATTACATTAAAAAGGAAAAAAAAAAGAAAGATCCCTAGGGACTAATACTCCTGCACCTTCCTACAAAACTATCTATCAATATAGCTATATACATACACTTCAAACTACACAAGCTGAGCACTGTGCTATATATATGCTATAACTCAAGCAGAAGTTGTGAGCTTGAAGCAGAGTTTACTGGTAAGGGTCTTTGGCCAATTTTATGCAGAAGGTCAGACAAGACGATTATAATGGTCCCTTCTGGCCCTGAAATATTTAAATCAATGAATGTACTCTGTATATTTTTCATGAACAAAGTATAAACATTTCCAGTAAATGCAGTTCATAGAAGTTGCTTTGCCAAGTGATGATGTCTCCTTCTTTGGTTATGATTAAGCATTTTGGTTTGAATAGGAAAACAAATCGATTGCACAGCCCCTCATCCTTCATGTCTATAAGCACATAGGCGTGCAAGATTTATCACAGGCTAAAGGCAAAACATTTTGGTTGAAGCCCTTTTTATAAAAAGTTGGCAGTGCATCACTGCATAAAGGGTCATTATAATCTTTTCTTACATATTTTGCCATGTTTATAGAAAGCATCCAAGTCAGAATTTCCATCCAAATTTGTGTTTTCATATCTAGTTTCAGTGGATAAAAATATATTTTAAACTGCAGGTGCAATAGGGTATTTCATAATGCTCTTTAGAACCCCATTGTTCTATAATTATAACCAAATGTAAGATTTTATCAGGAATGTACTGCTAAATTTGATACCAAACTAAGGCTTGCAAATCTAGCAAGTCTTCCTTAAAAGGAGACTGTCAAGTTATTTTTCATAACTTTATAATTCATTTTTCTTTTCACTTTGTTTATAACTCCTTGAAAATGAAACCATTTCCTTACACACATTTCTCCCTTCCAACACATGTGAAAAGTATTTTTCACATGAGTGCTGACCTGCTGGAATCTATCATTCCTTGTGAGAAGAAAAGAACACTGAAGCATTTGTTTTACAAAAATGGCAGAGACTGTGTAAATAGATATAAAAATAACAAAGTAGGTTAAATATTGGCCCTATTAAATTTGACAGTGTCTCTTTAACCTATGCATTGGTAAGTTTAAAGATTATAGCTGGGCATGAGGCAAGCATCGCTTTATTGAATGTTTGTGCTAGATGGACCTTTGGTCTAACCCAGTATGGTCATTCTTATGTCTTCTTATACTGAGAACAGAAGTGACCTCTGAATAGTAGGTAAGGTTAAATTATGCTTTCCATTCTACCTCCTGTTTCTAAAAAATTATTATGACTGAAAACTTTCACTTTTCAGGTGGAAATGTTCCAGGCTTTGTCACTTTTCAAAGGTGAACTGGTTTAGAAAGATTGAATAAAACTGGTTTTTGAATACAAGAGATGTGGAGGAGATAATTTTTTCCTTTTATTATTATCAAAAAAAAATTCTAGCAATATTAAAAAATAGACTCAAAACAGATCTAATGATAAATATAAAATGGTTGAGTCTTAAAACTTGGCATAGAAATAGCCCTCATTGAGGAGAAAGTGGCTGTAAGTGTTCTAGTGTGCATTAGTTTTGATTTGACCAAGTTATGAGCCTTTGAAAAGTGCAAATTGATCATGTGCAATACATTCTATAGGAGTTATGCTAATTTTGTAAATTATATAGCTAAATAGAGTTTAAATCATCATAGCTAACTTAACTACTTAATAGTGAAGAGCATACTAAAATGCATATAGTGTGAGGCACAGGGACTTGTGCGAAGTTCCTCAGCCCCCACCGCACTGCTATGTGACAGTGTGATTCTTCATTGTGGTGTTTCAAACACACTTGTGTCATTTTAGTAATACTGACTTATTGGCAGTAAGTATATGAGAGCTTCAGTGTTTACAGGCACAGATGTAGAATAAGAAAGATTTGGATATTCAGACATATGAACAATTCTAAATGGCATCAAGTTTCCAAAGGAAAAAGAACGTTATTCTATACAAGGTTTCATTATTCTTTAAAAGATTAACTTTTTTCTTTTGTTTTTTCTCTAATCTCTCCTACATATTTTGGTTTGACATCTCAAGAGGTTATTTCAGTATCACATTCTTCCTGTTCTTTTATTGTTTTATTTATACCTTACGCAATAGTATCTTGACATAGCTGTAAGTCATCTGTGATTTTACAGAACATTGAACATAGATTAAATCCATATTTCTATTCTATAATATCATATAATATAAAACCAAAAGAAAATTCATCAGAGAAAATGAACATTGAAAGCAAGTATTTTTTTAAAAAAAAATGCATAAATCTCTTCATAAAATTTAGTAATAATACTATTTTAGGCAAAAGGATCGTGTGGCATAAGGGCCCCATGCATGGATGCTTTTATATGACTAAGGGCCAGGGGAAAGATAATGTGAAGCACATGGTTCAGACAGATACATTCTTTAGGGGAGGATCTATTAAAGGGAATATTCTGTATCCTAGTAAAGAGTAAAGGATAGAAGTTGATGAAGTAGTGGCAGGAAATGAAGAGAAACAGTCAAACGAAAGAGTCCCATTCAATTACATCACACGAAGGCAGACAACAAAATATTGACAAATTATATAAGTGCTTGTATACAAATGCTAGAAATCTAAATACTAAGATGGATGAACTTGAGTGCCTGGTATTAAATATTGATGTAATAGGCATCACAGAAACTTGGTGGAATGATGTTAATCACTGGGACACAATAATACCAAGGAACAAAATATGAATGAGTAGGGCATGCTAGTGTGAGCGTGGCACTATATGTGAAAGAAAGCAGTCCAATATAATAAAAATCTTAAATGACTCAGTTCCATGGAATTTCTGGGAATAGACATTCTATCCTTAAATAATGCATATAGCATCAGGAGTACACTCCCAACCACCTGACTAGGATGGTGACAGTGATTGTGAAATGGGAAAGGGAGATTAGAGAGGCTACAAAACCAGAAAATGCAATAATAATGGGGAATTTTAGCTATCCCCACATTGGCTGAGTACGTCACCTCAGGATGGGATTCGGAGATAAAGTTTCTAGACACCATTAATGACTATTCTTGGAGCAGCTAGTCCTGAAACCCAGAAGGGGAGAGGCAATTCTTGATTTAGTCCAAAGTAGTCCACAGAATCTGGTCCAAGAGATAAATATAGCTGAACGACTCGGTAATAGCAACCATATTGTAATTAAATTTAACATCCTTAAATAACAAAGAAACCTACCATACTAGCATTTAAATTTAGAAAGGGGAACTATAATAAATGGGGAAGCTAATTGAACAGAAATTAAAAGGAAGAACCACAAGAGTAAAATGCCTGCAAGCTGTATAGAAACTATTTTAAAACACCATAATAGAGGCTCAAACTAAATGAATTCCCCAAATTAAAAAAAAACTGTAATAGGACAAAAATAATGGCAGCATGGCTAAACAATGGCATACAAGATGCAATTAGGTACAAAAACGCATCCTTTAAAAATGGGGAGTGAAATCCTACTGCAGAAAACAGAAAAAGGCATAAACCCTGGAAATTCAAGTGTAAAAGTATAATTGAGCAGGCCAAAAAAGAATTTGAAGAGCAGATAACAAAAGAAAAAACTAACAGCAATTTTTTTAAGTACCTCAGAAGCCAGAAGCCTTCCCAACAGTCAGTGGGGCCGCTGGGAGATCAAGATGCTAAAGGAGCACTCAAAGCCATTGCAGAGAAGCATAACAAAATTCTTTGCATCAGTCTTCACCACAGAGGATGCGAGGGAGATGCCAACACTTGAGCCATTATTTTTACGTGACACATCTGAAGAATTGTCCCAGATTGATGTGTCAATAGAGGATGTTTTGGAACAAATTGTTAAATTAAACAGTAATAAGTCACCAGGACCAGATGGTATTCACCCAAGAGTTCTGAAGAAACTCAAATATGAAATTGCAGAACTACTAACTTTGATATGTAAGCTATTACTTAAATCACCCTCCTTAGCAGATGGGTGGAATATAGCTAATGTAACACTGATTTTTTAAAAAGGCTCTAGAGGTGATCCTGGCAATTAAAGGCCAGTAAGTCTGACTTCAGTACCAGGCAAACTGGCTGAAACTATCGTAAAGAACAGAATTGTCAGACACATAGATGAACAAAATATGTTGGGGAAGAGTCAACACAGCTTTTGTTAAAGAGAAATTGTGCCTCACGAAACTATTAGAATTCTTTGAGGGAGTCAACAAGCATATGGGCAAGGGTCATACAGTTGATACAGTGTACTTGGAATTTCGTAATACCTTTGAAAAGATCCTTCACCAAAGGCTATTAAGCAAACTAAGCAGTCATAGGATAAGAGGGAAGGGCCTTTATTGGATCAATAACTGGTTAAAAGTTAAGAAACACAGGTTAGGAATAAATAGTCAGCCTTCTCAGTGAATAGAGATAAATTGCAGGGTCCCCCAAGGATCTGTTCTGGGACCTGTGCTGTTCAACATCTTTATAAATGACCGGGGAAAGGAGGTGAACAGTGAAGTGGCATCATTTGCAGATGGTACAAAACTATTCAAGTTAAGTCCAGAGCAGACTGCAAAGAATTACAAAAGGATCTCACAAACCTGGGTGACTGGGCAACAAAATGGCAGATGAAATTCAATGCTGATAAGTGCAAAGTAGTGCATATTGGAAAACATCATCCCAACTATACATATAAAATGATGGGGTCTAAATTAGCTGTTACCACTCAAGAAAGAGATCTTGGAGTCATTGTGGATAGTTCTCTGAAAACATCTGTTCAATGTGCAGCGGCAAAAAAGCAAACAGATTGTTGGGAATCATTATGAAAGGGATAGATAATGAGACAGAAAATATCATATTGCCGCTATATAAATTCATGCTATTCTCACACCTTGAATAGTGCATGCAGTTTTTGTGGCCCTATCTCAAAAAAGATGTATTAGAAATGGAAAAGGTACATGTAAGCATCCTTCATTCCCAATTTAATACAATAAAATAAAGTGAAATTCAGCTTGATTTAGCTTGAAACATTGTAAGCTGCCTTTTCTTCTCTTATAGCTATACTAAATATGTAAAGAAACAAGTTAGATGAGGAAATATCTTTGAAGAAAAGCTCTATGTGAGCTTGAAAGCTTCTCTCTCACCAACAGAGGTTGGTCCAGTAAAAGATATTACCTCACCCACCATGTCTCTCTCTAATAGTCTGGGACCTACACGGCTACAGCAGCACTAAACATAGTAAAAGCAATTCTATAGTGGTGACGTATTTTCTTGATCTGTGTTTTTTAGGTGAGAATGTTTCCATGTTTCAAGCAGAACCTTTTTTAAACTGGTTTCAGATTTATTCTCGGACTGAGCACAGAAGCTGTTTCGATAAGAAGTCGATGCATTTTTTCTAATAGCAATCATACAAAGTAATGCTCACACACACACTTTTCCCTTCCATTTGTAAAATGGATACAGTGGAACAGATCCTGCAGACCTTCATCCTTATTCAGGCAAAACCCACACTGAAGTCAATAAGGCATTTACCTGAGAGAAGATTGTAAGCTTTGATCTGATACATTTGTATCAGCACTGGCAGAGAAAAGATTCCACTTCCATCTTATTGTTAATTATTGTTATCATTATCATCATCATCATCATCATTATTATCAGTTTTTATTGTACCATCCAAAGGCCTCAAACGTTTTGGGGGTCCCATGGTGCTGGGCAGTAGACAAACATGTAAACAGATACGATCGCAGTGCAGAAGAGTTTGCAATGTAATTTGAAACAAGATGCAAGTCAATCCTTTTCAGCTCATTCAATTTTATAGTACTTATACAGCACACTTTTATATCTAGAAAATGTAGAAATATTAAGCTCTGCAAATTAAGAGGAGTATAAAAACAAATGTGCCCTTGGAACACAGAGAATTTAAATTATTGCTGGACCCAATTGTGAGTGGTCCTTGTGTTGGGAGTGGGGGAGGAAGGCTGTGTGTGCAAGGGTTACCTATGAAAATAGGAGTGCTTAGCCCTTCCTCCCCCAATAAGCAAATCATCCAGAAAGGAGCAGAGAGGAATGTAGGACATTGGCACTAGAATGTGCTTGGGAGGAGCAATCAGCTCTGTTCTGATGGATGGTGCAGAGTGTGCACCCTCATGAGCACTGAGCATCCATCTTTACAGTTACTAAAGACCTTTACCAGTGACACCTTTTCTATTTCTCCCCTGCCTCTCCACCAAAACCCTTTCTTCAGTTTGCATTTCCATGCTTTAGTATGAAGTTTCATCTGTACCTCCAGCTCTGAGTAATAGGAGAAAGTATGGAATTAAGTAGTTATTTTCCCCTGGGTCTAAGAGCATTTCTTCTGTTACCATGCTGCTATAGGGTAATGCAAAGCTTGCTTTCAAACCCATATGCAGTACTGAAGGGAAACCCTCAGTACTGAATGTACACACAGGAAGAAGATGGAAATTGAAAATAATGCTTTACTTATTTAGCATGCAAAGCAATTTTGGAGTATATGAGATATTTTGAGAGAAGTGATTTCATTAAGTGGATCATTGCCTATCATGTGAATGTGTATGTGAATTTATAAATATTATATCAGCACATTGCTGCTGTTTATAGATGAGGCTGAGTGGCAGTTCCTATCGTATTTTCATGGGTTTTATTGCATGACTAAAAAAATTAGTCAGAGCTTAAATTTAAGATGTGAGTTTGCAGCATTAAGTACATTCCTTAACTTAATTCTGATAAGTGAGAGTTTTACATAGACTGGCTTTTCTCTGCCACTGGTAAGTTAAACAGTTTTCTTTTAATTTATTTTTAAACAGCTGAGTAGCTATATTTCACCTATTATATATCTGTTCTCTCCCAATAAAATGAGCTGGAAAATTCCAGCTATCTGATCCATGCTGATTCCCCACTGTCCTGCACTTTGCAAAAACCATTTATACGTGTGAAACCAGATGCAAAATGAAACCTTACTGATTGACAATAGTGATTGTACAGTTGTAAATGACTACACAAGAAAATGGAGAATCAGGCCCATCAGTGGCAGTGATGGGAGGCTGTTGGTCTCAGTTTCGAAGATTACTTTTCATTTTTAATTATTCTTTTAGCATTTCCTTAATTAGAGCTGGGTGAATATGGGTGGGGGCGGAGGAGCAAAAGCCACAAAATCACTACAACAGTACTCTTACTAATCCCTGTTGTTTGCTTTCCACCAACATAAGAACTAACTGTTGTCCTCATTAATGTTTGAGGAAAGAGAAGTATTTACATGATTTTGTCCTGGAAGTATATAACCATCTTGTAATTTATTTATGAGATATTTAGTCATCCAATTCAGGGAGCATAAACAAAACCCACATGTTGTAGATGACCAATTACACAATAAAAGAATAGTAAATATTCAAGCAGTAGCCACAATAAGTAATTTGAAAACAACTTACTGATGTAGGGTGAAATATATTGTCATTTGAATAATAAACTCCTAACATTTGGAGCCTGCTATTTCTATTTTCATAAATAGAAAAATATGGCAAAATTATTAAATACTTTCCTGTGAATAGATCGTCCAGTTGTAGCCTTCGGGAAGGAGGAAAACTAAACTGGGCATAATGTACTGAATACAGCGTTAAACAGGTAAAATAAAACAAATTATAAGGAAAAAAAATTAAAACTAAATTACAAAAATGGCACCTGAGACAGAGAGAGAGAGAGAGAGAGAGAGAGAGAACAGTCATTCACAGAAGTTTAGGAAACAATTTTTAACACATTTCAACATCCAGTTCTGATTCCACTATCAGCAAGACCCTTCTAGGAGAATAACTTGTCATGTTCTCAAGATGTCCTAAAGCCTGCAGTTCATTCCTGTCTGATTCACAGATTTTCAATTTAATTTTCATTTCAACTTTAAGATGTTTTCCATAAAGTAAGTCAAAGCAGTAAGTCCAGAATCCAATGGAGAGTGAACAAAAGAAAGGGAGTATCTAATAGTGAGAATGAAATGTATTGCAAGTAGGCACTATGGAAGTTCCCCCCTATGTGCGCACACAGAGATTTACCATTATTGTCATCAAACCTCTTACTACTGAAGAGAAAGAAAATCATTGATTTGATCAATGATTATACCGAGTCAATAATAATAAAGTATTTTAGTATGACTTCAGGCTAAGGGGAAAATACTGAAACTGTAATATGTGTGTGTGTGTGTGTGTGTGTATTCAAGAAAGGACAAGTTGGTTTAGATTTTTTCCACAATGCTTGAGATTGAAGAACATCAATCATTCTTCATTATGTGCTGCCAGAATTTCAGACTTCCGATCCTTCTGATTTGTATGTTGGCCCTTGTCCTAAAAACTCACAACTAGGACTGAATCTATCTCTTGCTCTGGCTGCATTGGTTGCTATCAAGCTATCACAAGAAGTGATATTCATGCATTTTGGGGTCAGATATTGTGAGAACAACTCATGAAATTTCAGTCCTGTCAAATCTGAACCCAAATTCTAGTCTTGATTCATCCTCAGACCTGAAATCCAGTTTAAACTTAATATGACCCATATTGAACGTGTACAGTACATTAAATATATAGCCCTTCTGTACTATCATTAAAATTGTTAGCAGAAAACTTTTTAAAAAACTTTTAATATCACAGTCAGATTTCTAATATAGATAGGGCCTTAGAGTTAGTGTCATAAATAGACTTTGAAAAGGCATTTTATTTGCAGGTCTCAGTTTAAGTGATTGCTGTTTCAGAGTATAAACTACAATAAAAAGCCTTACCTCCCTTTGGGTCATCTCACAGACAGGTGAATCATGGAGTTAATGCTTCAGAGGTGCAACAACAATATTCGTTTCCTGTATGTATGCCTTGCATTTTAAAATTCAATGTAGGCACATTGCACTCCACACATTCCTATTAGCTTTTCAGTTCTATTTACTTCTTATGTTTTTCAGAGTGAGACTGGCCTTTTGATTTGTCAGGTTGCATTACAGGAGATGTCCGTAGGTTGGGATGTTAAAAGTTGAATTTGTATTATAACTTTAAACATGTCAACCATGAAGAAACATACCTGGATTTTAAAGTACCTTGACAAAAACCTATGCTTATTTGTTCTCGGTATAATATTTTCAGATGTTAAATAATATTATTCAATGGAACTGTTACCACAATGACTTGTGAATTGAAAAATATACAATCATCTTGTGAGAAGCAGTTTTCTTTTTGCCCAGAATTAATTTTGAATTTCAGATTATAAAAATAATGTGTAAATTATAGTAATTGTAAAGATGATGATAATAAGTCACTAGGTAGAAGTGCTTGAGTTAAAAGAGTGGAGAATAGAATATAATACAACTGCTTCTACCACAAAAGAGGGAAAAAAACATTTTTGAGCTAGGATCAAGCATGGAAAACTGAAGCCCAAAGAGGAATTTGAAGGGGAAAGTTATAAGGTCCAGAAAATAGGTCTCATAATGAAAGTGCCTTCTACTCTATAATTCAGCATGTGTGAAATTTTCAGAATCTTTGTGGATAATTAATTGTATCTGTTCAGAAGCTGCCTAGCAGAGTGTGCACTAATTAACTTTCCCATTAATGCAAAAGCTAGTTCTTGTATAAATAATTATTATTTATACTGAAAGTGTCAAAACCCAGAATGTTTCACATGCATGGCTAAACAGCTATAGGTTTCAAAATGATTTTCATACTGAACTTTTATAAAACCAGCCAGTTTTGACTTGGCTTTTGAACAATAACTCTTCCTCTGTTACTTTGAAGACTGAGAAGACATTTGGAAGCAGCTTTTCCAGCTCTCCAGTGGATAAAGTTTCAAAAGAGTGGCCTTCATTTTGTGGTTGCAATTTGTGCCCGCAACTGATTTGTGTGCACAGTTGAGTCCTTAAAGCTCTAACTGGATAACAACCTGAATGAAGAAAGCACTTAACGATACGCATGTGTTTAAAGCCTATTGACTGTAATGGGAAGTGCATCCATTACAGATATACAATTCAGTTTTGCTCAAAATGTGGATACCCATAAAATATAGGCAAGATAAATTCAGATAAGGAAATTGAGAAGTATAGGGAAATGAAAAAATGGTAAAAGTTAGCAGAATCTAATTTGATTACATTCTTTCTGCTTGCTGACATAAATACTTCATGACAACTTTCACAAGATTGAGTGCTTTAACCACATTGTCCTAGCCAAATCTGCCAACGTAAAATTCTCCCAGTAAATTCAGTTGGATCAGATTTTCTTCATTTCTACATGTAATGTATTATGCTATGAAACAATGACTGCTTCAGTCAAGAGATGGCTATGCATCAGTTACAGATGACGTGATTTGAAGAAATCTCTTTGGGTATAAATACACACACAAACACAATCATAGCCATAAGAAAAGGAGTACTTGTGGCACCTTAGAGACTAACAAATTTATTAGAGCATAAGCTTTCGTGAGCTACAGCTCACTTCATCGGATGCATTTGGTGGAAAAAAACAGAGGAGAGATTTATATACACACACACAGAGAACATGAAACAATGGGTTTATCATACACATTGTAAGGAGAGTGATCACTTAAGATAAGCCATCACCAGCAGCAGGGGGGGAAGGAGGAAAACCTTTCATGGTGACAAGCAAGGCAGGCTATTTTCAGCAGTTAACAAGAATATCTGAGGAACAGTGGGGGGTGGGGTGGGGTGGGGGGGAGAAATAACATGGGGAAATAGTTTTACTTTGTGTAATGACTCATCCATTCCCAGTCTCTATTCAAGCCTAAGTTAATTGTATCCAGTTTGCAAATTAATTCCAATTCAGCTGTCTCTCGTTGGAGTCTGTTTTTGAAGCTTTTTTGTTGAAGGATAGCCACTCTTAGGTCTGTAATCGAGTGACCAGAGAGATTAAAGTGTTCTCCAACTGGTTTTTGAATGTTATAATTCTTGACGTCTGATTTGTGTCCATTCATTCTTTTATGTAGAGACTGTCCAGTTTGACCAATGTACATGGCAGAGGGGCATTGCTGGCACATGATGGCATATATCACATTGGTAGATGCGCAGGTGAACGAGCCTCTGATAGTGTGGCTGATGTCATTAGGCCCTATGATGGTGTCCCCGACCTGGGGTATTCTATCTGCTACCCAAGATCCATAAACCTGGAAATCCTAGACGCCCCATCATCTCAGGCATTGGCACCCTGACAGCAGGATTGTCTGGCTATGTAGACTCCCTCCTCAGGCCCTACGTTACCAGCACGCCCAGCTATCTTCGAGACACCACTGACTTCCTGAGGACACTGCAGTCCATTGGTGATCTTCCTAAAAACACCATCCTAGCCACTATGGATGTAGAAGCCCTCTACACCAACATTCCACACAAAGATGGGCTACAAGCCGTCAGGAACAGTATCCCCGATAATGTCACGGCTAACCTGGTGGCTGAACTTTGTGTCTTTGTCCTCACCCATACCTATTTCACATTTGGGGACAATGTATACCTTCAAGTCAGCGGCACTGCGATGGGTACCCGCATGGCCCCACAGTATGCCAACATTTTTATGACTGACTTAGAACAACGCTTCCTCAGCTCTCGTCTCCTAATGCCCCTACTCTACTTGCGCTACATTGATGACATCTTCATCATCTGGACAAAGAAGCCCTTGAGGAATTCCACCATGATTTCAACAATTTCCATCCCACCATCAACCTCAGCCTGGACCAGTCCACACAAGAGATCCACTTCCTGGACACTACGGTGCTAATAAGCGATGGTCACATAAGCAGCACCCTATATCGGAAACCTACTGACCGCTATTCCTACCTACATGCCTCTAGCTTTCATCCAGATCATACCACACGATCCATTGTCTACAGCCAAGCTCTACGATATAACCGCATTTGCTCCAACACCTCAGACAGAGACAAACACCTACAAGATCTCTATCATGCATTCCTACAACTACAATACCCACCTGCTGAAGTGAAGAAACAGATTGACAGAGCCAGAAGAGTACCCAGAAGTCACCTACTACAGGACAGGCCCAACAAAGAAAATAACAGAACGCTACTAGCCATCACCTTCAGCCCCCAACTAAAACCTCTCCAACGCATCATCAAGGGTCTACAACCTATCCTGAAGGACGACCCATCACTGTCACAGATCTTGGGAGACAGACCAGTCCTTGCTTACAGACAGCCCCCCAATCTGAAGCAAATACTCACCAGCAACCACACACCACACAACAGAACCACCAACCCAAGAACCTATCCTTGCAACAAAGCCCATTGCCAACTCTGTCCACATATCTATTCAGGGGACACCATCATAGGGCCTAATCACATCAGCCACACTATCAGCGGCTCGTTCACCTGCGCATCTACCAATGTGATATATGCCATCATGTGCCAGCAATACCCCTCTGCCATGTACATTGGTCAAACTGGACAGTCTCTACGTAAAAGAATGAATGGACACAAATCAGACGTCAAGAATTATAACATTCAAAAACCAGTTGGAGAACACTTTAATCTCTCTGGTCACTCGATTACAGACCTAAGAGTGGCTATCCTTCAACAAAAAAGCTTCAAATACAGACTCCAACGAGAGACTGCTGAATTGGAATTAATTTGCAAACTGGATACAATTAATTTAGGCTTGAACAGAGACTGGGAATGGATGAGTCATTACACAAAGTAAAATTATTTCCCCATGTTATTTCTCCCCCCCCACCCCGCCCCCCACTGTTCCTCAGATATTCTTGTTAACTGCTGGAATTAGCCTACCTTGCTTGTCACCATGAAAGGTTTTCCTCCTCCCCCCCCCCCCCCGCTGCTGGTGATGGCTTATCTTAAGTGATCACTCTCCTTACAGTGTGTATGATAAACCCATTGTTTCATGTTCTCTGTGTGTGTATATCAATCTTCCCTCTGTTTTTTCCACCAAATGCATCCGATGAAGTGAGCTGTAGCTCACAAAAGCTTATGCTCTAATAAATTTGTTAGTCTCTAAGGTGCCACAAGTACTCCTTTTCTTTTTGCGAATACAGACTAACACGGCTGCTACTCTGAAAAATAGCCATAAGAGTCAACCTTTAATGCACAGTAGTATTAGAGATACCATGGTGGGTATTCTATATTTAGAAGTTGGGAGAACAGCAGTATCTCTGATCCCGCATCGTGGTAACATTTAGTAAATTGATAGGTATGTGTAGGGTGTAATAGAAGATATGGTGCTCTAAGCCACATTAATTGCCACCAGTTCCTTAGTAAACATTTTGCTGGCTTCAGATGGAATAGTACAGTATCACCAAATAAAATGTCCAGATGCAAGTGTATGTAAGATTAGTAAGAAATTGTCTTTTCTAGTTTGTGCTGCTTCAAGAGAACAGATACACAACAGAGGACTGACTTTTCTAATTTACAGGTACTATATATCATCTGGAGGCATTTAGACTCAATGCTGATAAGAAAGCGAAGGGAAGATAATATACCAATAATCAGTAACTTACAGTGGTTTCAGATTTTCTTATCCAAGTATTGCAAGGCACTTCCTCAGTGTATAAATCAAGATTGAGTAATAATTGTTCTGTTTACAGACTAGAATTTTGTAATTTGTTCTTCTACCTTTTCATCACCCACCACTGTGATATCCAAGTGCAAAAAGCATCCTGCTATTGTAATATTAAATGTTGATGTCTTTTGGGTGTTTGCTGTGGGTATTCATGAGGAAATTGCCTCAAATGCTACATAGTCTGCACCTATGTTAGTACAGGTTTCAGAGTAGCAGCCGTGTTAGTCTGTATTCGCAAAAAGAAAAGGAGTACTTGTGGCACCTTAGAGACTAACAAATTTATTAGAGCATAAGCTTTCGTGAGCTACAGCTCACTTCATCGGATGCATTCCAATGCATCCGATGAAGTGAGCTGTAGCTCACGAAAGCTTATGCTCTAATAAATTTGTTAGTCTCTAAGGTGCCACAAGTACTCCTTTTCTTTATGTTAGTACAGTAATTCTTTTGAATCTATTGCTTCTTTCTGTGTGTGTGTACTTGGTTTCTACTTTCACACCAGGATATCCTTACATTCCATAGACAGTTTACAAGCTTTTTTTTCCTTCCTGTGCCATTTGACTGGCTTTTTTAATCCATTAAGATTCAGTTTCAAGATTTATGATATAATGGGATTTGTGGTAAGTAGAATGTATACACATGTATTGTATTTATCATTCCATTCAATGCCAAAATATTTACTGATGACTTGCAATATTCTTCTTGATAAGAACGGAGATCTAGGAAAAATAGAAAAGTTGCTATATTAAAAATGAAATCACTGGGCCATTGTATTGTTGCAGCTATCAATTTGATGATGCAACCTGAAATCATAATTAGGCATAAATCTTTAATATATCTAGTATTGAGAATGGGAATAGTCAGCTGGATTGAACTATCACCTATTTTCAATTGGACTTGAGTGGGGAATAGGACTTGAGCTGGCCCTCTTCACAGGAATGAATTTGTTTGTAATTACTTTGAGAAGTAAAAAGCAGTTGTGGGGAAAACTGAGCATCTTTTTTCAGTTGCTGGATTAGGTCATTTTAATGAGAAGAAGATTTACTCACCTCCTTTTTTTAAAAAAATTGCCAGAATGCATCCCCTGCCCACCCCCCACCCGCAGTAAACCAAATCACCTATGTAAATACCTATACTTCTTTCAATGATCCCATCTATATGGACGATAATTTGCCACCTCATATTTCATACTTCATCATAATTTTATTTTTATAGTCTTTTAAATGTAAATGCTCCCCTCCTGTTACAAATATCTAAAAAAAAAATACCAAGGAGATTAAATTGTGCTATAATAATAGATTTCACATGTACAACAAAGGGATAATGTATTATGTACACACTAATCATTCCCACTTTTCCCATCGTCTCATTGTTTATTTCATGTATGCTTTTAGATTTTTAGCTATGCAGTTGGTTATCCTTCCACATAAATTCTTCCAAAAAAATTTTTTAAAAAAGGAAAAGGGATTTTATCTCATTTTCCTATACTTTATACATGGCTTCTGTTTGCTTTTGTGGTAATAATAAAAATATCTTTAAAATGTATCCTACAGATATCTTGCATCTTGCCTCTTACTGTCGTATGTCGCCTTCTTGCAGCAAATAAAATGTTCATTATGCAAATAGTAGTATCAGTTGCTAAGCAGTTGTTACATCTATAACTTTGTCTTTGGACTGATGTTTCTGTAGGCATGAGTTATCTTTAAAACAACAAATGTTTGGATAAAAATACCAGATTTGAACAAAATTTGGCAATGTTCCGTTTCCCCAAAAGTGTACACAAAACCAAAATAAATCTATTCATCTAGTTGTATAATTTATATTAGGTTATCCATTAAAGACATATGGAGTTTGCATTTCCAATATAGATATATATGAAATTTGGGTAGGGAAAAGAAATAAGAAACACAAGATTGACAAAATTGTAAAATTGTATCTGACAAAAAATTCTTTCCTTTCACTCTCCTCTGACTTTCTTGAATCCTGTAAAATGAGCTGCAATGCATGCATGTACAAATGTCATACATATTTTACATGACTTGTCAGACATATCTGAAAGATTGATCAAGCTATCTATTTCTAATTCAAAATGGTGTGTATAAGAAAGATTCTTCTTATTCTCTTTGCATTCTCCCCTGTTATGGAAAGTACTTTTCATGATTTCCCAAAGTGCATTAGAAGATAGGATTATTATTATGAGCCAAGAAAGCAAAATTGACAAACTTCTTCATGTGCAATGTGCTGTTAAATAATAGCTTGTACACTAATTAAGATAAATCTGATAATAAAACCACACTGATATTGTAACAGTTAATAATATAGCACTTTAGTTGTTAGAATATATTTGAAGTTAACTTAATGGTATTAACTATAATAAAGAACGAGTAGAACACTGAGTACTGTACAGGTTTCCTGGGGCATGATTCTGAGGAAGCCCTCAGCACCTCAAGAACTAGATCCTAAATCTAATTGAGCAATTTACTGCAGTTATGATGTGTTTTTCATAGGTGGCCCATTTTAAGACGTACCATATCATGCTGTACCATAGTTCCATATATGAGCTGAATACCTGTAACTGCTCTTTCTAATCTTTGGCTTCCAAGGCCCACTTTATTTTCAGTCATCAAAATATACTTGATACTGAATATCAAAATGTACTTATGCTGTATATATTACAAAAGTAGCAAGCAGGGGATAGTTACAGTTGGCTAATCCAAAGTTTTCTTTCTACAGGGTAATTTCACTACACTGTACAGTAGGGTAGCTCAGTTTTCAAATTTGGATGACTTAGAGCAATGGTTTTCAATCTGTGGTCTGCACATCCCGGGGGACCACAAATTATGTCTAAGATTTTCAAAGGGTCCACACCTCCATGTGAAATTTTTTAGGGGGTCAATAAATGAAAAAGTTAGAAAGCACTAACTTAGGGTGCCCACCTTCACACCAGAACATTAGAACGTAAAATAGGTTGGGTGTGTGAATGAAGATTTGAGAGGCCAAATGCAGTTATCGGACTTAGGTGACAAAGTTTGAAAATATGCTCACAGTGGATGTTTGAATATCAGCCATCCATCCCATTTGAGAATATTTTTATTAAATTTTATATAATTAAATGTCAAAAAGTGAACAATTTTCATTTATATTTATTTGAAGAAAAGTTCAGGAAACATCAAAGCTTTATTGTACTATATGATGCATGGATTTTTGGCAGCTCACATTATAAAGTGAAGTGCACTTTTAATTGCATCACAGTTCTTTCATTGTTTGCTAACTCTTTCATTGGGAAGTTTTCTCTCACCCCACAAATATCAGCTGTCTTTGTAATTGAGAGTCATGTCAGTTTCACACAATAACAATCTTGGGTGACTGTTAAATAATTCTTACTTTACCTAGTCCGTCTAGTAACTGTTTGTAGACGCCACCCTGCGGTATGGATCCAGCCTTTCTCTTTTCTTTTTCAGGGGTATGGGTCCTTGGTTCACCTATGAGAGTGCTTGGTGCCTCCACTCAGGGAAACCCTTCCTAGTGCAGAGAACATAGTGGGCTTGTCCCTAGATAAAATATTTAACACACAATCTGTGGCCAGCTTTGAACAAAACAGCAAAATAAATAAAGAGGGGTGTTCTTTCAAAGTCTCCATACCAAGGATGGTAAGACTGTATTTGTGGCTCTCTGGTCTGGATTCCCACATACAGTTAGGTGGGCTCTTGGTATCCTGATTGTGACTCTCCTCAGCCTTCTGGGTTTCTGATATCTGCTCAAATGACACTGCTCAATGTCCCTGGATCCCAGGAGTTCCAAGTCTTCCCTTGCATAGGACTGTGGAGGGTAGAAGGCTCACTCCCAGGTGTGTAGCTACTCTCTCTGCTCCACTCCCCAAATACAGCTAAAACCAAAAGTAAAACCAAACCTTTTGTCTTTGAGTTCAGGCTTATGATTGGTTCTGGTAGTGTTGCTAGCCAATTCTATCTCTGTCCTGGACTCAAGATAACCTGAAATCAGAGTCCTGAGCCTTTGCTACTATTAATGCTATAGTCCAGGGGTGAGTCCCCTAAATGCTGAGTGTGGTATTTCAGAAGCACCCCTTCTGAAGGGGTTACACATATTCAAATTCACATGGACTTAGCTTTATTACCCAGGTCTGAATCGTAATGGTCAGTGTTCTCACCTCACAGCTGGTTTCAACTAAAGAGAATGGGCCTTTCCCAAATTACTGCCTTGTGTGAATTAAAGTATTGCTAAAATTTATGAATGGCATTTTCTAGCTGTTTGCAGTCCCATTGGAATGTATTGTAGATCTCCAATACATCTGGGTTTATGTGGAGAATTTCAGCCTGTCTCATTTGCCTTCAATGCCTGTTGCTTCCAGGAGAACCTGAAAGTGCTATATCTAACTCTGCCTGTATTCTGCCCAGTTCCTTTTCAGATTGGCAACTTCAGGCAGCTTCCTTTTGTTATATTTTTGGCAGCTTTTCAGTTCTCTTCCGAAGCTAAGAAGCATGCTGAGAAGAGAGACTGATCTTTATTTCTTGGTCCTAATCAGATGATGACATATATCAAGGCTGCAAAAGATTAATTGCCCCTGTCATGTGACAGGGTTCAGTATCCAGTAACTTCAGTAGTTACTGTTACTCACTGGAATTCTAGAGGCTGTCTGAATCCTTGCGATTTTTTTCTTCTTCTTTACACATTCTCTTTTTCAGGTCACTGGGAAAACCAGGGCTGGATGGAACCACTCTAAAGTGACCTTCTGTTTCTTTGACTAGCCATCCTATAAAAAAAATTCCTTGGAACAGGTGCGATCAGCGTCCGCCAGCGTCTGGCATATTCCGGCCCCAGTTGGTTGCAAATCAGGATTCCTGTGTGTTTACCAAAACATGGAGTGTAAATTCCTATGGAGGCAAGAATTAGCAGAGTTGCCAACTCTCACGATTTTGAGATAATTGTTTTTATTAAAGCCCCAGCTACTGGAATCTAGTAATGACATGAGAATCTGAGCTTTCATTTAAAAATCGGGCAAGTTTGTAGCCCTCATTGTTTCAGAGAAAATGTTAATGGCTCAGAAAATGCAACGCAAATAAAATAATCCAAGATGTTTATTTTTAAAAAACAAATCTCATAATTTTGGGATCATGTCTTATTATTTTTGAATGCATGGAGTTGGCAGTACTCAATTGGCAATATTTTACAAAATTAGTTTTGAAGAAATAATATAAGAATTAGTTACCATATAAATAGAATATATGATGAGTTTATGGGTTATGAGTTCAATGTAAACTTGTGTGTATAGATATAGATATATAAACCAACAACAAGAAAACCAAACCAAAAAAAGCACAGCGAAAGAAATGAACAAGAAAAGAGAGAAGGAGGGGGGATGTGATATAAAAGTAGGATAATACATTGTAGAGTCAATCTTTTGTGGGGTTAAAGCCCCAGTGAGATGGAATAATGTCTCTTGCAATAAAACAAGTAATTGGTTTTTTTAATTATCTTAAGAAGCCTTGTCAGAGTAAAAAGAGTTGACTGAAACTGTGACTCATTTTTGTCTGCTGTTTTGTCTTACATTACAATTTTTGTAACATATGAAGTAAGATTGCATGACTATCATTCCCCTGGGCCCCTCACAAAGAAGACATACGCACTGCATCTCACAAGGCTATCTCAATTAAAGTAATTTTATCTAAATAAATGTTGATCTGCTGATTCATGTTTGGATAGGGAGCACTTCCTGCATTATTGAATTATGTATGGTTGGCATATCATATATAAAATGTGAAGGAGAGGTTGTAAATTAATTAAACTCTTATTCAATGCATACTGTGGAGATCTAAAAAAGTGCTACCAGATATGATCATAGCCAATCTACTGAATGTATTTTATAAAAAATTATCTTCAAAATTCCATATTTCCAACACTGAATTAATCTATTGTTCTAAACTAGTTTTCTTATTACCTTTCCATATTGTTAAGATTTGTCTCAGTTTTAATGCCTCAATAGTTCTAATGAACCATTTACATCTGATTTTAAAGTTAAGAATTCAGGATATATATGTCCAGGATGCAACTTTACATATATTCCCCAGAGTTAGAGTACTGTGAAGTTTATTCTTTTCATCATCATTAATCCACAATGGAGGTACAAATATTCATTCTTCATGCGTATATATGAGTTTTCTTTGACTCCAAGAATACTTCTAGATGCTATGTATACAAATAGTCTGTAAAGACAGTTGAAAGTTCAAACACATTTGTTGTATGAACTTAAAGTGAATTCCTTCTACAAGTAAGTCTGTTGATTCATCATTTATGTTTCCGATGATAAACTTCTAGTTTGTTTATAATATAGACTGATTGGAATGTTATTCTCATAGCATCTTGGGGAATTACTCAATGTATATCTGTTGAATTATGCATGAAGAGAACTTATCTAGCTGATTTAATAAAGACTCAGACAGATTATCTTAAAATGAGTCTGTAGGCTGAGTGGTCACATGTACATGCAGCTATTTGATTTACGCATGCACACTGGGTATCATTTACACAGTTTCCGTGGATCACTTAGGTCACAGGCTTGGTCCTGGTACCAGCAGAATGGACCTGACTAACCTTTGAAAGCACTGGATCCACTCAAGTGGGCCATCTGCCTTCAGGCAGACAACCAAGCCCTGCAGGCCCATGTCATCCAGCTGACCTCGGAGAATGTGCTTTTGCAGGAGCAATTCATGCAGTTGTATGCTGAAAATGCTGCACTCCAGATATGGCTCACAGAGCCCTGTTCCCTGCTATGTCTGCTGCAATGGTTTGATGGTAATCACCAGCAATTCCAGGGTTTTATAAACCAGTGCCATCTTCTGTTCACGATGCACCCTCAGTCCTGTATTACTGATTGTGCAAAGGTGAGCCTGGTTATCAACCTGCTGTCCAGGGAAGTGTTAGACTGGGCTTCCCCCTGCGTGGAGTGTGACAGCCCAGTATTGTCCATCTGGGAGGTCTTCCTCCAAGGCATGTCAGTGCTATTTGAGCTCAGTGTGGATTATCAAACAGCAGAGGCTTCCCTAAGGAAGCTCAACGGGGGCACTGTAGCCTCTTATGCCATTCAATTCTTCTGCCTCAATACCAATACCACTGGAGCAAGGCATCACAGATGTACTACTGTACCAGGTGTTTCATGTCTCACTTTTGAAGCCCTCTATCGAAAACCCTTTTCCTCACAGAAGCCAGACACCTTTTCCATTGATACAGATAAAGGGCCATGAGAAATACGTCCTTAATGAAATCCTGAACTCAAAACATAAATGTGGCAAGCTCTTGTATCTTGTTGACTGGAAGAGATATGGTCCTCACGAATGGATTCAGGAACCTGAGGAAAAAGTCCATGCCCCTGCGCTTGTACAAGCATTTCATGGGAATCACCCTGAAAAGTCTGGTCCCACATCGCCTCAATGGTGCCCCTTGGGGAGGGAGTGTTGTCAGAGACCATGAGTCTTGAAGCCTGGTCCACAGGGTTTTTTGGAACTAGTAAGTTCCAACCTGCAGTCCAGTGACCTGCAAACTGTTGTCAGAAGAGGAGCTGAACTCTGATAGAGGACCCCAGTCCTGGGAACTACTTGGCTCAGAACTTCCATTTAAACCCAGCACAGAATCAGGAAGTTGTTGATGCAACTGGTTTCACCCTGCTTCGGACTGTTACCCCGCAAAACCTGCTCTTGCTCTCCTGGTAACCTGAACCTGCCTGATTTGTGCTCCAACCATTAGGTCAGACTGCCCAACCCCAGTCATGACAGACGGGTAGATTCGAAGTTCTGATAGGTCTTAATGGAATAGGTCTTAGTCGGGGTGAAAGCAACAGAAAAGACTTACCAGTACGGGGGGCCCGACTCTGGGCCCCCAGAAGGAGCAGGGCCTCGGGCAGAAGAGGCCTTCCCCAGCCAGCCCTTCCACGCTGCCCAGCCTGGAGTGTCTGGGACTCTGGGGGTGATTTAAAAGGCCCGGGGCGGTGGTTGGGAGCCCTGGGCCCTTTTAAATCACTGGGCCCCAGGGCAGCTGCCCCTTTTGTGCCACGCCCCTGCCCCCACCCCGTCAGCGGCTCTGTCAGGGGGGCAAAAGGGCCAGCGATGCTAAGCGCTTTAACATCGGCTGTGTACGGGCCAGTACCGGTGGGCAGTTCTTACCACTATGCCGTACCAGCTCCCTTTCACCTCCGGTCTTAGTGGGCTCTACCCTTATTGTTTTCTATTTATCTCCAATTAAATTTTGTATTGTATGGTATTTATGTGCTAAATTATCATTCTTAATATACAAAATATTGACACCAAAAAATCTATTAATTGCCTCTGTGTGTACATAAGCATTTACTTCGTCATAACTGCTAACAAAGGAACTATTCTTAGGTTTGCTACCATCAATCCGTGTACAGTATTATTTTTCTATACTTCCAATGTAACTACAAAAAAATCCTTAGCAATTGCTGTAAATGTAAAGCAGACTAGAGGCTATGAATTATGGATAGACAAAAGAGCATTGAATTGTATTTCTTTACTAAATATAGATTAAAGCTCCTCAGGCCAAAAGTTAGATGAACCAGAATTGAAAAACACAATGGCTAATTCAGTATGTGCAGGTCATACAGTAGGGTTAACAGCTGTCTAGCTTATGCTTCATTGATCAACATATGCTGCAATTCTGACTGGAAAAGAAAAGAGTAGGCCTAAGAATTGATACTTAAAACACCACCTCCTTAAGAGAGTCCATCACAAAAAGCATCCTGCATTTAATAAGTTCGCTTTGGTGACCAGTATTGTCTAAAGCAGTGGTTCCCAAACTTGTTCCACTGCTTGTGCAGGGAAAGCCCCTGGCGGGCCAGGCCGGTTTGTTTACCTACCGCGTCCACAGGTTCGGACGATCGCGGCTCCCAGTGGCCACGGTTCACTGCTCCAGGCCAATGGGAGCTGCTGGAAGGAGCACGGGCTGAGGGAGCACGGGCCGCTGCTTCCAGCAACTCCCATTGGCCTGGAGCAGTGAATCACGGCCACTGGGAGCCGCGATCGGCTGAACCTGCAGACGCAGCCCGCCAGGGGCTTTCCCTACACAAGCGGTGGAACAAGTTTGGGAACCACTGGTATAAAGTATTCAACAGAGTTGACACTCTTGCTAAATATTATCTGCCAATGTCAAATGTAATTATCAGACTCACTGAACTGAATAGTTATTTACAGATACGGTCTGTCTTTTAAGCCTTAAGTATTCCTAATCAGAAAAGAGCAATATCATCGAGAGAGATATCAGAAAACATACTATTCAACTGATACTAATCATTACAATATATACATGGTCTAGTTTGAAGAAACTATAAGCTTTCATATGCAAAACTATTTAATTAATAGTTGCAGATAAGGCCTACACACAGAACATTTGAATTTTAATTTTGTCATACTTTTGCAGTATGCTTAATCTGTTTGCTTGTTTTTCAGAGTCTTATCTCTCACCTTGTGTTAATTAATTTCTGGCTTCAACTTTTAGAGAGAGTGAGTGGTTGTGCACATATATCTTTGTGTATATTACAAATGGAATACACACATGGTGTATAAATGGTGTAAAATGCACCCCATCCATGCCGTTTGGCTTCACTGGTAACAAATAATAACAAAATATGAACTTCAGCCTAAAATTTATCAACAAAAGTCCTAGGCTTTCCTGTGGGACCTCCCTGTCTCTGCCCCTAGTTCCCTCTGACCAGAGGCTATGTGCAATTCTCTCATATCCTTGTGACATTAACAAGCTGCATCTGCCGCAATGAGTTATCAGATCTTACTCAGCAGATTTTATGTGTGAGAGTATGTACATATGGTTGAGGAGATATAGAGAGAGGAAGAGAGAAAGTGTTTATAGGTATGCATATGTGGAAGAGAAAATAAATCCCCTTCAAGACCCTGACCTGTTCTCTCCCGGATTCCATCTCCTAAAAACAGAGGGAATATCTGTTGACCGAATGGGGGTTAAATTATAACCCCAGAAGATCCAGATAAAGGGGCTTAGAGGGACTTTATAATTTGGACTATCATGGAGTACCTGTTCAGGTCTAGCCACTACATACCCTCTCACCAGTCGACTTTCAGTTGGTTACTAGTTCTGCGGATTTTATGTAGGACCACAGAAACAACTCTGTGTTCAGCTGCTTATGTGTGGATGGCAAGAGTGAATAATGAGGCACTGTAGGATGTTATCCTGCATACAGCTATCCCCACTTTGACCTGGGGAGGATCATTAAACAACCCAAGCAAGATGCTATTCTTACAAGAAAATCTTAGCTTTAGTAAGTAGTAATTAGTAAGAAAAGATTTTCAGCAGAAGACACAGAGCCTAGCTCATTCTTTTTAGTGGTCTGGCCCTTTGGAGATCATGAGAAAACAGGACAGAATATTGGTTGAGTTCCTATGATCAGGAATAATTTAACACAAAGATAATTGTGTATTTTCCTCACAGTGCCGGCTCTTTTTTTTCCAGATTAATCAAAGGGCCTACTCATCCTGCTATCATAAATGTACGTACTGTTTGACCACATTAGATAGATAGAATCTCTCAAGCTGAGAAGTAGTAGGTGCTGTTAAAATCTAGTGATAGTTAACTATCCAAACAGTTACCCAGAGACCATTCTGCTGCACTTTCTGGTGAGTTTCCACAATTTTATGCTTGTGTGCAACCAATAAAGTTACACCACCATAAAATTGGAGTAGAACAGTGATGAACTTGGTCCACAGCCAGCACAATTATTAACAAGTGAGTTGCTGAAAATACTTTCTCAGGTTGATGATATCCCCCCAAAATTGTTAACTGATTAGGGTTGGGGAGAGGTGCAGTCCCTCCCAAAGGTTGTTATGGCAAAATCTTTAGTCTATAACCTTCAAACTGATGTAATAGCCATTTCAACAGAATTGAAAGTAGTTTATGTGATACATATTGGGATTGCATAAACATTAAATGGAACAAATTCCTTCTATAGCAGTCATCTATTAATCTATGAGATCCTGTAATCTTCTACTTGCTTTGCCTCTTTTGAATCACTGCCTGGAATCCTTAGTCTCCTAAGAGAGCATTACCTATAACATGAGGTGAGTGGCCTCTTCACCTCTAGTATGTCCTCAATTCTCAGAAACATCTGCAGCTGATAGGGGCTTTCACTTGTTAAATTTTATATGTTGCTCAATATTCCCAAGAGCAATATTGCAATAAAAATGTTTGACCTTAGGTGGATCAACCCTAAGACTGGAGCCTTTTATCACTATCATGCTCTGAGGACAAACTTCCTGCACAGTGACGGGGCCCCTTTGAAAAATGCAATGGATGGGAGACCTGAACTTTCAAAGATGCCTGTTATAGGCAAGGAGATTGTCATAAATATAAAGGGAAGGCTAACCACCTTTAAATCCCTCCTGGCCAGAGGAAAAACCCTTTCATCTGTAAAGGGTTAAGTAGCTAAAGACAACCTCGCTGGCACCTGACCAAAATGACCAATGAGGAGACAAGATACTTTCAAAGCTGGGGGAGGGGGGGACAGGACAAAGGGTTCTCTCTGGCTTTGTGTGTCTTTTGCTGGGACCAGAGCAGAAATGCAGGTCAGAACTCCTGTAAAAAATCAGTGAGCAATCTAGTTAGATATGCATTAGATTCTGTTTTGTTTAAATGGCTGATAAAATAAGTTGTGCTGAATGGAATGTATATTCCTGTTTTTGTGTCTTTTTGTAACTTAAGGTTTTTCCTAGAGGGATTCTCTATGTTTTGAATCTGATTACCCTGTAAGGTATTTACCATCCTGATTTTACAGAGGTGATTCTTTTACTTTTCTTCTTTTTACTTACAATTAAAATTCTTCTTTTAAGAACCTGATTGCTTTTTCATTGCCCTTAAGATCCAAGGGTTTGGGTTTGTGTTCACCTATGCAAATTGGTGAGGATTTTTATCAAGCCTTCCCCAGGAAAGGGGGTATTTTGGGGGGAAAGACGTTTCCAAGCAGGATCTTTCCTTGTTATATTTGTTAGACGCTTGGTGGTGGCAGCAATAAAGTCCAGGGACAAAAGGTAAAATAGTTTATACCTTGGGGAAGTTTTAACCTAAGCTGGTAAAAATAAGCTTAGGGGGTTTTTCATGCAAGTGCCCACATCTGTACCCTAGAGTTCAGAGTGGGGAAGGAACCTTGGCAGAGGTAAACAGATTAATTTCATAAACTTGTTCTATAACTCTGAAGAGTCAGAGAAGAAATGTCTGTTTAGCCCATTGAACAAATATTGAAGCTGAATTGCTAACTTCAGGGCACAAATGTAAACATCTGCAATACAAAGAAGGAATAGGCTACAGTTACTGTAGCAGTTTCTTTAGGGGGAAAATTATTTGGCTCCCATCCAGAATCTGCATTTAAATTAAGATATATTCCTGATTCAGACCTCCAAGTTGAAGTCAGCATGCTCTAATTAGTACACAATTGTGGTAAATATTGAATACAAAACTAAATTAACTTCATTTATAAGAGATAAAAGCAATGAAAATCAGGATTATAACTGCCATCGTGTTTTAAGGTGAGCTACATTTTTTTTAAAGAAAAGCTCTTTTAAGATTTCAAGTCATTAACAAAAACATACAATTAAAAGTACAGATAAATACAGTTAAAAGGGTTTGCAGCTTACTTTTCATCTGCCAGGATATAAATTCCTAATCTTGCCAGCATTTATTGCTCTGATTTGTCATTTCAATGTGCTATTCACAGCAGTAAGTATTAGGCCTGGCAGCAAATTTAGGCAGCATTTCAGCCATAGATTATAAACTCCTTTCAGAAGTCCAGCACTGAACTTGCAACCTGGGTCAGGCGGGTAGTGGGGAAGAAGGAGTGCCAGGCTGAAAGAGTTTCCACCATGTGGCCATATCATTTTTTGCTGTGAGCTCACAGTTGGGTGAAGACATCGCCAAAGCTGTGCATGAAGTATACAGTATACAGTATACAGTATAATTAGATATTAAATCTAAGTAAAATTATTCCAAGTTATGCTGGAAATATTTTTATGAGTTTCAGATGACTACTGACAAATTTATCTCGCTTGTTTAAATTAAATTATGTAATAGTGTAAAAATTAACATTTTAACAAATATCTGAATATAGTATTCTCTACTTGCTGCTTGAAACATTCAGTGCTTTGTATTTATGATTTTAAGAAAATTTCTGGACAACAGAAATGAAAATAATTGCTTTAGCAGGACATACATTTTATACAAATAACTTAACTAACTCTATATATGATGTCTAGTTACGAAAATGAGAAACACAAAGGAAAAGTCAAAATCATCAACATATAACATCTTAGCATTATGTGTGAAGATTTCTAAATGTAAAATAATGTAAAAATAATTATAAAATCACTGTCCAAAGACACATGGGAAAAGCAAGAATTTCTATGATATTAATTCATTCAATAAATATTCTACAAGAATGGTGAAACTCACCCTTGTGCAGCAGGCCAATACAAGGCCTATTCAATGTTTTGGGGTGTAAGTGGGACTCAGCTGACTCTGCACAAGGGTGAAAGTCACTCAGAGGTCAAATGAGTAATCAAAACATATGGAAGGCATTCAGTTGACACCATGATAAGGGTAATATTAGAGCCAGTATAGAACAGAGTACAAGGCAGTTATTTAATTGTTCTGTACAAGGATTGACTAATTAAAATGTGCATAATGCTAGTTGTTAGACATATTTTTAAAATCCAAGCAATTGTCATTTATTTTGTTGTGAGGAAGGATTGATGAAGCATTTTACCTATCTAATAATCATTAAATAATAGCCAGATTGTGTTTCACTCTTTTGTAGGTGCTCAGCACATGAAGGGCACCAGAACCCTTCCCTTGTGTGGCCTGGTTGCAGTGGGAATACTCATGCAAATAGAGTTACTTACTGTATAAAATGTTTGCAAAATCAGGCCCTAGAGAGACTCTCAAACTTTACCATAAAGTGAAAGGTACTGTTGTTTTATTGCTTATTTCAAACTATTCATCATCTAGGTTAAATATGGTAAAAACGTTTGTTCTTTTTATTAAGATCCTTTAATTGGGATGTCTTAATTAGGAATAGAGCTGGTTCCTATAAACATTAGAAATGCATCTCATCTTACATAATCGAGCATTTTCAAAATTTTGAGGTATTTTTCTCCTATTTGCACATTAGTGTATGCCATTAGTATTCACAGGAATTATATACCACGCTGAAGGGAGAGTTTTTCCCAGAAAGTAAATGAAATCTAAGGTTAACGACACTACATGAAATAATACCATTTTCTGGTTAAACCTCATTATGTAATTTTCCTTTTCAGTTTTTGTCGTTTTGAGCATGGCAGCGTTGTAGTCTCTAGGCAAAGCAGAGACAAATGTGACATTTTGTGTAGAAATCAAATATAGATGTGAAGGATCCCTTCTGCTTGTTAATGAATGTGTTGGTCAAATAGAATCACAAAAAAAAACTATAAAGAAATAAGTGGAAATGCCAAACCTAGACCTAGACTCTTTTGCACTTATTGACAAAAGTTAATGGGAGTCTTTCCATTGTTATTTATAGGAATCTGTTTGGGCCTTAGACATCTACCAAGATGCAAAGGCATCTACTGAGTTTCCTTAGTTAAGAAGCAAATTTTGTTACTTCATAGCATGTAAATGCCCTAAAATATATAGAACAGATTGTAGCAGCAGTTAAAAAGAAGTCTTCATAGACCTTCTCTGTTCCCCCTATTCTGCTCTAGCACTTGCTTCCTCTCTGTTCCCTCTCATAGTCTCACCAGTATTGGTGTGAGAACCTAACCCTATGCCAAGTCTGCCACATAGAATAACCTCATATCTCTGCCTAATCAAATCTACAAAACAGACCAGGGAGAAAGTCTATCTACTTCTGAATTTCTCTCTCTGTCCCTGATGGCTGAAAGTGTCATTTCTTTCCTCATGGAATGGTGTAAGGGGAGAATCTGGGCCAGTGTAAATCAGGAGTAACTCCAGTGAAGTGCATTGGCAAGTACTGATGCACAGTACTGAACATTTACAATTGCACCTGTCTTGCAAGGTAGTGCTTGCCCCAATGGTGAATTCAGTGAGTAACACTGAGATCATGAGCGGCCAGCGAACAGGCCATTGGGGGAGGCTAACCACCGTGCCCTCCCCTTCTGCCCAAGGCCCCAACCCTCGCACTTTCCGCCCCCCGCAGGAGCCCAGAGCACTCCCACCATGGCCAGAGAAGCAAAGTGTGTGTTGTAAGTGGCTTGTCTAGTTTTTGTAAAGTCCAGCCACGAGGAAGTTTGTGTGGAAGGTTGGTTTTTTGTGAGAGTATTCAGTTTTGAGAGCTCATTCTTAATCTTCCCCTGCTTGCTACTTCCCTACTTCTGCTACATTGATGATATCTTCATCATCTGGACCCATGGAAAAGAAGCCCTTGAGGAATTCCACCATGATTTCAACAATTTCCATCCCACCATCAACCTCAGCCTGGACCAGTCCACACAAGAGATCCACTTCCTGGACACTATAGTGCTAATAAGCGATGATCACATAAACACCACCCTATACCAGAAACCTACTGACCACTATTCCTACCTACATGCCTCCAGCTTTCATCCAGACCACACCACACAATCCATTGTCTACAGACAAGCTCTACGATACAACCACATTTGCTCCAACCCCTCAGACAGAGACAAACACCTACAAGATCTCTATCAAGCATTCTTACAACTACAATACCCACCTGCTGAAGTGAAGAAACAGATTGGCAGAGCCAGAAGAGTACCCAGAAGTCACCTACTACAGGACAGGCCCAACAAAGAAAATAACAGAATGCCACTAGCCATCACCTTCACCCCCAACTGAAACCTCTCCAATGCATCATCAAGGATCTACAACCTATCCTGAAGGACAACCCATCACTCTCACAGATCTTGGGAGACTGGCCAGTCCTTGCTTACAGACAGCCCCCCCAACCTGAAGCAAATACTCACCAGGAACCACACAACAGAACCACTAACCCAGGAACCTATCCTTGCAACAAAGCCCGTTGCCAACTGTGTCCACATATCTATTCAGGGGACACCATCATAGGGCCTAATCACATCAGCCACACTATCAGAGGCTCTTTCACCTGCACATCTACCAATGTGATATATGCCATCATTTGCCAGCAATGCTCCTCTGCCATGTACATAGGTCAAACTGGACAGTCTCTACATAAAAGAATAAATGGACACAAATCAGACGTCAAGAATTATAACATTCAAAAACCAGTTGGAAAACACCTTAATCTCTCTGATCACTTGATTACAGACCAAAAAATGGCAATACTTCAACAAAAAAACTTCAAAAACAGACTCCAATGAGAGACTGCTGAATTGGAATTAATTTGCAAACTGGATACAATTAACTTAGGTGTGAATAGAGACTGGGAGTGGATGGTCATCACTACAAAAGGCTCTCCTGCTGGTAATAGCTCACCTTAAGTGATCACTCTGGTTACAGTGTGTATGGTAACACCCATTGTTTCATGTTCTCCAAGTATATAAATCTCCCCACTGTATTTTCCACTGAATGCATCTGATGAAGTGAGCTGTAGCTCACGAAAGCTTATGCTCAAATAAATTTGTTAGTGTCTAAGGTGTCACAGGTACTCCTTTTCTTTTTGCAAATACAGACTAACACGGCTGCTACTCTGAAACCTTACTCAAGAGAGTCAGTCCTGTAGGACATTCTGATAAAAATACTAGCAATTGTGGGAAAATGTCATTTAATGGGGCTGTTTCTGTGCGAGAGAGATCTTTTCTTTACCTGATGGTATTCAGTATCTTCATGAACGATTTGGAAGAAAATATAGAATCATTCCTAGTAAAATTTGCCAATGATACAAAAGTTGGTGGTATAGTTAGTAATGATGGGGATAGGTCACTTACAGAGACCAACCCAACTTGTTTGGAGAGACAGGCTCATTTGAACAACCTGCATTTTAACACAGTAAAAAACAAGGTCATGTATCTAGGAACAGAGAATGAAGGTCACACAAATTGGGGGATTATATCCTGAAATGATTTGACATTGAAAAGGATTTAGGGATCATGGTTGAACTTGACCTGTTGAACTAGAACTACTAGTGCATTGGTGTAGCTAAGAACATGATTCTCGGATGTAAGAGCAGGGGAATAGCAAGTAAAAGTAGGGAGGCGGTATTACCTCTATTTACAGCAGTAGTGAGATCATTACAGGAACCCTGTATCCATTTCCGGTGTCATCACTTCAAAAAGCATGTTGAAAAACTGGACTAGGTTCAGAAAAGAGCAATAAGATTAATTTGAGGTTTTGCAAAACCTGCTTTTACAGTGAGAAATTTAAGAAGCTCAGTTTGTTTAATTTGTCCAAGAGAGAGTTAAGAGGTGACTGATTCACAGTCTACAACTACATACATGGGAGAAGATTTCTAATAATAGAGGAGACATAGGTGCTGGAACTAGGGATGCTAGGGGTGCTGCTGCATCCCCTGGCTTGAAGTGGTTTTCATTATATACAGGGTTTACAGTTTGGTTCAATGCCCCTCAGTACCCCCACTATACAAATTATTCCAGCACCCCTGAGAGGAGGTTCTTCAATCTAGCACAGAAAGGTATAATGAGATCTAATGATTGGAAGCTGAAGCTAGACAAATTCAAATGTTAAATAAGGCAAAAAAATTAACATTGATGGTAATTAGATATTGGAACAACTTACCTAGGAACACAGTGTGTTCTCCATCTCTAGAAGTCTTTAAAATTGGATATCTCTCTAAAAGGTATGCTATAGTTCAAACAGAAGATATGAGCTAGATGCAGAAAATACTGAATGTGGTTCTTTGGCCTGTGTTATGCAAGAGGTCAGACTAGTAGACAGTGATATGATGCAAATGCAGCAAGCTTCCTTTACAGTGTACATAACTGTTCACTTGTACTACAGGAATCTGTATTTTGTGAGGGAGCATACCACACCTTTGCTGCTGTTTGTCTGGGTATCATTTTAGTTTTGAATATTGTTTTTGCAATCCTATATTAATTGTGCATTTGTTGAAATTTTTAAGGCTCTCCGTTATGGAAAAACATTTTTTTTAATAAAAACTTGCATTTTGAAGAAAGAAATTGCCAAAAGACCTTCAAACTGTGTAATCCATGAATTTTATGTTGTCCCAAATAAATTGCAAAAGAAATGAATACTCTGTGTCTTAAGTGGAATTCACCCTAGTGCAGAGGGCCAGCAGAAGGCCTTAAATTGTGCTTGAGTTGGACCTAAGCAAAGGGCTGAATTTCACCCAGAAAGAAGCAAACTTCTCAATCCTTAAGATTATTTAATGTTAATAAGTCAAGTCAGGCTGAATCATAGTTTGGTGTTTTACAAACTACATAGAATTGAATGGAATACTAAACAGGAAGCAATTCACCCTTTTTTCCTTTCTTCTAAATGTGGTTGGTTTTGGGGGTTTTTTTCAAGAAAAGCTGAAGTAAATCTTAAGCTCACAAATGAATGCTGTGCACATAGATAATAAAGGTTGAGTCTTTTTTTTTTTTCAACTAAAAGCTGAACATCTGTATTTATTTTAAAGGTGACACACACAACACAAGGAAAACAGAGAAATCATAAATCAAATGTTCTATCTAACAAAAATACATATTAGTACTTCCAAGTTTATTTTGATAGGGTAAACAGGCAGCAAAGCCTACAGATGTGAATGAAGCTCAACGTATCTATCATGAGCTTTTCCTCAGGTACAACAAATTTTCATAAAGTTCCTGACAACCAGTGTCAAGATATCCTATAGCTTTTTTCATCCTACATCTTTCCATTTTTCTTCTTACAATATTGATATTGGACTCATAGGAACTCCTTTTGTAGTTCAAACATCTTATAATCATTAAGCAGTGTGAGAAATGCTTAGTGTTGTTTCAGTTAAAATGCTGTTTGTAGCGGTAAAATTTTGCTCCTTTCTCCATAGCCACAGGGGACATGGCCTGCAACAAAAATGGTGTGGTTATACGTCTTAGGTGGGCAGGATTCCAGTGCCCTTTGAAAGAGGCTTTGTAATGGCTCATTGCACTCCAGCATGCTATGGGGTTTGGAGATTAGGGATGGGGACAAAGGAAGAGTAGATCCAGCAGATCTGTAGCTACTTCCTCATAGAAGGGGTGCATAAGTGTTGTGGATCCTGCTCGCAGGCCTTATTCTAATTATTTGTATTACAGTAGTAACCAGAGGCCCAGCACTCCTGATTTGGGCCTCATTGTACTAGCACTGTACCAACACACAATTGGCAGATGGATCCTGTCCCAAGGAGCTTGTGTTCTGTTTTAAGAGAAGACACTACATGTGTTGAATCTGCATGTCCACAGATCCATGGCTCCAAACCAGTCATTGTTATTCTGAGGCTTACCTGTCACCAGGTTTTGAAGCTTTAAAATCTCTCCTCGCAAATGGCCTATGCTCATTGTGTCAGCTTATAGGAGCTCTTTAAAACTCAAAACAAAGTTTCACACCTGGCCATGGGGAAGTACTTGTCAACAGAACAAATCCAAAATAATGACTGCAAATTGTTGTCTTTCATTTTTTCTCTCTCACTCTCTTTTTAACTTTTCCCCCTTATTCCTTTTCTGGTATGAGTTTATTCTCCATTTTTAAATTCTCTGCTTTTCTCTTCCTCTATCCTTTTTTTCTCTTTTTCCTTTAGAATTTACTTTCTTTCGATGTTAATGTTTTCTTCAGTTTCTTTTGCATTTCCTCCTTTTGCCCCTGTAATTTGTCTCTTTAAATTAGTATTGTTTAACCTTTAGACTCTTCTTTACTCCTTCATTGCTGGTTCTCTCTTCTTTTTTCTCTTTAGGACAGAAGCTGTCAGGCATATCTTGCCTTTGGACTGCTTGTGCTCTCATCTGCTCATACTCTGCAGACAAGGTGACACACAGCTCCATAGCCAAAAGACATGCAGACAGTACACTTCAAAACAAAGATGCACTGGGTAGCAGCTGACTAAACACCCAATTTTTCAGTGCAAGAATTTTCAGGGAGTTAGCATCTTATTATACTTTAAAAGAAAAGGAGTACTTGTGGCACCTTAGAGACTAACAAATTTATTAGAGCATAAGCTTTCGTGAGCTACAGCTCACTTCATCGGAATACTTTAGGGACAGTCCTTTTTAAAAATCTGGATGTGGCGTTGCCTGCTCAGTCACCTTACTGCCCTAGCTTTGTCCCTGCCCAAATGTCTTATGTAGGTACATTGCATTTAGGGTTGGTCAAAATATTTTCCAGTAACTTTTTTTTTCATAAATAAAGAGAAGGGTTTTTTTCCTACAGAGTGAAAATTTCAGGTTTTTCACTAAAAAAGCAAAAACTAATCCATTTTCCGCAACTGAAAAATGTGAGATGTTGTTTTGGGTGTTTACAGTGAAAACCCAAAAGCTTCCAAAGACTTTTTTTTTTTTAACAAAACTTGAAAGAAAAAACATTGTTTTCCCCAATGAAATTTTTCAACAAAAATCAATTCCCAGGGAACTGTAATTCTATAGTACTGGCTAAATCATATCCCTTCCCACCCCCAATGATTCATGGATATCCCAAAGTAGTAGGTAGAGAACACACTGTAAATGTATATGATGGATTTATACTGATGTCCCTTTGAATAATTACACCTCTGGGGTAGAATGATTATTTGTTGGAACAGAATTTAGCAAACATAGAGGCTCAGGATATTTCATAGTTTGATTTATTCACAAGAGGCACATGGCTCCTGTTTACCTTGAAAAGAGATGGCAATAACAACAGCAAAGCTACACATAACTACCTCCACATAAAGAAACTTTTATCTGGGTGTCCAGTATTCGTGCTAGAAATAAATCTTTCTTTCTCACCTTTGGTCTTTTTGTTTCTCAGCACATGGTCTGTTCCTTGTATTCTCACCTGGAACACCTCTAATCCCAAAGTCATCAGCTCTTGACCCAATGGAGCTAATTGTTCTCAGTACTCAGCATGAATTAGCTCTGAACCTGCACATTTACCCTTCTGGACCGCTGCTGTGCAACACAGAGTAACTCAGACAAATTTGACCAATATCCATTGGAAGGGGCTTCTTTGCAAGTCTCCATACAGATGGAAGAGCGTGTTTAACCCATATGTTCAACCCTTTAGGACTGTCTGGTGCAGTTGATGTAGCCAGTCCATATTGAATCCTTTTGGCAAGTGTCTCCATGGAAAGTTTCATTTCAAAGTACATAATAGGCATTTCACTATTGTCTTTGCAACAGAAGTACTATTGGAGTAACCTGGCTGTATTTTTAATTTAGTGAAAACTATTGTAGTAAACAGATCCCATTACTCTATCCAGGCTCCAGCTTTGCATTTTGCTTTCTGTTGAAACCTGCTGTTGATTCTATTTAGTTTCCCTGAGCCTATATATTTGTTTGTTTTTGTTACTGTTGAATACTAACAACAGGTTTTGGCAAGTTTGTTGACAAAACATTTCCACATTTCTTATGCATGTTGAAGCCCATTTTCTTTTTCAGAAAATGTCAAAGTTTGTCAATGGA